>NC_086448.1:98635245-99235245 GCF_028390025.1 Pseudophryne corroboree
CAGTCTGGAAGGGGGGGATTTTATGGTGTCACTCGACATAAAGGATGCATACCTTCATGTCCCCATATATCCTCCTCATCAGGCGTACCTCAGATTCGCTGTACAGGACTGTCATTACCAGTTTCAGAAGTTGCCGTTTGGGCTTTCCACGGCCCCGAGGATTTTCTCCAAGGTGATGGCGGAGATGATGGTGCTCCTGCGCAGGCAGGGAGTCACAATTATCCCATACTTGGATGATCTGCTGATAAAAGCAAGAACGAGAGATCAATTGCAGAAGAGCGTGTCGCTCTCCCTGAGAGTGCTACAACAACACGGTTGGATTCTCAATCTGCCAAAGTCACAATTGATTCCAACGACTCGACTCATTCCTAGGCATGATTCTGGACACGGAACAGAAGAGGGTTTTTCTCCCGGTGGAAAAAGCCCAGGACCCCCAGACCATGATCAGAGACTTGCTAAAACCAAAAAGAGTGTCTGTTCATCAATGCACTTGAGTTCTGGGGAAAATGGTGGCAGCCTACGAGGCCATCCCCTGCGGCAGGTTTCATGCAAGGACGTTTCAGTGGGACCTCCTGGACAAGTGGTCCGGGTCCCATCTACTAATACATCAGAAGATAAGCCTGTCCCCCCGGGCCAGGGTGTCTCTACTGTGGTGGCTGCAAGGTGCTCACCTTCTAGAGGGTCGCAGGTTCGGCATTCTGGACTGGGTTCTGGTGACCACGGACGCGAGCCTCCGAGGATGGGGAGCAGTCACACAAGGAAGAAATTTTCAGGGGCTATGGTCAAGCCAGGAGGCTTGTCTACACATCAACGTACTGGAATTGAGGGCCATATACAACGGCCTACGACAAGCGGAGGATCTTCTTCACGACCTACCGATTCTGATTCAATCAGACAACGTCACAGCCGTGGCTCATGTAAATCGCCAAGGTGGGACAAGGAGCAAAGTTGCAATGGCGGAAGCCACCAGGATTCTTAGCTGGGCGGAAAATCACGTAAGCGCTCTGTCAGCGGTCTTCATTCCGGGAGTGGACAACTGGGAAGCAGACTTCCTCAGCAGACACGATCTCCATCCAGGAGAGTGGGGACTTCATCAAGAAGTTTTTTGGGGAATTCCTCACATAGACATGATGGCGTCACGCCTCAACAAGAAGCTTCGGAGGTATTGTGCCAGGTCAAGGGACCCTCAGGCAGTAGCGGTGGACACCTTGGTGACACCTTGGGTGTTTCAGTCGGTCTATGTGTTCCCCCTTCTTCCTCTCATCTCAAAAATATTGAGAATCCTAAAACAAAAAGGGTGAAAACAATACTCATTGTTCCAGATTGGCCTCGAAGGGCCTGGTATTCAGATCTTCAGTAGATGCTCACAGAAGATCCGTTGCCTCTTCCTCTCAGGGAGGACCTGTTGCAACAGGGGCCCTACGTGTTCCAAGACTTACGGCGGTTACATTTGACGGCATGGCGGTTGAACGCCGAATCCTAGCTGGGAAAGGTATTCCGGAGGAAGTCATCCCTACTCTGATAAAGGCTAGGAAGGAGGTGACGGCAAAACATTATCACCGTATCTGGAGGAAGTATGTTTCTTGGTGTGAAGCCAAGAATGCTCCTATGGGAGATTTCCATCTGGGCCGTTTTCTACACTTTCTACAGACAGGAGTGGATATGGGCCTAAAATTAGGCTCCATTAAGGTACATATTTCGGCCCTATCTATTTTCTTTCAGAAGGAATTGGCTTCTCTCCCAGAAGTCCAGACTTTTGTAAAGGGAGTACTGCACATCCAGCCTCCTTTTGTGCCCCCAGTGGCACCTTGGGACCTTAACGTGGTGTTACGGTTCCTGAAGTCTCACTGGTTTGTACCTCTTCAAACGGTTGAATTGAAATTTCTCACTTTGAAGGTGGTCATGTTGTTGGCCTTGGCATCTGCAAGGTGGGTGTCCGGATTGGCGGCCTTGTCTCACAAGAGCCCCTATTTGACCTTCCATGTGGATAGAGCAGAGTTGAGTACTCGTCCTTTATGCCAAAGCTCCCGCCCGGTCTGGAGCTTTGGTATAAACCCCATGGTCCTTACCGGAGTCCCCAGCATCCTCTAGGACGTAAGAGAAAATATGATTTTAAACCTACCGGTAAATCTTTTTCTCCTAGTCCGTAGAGGATGCTGGACGCCCGTCCCAGTGCGGACAAAATCTGCAAGGCTTGTATATAGTTGTTGCTTACATAAGGGTTATGTTACAGTTGATATTAGTCTTTAGCTGATACTGTTTTGTGTTCATACTGTTAACTGGGTGCGTATATTCCAGTTTATACGGTGTGGATGGTGTGGGCTGGTGTGAATCTTGCCCTTAGATTAACAAAATCGTTTCCTCGTATTGTCCACCTCCTCTGGGCACAGTTTCTCTAACTGAGATCTGGAGGAGGGGCATAGAGGGAGGAGCCAGTGCACACCCATTCTAAAGTTCTTTATAGTGCCCATGTCTCCTGCGGAGCCCGTCTATACCCCCATGGTCCTTACGGAGTCTCCAGCATCCTCTACGGACTAGGAGAAAAAGATTTACCGGTAGGTTTAAAATCTTATTTTTTTCTGCTTCATGTTTGCAGAAGTACAATGAAAACAGATGGTATATCATTTACGCGCCATGAATAAGTCATGATTTTTCGTTTGTTTTTTTTCCATTATCTACTGTCTAACAAATGTTTAGATTGCTGGATACGAGTTGCGGATCATTTGCCTCTTTATCAAAAGAAATACATCATTTTCTAAGATCTAACCATAAATGTCCGGAGTAGTTTTCAAAACGATCTACCTGTGTAGCTGTATTCTAAATAATATTACTATAGACTGTAAGAGGAATGTACCATCGGCAGATTGTTCATATGACATTTATATTACTACTTTATACTAATTTATTTACCAGTAATATCCTCGTCTTTCTTTATAATGCAAAATACGTATGTTATGGAGGACTATATTCATTGCTGGAGAGGGGGAGTGTTAATTGGTTCCGGTATGAATAGTCGACCATGTTATGGTCGACAGTCATTAGGTCGACCACTATTGGTCGACATTGACATGGACACGTGGTCGACACATGAAAGGTCGACACATGAAAAGGTCGACGTGAGTTTTTTTTACCTTTTTTTTTGTGTCGTTTTTTGCGTAAAGTGACTGGGAACCCCAATTAGTGCACCGTGTCCCCTCGCATGGCTTGCTTCGATCGCCATGCTTCGGGCATGGTGCCTTCGCTCCGCTACCGCTTTGCTCGGCACAGATTACCGTTCCAATCGTAAAGTATGGAAAAGTTCCCCAAAAGAAAAAAACGTTAAAAAACTCATGTCGACCTTTTCATGTGTCGACCTTTCATTTGTCGAACATTTTCATGTGTCGACCATGTCAATGTCGACCAATAGTGGTCGACCTAATGACTGTCGACCATGTGAACGGATACCGTGTTAATTATGCAATTGAAATTGATGAAGCGACATATACAATATTTACTCTCATGTTCTCTGTTAAATGTGCCTATTTTCTTAGAGAGAAAGAAAAGACCCCTACAAATTATAATACAGTGTATTTAGGGACAGTATAATAAAATATAGCAGTACTTCTCACGAGGTTGAAAATAGCTCTTTTGGAGCAATAACAATACATGGGGCTCATTTATCAACGAGTAATAAAACTCAATGTTATTAAAACTTGTTGCGTTTGATGCCAATCAGCCCCTGTCATGTGTTCAGCTCCAAACTGTCTTGTGTTTGAAAAATGACAGTTGGGTGCTGATTGGTTGGGGCACCATTTATTATTCACAATGAGTTTTCTCCTACGTCCTAGAGGATGCTGGGGACTCCTTAAGGACCATGGGGTATAGACGGGATCCGCAGGAGACATGGGCACACTATAAGACTTTTACTGGGTGTGAACTGGCTCCTCCCTCTATGCCCCTCCTCCAGACCTCAGTTAGACTCTGTGCCCAGGAGTGACTGGACACGCACTAGGGGAGCTCTACTGAGTTTCTCTGGAAAGACTATATGATAGGTTTTTTATTTTCAGGGAGACCTGCTGGCTACAGACTCCCTGCATCGAGGGACTGAGGGGAGAGAAGTCAGACCTACTTCTGCTTAGTTAAAGGCTCTGCTTCTTAGGCTACTGGACACCATTGGCTCCAGAGGGTTCGATCACTTGGTTCGCCTAGCTGCTTGTTCCCGGAGCCGCGCCGTCACCCCCCTCACAGAAGCCAGAAGAAAGAAGCCGGGTGAGTATGTGAAGAACAGAAGACTTCAGTGACGGCAGAAGACTTCGGTAACGGAGGTACAGCGCGACCGTCGCGCTGTGCTCCATGCTCCCACACACAACGGCACTCACAGGGTGCAGGGCGCTGGGGGGGGTGGAGCGCCCTGGGCGGAAAGTTACTGAGCTTCTAAAAAAGGCTGGCATACAAAGCATATTCGGTGCCGGGGCACCGTGTCCCATACCCTCGCCAGTACACAGCTGCGCGCCATCGCTCCCGCGCCGACTGCTTCAAAGGGTGCAGGGCACAGGGGAGGGCGCCCTGGGCAGCAGTATATACTTTTTTTTAAGGGTGGCTATGAAATATACAGTGGGTAGACACTGTGTAGGGACCCCCCCCCCCCCCCCCCCCCCGTCATAAAGTAACGCTATATTGCTAGCGGGCTGAAGCGCACCGAGAAGGGGTGGGGCTTAGCCCTCACAACACTTTCAGCGCCATTTTCCTCCATGTACCCGCCATAGCAGTGAAAACAAACGTGGGGGGGCACAGTGTTTAGTGTATATTAACAATATAACACTATGTAACTTAAATGGGCTTCTAATACTGTGTGTTGTGCATACATCCCTGTGTGTTCCCTGATCAGAATACCCACTATAGCTCTTTAGTCGACATATGTCGACAGGCATGAGTGCTCTGTCACAAACAGGGGGATCGCTGTCGGCATCGCCGACGCCTGTTGGTTCTGGATGCAGTAGAGGCAGTGTCAGCAGGTCGGTAGTTGTTTGCTGGTCAAAGGTAAACACTGTATGGGAGACACAGTGGTATGAGGGTGACCCTGTCGGCACCAACTGTTATTGCTGAGTGTAACTTAACATGCTGTAACTGCCTTATGCCTGTATATATATTTTTATGTATATGTAGGGTTCGGTTCCTTGGGCCTGTAGCTCGAGCACAGATATGGCAGTAGGTGGGGGGAGTGTTATAAAGATTATATATGTATACTTCCCTCGGACCTCTCGGGGTCGCCAGATGGTTATTTTGCCTGGTTACCACTCCCTGTTGTCGACGAATACTAGGTTTTCTGTCGACCATAAGGTTTCCTGTTTGATCCACAGCTGGGGCTTTCAGTACATGGTCATACACATTCAGAACACATCAATGTCACTAGGGATCCTACGGTTCCGGACTATCCGCTTATATGTATGATAGATAGATAGATAGATATATATATATATATATATATATATCATCACATGTCCACGCAATCACATAGACAGGACCAGCACACTGTAGTTTTTGTCTTGACAAAAACTACAGTGTGCTGGTCCTGTCTATGTGATTGCGTGGACATGTGATGATATATTTACCTGCTTGACCGGACACCTGGACTATACCTCTGAGAGTGTCAGTGCGGCTTCCCGGATTCTCATTCTGTGATAATCTTATATATATATATATATATATATATATATATATATATATATATATGAACAATGTGCGGACCGGCACTCCTCCTGCTGGACTCAGTTGCTCCGGTGCCTCCAGAACATGTGTAATGTAAACGAGCTCGTTTATATATATATATATATATATATATATATATATATATATGGGATATGTGTGTATTACATTATGATTTATAATGAATGCTGAAGTAAAATATTCTTTCTCATGTGCTGGTCGCTTTGTTGATAAAGCCCTAGGTCGGCCGTGACGAGCAGATCTTCACGAGGAGTCCGAATGATTATTCTTTTCCCGCTGCGGATAGAATACTGTGGAAGTCAACTCCTGGTTGACACGGGGCCCTGTCACAAAGGATCGTACACAGGAAGCTAAGTGTTATTTTATTTCTATGCTTTGGAGTTATTGGGATTACATGCACATGGGGGAGTGTTTATATTCGGAAAAGCATCCGATAGTATTAACCTAAAAAAAGTAGGGAGGTTTCTTATGTTGAGTTTTCTCTATAACATGACAAGAAATGCTGCTGCTGACTCAGAGTTACTCGAGTGTTTCCCTGAGACGGTGTACCGCCGTGTGGGGAGGCCTCAGTTCACTCGCTCTCGGCGGATACCACTGGTAAGGCTAACTTCGTGAGTTAGATTCCCTCACACCGGTTGGTGACGCATTCTGTTGTGGGATGCAGTCATTTTAACCGGTTTGATACCGTTCTTTTTTCCCTTTCGGGGCAGATTGTGGAAGGTGAAAAGGTAAGAATTCTGCAGCCTTGTTAGGTTCGCAGAAGCGGATGTAGTTTTCTGTTTCTACCACATCCACCGTATGTCGCTGGGTCTATCTGGCTGGAGCCCACTCCGGTGGGACCTCGTCTACTACTCTTCAGTCAGTCCGGGAATGGACTTGGACCTGTGAGTTAAAAATAGAATCCATAGGGGCACATGCTGCAGTTTACAGATGATTCCCCTCACTGTTTTTTCAAATAGATCTTACCGATTCCCCTCTGGAAGGGGAGGAAGTATGCAACGCCATACCAGAGTTGCGTCGGGATCAGGACATTGTCCTGCTGTCCCTGTAAAAAAGAAACAATGATTTCTACTTATGAAGGGAGCACCAGCACGTAAAGGTAGAAAAGGGGTTAAATGCGTTTTTCTCCACATTCAGCTTACCTGGGTTGATATCCAGGATTGTCTTTGCCATTTCACCGGAGTGATGGCAGTATGATGGGTTTCTTTCAATAGTAAGAGCCATTGTTATTCTGTACTGAGACGCTCTCCTGTTTAAGGCGACGTCAAGAAACAAGTGGTGCAAATCGTGGTTTCTCTCTGACTGTTCTTCAACACAGGGAATGACTGTTGTTCCCAACGACGCAGATGTCGGAGGTGGGTATCAGAGTAGATACTGAACGGTTGAGGTTCTGCGTTTTCCTGTGGAAAGAGGTCTGAGGATCCAGAGTCGGATCAGATTTGCAGTGACAATCCATCAATAGGTTCCGTTGATGAAGAAGATGGTGCGGCCTCAGAGGCTTCTCGGCGAGCAGGTCAAATGCCAGAGTGGTTTTCACGGGGCCAGTTGAAAATGGTCCGAGTCTCACCTGCACATGCGCCAGAATATGATCCTAATGGCCAGGATATCGCTCCTGTGGTGTCTGCTCAGTTCTCACATCCTAGGGGGACGAAGGTTCGGAATCCAGGTGGAGATGCTGGTGTCCATTCATGCAGATCTCTTAGACTGGGTAGCAGTCCTTGCAAGGGAAGCATTTCCAGAGGAAAAGGTCAAGCTAGGATGCTTGTCTGCAATAAGCTTTCTTGAATGCAGAGCTATTTTCAGTGAACATAAGCTTAGTGATCTGCCCGTGTTAATTCTGTCGGAGGACTTGGCAGTAGTGGTGTAAGTAAGCCGCTATGGCTGAACAAGGAGCAAAGCGGCAATGGCAGATGTCGTAAAAGTTTTCTGCTGGGTGGAAAGACTGGTAAACGCTATATTAGCAGTCTTCGTTCCGGATGGGATCGACGGAGAAATAGATTCCTCTGCAGATGCGATCTCCATCCGGGAAAGATACAGTCGTCATCGAGAAGTTTCACTGAAACGAAAAGTCTTTGAGGAGTGCCTCAATTGAACATGTTGGCGTCTCGCCTCAACGAGAGATCTCAGGGATATTGTTCCAGGTCAGGGGGCATTCAAGCTATAGCAGTGGACGTCCTTGGGACACCTTGGGTGTTTTCAGTCGGTTTGTGTGTCCCCTCCGTTTTCACTCTTCTGAAGGTGATAAACGTAAGACGAACAAAGCTTCAGGCGATTCTCATTCTCATTGTTCCGGTCTGAACATGGAGGGCTTGGTATCCAGTTCTTCAAAATTTTACTCATAGAAGATCCTTGGCATCTTCCTCTATGTGAGGAACTGTTACAGCGAGATCCGGGTGTGTATCAAGTCTTACCGCGGCTGCGTTTGACGGCGTGGTGGTTGAACGCCATCTCCTAGCCTGAAAGGGTATTCCCAGTGAAGTCATTTCCACTTTTCTTCTGGCTAGAACAGAAGTAACGGAAAAGCCTTACCACCGTTTTTGGAGAAAATATGTGTCTTGGTGTGTATCCAAGATGCTTACTACGCAAGCTTCGGCTGGGTCGTTCTCCATTCTTTGCAAGCAGGTGTGGGTGCAGGCCTGAAGTTAGGCTCCATTCAAGTGTGGTTTTGGCCTTATAAATTTTCTTTCAAGAAAGAATTGACGACCTTTCCGGAAGTTTGGACCTTCGTGGAAGGAGTACTGCACATCCAACCTCCATTTGTGACCCGTTGGCACTGTGGGACCTTGACGCGGTGTAGAGTTTTCTTGTGTCACTATGATTGGAACCTTTATGAAGGGTTGTGTTAAAAATTCTCTCTTGGAGAGTAGTCCTGCTTTTGGCTTTGTCGTCCGCAAGACGGGTGTCAGAAGTAGTGGCTGGGTCTCACAAGAGCCCGTGTTTGAGCTTCCAGGTGGATAGAGCGAAATTGAGAACTCGGATAATAGTTCTGCCAAAAGTGGTTTAGGTGTTTAGCTGAAACCAGCCTATTTGATGCCTGTGGTTACTTAAGCATTGGCTGATTCAAGGTCTCTCGATGTAGTCAGGGCTTTGAATATTTATGTCGCCAATTTGGCTCAGATTGGGGAAACAGAGGCTCTGTTTGTCCGGTAGGCTCCCAGCATGATTGAGGCGCCTGCGTCTCTGCAGTCTTTTACACGCTAGATCTGTGATCCGATTCGGCGTGCTCGTTCTACGGCTGGATTGCCGTTACCGAATTAGGTGGTGACCCATTCTACTAGGAAGGTGTTTTTTTTCTTGGGCGGATGCCCGAGGAGTCTCGGCGGTTCAACTTTGCCGAGCGGATACTTGGTCGGGTTCAAACATTTTGCTAAGCTTTACAGGTTTGATACCCTGGCTGATGGGGACCTCATGTTGCTCAATCGGTGCTACAGACTAGTCCGCACTCTCCCGCCCGGTCTGGAGCTTTGGTATAAACCCCAATGGTCCTTAAGGAGTCCCCAGCATCCTCTAGGACGTAGGAGAAAATAAGATTTTAATACCTACCGGTAAATCCTTTTCTCTTAGTCCGTAGAGGATGCTGGGCGCCCGTCCCGGTGCGTACTGTGTCTGCAGTTATTGGTGATGGTTACACTCTTGTGGTGTTTCTTTTCTGTCAGGCTGTTGCTGACGTTGTGCATGCCTTGGCAGGCGGTGTCTTATTATTGGTTGTGTTGACACACTGGTTGTGTTACATATTCTATCAGCATGTGGCTGTGTATTTTTCATGCCGTTGGCTGGTGTTCTATTGAATGCCACGTTATTCGGTTTGTTCGTGGTGTGATCTGGTATGACACTTACCATGTTTAAACAATAAATTCTTTCCTCGAAATGTCCGTCTCCCTGGGCACAGTTTTCTAACTGAGGTCTGGAGGAGGGGCATAGAGAGAGGAGCCAGTTCACACCCAGTAAAAGTCTTATAGTGTGCCCATGTCTCCTGCGGATCCCGTCTATACCCCATGGTCCTTAAGGAGTCCCCAGCATCCTCTACGGACTAAGAGAAAAGGATTTACCGGTAGGTATTAAAATCCTATTTTGTCACTTGTTGATAAATTGGCCCTGATATGTTTTTTGCCAAGTAGAGAACTTATCTGTCTGGCTCAAATAGTGGATGTTGTCAGCCCATTAATTGCAGAGATCACACAACTTATATTAATACACAGGGTCAAATGATCCATAGTATCCTTCACAACAGACCTTAATTACATTTATTAATGTTTTATAGGATTAAAAAAATCAGCTAGATTTTCTGTAAGTGACACCACCTGATGATGTGTAGTTTATTTGATAGAATTAAATATCTGTAAGCTGACAATTATCGATATTGTAATTTATTAAATTGAGGAACCTGTGTTGGTTTTGTTACTTTCCCTCTTTTGTCAGCACTAAAGGAAACTGTATGCCCTGGTTCTAATAGCGTTGCTTCACTTGGATCCACATTACAGGGTTCCAGAAGTGCTAGCAGTCAGGAGAGACCAGAGACTGCCGCACTGTTTAAACATCGTGTTTGGTTTGTAAGACCTGGTTGATGTATGTACTAAATACTTTCCTTATTCCTCCTCTCCTCTAGTTGTTGGAGCTCTTCGTTCATTCGGCCTCCAGTGCCGCCTCTACGTTGAGGACATCTAAATCTACCTATCCTTCCATGACCAATTCCATTATATCCTCTTGTGTGTCTAGCTGTCTTTATACTGTGTCCTCATGGATGTTCCAACGTTACACGAATGCCATCATCCCAACTCCCTCTTAAGCCTAAAAACGCCTTACTCTTCGTGGACAACAAACACTTTTTCCTCAGTGCCTCATGTCTGTTATCTGAATGTCGCCCTTGACTCCTTCCCTACCCACATCTAGCCTCTCTTGCAAGCCTGCCGTTTCAAATATTGCTAGGACCCATGATGGCACCAGAACTCTCCCACTTTGACTACTGTGGCCTCTTTCTATCTGGCCTCCCTTTCCCCCGTCTCTCTCCACTTCAGTTTCTCCTCAACAAGCTGCTAGACCTCACCCGGTTCTTGTTTCTACCTCCCAGGTCTGCTGATATCTTAACCAGCCCCCCTTTTCCATTAAACCTCATGCACCCTCTTTGACAAAGCCCTCCCGTCTCCCTCATCGCCGATCTCATCTCACTCCCTCCTCCCTCTTAAGTCTTCCAATGATCGGCACTTGAATTACTCATGGATACCCATGTATGGCATTTGTCTTTCCCCCAGCCGCCAAACCACACTCTTTAAAACCCCACTTGTTCATCAAAGTCTACTAGTCACCCATCTAACTTTAGTCTGACTGTTCCAGCCTCCCTCTACCCACATGCTCAGTCCATTTTCCCTTGCCTTTAGATTGTAAGCTCTTGTGGGCAGGACCCACTCTTCTCTTGTCTTCTGGACTGCTCCCACTTTGTCCACCTATGTGTCCTTGTAACATGCTTCTTGTATGTTCCGTAAAACACTTGTTTGTTCTGTATCTTGCTAATGGGTTTTTTATCCCTTATTTTAGATATGCATCATTCTTTTTATGCTTCTGTGCCATATGTAATATAGTCTACTTTCTCAGTGTGAGGTACCACACAAGTACTTTGCTTTCTTAGATTATTTCAGAAGTTAAAGCATCCTCATTCTAGAGTGGTGAAAGCAGGGGAAGCCCCCATCCACCCTGGGGGACAAAAGGAGACAGGCTATTCATGTGAACCAATAGCAGTTTATTTACTCCGCCCTCACACATGGTTATAATAAAGATTTTAATCAAAATGATATGTTGCTTAATTTGCAGTACCCTCCGACAAAGTACAGTAATACTACTGCCCACGTTTATTAACACTACAGAGGAAATGCAATACGAGTACACTACAAAAATATAGCCAGGAAATATTTGTGCTATCTTGTCCACACAATTGGATTGAAAATGTCACATTGCTCCTTTCCCTTTATTGCACGGTTATAAATGTCCACTGCAGATTATAGGCACAATTCTTAAAATGAAATCAAGTTATATATGAACCAATCTCTCTGGTTTTGGTTTTCAGTCGAAAATGAAAACTGTGGTGTAAATATTTTGAATGAGATGAAGCAAAGTCTGTGTGACTAAATAGGAATAATACTACTGTATATAGCAAACACATATAGAATGAATGTTCAGATGGCGAGAACGCAATTTTCTGATTAGATAGATAGATAGATAGATAGATATGTTTATATATTAGTAAGGGGGAGAAAGTGTCCAAGCGGTGGGGCATACAGCCACAACATACAGTATGTCACAGTGACCAGCATGTATAGTTGTCTTACATGTTAAATATATCACATAAGTCAAAAGCTACTATTATATCATTATATATTGCCTCACAGCACTGAGGTCATGGGTTTGATTCCCACCATGGCCCTAACTGTGTGGAGTTTGTATATTCTCCCCGTACTTGCGTGTGTTTCCATCGGGTACTCCAGTTTCCTCCCACAATCCAAAAATATACTAGTATGTTAATTGGCTTCTGACAAAATTTACCCTAATGTGAATGTGTGTGCGTGTAAATGTGCTAGGGAATTTAGATTGTAAGCTCCACTGGGGCAGGGACTGATGTGAATATACACATTTGACATGCTGGATGGTTGCGTCTGATGGTCGTCTTGAAAAAGGCCGGTTGTGCCGAAACGTCGACATGGAATTGATGTCTTGGATGCAATAAATAAATCTTTAAAAGTTGTGGATTGGTGAGTGCCCTCTGTTAAGACTGAACAGTCTTATACTACTTTAGTGTGTGTGTGTGTGTGTGTGTGTGTGTGTGTGTGTGTGTGTGTATATATATATATATATATATATATATGTGTGTGTGTGTGTGTGTGTGTGTGTGTGTGTGTGTGTGTGTGTGTGTGTGTATATATATATAAATATATATATATATATATACATATCATACTTCAATCGCCTTCCTTATCCAGAGAAGTCTTGTCCATGTTTACGGTCTTTCTGGAGCTCCATAAATATCAGTGTTCCCTTATGTCATGCCTACCACTACAGTTCTCCTGATGACTCCCTCATGCATGTCTCCGTATTGTCTGGAGGTCACAATAATACAGAGAGCGTTATTGTGACCACCAGACAATACTCTCTGTATTGTCTGGAGGTCACACTAACGCTCTCCATATTGTCTGGTGGTCACAATAATGCTTAATGCGCTATGTATTGTCTGGAGGTCACAGTAACGCTCTTTTTATTGTCTGGTGTGTAGCGGTCACTAATATGCTTTTAGTATTGTGTAGCAGTCACTAATATTCTCTTAGTATTGTGTAGCAGTCACTAATATTCTCTTAGTATTGTGTAGCTGTCACTAATATGGTCTCAGTATTGTGTAGGAGTACAGGGGAGGGGTCCTGGGGTGCACACCGGTAATGAGAGGTGCGACCCTGCGGAGACCTTTCAGTAGAACTGCATACAAAGACAAGGTTGCAGGTGCACAATTCAAACACTACCAATTTATTAATAATAATCATTACAATAAAATTTAGCATTTTGAGCAAGGTTCTTCGCATAGTTATGGCCATAAGTAACGGCTTGCCCACCGCGTCCAGTTGACTTCATTAGTCGGGCAAGTCCATAACATTTTGGGGGGTACAAATCTAGGATGTGGGACACCCCAAAATGAAGCAGCTGAGTGACCCCAGGGCAACACTAAAGTGAAAAAATATATAGTGAAAAAAGTGAAGATAGGTTAGTGAGAGAGGCTGCTGAAAACAGCAGGGATACATTAGTGAGAGGTAACGAGGTGAGAAATAAAATAGTGAGAAGTGAAGGTGGGAAATGAGTTTCATTGAAACAAAACACATATGAAAAGTGTTAATCTGTGTTGCTCCTGAGGCCAAACAGCCACAGCAGTCCAGGGGAACCCACCCCCAATCTGATAATCCGATATACATTTGTGCAGGACTCACCTTGCTCTGTATGCAGTCTAATAAATGTCAGGAAACTAATTAAAACCAGTATATAGGACATAGAAGACATGCAAAGAACTGCAGTGAGCTTTCAGGTCAGACTGACCCCCAAAGACAGAAGCACTCACGCATTGTGCAGAGGAGATAGAGAAGCACCCCCACATCATACAAAGACAGAAGCACACCTGCATTGTGCAGAGGAGATAGAGAAGCACCCCCACATCATACAAAGACAGAAGCACTCCTGCATTGTGCAGAGGAGATAGAGAAGCACCCCCACATCATACAAAGACAGAAGCACACCTGCATTGTGCAGAGGAGATAGAGAAGCACCCCCACATCATACAAAGACAGAAGCACTCCCGCATTGTGCAGAAGAGATAGAGAAGCACCCCGACATCATACAAAGACAGAAGCACTCACACATTGTGCAGAGGAGATAGAGAAGCACCCCCACATCATACAAAGACAGAAGCACTCACACATTGTGCAGAGGAGATAGAGAAGCACCCCCATATCATACAAAGACAGAAGCACTCATGCATTGTGCAGAGGAGATAGAGAAGCACCCCCACATCATACAAAGACAGAAGCACTCACACATTGTGCAGAGGAGATAGAGAAGCACCCCCACATCATACAAAGACAGAAGCACTCACACATTGTGCAGAGGAGATCGAGAAGCACCCCCACATCATACAAAGACAGAAGCACACCCGCATTGTGCAGAAGAGATAGAGAAGCACCCCGACATCATACAAAGACAGAAGCACTCACACATTGTGCAGAGGAGATAGAGAAGCACCCCCACATCATACAAAGACAGAAGCACTCACACATTGTGCAGAGGAGATAGAGAAGCACCCCCATATCATACAAAGACAGAAGCACTCATGCATTGTGCAGAGGAGATAGAGAAGCACCCCCACATCATACAAAGACAGAAGCACTCACACATTGTGCAGAGGAGACAGAGAAGCACCCCCACATCATACAAAGACAGAAGCACTCCCGCATTGTGCAGAGGAGATAGTGAAGCACCCCCACATCATACAAAGACAGAAGCACACCCGCATTGTGCAGAGGAGATAGAGAAGCACCCCCACATCATACAAAGACAGAAGCACACCCACATTGTGCAGAGGAGATAGAGAAGCACCCCCACATCATACAAAGACAGAAGCACTCACACATTGTGCAGAGGAGATAGATTAGCACCCCCACATCATACAAAGACAGAAGCACACCCGCATTGTGCAGAAGAGATAGAGAAGCACCCCCACATCATACAAAGACAGAAGCACACCCGCATTGTGCAGAAGAGATAGAGAAGCACCCCGACATCATACAAAGACAGAAGCACTCACACATTGTGCAGAGGAGATAGAGAAGCACCCCCACATCATACAAAGACAGAAGCACTCACACATTGTGCAGAGGAGATAGAGAAGCACCCCCACATCATACAAAGACAGAAGCACTCACACATTGTGCAGAGGAGATCGAGAAGCACCCCCATATCATACAAATACAGAAGCACTCATGCATTGTGCAGAGGAGATAGAGAAGCACCCCCACATCATACAAAGACAGAAGCACTCACACATTGTGCAGAGGAGATCGAGAAGCACCCCCCATATCATACAAATACAGAAGCACTCATGCATTGTGCAGAGGAGATAGAGAAGCACCCCCACATCATACAAAGACAGAAGCACTCATGCATTGTGCAGAGGAGATAGAGAAGCACTCCCACATCATACAAAGACAGAAGCACAGCCGCATTGTGCAGAGGAGATAGAGAAGCACCCCCACATCATACAAAGACAGTAGCACTCCCGCATTGTGCAGAGGAGATGGAGAAGCACCCCCACATCATACAAAGACAGAAGCACTCCCGCATTGTGCAGAGGAGATAGAGAAGCACCCCCACATCATACAAAGACAGAAGCACACCCGCATTGTGCAGAGGAGATAGAGAAGCACCCCCACATCATACAAAGACAGAAGCACTCACACATTGTGCAGAGGAGATAGAGAAGCACCCCCACATCATACAAAGACAGAAGCACTCACACATTGTGCAGAGGAGATAGAGAAGCACCCCCACATCATACAAAGACAGAAGCACTCCAGCATTGTGCAGAGGAGATAGAGAAGCACCCCCACATCATACAAAGACAGAAGCACTCACGCATTGTGCAGAGGAGATAGAGAAGCACCCCCACAACATACAAAGACAGAAGCACTCACACATTGTGCAGAGGAGATAGAGAAGCACTCCCACATCATACAAATACAGAAGCACTCATGCATTGTGCAGAGGAGATAGAGAAGCACCCCCACATCATACAAAGACAGAAGCACTCCCACATTGTGCAGAGGAGATAGAGAAGCACCCCCACATCATACAAAGACAGAAGCACTCACGCATTGTGCAGAGGAGATCGAGAAGCACCCCCACATCATACAAAGACAGAAGCACACCCGCATTGTGCAGAGGAGATAGAGAAGCACCCCCACATCATACAAAGACAGAAGCACTCACACATTGTGCAGAGGAGATAGAGAAGCACCCCCACATCATACAAAGACAGAAGCACTCCCGCATTGTGCAGAGGAGATCGAGAAGCACCCCCACATCATACAAAGACAGAAGCACGCCCGCATTGTGCAGAGGAGATAGAGAAGCACCCCCACATCATACAAAGACAGAAGCACTCCCGCATTGTGCAGAGGAGATCGAGAAGCACCCCCACATCATACAAAGACAGAAGCACGCCCGCATTGTGCAGAGGAGATAGAGAAGCACCCCCACATCATACAAAGACAGAAGCACTCCCGCATTGTGCAGAGGAGATCGAGAAGCACCCCCACATCATACAAAGACAGAAGCACGCCCGCATTGTGCAGAGGAGATAGAGAAGCACCCCCACATCATACAAAGGGGGTGACTCTGACTTGATCGTAGCTGTACTAAATTTAGCACAGCTACGATCAGGAACACAGACATGCGTAGGGACGCCCAGCACAGGGCTAGCACGACCTGCATGTCAGTCCCTGCCCCGTCGCTGAAGTACAAAAGCATTGCACAGCGGCGATGCTTTTGTACTTCAGGAGTAGCTCCCGGCCAGCGCAGATTTTGCGTGCTGGCCGTAGCTACTCATCGCTGCCTGGCTTGTAGCGTCTGCGTGTGACATCACGCAGCCGCTGCGGCCCGTCCACCGCAGGGTCCGGCCACGCCTGCGTTGGCTGGACCGAGCCCACAAAATGGCGGCCAAACGCTGCCATACCGCCCAAGCGCCGCCGTGCCGCCCCTTCCCGCCCAGCGACCGCCTCTGTCTGTCAATCAGGCAGAGGCGATCGCTAGGCAACGACACGCTGGCGCATAGAGAAGCACCCCTACATCAAAGACAGAAGCACTCCCGCATTGTGCAGAAGAGATAGAGAAGACGACCCACTACACACACACACACACACACACACACACACACACACACACACACACACACACACACACACGCGCGCGCACACATCATACAAAGAAGATAGAGAAACACCTTGTGCAGTACATGTTATTCAGCAGGTGGATGTGGCACATTACACACTGGACAGATAGACAGTTTGGAATAAATGTGTTATATTACATTACATAGTTCAGTAATACCCAAGAAACTAAAGGTCATTTCTGTTTTTATAGTGCTCTTCATCAGTGTTTACAGTATACACACAGGGTCTGTTTCAGAGTCTTGCGCAAATGAAAAAGTAGATGCATGTATATAGCAAAGTAGGCATACACCGCACCTTGACGGAGGCTCCGTACATGCCTGGTTCTCTCTGTCCATGATATAATGAATTGTGCATATGCCGTCAGATGCCTGTTTCAGACGGCCCTCTTACACCTAGCATGGTGGTAGATGTAAGTGCCAATACTAATAATGACTGTTGTAGCTGTGGACAGAAAAACAGTGGGAGTTGCGTGGATGGCGACATTAGCACGAAGCCGTATGGATGACGACAGCATAAGGTAGTAAATCTAGCTTCTACAGCCATCCGCACTTGCGACGGGTGGTATTCATGTGACCGGCGGTCTGCTGACCGACAGTCACATGACCTCCTCCACCATCCCGCCGGCTCAGTATCCCGATGGTCGGCATGCCGACCAACAGGGACTATTTCCACTCGTGGGTGTCCACGACCACCCATAGAGTGGGAATAGAACCCGTGGCAACCGCAAGTCGCCACCGAGCCCGCAAGGGCCTTGCTGCACTCGCCCCTCCCCGCCGGGATCCCGGCGTCGGTATGCTGCCGGGATCCCGGCGTCGGTAAGCTGACCGGCGGTCAGGAGACCGCCGGTCAGCCATACTACACCCCTTGCGGCCAATTATCGTCCATTTGAGAATCAGACCCTTAATGCGCATGGACCTATTTCCTGCCTCCTATAAGTCGTTCTCCTCGCATCTCGCTTCCAAAGCACTTATCCTAGGCTAGGAAGCTAGCCATATAGCATCTATGGGGAGATGAAGCTGTCTGACAGATCTTCCTCTCCGGAGAGCTTACTGCAGATGCAATACAGCTCGATGCTCGGGTCTTACCTATTGAGGCTCATTCATCACCAGGTGACACATCAAGGACCTTGCTGTAGGATTAGTTAATGTATGGTGAAGATACACGAAACGACTGTAACCCCCGGAATTTACAGCCTAACATTTTATATACTTTTCCAGCTCACACTCATTTTTAAACCGATATATATGTCACATATTTCTTTTAAAAAGAGACATAACCTTCTTTTATGTTATTTAGCATGTTTCTCCATGTTGAAATGTTTATGGTTGGTTTCCAGAATATTAAAGTATTGCACTGTACCCTGCAGGATATTCCTACCGAGCAATTATTAACCTGTCCAGTACTGGGAACGGATGGACGATGTACTGTCCAAACGTTGCAATGCTACAGAGGACAAGTCTTACACCTGAAGTCCAGTGACCTCACACATGTGATGTCACTCTATCCATACATTCATGACATCCGTTTTTTTTATTTTACCGTTAAGAGAAATGCATTTATAAATTGAAAGGGTTAATACTACACAATTACCGTTCCCTATTATGTGAGTATACCCGAGCAGTGCTTGTGTGAGCTTACAGTCTGTATATTCATTTATCTGCTCCCATGAGACTAATTTAGGTACAATGCTGTCATCTTTATTTTTGGGTCTTATAGATCTTAACATACTATGTAAGTACTTCCTTATATATTCTGTAGCCATGACAGGTTTTGCGTGAGGGTCTGGTGTTTTACGACTGGTATTTATACTTTTCCTGGTTTACTCACCTTACAGGTGTACAGTATCTCCTGGGTCTACGCTCAGATACTTCCTTCAGCAAGCTCTCCAAATGATTTTTTTACTGCGGCTACTATACCATGCAATAAGATTATTATGCCCTGGAAACATTACCATCGCTCTATAAATGGAATAGCCTAATTAACAATGTGCTTGTCTTTCTCGATTTGATGTCTCTCTCTAGGGGTTGTCCGGAGTGATTTCTTGAGATCTGGTTACAGTTCCCGTACAGCAGCCATACTGTTGTATGATAATTCACGGTTATTGCAGAGGTTCTCAACGGTCCAGGTTTTAAGTTTATCCATGCTTGGCCACAGGTGACTTAATTGGTACCTGAGTCAATTTGATTAACCATCTGCGCTGAGCCATGAATATGCTTAAAACCTCGACCGCTAGGGTGCCTTGAGGACTGCGTTTGGGAACTTATGCACTATTGTGTTTTATTTTCTGGTTTTGATGGGAAGTTCTGTTTCTTACTGATTTACTTGTGATCTGGCGCAAAAAACGTACTTCCATAATTTTAAAGTTAAAAATAAGTTTAACAGGTACTACATTAATGCTGTGTGCGGAAAACCTATTACCTGTACTGCCCCTTCATTATCATTATTCTTTCTTTATATATTATCCCTTCACATGCCCGCCCACCCTCTTCGCTCCACAAATGCATGCCATCTCTCCTGCCAACTGATTACGCACTGTCATTTCCGCCTCCAAGATTTTGCCAGTGCTGTTCCTTACTCCTGGAATTCTCTCCCTATCAGACTCTCCACCTCTCACTGATGCAGTTCTGTTCATTGCCATGTACTTGTCCAGCACTGTCTTGCACGTTAAGTCTGTTTTATTGTTCTGCTCATTCGTTTGTATGTACTTTATTAGGCGCCGACGAACCCTTAGGCGCTATATAAATATTTATTGTTTATTACCAACTTTTTAAGGGTTTTGTGCATTTTTGCCACCTTTTTCATACTTTACCATCCACGTGGGCTATGCTTGGGTATAGTAATCTGTGCCATGCGCAGTGAGACGCCTTGCCCACAGTATGGCAAGCAAAGCGAGATACACTGTTTGTGGTACTCTGTGCTCTGACAGCGAAAACACTCCCCCAAAAAATAAAAATGCTGTGTCGACCATTTACCATGTTGACCTTTTCCATTGTCTACCTTTTACATGTCGACCTGATGACCCTATCGGCATTTTGACCATGTCTGCCTTTTCCGTGTTGACCATATGGGGTTGATATATTGACTTTTGACCTAATTAGAGTCGACCTAATGGTCCACACCATTGATTTTTCTCTTACGTCCTAGAGGATGCTGGGGACTCCGTAAGGACCATGGGGTATAGACGGGCTCCACAGGAGACATGGGCACTCGAAAGACTTTAGATGGGTGTACACTGGCTCCTCCCTCTATGCCCCTCCTTCAGACCTCAGTTAGATCCTGTGCCCAGAGGAGACAGGATGCACTGCAGGGGAGCTCTACTGAGTTTCTCTGAAAATACTTTTGTTAGGTTTTTTATTTTCAGGGAGCACTGCTGGCAACAGGCTCCCTGCATCGTGGGACTGAGGGGAGAGAAGCAGACCTACTTAAGTGATAGGCTCTGCTTCTTAGGCTACTGGACACCATTAGCTCCAGAGGGTCGGAACGCAGGTCTCATCCTCGCTGTTCGTCCCGGAGCCGCGCCGCCGTCCTCCTCACAGAGCCGGAAGAAAGAAGCCGGGTGAGTATAAGAAGAAAGAAGACTGCAAAGGCGGCAGAAGACTTCAGATCTTCACTGAGGTAACGTGCAGCGGTAACGCTGCGCGCCATTGCTCCCACATTCACACACACTGACGGCACTGTAAGGGTGCAGGGCGCAGGGGGGGCGCCCTGGGCAGCAAGAATTACCTCAAGGGACACTGGCTGACATATTATATACTGCGGAGGCAGTATATTAAAAAAAAAACCCACCAGTATAAAGAATTTGAGCAGGACTGAGGCCCGCCATTGAGGGGGTGGAGCTTGATCCTCCAGCACTAACCAGCGCCATTTTCTCCACAGCACGCTGCAGAGAAGCTGCTCCCCGGACTCTCCCCTGCTGAGCAAGTACAGAGGGCAAAAATGAGGGGGGGGGGGGCACATTTAATTGGCGCAGTGAGTGTATTATTGATCTATAAAAGCGCTGTACAGACTGGGATTTTGTTCCAGTGTCCAGTGGCACTGGGTGTGTGCTGGCATACTCTCTCTCTCTCTGTCTCTCCAAAGGGCCTTATTTGGGGACTGTCCCCATATTTATTTATCCCAGTGTGTGTGGGGGTGTCGGTACGTGTGTGTCGGCATGTCTGAAGCGGAAGGCTCGTCTAGGGAGGAGGTGGTGCAGATGATTGTGGTGTCTCCGTCGGCGCGGCCGACACCTGATTGGTTGGATATGTGGAATGTTTTAAATGCAAATGTGACTTTATTACGTAAAAGATTGGACAAAACAGAGTCCAGGGAAATAGTAGGGAGTCAATCCATGGCTTTGACTGTGTCACAGGGTCCTACAGGGTCGCAAAAACGTCCCCTTTCCCAGGTAGCAGACACTGATACCGACACGGATTCTGACTCCAGTGTCGACTATGATGATGCACGGGTGGCCAAGAGTATTCATTATATGATTATGGCTATAAAAGATGTTTTGCATATCATAGAGGACCCCTCTGTGCCTGACACGTGGGTATGCATGTTTAAGAAAAAGAAACCTGAGGTAACGTTTCCCCCATCACATGAGCTGAACGCCTTATTTGAAAAAGCTTGGGAAACTCCAGACAAGAAACTCCAGATTTCCAAGAGAATTATTATGGCGTATCCTTTCCCCTCACAGGACAGGTTACGGTGGGAAACCTCGCCCACGGTGGACAAGGCTTTGACGCGCTTGTCCAAAAAGGTGGCGCTACCGTCTCCAGACACGGCAGCACTCAAGGATCCTGCTGATCGCAGACAGGAAACTACCTTGAAATCGATTTATACACATACGGGTGCCTTGCTCAGACCGGCAGTAGCGTCGGCATGGGTGGGTAGTGCAATTGCAGCATGGGCAGATAACTTGTCATCTGACATTGACACCCTAGATAAGGATAGCATTTTATTGACCTTGGGTCACATTAAAGACGCAGCGTTATATATGAGAGAGGCTGCGAGAGACATTGGGCTGTTGGGTTCAAGAGCCAATGCCATGGCAATTTCTGCTAGGCGTTCCCTGTGGACCCGCCAATGGACGGGTGATGCCGATTCAAAGAGACATATTGTCTCACATAGGTCTGGGTTCAGTCGGATGTGGATCCTTGGGCGATCGAAATTGTATCCCAAGGCTACAAACTGGAATTCGAAGAAGTGCCTCCTCGCCGATTTTTCAAATCGGCTTTGCCGGCTTCTCCCCCAGAGAGGGAAATAGTTTCAGCTGCCATACAAAAGCTGTGTCAACAACAAGTGATTTTCAAGGTTCCCCTGATGCAACAGGGGAAAGGGTACTATTCAACCCTATTTGTGGTCCCGAAGCCGGATGGCTTGGTCAGACCCATTCTGAATCTAAAATCCCTGAACCTGTATTTGAAAAAGTTCAAATTCAAGATGGAATCTCTCCGGGCAGTGATCCGGGGGATTTTATGGTATCACTAGACATAAAGGATGCATACCCTCATGTCCCCATTTATCCCCCTCATCAGGCGTACCTGAGATTCGCTGTACAGTACTGTCATTACCAGTTTCAGACGTTGCCGTTTGGGCTTTCCACGGCCCTGAGGATTTTCACCAAGGTCATGGCGGAAATGATGGTGCTCCTGCGCAGGCAAGGAGTCACAATTATACCATACTTGGACGATCTCCTGATAAAAGCGAGATCGAGAGATCAATTGCTGAAAAGCGTGTCGCTCTCCCTGAGAGTGCTGCAGCAACACGGCTGGATTCTAAATCTACCAAAGTCGCAGTTGATTCCAACGACTCAGCTATCATTTTTGGGTATGATTCTGGACACGGAAAAGAAGAGGGTTTTTCTCCCAACGCAAAAAGCCCAGGACCTCCAGAACATGGTCAGAGACCTGCTAAAACTAAAAAGAGTGTCAGTTCATCAATGCACTCGTGTACTGGGAAAAATGGTGGCGGCCTACAAGGCCATCCCTTTCGGCAGGTTCCATGCGAGGACGTTTCAGTGGGACCTTCTGGACAAGTGGTCGGGGTCCCATCTACTAATGCATCAGAAAATAAGCCTGTCCCCCAGGGCCAGGGTGTCTCTCCTGTGGTGGCTGCTCACCTTCTAGAGGGTCGCAGGTTCGGCATTCAAGACTGGGTTCTGGTGACCACAGACGCGAGCCTCCGAGGATGGGGAGCAGTCACACAAGGAAGAAATTTTCAGGGACTATGGTCAAGCCAGGAGGCTTGTCTACACATCAACGTGCTGGAATTAAGGGCCATATACAACGGCCTACGGCAAGCGGAGAATCTTCTTCGCGACCTACCCGTTCTGATTCAGTCAGACAACGTCACAGCCGTGGCTCATGTAAACCGCCAAGGCGGAAAATCATGTAAGCGCTCTGTCAGCAGTTTTCATTCCGGGAGTGGACAACTGGGAAGCAGACATAAGTTTTTCACATTTATTTTTAATTTTTTTAACTTTTTCATACTTTACGATCCACGTGGGCTACGATTAGGAATAGTAACCTGCCCGAAGCATGGTGAGGGGACACGGTGCACTAATTGGGGTTCCCGGTCACTTTACGAAGAATACGACACAATTTAGAAAAAAAAAAAACCTCACGTCGACCCTTTTCCATATTGACCTAAATACCAATAGTGGTCGACGTAATGACTGTTGACCTAAGTGTGGTCGACCCTATGATCCACACCCGTCTGCAGAGCCTTACAAAGTACATATACAGAAACAGAATGAACAGAAATAGGAAAAAGTGACACTGGGGGGACATTTACTAAGCAGTGATAAAAGTGGAGAAGTGAGCCAGTGGAGAAGTTGTCCGTGGCCCCCAATCAGCTGCTCTGTGTACTTTTATAGTATGCAAATTATAAATGGTACATCAATGCGAATTGGTTGCCATGTGCAACTTCTCCACTGGCTCACTTCTCCACTGGCTCACTTACTCCTGCTTAGTAAATATCCCCCTTAGTACAGTACAGGACATGGATGTGGTTTATAAACATTGCTGCTTCAGTAGTCCTAATACTCAGCGAAGCAGCAGGGCAGCAGTAGCCAAGGGTTAGATGCCGTTGTGGTCAGTATATTGGAATGTATTTACAAAAGAGACAATCTAGGTTCAGGGAATGCACCCGTTTTCCATACATACTTAGCGGCTAGTATATCACTCAGCTGAAGTATATCAAAGTGAGACTGTGCAGGGTTCTAATGTTTTATTTTTGAATTTGTTTTAGATGAATCTGTTATATATTTTAGCTCTCTATTCTTTTCTCTGGCGCTCCGCAGAGCCCACAATACAATAGATCTGCTGAGATATAAAATTAATGATCCTGGAGCGTGGTTTTTTTCCCAGTGAGAACCTCGGCATAATTTGATGTCTTTCAGTAGCGGAAGGATTTCTCGGAGAACGTGTGCCAACCAGATCAGCAGGCTTAAACGAAAGTACAAAGCTAAACGCAGCAGCTACAGACTTTCACGTGCTAAAATAGCACACTAGCATCACTAGGAATTGTGTTATGCATGCAATACTAGCTTGCGCTCCGTCACAGACAGTAGGGTTTAATGAAAACTTACCAAGCAGACATCAAAAGCTTCCTGAAAGTGTAAGGCTGTGTTCCGGAGGGAAGCCACGGGTTCTGCCAGTGCTTCTGTTGTTTGTTAATAAAGGGTACGTTGTGTCTGTGATGTCCTAGTGACTGTAAATTATACATCAGGTGTACGATTGAAGCGCACTGCCTGAGGTTTTTCCACCTGTTTGTTTTGCTCTCCGTTCTACAAGTATTACTTTATGGCTCTTCCTGTGTAACGTTTTCACATGGAAGTAAATACTGTACATTTAAAAAACCTACATCTATGTCTTCACTCTCAGAAGCATGTTACACAAGCCGTGCGTGTGGGCAAAATGATCTCTCTGTCTTTCATCCTTGGATCTATAAAGTAACCCAACAACAAAGGCTAGCTTGAAAAGTTCACTTTCTCAGTACGTCAGAGGAGCTGCTACTGACACTTTTTGTTTGAAGAAGTTAAATGTAAGCTGCAGGAAAGATGATCCGCTGCATCAGTCATACACAGAGGAAAGAGTTGGGGTATAAGGAATATTTTGCAGAGACAGAGTTCTTTTTGGAACTAGGCTGGGCTATACTTTTATGTTGTAATGGGTTCTAGCCCAGGAGAGTGTATAGTAGTCATCACCTATGAATTCGGGATCCGTTTAATTTGACAGCTGTTGGGATCACGACGGTCAGGATGCCGACATCGGAATACCGGCGCACTGGGGCTATTTCCACTTAACACCCATAGAGTGGGAATAGAACCTGCGCTCGCCACCGAGACGGCAGCGCGGTGAGCGCAGCGAGCCCACAAGGGGACTCACACCGCCCACCCCGCTGCCAGCATTCTGCGTATGTAATCCATGAATTCTGTTACATACTGCAAACATAGCCACTTACAGCCGAGAATCGGGAGCAGTAGTGCCAGTAGCACCGCAGTCGCAAGACATATATATATATATATATATATATATATATATATATATTTCTCTGACGTCCTAGTGGATGCTGGGAACTCCGTAAGGACCATGGGGAATAGCGGCTCCGCAGGAGACTGGGCACAAAAGTAAAGCTTTAGGACTACCTGGTGTGCACTGGCTCCTCCCCCTATGACCCTCCTCCAAGCCTCAGTTAGATTTTTGTGCCCGGCCGAGAAGGGTGCACACTAGGGGCTCTCCTGAGCTTCTTAGTGAAAGTTTAGTTTTAGGTTTTTTATTTTCAGTGAGACCTGCTGGCAACAGGCTCACTGCATCGAGGGACTAAGGGGAGAAGAAGCGAACCTGCCTGCTTGCAGCCAGCTTGGGCTTCTTGGCTACTGGACACCATTAGCTCCAGAGGGACCGAACACAGGCCCAGCCTCGGAGCTCGGTCCCAGAGCCGCGCCGCCGGCCCCCTTACAGAGCCAGAAGCAAGAGGAGGTCCGGAAAAATCGGCGGCAGAAGACATCCTGTCTTCACCAAGGTAGCGCACAGCACTGCAGCTGTGCGCCATTGCTCCTCTTCACACTTCGGTCACTGAGGGTGCAGGGCGCTAGGGGGGGGCGCCCTGAGCAGCAATAAAAACACCTTGGCTGGCGAAAATACATCACATATAGCCCCCAGGGCTATATGGATGAATTTTAACCCCTGCCAGATTCCACAGAAAAACGGGAGAAAAGGACGCCGAGAAAGGGGCGGAGCCTATCTCCTCAGCACACTGGCGCCATTTTCTCTCACAGCTCCGTTGGAGGGAAGCTCCCTGGCTCTCCCCTGCAGTTACTACACTACAGAAAGGGGTTAAAAAAAAGAGGGGGGCACTAATTAGGCGCAGTATAACAATACAGCAGCTATAAGGGGAAAAACACTTATATAAGGTTATCCCTGTATATATATATATAGCGCTCTGGTGTGTGCTGGCATACTCTCCCTCTGTCTCCCCAAAGGGCTAGTGGGGTCCTGTCCTCTATCAGAGCATTCCCTGTGTGTGTGCTGGGTGTCGGTACGTTGTGTCGACATGTATGAGGAGGAAAATGAGGTGGAGGCGGAGCAATTGCCTGTAACAGAGATGTCACCCCCTAGGGAGTCGACACCTGAGTGGATGAGCTTATGGAAGGAATTATGTGACAGTGTCAGCTCTTTACAAAAGATTGATGACATGAGACAGCCGGCGACTCAGCCTGTGCCTGTCCAGGTGTCTCAAAAGCCATCTGGGGCTCTAAAACGCCCGTTACCGCAGATACAGACGCCGACACGGATACTGACTCCAGTGTCGACGATTAAGAGACGAATGTGACTTCCAGTAGGGCCACACGTTACATGATTGAGGCTATGGAAAATGTTTTTACACATTTCTGATAATACCAGTACCACTAAAAAGGGTATTATTTTGGGTGAGAAAAAACTGCCTGTAGTTTTTCCTGCATCTGAGGAATTAAATGAAGTGTGTGATGATGCGTGGGTTTCCCCCGATAAAAACTGTTAATTCCTAAAAAGTTATTAGCATCATACCCCTTCCCGCCAGAGGATAGGGCACGTTGGGAAACACCCCTTAGGGTGAATAAAGCGCTCACACGCTTGTCTAAACAGGTGGCACTACCGTCCCCGGATACGGCCGCCCTTAAGGAACCTGCTGACAGAAAGCAGTAAAATATCCTAAAATGTATATACACTCACACGGGTGTGATACTGCGACCAGCAATCGCCTCAGCCTGGATGTGCAGTGCTGGGGTGGCTTGGTCGGATTCCTTGACTGACAATATTGATACCCTAGATAGGGACAGTATATTACTAACTATAGAGCATTTTAAAGGATGCATTTCTATATATGCGTGATGCACAGAGGGATATTTGCCGACTGGCATCAAGAGTAAGTGCGCTGTCCATTTCTGCCAGAAGAGGGTTATGGACAAGACAGTGGTCAGGTGATGCTGATTCCAAAAGGCATATGGAAGTATCGCCTTATAAAAGGGAGGAGTTATTTGGGGTAGGTCTAACAGACCTGGTGGCCACGGCAACGGCTGGAAAATCCACATTTTTACCCCAGGTAGCTTCTCAACCTAAGAAGACGCCATATTATCAGGCGCAGTCCTTTCGGCCCCATAAAGGCAAGCGGGCAAAAGGCGCCTCATTTCTGCCCCGTGGCAGAGGGAGAGGAAAAAGGCTGCAGCAAACAGCCAATTCCCAGGAACAAAAGCCCTCTCCCGCCTCCGCAAAGTCCTCAGCATGACGCTGGGGCTTTACAAGCGGTCTCAGGCACGGTGGGGGCCCGTCTCAAGAAATTCGAGACGTCTCCCCCTCGCCGTTTCATAGAGTCTGCTTTACCGACGTCTCCCTCAGACAGGGAGACAGTATTGCAAGCCATTCACAGGCTGTATTCCCAGCAGGTGATAATCAAGGTACCCCTCCTGCAACAGGGAAAGGGGTACTCTTACACACTATTTGTGGTACCGAAGCCGGACGGCTCGGTGAGACCAATTTTAAATCTAAAATCCTTGAACACTTACATACAAAGGTTCAAATTCAAGATGGAGTCACTCAGAGCAGTGATTGCAAACCTGGAAGAAGGGGACTATATGGTCTCTCTGGACATCAATACTCCTTCGAAAGAAGGGAGTTTTAGTTATCCCTTACTTGGACGATCTCCTGATAAGGGCAAGATCCAGGGAACAGTTGGAAGTCGGGGTAGCACTATCTCAGATAGTGCTGCGGCAGCACGGTTGGATTCTCAATATTCCAAAATCGTAGCTGATCCCGACGACACGTCTTCTATTCCTAGGGATGATCCTGGACACAGTCCAGAAAAAGGTGTTTTCTCCCGGAGGAGAAAGCCAGGGAGTTATCCGAACTAGTCAGAAACCTCCTAAAACCAGGCCAAGTGTCAGTGCATCAGTGCACAAGGGTCCTGGGAAAAATGGTGGCTTCCTACGAAGCAATTCCATTCGGCAGATTCCACGCAAGAACTTTCCAGTGGGACCTGCTGGACAAATGTTCCGGATCGCATCTTCAGATGCATCAGCGGATAACCCTGTCACCAAAGACAAGGGTGTCTCTCCTGTGTTGGTTGCAGAGTGCTCATCTTCTAGAGGGCCGCAGATTCGGCATTCAGGACTGGGTCCTGGTGACCACGGATGCCAGCCTGCGAGGCTGGGGAGCAGTCACACAGGGAAGAAATTTCCAGGGCTTGTGGTCAAGCCTGGAGACATCACTTCACATAAATATTTTGGAGCTAAGGGCCATTTACAATGCCCTAAGCCAAGCAAGACCTCTGCTTCAAGGTCAGCCGGTGCTAATCCAGTCGGACAACATCACGGCAGTCGCCCACGTAAACAGACAGGGCGGCACAAGAAGCAGGAGGGCAATGGCAGAAGCTGCAAGGATTTTTCGCTGGGCGGAAAATCATGTGATAGCACTGTCAGCAGTGTTCATTCCGGGAGTGGACAACTGGGAAGCAGACTTCCTCAGCAGGCACGACCTCCACCCGGGAGAGTGGGGACTTCACCCAGAAGTCTTCCACATGATTGTAAACCATTGGGAAAAACCAAAGGTGGACATGATGGCGTCCCGCCTAAACAAAAAATTGGACAGGTATTGCGCCAGGTCAAGGGACCCTCAGGCAATAGCTGTGGACGCTCTGGTAACACCGTGGGTGTACCAGTCAGTGTATGTGTTCCCTCCTCTTCCTCTCATACCAAAAGTACTGAGAATTATAAGACGGAGGGGAGTAAGAACTATACTCGTGGCTCCGGATTGGCCAAGAAGGACTTGGTACCCGGAACTTCAAGAGATGCTCACGGAGGACCCGTGGCCTCTACCTCTAAGAAGGGACCTGCTCCAGCAAGGACCCTGTCTATTCCAAGACTTACCGCGGCTGCGTTTGACGGCAGGGCGGTTGAACGCCGGATCCTGAAGGAAAAAGGCATTCCGGATGAAGTCATCCCTACCCTGGTCAAGCCAGGAAGGATGTAACCGCAAAGCATTATCACCGCATTTGGCGAAAATATGTTGCGTGGTGCGAGGCCAGTAAGGCCCCGATGGAGGAATTTCAACTAGGTCGATTCCTGCATTTCCTGTAAACAGGAGTGTCTATGGGCCTAAAATTGGGGTCCATTAAGGTTCAAATTTCGGCCCTGTCAATTTTCTTCCAGAAAGAACTAGCTTCACTACCTGAAGTTCAGACGTCTGTAAAAAGGGGTACTGCATATACAGCCTCCTTTTGTGCCTCCAGTGGCACCTTGGGATCTCAATGTAGTTTTGGGGTTCCTAAAGTCACATTGGTTTGAACCACTTGAATCTGTGGAGTTAAAATATCTCACATGGAAAGTGGTCATGTTGTTGACCCTGGCCTCGGCCAGGCACGTGTCAGAATTGGCGGGCTTTATCCTGTAAAAGCCCTTATCTGATCTTCCATTCAGACAGGGCGGAATTGAGGACTCGTCCTCATTTTCTCCCTAAGGTGGTTTCAGTGTTTCATCTGAACCAACCTATTGTGGTACCTGCGGCTACTAGTGACTTGGAGGACTCCAAGTTGTGGGACGTAGTCAGGGCCTTGAAAATATGTTTCCAGGACGTCTGGAGTCAGGAAATCTGACTCGCTGTTTATCCTGTATGCACCCAACAAGCTGGGTGCTCCTGCTTCTAAGCAGACTATTGCTCGTTGGATTTGTAGTACAATTCAGCTTGCACATTCTGTGGCAGGCCTGCCACAGCCAAAATCTGTAAAAGCCCATTCCACAAGGAAGGTGGGCTCATATTGGGCGGCTGCCCGAGGGGTCTCGGCGTTACAACTTTGCCGAGCAGCTACTTGGTCAGGGGCAAACACGTTTGCTAAATTCTACAAATTTGATACCCTGGCTGAGGAGGACCTGGAGTTCTCTCATTCGGTGCTACAGAGTCATCCGCACTCTCCCGCCCGTTTGGGAGCTTTGGTATAATCCCCATGGTCCTTACGGAGTTCCCAGCATCCACTAGGACGTCAGAGAAAATAAGAATTTACTTACCGATAATTCTATTTCTCGTAGTCCGTAGTGGATGCTGGGCGCCCATCCCAAGTGCGGATTGTCTGCAATACTTGTACATAGTTATTGTTACAAAAATCGGGTTATTATTGTTGTGAGCCATCTTTTCAGAGGCACCTCTGTTATCATGCTGTTAACTGGGTTCAGATCACAGGTTGTACGGTGTGATTGGTGTGGCTGGTATGAGTCTTACCCGGGATTCAAAATCCTTCCTTATTGTGTACGCTCGTCCGGGCACAGTATCCTAACTGAGGCTTGGAGGAGGGTCATAGGGAGAGGAGCCAGTGCACACCAGGTAGTCCTAAAGCTTTACTTTTGTGCCCAGTCTCCTGCGGAGCCGCTATTCCCCATGGTCCTTACGGAGTTCCCAGCATCCACTACGGACTACGAGAAATAGAATTATCGGTAAGTAAATTCTTATTATTTATATAAATATATATATATATATATATATATAGTACTGTGCAAAGATTTTAGGCAGGTGTGGAAAAAATGCTGCAAAGTATGAAAGCTTTAAAAAAATAGAAGCGTTAATAGTTTATTTTTACCAATTCACAAAATGCAAAGTGAATGAACACAAGGTAAATCTAAATTAAATCAATATTTGGTGTGACCACCCTTTGCCTTCAAAACAGCATCCATTCTTCTAGGTACACTTGCACACAGTTTTTGAAGGAACTCGGCGGGGAGGTTGTTCAAAACATCTTTGAGAACTAACCACAGATCTTTGGATATAGGCTTGCTCAAATTCTGCTGTCTAGTCATGTAATCCCAGGCAGACTAGATGATGTTGAGATCAGGGCTCCGTGGGGACCATATCATCACTTCCAGGACTCCTTGTTCTTCTTTAAACTGAAGATAGTACCTAATAACATTTACTGTATGTGTGGGGTCGTTGTCCTGCTGCAGAAAAAATTTGGAGCCAATTTAGACGCCTCCCTGATGTTATTGCATAATGGACAAGTACCTGCCTGTATTTCTCAGCATTGAAGCACAAAGAAACGGGCAATGGGGGTAATTCAGATCTGATCGCAGTAGTAAATTTGTTAGCAGTTGGGCAAAACCATGTGCACTGCGGGGGGGGGGGGGCAGATATAACATTTGCAGATAGAGTTAGATTTGGGTGGGTTATTTTGTTTCTGTGCAGGGTAAATACTGGCAGCTTTATTTCTACACTGCAATTTAGATTTCGGTTTGAACACACCCAAATCTATCTCTCTCTTCACATGTTATATCTGCCCACCCTGCAGTGCACATGGTTTTGCCCAACTGCTAACAAATTTGCTGCTACGATCAAGTCTGAATTACCCCCAATGTTGAGGACCTCAGATGCAGTGGTCGGCCAAGTAAACCTAGTACATCGGATGAAAGACACATCATGCTTGCTTCCCTTCGGAAGAGGTCCAGCAGTGCTATCCGCTCAGAACTGTCAGAAACCAGTGGGACCCAGGTACATCCATCTACTGTTCAGAGATGTCTGGCTAGAAGTGGTCTTCATGGAAGAATTGTGGGCAACAATCCATACTTTTGACATGGAAACAGGGCCAAGCAACTCAACTATGTGCAAAAACATAGGAACTGGGGTGCAGAAAAATGGCAGCAGTTGCTCTGGACTGATGAGTCACAATTTGAAATATTTGGCTGTATCAGAAGACAGTTTGTTTGCTGAAGGGGCTGGAGAGCGGTACAATGAGTGTCTGCAAGCAACAGTGACCATGGTGGAGGTTCCTTGCAAGTTTTGGGCTGCATTTCAGCAAATTGAGTTGGAGATTTGGTCAGGATTAATGGTGTCCTTAATGTTAAGAAATACAGGCAGGTACTTATCCATCATACAATACCATAAGGGAGGTGTCTGATTGGCTCCAAATGTATTCTGCAGCAGGACAACGACCCAAAACATACTGCTAATGTCATTAAGAACCATCTTCAGTGTAAGGAAGAACAAGGGCTGGGCTGTAAGGAAGTCCGAATTCGGCGGCCATACGGTATGCCGGCCGAACCCGTATGTTTTTTTTAAAGGGGCAATCATGTACCAGGCATGGTTTAGTCATGGCAGAACCATACCTTGTAAGTGATTGCCCCCTTAAAAAAAACAACCGAGATCGTCCGGCATCCCGTACCTCTAGCGATCTCGGACTCCATTACATCCTGCCGCATTTTTCCATAGGATTTCCCTCATTATAGTATTGGAAAATCTCAAAAGTGGAATAAAGAGAATAGTGAAGAACTAGAAAATATTGAAATAATTATTTTGAAAATATAAAAAAAATAGACACCTACGAAATTTTCAAACATTTGAATTCCCCCCTTAGTATAATTTTTGTTTATTTTTTGTGAAGTTACTGAAATTAAAAATGTCGCTGATTAATGTTTTTGAGACAGTTGATGAGACCCAAGTTGTCGTACCACCCTCAACCCATTTACATCTCTGACCTGATCAGTTACGACCACATTCTGGGGAATCCATGCCCACTTTGATAACCACTCACCCCTTTTAGGGTCCTAAGAATGTGGCAATACTACTAACATAGGGACTGTTGAAATGTATGTCAATATGTTTTGAGTACTTAAGAAAAATGATTCCTTTTAGAAACTAGTTACTTTTTCCCAGCAATAAAATATTGTTTTGCCACAATATGTATTTCATCTCTGCTAGTTATATTTACAGTTATATTTATTGTAAAATACCCAGTATACCCAAAGTAAATCAAAACCCTTGTCTCAGTGCTTTAATAACTGTTTCAGGAGTTGGGTGGTAAATCTGCATCGAAACCAGGACACATTTTAGAAAACTTGTTCTCAAGGCACATTTTTAAAATGTTGTGTAAAATGAAACAGTAGCTCAGCATCAGAATGAACTTACAAAAACTTGGACGTGTGTGTGTATATATATATATATATATATATATATATATATATAAATATGTTACTAGAAGATGTCTGCACTCGCATTTAATTTTTTGTCAACGTTAGGGGTGCTCCACTTGGAAAATACTTTGATTACTTCTACATAAATTTTACCTTTGCATTGGATGTGCTGGTGAGTGCCCACATTTAACTGTGGATGCAGCCATAAACTGTATGTGTGGGTTGGGTATAGGTCTTTGGGTCGACCACAGGTCGACAGTCATTAGGTCGACCAATATTGGTCGACATGCAGTAGGTCGACAGGGTTGCTAGGTCGACATGGTCTATAGGTCAACATGAAAAAAGGGCGACATGAGGTTTCTTCTTTTCATTTTTTTGGTGTTGTTTTCTTCGTAGAGTGACCGGGAACCCCAATTAGTGCACCGTGTCCCCTCGCAAGGCTCGCTTCACTCACCATGCTTCTGGCAAGGTGCCTCATTCCGCTATCGTTGTGCTCAGCCCTGGTTACCATTCCCAATTGTAGTCCACGTGGATCGTGAAATATGAAAAAGTTGAAAAAATGAAAAAAATTGTAAAAAACTCACGTCAACCTTTTCTTCATGTCGACCTATCACATGTCGACCTATAGACCATGTCAACCTACTGCATTTCGACCAATAGCTGTCAACCTAATGACTGTCGACCTAACGACCTTCTTCCTGCAGGTGTGTATGTGTATATATGAGCTAGCAGACTTAAACCCCGGGGGAAAAAAAGCATATTGTGTTATATTCTGTGTGATAGCTGGTGGTATATTTACTAAAGTTGGCTTTTTTTTTTTTACTCCTTTTTAGAAAGGATTTTGTGTTTGAGGTTAGGAAATCCCTTCCAAAATCGAACCTCCAATTTCCCCATTAAAATCCCCAGCAAAATCGAACGGAACTTCCTCATTGCTTCCTATTAGTCCAAATGTATCACATGCACACTAATTTTCACTATTTTATGCATGAAAGCCTAACTGAAAAATTTAGAGGGTTTTATTAATTTTAAAAAAATTGTTGAAATAGTCAGTGATAAGTTTGGCCCTAATCTGCCTGCCACTTTCTGTGCTCACATAGTCAGCTATATGTGCTTCTTTATACTTATGTTCAGCAGGAGTTTGATGATTTGACAATGGAGTCAGAAGCCAGGAGCAACAGCCATAGCCTGAATCACCTGTTGACGGAGAGGGGCGGGAATTAAAACAATACAGTAACAAGTACTATTAGCTGCTTCATTAACAAATACAGGTAACGTCCCACTGGCATTTGACTCTCCTCAAATTTTGCAGACCGGGATGATTTGCTGATGATGTATGCATCATGGCACGAACCAGGATAGCCAGTTACAACACTCATTAATTTAAGTTTCATTATATCATCCGACAAACGTGTCGGATATTGTCTATGCTGCTATCTATTACGATGCCTATTTGTAAAAACGTAAATATACCCTCTGGTGTCAGATGGTGCAGAGTCACTGTATGGACTTGCCAGAAGGGGAGACCTTGACATTAATTAGCCAGCTTGACAAATTATTACAATACTTTGAAACCAACATTCATTGAATTTAAATTAAATTGAAACGATTTACTCCGGTGCCCTCTATAGAATGTAGTAATGATGGAGAGAATGCCAGCAGCACTCAGACACTTTGGAAAGCTGCGTATTAGTTCACATGTAAAACACTAATGTTTCGGGCCCTGTTACATCTAATATTTTATACCTTTTGCCCCATTTTTTCTTTTAAGGAAGTCCTCAGGGGAAGGTAACTGGACAAGGGCGGTCCAGCACAACTGATGCGCCGGTCATGCCTCCTTGACGCATGAACATGTGGCCATCTTGTGCACCTGCTGCTGCTCACTTGTCCCGCCTCACCCACAAGAGGAGCTGCAGCTTTTTTTTCTCTTCTCTACTAGCATTATTTATTGATTAACAGTTTCTTATATACTAGCATGTAGGATAGACACTCTGGAAGCCATTGGATTCAATATCCCCGATCCTCTAGGGGTGTGGATTAATACTATGTATTGATCGACGCACTCTAGGTGAACAGGTACAAAAAGTAGACGGGTACAAAATGGCTGACAGATGAAAGGTTGACCGTGCTTAATGTTGACAGTTTTAAAAGGTCAATATGAATATGGTCAGCCCAAAAATAGCCAACACATGTTTGTTTGTTTGTTTGTTTGTTTGTTGTTATTTTAGCCCAAATCTAACCCTAACCCTCTTCCTGGTGCCTAACCTTCCCTCCAGTGCCAAACCCTAACCATCCACTCTGGCAGTCTAACCCCATCCTTCCACCTAGTGTCTAAACCCTAACCCTAAAAATGTTGATTTTGGGGGGGGGGAGGGTGGGGGGGGAATGACGACCATTCCATGTTGACCTTTTGTACTTGTCGACCTTAAGCACTGTCGACTTTTCCTTTGTCGGCCTTTTGTACCTATTGACCATATGGTATCGACCTATTGACTGTCGACCCACACTGTCAATCTTTCATCCCTTGCTCTGCTATTTCAATCTGCTCCTCTTACTTATGTAGATTGCAGTTGGAGTGACTTTAGTACACATTATACTGCATACCCTCCAACATTTTACACTCGAAAACCGGTACATATTAGGAAAAGGGGCGTGGTCATGGGTCAAGGGCGTGGCCACGTCCCCTTTCCTATACTTTCAATGGATATTTAGTGAGTCAGAAATCGGTACAAAGCCCTTTTTGGCTGGTACAGACCATAAAAAACAGTACTGTACTAGCCAAAATGGTACAGTTGGAGGGTATGTATACTGTATTGAACAACCTAGACTACATTATATTGCAGCCTGGTAAATGGAACATATACAGTAACGCATCCTGCTAACCAGACCATAGAACTCAGCGCTGTAATGTATATGCGACAGAATCTGCGTTCTGTACTTTCCATGACTGACCCAGGAAAGCCCTTGTGTTTAAGTTAAACAACAACCAAAATAGCTTATTGGGTTTTTCTATGTAGCAATGCAAATTCTTAAGTGGGAAATTACAGCATTAAGCGCAATGCCATTTAATTTGAAGGAATTGCCTATTTTCTTAAACGGTTAAGTAATGTGCCCGGCTGCAGATATTGATTTCCTTCTGCATTTATTATGTGGAAGCTAAATTCACTGTGCTCTCCGGAGAGTCCACCGCGCGGAGTGTGTGCTTGCCGGTGACAGCTGAGACCCACCTGATACATAGGCAAGGACTTGGCCTAATATCACTGCAAGTGCTCTGGGAATTTTTATTAAGTAAAGGCCCCATTAAAGCCGACAGGATGATAAAGCTTAATGAGCTTCTTTCTCGCATGACATTGTTAGTGTGCTGTAGCAGCCAGAGTCCAATCATTTGTTACCTCATTGCATTGGTGTAAGCAGAAGCCGCTGCTTGTCCCGCTCTCATCACACACAGAGTAATCCCCCTGCAATGCTGGGAAATATCTGCGTGTGTAAGAGGGTTTTTTTTTCTTAGGGAACACTGGAACAAGGAGAGCGGCTTACACTATCTTGTCTACACCTCCCAGGTTTAATATTTCCCACCAAGTAAAATGCATTCATGAAAATGTTGTGCGACGTTCTAGAAATATTTAGCAGAGCTGAGATTATTTTAATGATGTTTGTTATGGCCAATATTATTTCTTTGAGGAATAATGCGGAACGTTTACGTATTCTGAAGTATTTTGCGGCCTTTTTTTTTGTTTGGATGCTCGTTTGTGGGGACAGTCTCAAAGAGGAATCGTGAAAACACTGTAAACAAGGGTGTAGCTACCATAGGTGCAGGGAGTGCAGCTGCTATGGGGCCCAGAGCTGAGAGGGGCCCATCTTCCCTGTCACAGTTATATGTGTAATATATATTTTTCAACTTTTGGATGGTACATACAGCAGGGGCCCTTACAGACTTGCCTTGGGGCCTGCAATATATCTAGGTATGCCCCTGGACCTTATCATTGTAACGTAGTATAAAATGAACTGGTGGGCATTATAATGTTACATAATATGAACTGGGAGTGCTGTAATATGTATATATAAGTGGAGACACTATAGCGTGGCATAATATGAGCTGGAGGGCATTATAGAGTTACATAAAATGAGCTGGGGCACTGTAATGTGGCACAATGTCAAATGGAGGCCCTATAGTGTGGTATAATTTGAAGTGTGTGCACAGTGATGTGGCATAATATGAACTGGGTACAGTGTATGTTATTATTTGATAGGGGATACTATGTTGCATATTGTATACTGGAGGCCCTACAATATGACATAATGTGAACTAGGGCACTACTATGGGGAATAACATTAAAACTGGCACTACTATGGGGTGTAACATGAACTTAGGGCCCTACGATGGGGCATAACATTAACGAGGGTTCTACCATGATTCAGAAAATTAATTAGGGCAATATTATATAGCATACAATTAAAAACCGCTGCAGAGAGGCATCTCGCTAGAAGCATTGGGACAGGGGCCCCTTCAAATTGTTGCTATGGGGCCCACAAAGTTCTGGGTACGCCCCTGACTGTCAGCCATTATTTTTCCAGATTGGGATGATTTTGCCTATTTCCGGGGAGAAACAACTTTTAATGGGGTTTTTGGTGGACACTTTTTTTTTTATTATTATAATACCTTCTTATTTACAAGATATTTAAAGTATTTAGCAGCATTTAATGTGTTACTATTGTCTAAACAAGGGGTGGGCAACATGCGCCACTCCAGTTGTGTGAAACTACATATCCCAGCATGCCGTGGCAGTAAAACAATGGCAGGTCATGCTGAGATCTGTAATTCCGCAGCCGCTGCAGGGCCGGGTGGCACTTGTTGGACGCTTTAGGAGGTATAAGCGTTTCACCACTATATGGTGACAGTTTTCAGAAATGTGGCTTATACTATTATACTTCTTAGGGCCTGATGCAGCTAGCTGAAAGCTAACTCATTCATAGATGCTTCCGAATTCTGTGCATTGAAGTAAATGTGTAAATACGCCTGTATGCAGTTTTATACACCTCTTTGGACCACTCATATCCGAACATTTGTTTTGATATTCATCATCATCATTACTAGTTGCACCTGCCTATTCGTCACGCAAATTACATGCCCGGAAGTAGGTGTATTTACACTCATGCTGGTAGCCAACAGGTGCGTCAGAAACAGGTGTAGATGCTCTTGAAATACGTACATCTATGGAATGCATGAACTTGCATATACTATATTCCAGAGCATGCAGTGCAGATACGCGAAATGTACGTCTCCGCAAATGGTTGTGCCTCAGGTCCTAATTGTCACAGGGTACGATATTGATCCTGCTATCAATGTAGGCACTTTGTAAAGAGATCCCAAAAGCTAGAGACGTTTATAGAAATTACCTAAGTCTGTGGAAATGTAGGGAATAATCACTCGTTATTTAGGTGGCAGCACAGAAACATGGCCTAGAAGGACAACAGTTAGTAGTATGATATATACTGTATATTGACAGGTGTAAATTAGTAACTGCAGAAATTCACACTAACCAAATCATTGGTCCGCACTACAAATACATGTGCCATTATTTATAGAAATGTATAAACCTAACACCCACCTTTTTGTGTTTATATATACATACTCCGCAGTATACAAAACTGTCCTTATAAACAGTTTTAAGAGAAATTGCGAACAGCTTGCTGCGCTTGTAAAAAGCTGCTCAGTCTCTAGATCATGGGATCATTGTGGAATTAGCTTTTCGGCTAATTACATTGTGTGTATAAATATGTAAATGTGGAAATAAAAAAAATAAAAAATATATATATATATACTAATAATAAAAAAATAAAAGATAAATATAAATAAACACATAGAATTAAATACTGGACTAGAAAAATATAGGACAATTAAATAAAAAAATAAAAAGTATATTGCAGTAAAGAGGAGGGGAGGAGATAAAGTAAGTACAACAGGAGAAAAAAATAAAATAAACTTTTTTTAAAATTAAGGGTCCAATGACCAGGTGTTTACAGCTGAGTACAGGGTAAGCACATACCACAGCAAAAAGGACTTGAACTATACCCACCCTGTGTCAAGAAGCTCCAAAGCTCCCAGAAAGGGCTGTAGACAACTGGTCATTGGACCCTTGTTTTTAAAAATGTTTATTTTTATTTTTCTCCTGTTGTACTTTATCTTCTCCCCTCCTCTTTATTGCAATACACTTATTATTTTTTATTTAATTTTCCTATATTTTTCTAGTCCAGTATTTCATTGTATGTTTTATTTTTTATTTATTTATTTATTTTTTGATAGTAGTAGTAGTGTGTGTGTGTGTGTGTGTGTGTGTGTGTGTGTGTGTGTGTGTGTGTGTGTGTATATTAGTGATGAGCGGGTTCGGTTCCTCGGAATCCGAACCCCTCCGAACTTCAGCCTTTTTACACGGATCCGAGGCAGACTCGGATCTTCCCGCCTTGCTCGGTTAACCCGAGCGCGCCCGAACGTCATCATCCCGCTGTCGGATTCTCGCGAGGCTCGGATTCTATCGCGAGACTCGGATTCTATATAAGGAGCCGCGCGTCGCCGCCATTTTCACACGTGCATTGAGATTGATAGGGAGAGGACGTGGCTGGCGTCCTCTCCGTTTAGAATAGAAATAGATAGAGAGTGAGACACTTGATTTACTGGAGCTTAGGAGTACTCAGAGAGTGCAGAGTTTACTAGTGACTGACCAGTGACCACCAGTGCAGTTTTATTATTATTTAATATAATCCGTTCTCTGCCTGAAAAAAAACGATACACAGTGACACAGTATACCATATCTGTGCTCAGCCTCAGTGTGCTGCATCATCTATGTATATCTGACTGTGCTGAGTGCTCACTGCTCACACAGCTTAATTGTGGGGGAGACTGGGGAGCAGTTATAGCAGGAGTACATTAACAGTGCACACTTTTGCTGCCAGAGTGCCACTGCCAGTGTGACTGACCAGTGACCACTGACCACCAGTATATTGTGATTGTCTGCCTGAAAAAGTTAAACACTCGTCGTGTGGTGTTTTTATTCTATAAACGCATTCTGCTGACAGTGTCCAGCAGGTCCGTCATTATATAATATATACCTGTCCTGCAGTAGTGATATATATATATATTTTTTATATCATTATCATCCAGTCTATATTAGTAGCAGACGCAGTACGGTAGTCCACGGCTGTAGCTACCTCTGTGTCGGCAGTCGCTCGTCCATCCATAATTGTATACCACCTACCTGTGGTGTTTTTTTTTTTCTATCTTCTTGATACTAGTAGCTTACTTTAGGAGTCTGCAGTGCTGACAGTGTCCAGCAGGTCCGTCATTATAGAATATATACCTGTCCGGCTGCAGTAGTGATATATATATATTTTTTATATCATTATCATCCAGTCTATATTAGCAGCAGACGCAGTACGGTAGTCCACGGCTGTAGCTACCTCTGTGTCGGCAGTCGCTCGTCCATCCATAAGTATACTAGTATCCATCCATCTCCATTGTTTACCTGAGGTGCCTTTTAGTTGTGCCTATTAAAATATGGAGAACAAAAATGTTGAGGTTCCAAAAATAGGGAAAGATCAAGATCGACTTCCACCTCGTGCTGAAGCTGCTGCCACTAGTCATGGCCGAGACGATGAAATGCCATCAACGTCGTCTGCCAAGGCCGATGCCCAATGTCATAGTACAGAGCATGTAAGATCCAAAACACCAAATATCAGTAAAAAAAGGACTCAAAAATCTAAAATAAAATTGTCGGAGGAGAAGCGTAAACTTGCCAATATGCCATTTACCACACGGAGTGGCAAGGAACGGCTGAGGCCCTGGCCTATGTTCATGGCTAGTGGTTCAGCTTCACATGAGGATGGAAGCACTCAGCCTCTCGCTAGAAAAATGAAAAGACTCAAGCTGGCAAAAGCACAGCAAAGAACTGTGCGTTCTTCGAAATCACAAATCCACAAGGAGAGTCCAATTGTGTCGTTTGCGATGCCTGACCTTCCCAACACTGGACGTGAAGAGCATGCGCCTTCCACCATTTGCACGCCCCCTGCAAGTGCTGGAAGGAGCACCCGCAGTCCAGTTCCTGATAGTCAGATTGAAGATGTCAGTGTTGAAGTACACCAGGATGAGGAGGATATGGGTGTTGCTGGCGCTGGGGAGGAAATTGACCAGGAGGATTCTGATGGTGAGGTGGTTTGTTTAAGTCAGGCACCCGGGGAGACACCTGTTGTCCGTGGGAGGAATAGGGCCATTGACATGCCTGGTGAAAATACCAAAAAAATCAGCTCTTCGGTGTGGAAGTATTTCAACAGAAATGCGGACAACATTTGTCAAGCCGTGTGTTGCCTTTGTCAAGCTGTAATAAGTAGGGGTAAGGACGTTAACCACCTCGGAACATCCTCCCTTATACGTCACCTGCAGCGCATTCATCATAAGTCAGTGACAAGTTCAAAAACTTTGGGCGACAGCGGAAGCAGTCCACTGACCAGTAAATCCCTTCCTCTTGTAACCAAGCTCACGCAAACCACCCCACCAACTCCCTCAGTGTCAATTTCCTCCTTCCCCAGGAATGCCAATAGTCCTGCAGGCCATGTCACTGGCAATTCTGACGAGTCCTCTCCTGCCTGGGATTCCTCCGATGCATCCTTGCGTGTAACGCCTACTGCTGCTGGCGCTGCTGTTGTTGCTGCTGGGAGTCGATGGTCATCCCAGAGGGGAAGTCGTAAGACCACTTTTACTACTTCCACCAAGCAATTGACTGTCCAACAGTCCTTTGCGAGGAAGATGAAATATCACAGCAGTCATCCTGCTGCAAAGCGGATAACTGAGGCCTTGGCATCCTGAGCCAACTAGAGACTTGTTGGAGGTACTGTGTCCCCGGTACCAAATACCATCTAGGTTCCATTTCTCTAGGCAGGCGATACCGAAAATGCACACAGACCTCAGAAAAAGACTCACCAGTGTCCTAAAAAATGCAGTTGTACCCAATGTCCACTTAACCACGGACATGTGGACAAGTGGAGCAGGGCAGGCTCAGGACTATATGACTGTGACAGCCCACTGGGTAGATGTATGGACTCCCGCCGCAAGAACAGCAGCGGCGGCACCAGTAGCAGCATCTCGCAAACGCCAACTCTTTCCTAGGCAGGCTACGCTTTGTATCACCGCTTTCCAGAATACGCACACAGCTGAAAACCTCTTACGGCAACTGAGGAAGATCATCGCGGAATGGCTTACCCCAATTGGACTCTCCTGTGGATTTGTGGCATCGGACAACGCCAGCAATATTGTGTGTGCATTAAATCTGGGCAAATTCCAGCACGTCCCATGTTTTGCACATACCTTGAATTTGGTGGTGCAGAATTATTTAAAAAACGAGAGGGGCGTGCAAGAGATGCTGTCGGTGGCCAGAAGAATTGCGGGACACTTTCGGCGTACAGGCACCACGTACAGAAGACTGGAGCACCACCAAAAACGCCTGAACCTGCCCTGCCATCATCTGAAGCAAGAAGTGGTAACGCGGTGGAATTCAACCCTCTATATGCTTCAGAGGTTGGAGGAGCAGCAAAAGGCCATTCAAGCCTATACAACTGAGCACGATATAGGAGGTGGAATGCACCTGTCTCAAGCGCAGTGGAGAATGATTTCAACGTTGTGCAAGGTTCTGCAACCTTTTGAACTTGCCACACGTGAAGTCAGTTCAGACACTGCCAGCCTGAGTCAGGTCATTCCCCTCATCAGGCTTTTGCAGAAGAAGCTGGAGACATTGAAGGAGGAGCTAACACAGAGCGATTCCGCTAGGCATGTGGGACTTGTGGATGGAGCCCTTAATTCGCTTAACAAGGATTCACGGGTGGTCAATCTGTTGAAATCAGAGCACTACATTTTGGCCACCGTGCTCGATCCTAGATTTAAAACCTACCTTGGATCTCTCTTTCCGGCAGACACAAGTCTGCTGGGGTTCAAAGAACTGCTGGTGAGAAAATTGTCAAGTCAAGCGGAACGCGACCTGTCAACATCTCCTCCTTCACATTCTCCCGCAACTGGGGGTGCGAGGAAAAGGCTCAGAATTCCGAGCCCACCCGCTGGCGGTGATGCAGGGCAGTCTGGAGCGACTGCTGATGCTGACATCTGGTCCGGACTGAAGGACCTGACAACGATTACGGACATGTCGTCTACTGTCACTGCATATTATTCTCTCCCCATTGAAAGAATGGTGGAGGATTATATGAGTGACCGCATCCAAGTAGGCACGTCACACAGTCCGTACTTATACTGGCAGGAAAAAGAGGCAATTTGGAGGCCCTTGCACAAACTGGCTTTATTCTACCTAAGTTGCCCTCCCACAAGTGTGTACTCCGAAAGAGTGTTTAGTGCCGCCGCTCACCTTGTCAGCAATCGGCGTACGAGGTTACATCCAGAAAATGTGGAGAAGATGATGTTCATTAAAATGAATTATAATCAATTCCTCCGTGGAGACATTCACCAGCAGCAATTGCCTCCACAAAGTACACAGGGAGCTGAGATGGTGGATTCCAGTGGGGACGAATTGATAATCTGTGAGGAGGGGGATGTACACGGTGATATATCGGAGGATGATGATGAGGTGGACATCTTGCCTCTGTAGAGCCAGTTTGTGCAAGGAGAGATTAATTGCTTCTTTTTTGGTGGGGGTCCAAACCAACCCGTCATTTCAGTCACAGTCGTGTGGCAGACCCTGTCACTGAAATGATGGGTTGGTTAAAGTGTGCATGTCCTGTTTATACAACATAAGGGTGGGTGGGAGGGCCCAAGGACAATTCCATCTTGCACCTCTTTTTACTTTCATTTTTCTTTGCGTCATGTGCTGTTTGGGGGGTAGTTTTTGGAAGGGCCATCCTGCGTGACACTGCAGTGCCACTCCTAGATGGGCCAGGTGTTTGTGTCGGCCACTTGGGTCGCTTATCTTAGTCACACAGCTACCTCATTGCGCCTCTTTTTTTCTTTGCGTCATGTGCTGTTTGGGGGGTGTTTTTTGGAAGGGCCATCCTGCGTGACACTGCAGTGCCACTCCTAGATGGGCCAGGTGTTTGTGTCGGCCACTAGGGTCGCTTATCTTAGTCACACAGCTACCTCATTGCGCATCTTTTTTTTCTTCTTTGCGTCATGTGCTGTTTGGGGAGTCGTTTTTTGAAGGGCCATCCTGCGTGACACTGCAGTGCCACTCCTAGATGGGCCAGGTGTTTGTGTCGGCCACTAGGGTCGCTTAGCTTAGTCACACAGCTACCTCATTGCGCCTCTTTTTTTCTTTGCGTCATGTGCTGTTTGGGGGGTGTTTTTTGGAAGGGCCTTCCTGCGTGACACTGCAGTGCCACTCCTAGATGGGCCAGGTGTTTGTGTCGGCCACTAGGGTCGCTTATCTTAGTCACACAGCTACCTCATTGCGCATCTTTTTTTTCTTCTTTGCGTCATGTGCTGTTTGGGGAGTAGTTTTTTGAAGGGCCATCCTGCGTGACACTGCAGTGCCACTCCTAGATGGGCCCGGTGTTTGTGTCGGCCACTAGGGTCGCTTAGCTTAGTCACACAGCTACCTCATTGCGCCTTTTTTTTTTTCTTTGCGTCATGTGCTGTTTGGGCGGTGTTTTTTGGAAGGGCCATCCTGCGTGACACTGCAGTGCCACTCCTAGATGGGCCAGGTGCTTGTGTCGGCCACTAGGGTCGCTTAGCTTACTCACACAGCTACCTCATTGCGCCTCTTTTTTATCTTCTTTGCGTCATGTGCTGTTTGGGGAGTAGTTTTTTGAAGGGCCATCCTGCGTGACACTGCAGTGCCACTCCTAGATGGGCCAGGTGTTTGTGTCGGCCACTTGGGTCGCTGAGCTTAGTCATCCAGCGACCTCGGTGCAAATTTTAGGACTAAAAATAATATTGTGAGGTGTGAGGTGTTCAGAATAGACTGAAAATGAGTGGAAATTATGGTTATTGAGGTTAATAATACTTTAGGATCAAAATGACCCCCAAATTCTATGATTTAAGCTGTTTTTTAGGGTTTTTTGAAAAAAACACCCGAATCCAAAACACACCCGAATCCGAAAAAAAAAATTCGGTGAGGTTTTGCCAAAACGCGTTCGAACCCAAAACACGGCCGCGGAACCGAAACCAAAACACAAAACCCGAAAAATTTCCGGTGCTCATCACTAGTGTGTGTATGTATGTATGTATGTATGTATATATATATATATATAATTTTTTTTTTTCCTTTTATTTCTACATTTACATATTTATACACACATTGTACACAAGCCTAGAAGCTAATTCCACATCTACTTATAAACAGCTGTGTAAAAATCTAACATGTCATTTTTAAATAATAATAATAATGTATGTCACTCATCTGAGATGTGTGATCTTATTGCCAGAAAGTCAATAGAATTATGTCCCATCGTCTGGAATCGCTCAGTTCCTTGTACAATTGAATTAAAACAGTTATTGTATTTTTAAACTGGAATTTTGAAAGTGGTTTTATAATTTCATATTTTGCTAACTGGGTAGAGTTTTATATTAATGGTGTAAACATTCCCGGAGGATGGACATTTTCATATCATGTCTACCATGTTATTTGTTTATTGATTGATAAAATATAACTTAGTAGGGCGTAAGATGTGTCCCTTAACATCAATTGAATTCTCTGAAAATTTATTAGACAATTTGAGGTGCCTGAAATCCTGGGAAATTTGTATAGATACAATTTTGTACAAAAGTTATCTTCTTGGACTGTGTGCCCCTTATGGTGGAACTGCTGGTGAGATATCTGTTGCGTTTCTCTTCAGCAAACTTCTTTTTCACTGAAGACATTTTTTTATCGCTAATTGGAGGATACTATTGTTCATAGTTCAGAAAAGCCTGTGCCAGACCCACTGACCGAACACAGCATGAAATATAGATAGATGGATAATGTGGAGCAGATGATTTTATAAATGCTTTCATCACTTAGAAAATGCACTACTCCACCTGCTATGTTTAATGATTGGTCACTGTGGGGACGGATCTGAATATATGTAGGCATGTAAATATTTATTCACGTTTTCTATAGGCCCACCTTTCTCAATGTCTGTGTCCACACCTAAACAAAAGCGGTTTACATATGAAAGGTGCATGTGACTAGGGACAGATCTTTTGCGCAGTGGTTTGTGTGTCACTATTTTGCAGCTGGCTGGAGAGAAAGCAGCTTGTCGCCATCAGACCGTATTTGGCAATATTAATGCTTTATCATGTGGGGAGATGGTAATGAGAACATAGGCAGTGACATGATATGGGGAGTGAGCAGAAAGCCAGGCTTAATTCTGTTGCAGCAGATGAGTCACCCAGCAGCACAGAGTGTTTCAGGAGATGAATGATGTGTTATTGAGGACAGGGCTGCATGTGACGGCGTTGGTGGCATGATGGATGATGGAGTAGAGCAAGAAGCCAAAAACTGAGAGTTATATAGTGGAAGGAGCAGGTACCCCATCAGCACAGAATATATCAGAACATGTGTGATGATGTTAGTAAGGACAGGGCTGCATGTGGCAGTGACATGATGTGGGGAGGGGAATAGAGACAGCAGGAAACCACGGACTGAGGGTTTTATAGTGGAAGGAGCAGGTACCCCATCAGCACAGAATATATCAGAACATGTGTGATGATGTTAGTAAGGACAGGGCTGCATGTGACAGTGGCAGTGACATGATGTGGGGAGGGGAATAGAGACCGCAGGAAACCACGGACTGAGGGTTATATAGTGGAAGGAGCAGGTTCCCCAGCAGCACAGAGTATATCAGAACATGTGTGATGCTGTTAGTAAGGACAAGGCTGCATGTGACAGCACCAGTGACATGAGTATGGTAATAGAGGCAGCAGCCACAGACTGAGTTATATTTTAGAAGTAACACAATACCCTAGCGGAGTAGCAATGTGAGACATGATTGTTGTCCATCTCACATATTTATGACAGAGACCCTTTCTTCCACTGCTGTGCTAACATCAAAACAAACTTTTGGCTGAACTCAAAGTAGTAGAGTGCAATTGTCCGGAAAGGTTTCCCTCATTAAACCTTGAGTGTGAATACATTATTACAGGTGTGAAAAGGTCTGATCCTGCCCTTCAGTTCTGGCGCAGTGATCTGCTTGACATGTTTAGCATTTTAATGCACATTACCTCCTATTTATGGATAGACACTAGAACAATAAGCAGAGTGCGGCCTATTCTCAGCCCCAGTGAAGCCCAGTAATACTGGCCAGGGATCCTGCAGGTCTGTGTATCGCCAGCTGCTTCATTCTCTAAGAGCATTGTCATCCGCAGTCATTGTTGTGTTGATGGGAGTTTTATAGGTCTTGAATTACTATGATTAAATGATTTCAAATCAGAAAACTTCTGCAGAAACATTGGTCTGCCTTACACACAGCTGCATTTACTGATGAGCACTTACTGGGCTGTATCCTTCACACTATACCTTCAGGTGCATCCAAGCATGTACATCTGTACTGTCACTCTAGTGCTCTCACTGTAACTACGTTGTGGGTGGGAATCTCTGTCTATACAGCAAAATGATATTGGTCTTCCATCTGGATCTAAGTGCAGCTTTCCTGATTACTGGGTACTTATGCAGGAAAAAGACAATGCAGGGGCACACTCTAAGCACTATGAATACTGATACTCAGTCATTTTGATTAAACTCTACAATCAATATGGAGTACAGGAAAAGAGGGTTGTGAGAACAGGAGGGAGCAGGACCCTGCTCCTAGGAGCTTACAATCTAGTGACTCATTCTAATGTCCTCATATGTGTATTATGGTTGCTAGTGATGAGGCTGATATACAGTATCTTAATATGGTACTGTACAGTATGCTGTTCTGTGGATATATATAGTATGCTGAGATGTACAATTTATGCATAATATGCTGTCCTGTGATGTACAGCGTAGGTAAAGTATGCTGTGATGTACAGTGTAGGCGCAGTATGCTGTGATGTACAGTGAAGGTGCAGTATGCTGTGATGTACAGCGTAGGTGCAGTATGCTGTGATGTACAGTGTACGTAAAGTATGCTGTGATGTACAGTGTAGGTGCAGTGTGCTGTGATGTACAGTGTAGGTGCAGTATGCTGTGATGTACAGCGTAGGTGCAGAATGCTGTGGTGCACAGCGTAGGTGCAGAATGCTGTGATGTACAGCGTAGGTGCAGAATGCTGTGATGTACAGCGTAGATGCAGAATGCTGTGATGTACAGTGTAGGTGCAGTATGCTGTGATGTACAGCGTAGGTGCAGAATGCTGTGATGTACAGCGTAGGTGCAGAATGCTGTGATGTACAGCGTAGGTGCAGAATGCTGTGATGTACAGCGTAGGTGCAGAATGCTGTGATGTACAGCGTAGGTGCAGTATGCTGTGATGTACAGCGTAGGTGCAGTATGCTGTGATGTACAGTGAAGGTGCAGTATGCTGTGATGTACAGTGAAGGTGCAGTATGCTGTGATGTACAGTGAAGGTGCAGTATGCTGTGATGTACAGTGAAGGTGCAGTATGCTGTGATGTACAGCGAAGGTGCAGTATGCTGTGATGTACAGCGTAGGTGCAGTATGCTGTGATGTACAGTGTAGGTGCAGTATGCTGTGATGTACAGTGTAGGTGCAGTATGCTGTCCCGTGATGTACAGTGTAGGTGCAGTATGCTGTGATGTACAGTGAAGGTGCAGTATGCTGTGATGTACAGTGTAGGTGCAGTATGCTGTGATGTACAGCGTAAGTGCAGTATGCTGTGATGTGCAGGTGCAGTATGCTGTGATGTACAGCGCAGGTGCAGTATGCTGTGATGTACAGTGCAGGTTCAGTATGCTGTGATGTACAGTGCAGGTTCAGTATGCTGTGATGTACAGTGAAGGTGCAGTATACTGTGATGTACAGTGCAGGTGCAGTATGCTGTGATGTACAGCGCAGGTGCAGTATGCTGTGATGTACAGTGCAGGTTCAGTATGCTGTGATGTACAGTGCAGGTTCAGTATGCTGTGATGTACAGTGAAGGTGCAGTATGCTGTGATGTACAGTGTAGGTGCAGTATGCTGTGATGTACAGCGAAGGTGCAGTATGCTGTGGTGCACAGCGTAGGTGCAGTATGCTGTGATGTACAGTGTAGGTGCAGTATGCTGTGATGTACAGTGTAGGTGCAGTATGCTGTGATGTACAGTGAAGGTGCAGTATGCTGTGATGTACAGTGAAGGTGCAGTATGCTGTGATGTACAGTGTAGGTGCAGTATGCTGTGATGTACAGCGAAGGTGCAGTATGCTGTGATGTACAGCGTAGGTGCAGTATGCTGCGATGTACAGTGTAGGTGCAGTATGCTGTGATGTACAGCGTAGGTGCAGTATGCTGTGATGTACAGTGTAGGTGCAGTATGCTGTGATGTGCAGTTTGCTGTGATGTACAGCGTAGGTGCAGTATGCTGTCCCATGATGTACAGTATGTTATGATGTACAGTATGCTGTGATGTACAGTGTAGGTGCAGTATGCTGTGATGTGCAGTTTGCTGTGATGTACAGCGTAGGTGCAGTATGCTGTCCCATGATGTACAGTATGTTATGATGTACAGTATGCTGTGATGTACAGTGTAGGTGCAGTATGCTGTGATGTACAGTGTAGGTGCAGTATGCTGTCCCATGATGTACAGTATGTTATGATGTACAGTATGCTGTGATGTACAGTGTAGGTGCAGTATGCTGTGATGTACAGTGTAGGTGCAGTATGCTGTCCCATGATGTACAGTATGTTATGATGTACAGTATGCTGTGATGTACAGTGTAGCTACCGAATGCTGTGATGGGGATGTTGTCAGGTGATGCCTGGATCCCGGCCGGCAGGGAGTCCAGGGCTATTCCCACTCGTGAGTGTCCACATCACCCATAGAATGGGAATAGAACCTGTGGCGAGCCTCCAGGCCTGCAGCGTAGCGAGCGCAGCGAAGCCCGCAAGGGTCTCCGTTGTGCTCACCCCCCTACTGGCATCCTAGCTGTATGCTGACTGCTGGGATCCTGACAGCCGGTCACCCGACCTCAACCCCTGTATGCTGTCCTGTTCTGTTTGTCACTTTGTACGTATGTTTGTGCATGTTGGGATGTCATGTACCTATTTGTAATATTATTGGTGCCCCCCACCCTCACTTATTGCTGAGGCAGGAAGTACATAGTAAGCACGACTCAGCATAGTGCTACAAGTTACCCAGTGCAGTCAGTTGTTTCATCAAAGTTGTATAATAACTCTTGTGTAACTTATTGGAAAAAGAAACCGCATTGTCTCCAATTAAGCATTTGCGTTAGTCAGTTCTAGTGCAAATTCAGACTAATGGCAGCAAGTATCTAATTACAGCTCATCCACTTGCACCACATTAGTGAATTAATCTTGCTTCCTTTTATTAAGGAGGAATGTGATGTAATTAATGCTTTCACTCCTGCAGTACTGGGCATAGGCTGCCTCGCAGTGTGCAGATTCAGCGCACCCACTGTTGTCTTGAAACTACTGACGAGAATTCCATTATATTTAATCAGAAAAATAAACTTGCATTCATTCCAGACACAAGTTTGATTTGATGGTATATTAATAGAACATCAATGTTGTACAGTAGCTGCTGGTCACTGGCTGGAATGGTTATGTGACACACTGGCGATGCAGCCATGCAGACAGGGAGCCAGCGGAGAGACTGGTAGCACCGACTGCTTATGTCACGTGGGACTTATTCGTGGCATGTACCTGTCACCTTGGGCTTTCACTTCTTTAATTTGTCAAATAACATTTGATGAGCCGCTACAGTACCTGTCCAATTTTCTGTCCAGATGGGTTCTCAGGGGCCTCGTAATGCTGAAATGCTCTCAGACCTTTTCTTTTTCCCTTTATTTAGTGTTGAATGTAAGGAAGCATATGTAAAAAAACAGTGTCTGTGTTCTTTATTTGGATATTGTGGTTTTGGTGGTGAACACACTCTGCGTACTGTCTCTCCTTCTCTATCCTCCAGGCACTAAGACCTGGAGCCACCGGAGGTGCGACCTCCAACCTGATAAGTTCTCATAGGATGTGCAGTAGTCTGATGGTCCCCTGAATCGTTCCACTCTTCTCTTTATCCCATGTACCTGCTCCTCTAAACAAATGATTGAATAAATTAGATGCAAGAATCCTGTTTGTAGATGGGGAGTGAGGGGATGCACAAGACGGGAAAAGAACAACCCAAAACAATGGAGGTGCTTCAGATGGGCTGTGGAACTGCTGGTCGTAGCAGGCAATAATTATATTGGTGGCATGAATCCTACAAAGACTATTTATATGTAGAGAGGTGATGTCACTTGTCACATGACTCATTGTGAAAGTGTCCAATAAAGGTAAAACACATCTGTGTATGAGGAGCCTTGCACACAAATTGGTCTGTGTGCTCTAAGGGAATCCTTATTCTCCACTGTAAAAGCAGACACTTCTGCAATTAGCCCTTATCATCTCTGCTTAGTCTCATCACTGAAGTCCTGGAGTTATGTAAGTGTTGGGACACTGCTACGGACAGCATGTGTTAGTAAACTTGGCGGAAGGAACTCTACCAAAGTGTTATTATGGAGCTGTGCGGTCATTTGGATAAACATATCAATAAAGTAGTCTAATACCAATATGTACTGTATATAATACCACTTACCATAGAATGTGTCTGTACTGTCCATACATTATAACTTTTTATTGTCTCTTTATATTGTCAGCCCTCCACTATTCCGTACATAGCCAAACACTTGACAGGTAAGATAGAGAGTAAAACATTTTTCAAGAAGAAAAAAAAAGTGACTCCTCGCAATATCCCACTTCCACAGGGACACTAATCCATATAGTGTATAGTAGGGAACAAATACTGTAGACAAAGATTTGTGAAGAATACTGTAAAAAGCTTTTGGAGTTTTTTAAGGTACCCTCTAGTAGCTAATTAAACACTCGTATATAAATACAGGTTCGGTATGTGTGACTGGCCGACGGGATGTCGGCAGTCACAATATCAACGCCGGCATCCCAATCTTTAAAATCCCGACAAGGATGAGGTAATTATGCTAATTCCTACCGCACCCTGCCCGCAGCCTAACCCTAATCCTGGGAATATGGCACTGGCCGGGGAGGATGGGACCCGCTTACTGATCAAGTCAGGAAGCGGGTGCCCACTTCCCCCTGCCTTCCTGTGTAAAAATGCCCCCACCCACCCCAACACACACACACACACACACTATACAACGCAAAGTGCACCCCCACCCACAATCATTTGTTTCTTACATCATTTAAAATGAACAGGTATAATCACTCCCACTTTTCTAAGCCACGCCCCAAGCCCTTTATCACAAGACCAAAATGCAGTATAGTAATCATTTAACTTATTTGGTTTTTGGGAGGATAACGTATTAATAGAAAAGGTGATCCAGAAATGATCCCGGTGAATGCAGAATGGCCGGATATCATCCACTATGGGGTCTATTCAATTGGTGCTGTTTTTTCCGACAGTCTGAAAAACCGTCACTTGTCGAAAAACAGCAGCTAATCCGCCAATCCACGTGTTTTGTCGAATTGGCAGCCAGCTCCGACAGGATTTTGGCCCGTTTTCGACAATGCTGATCAGACTTCAAGAAAAGTCGCATCAGTATTGTCGAAAACGGGCAAAACCTGTCGGAATTGCCTGCTAATTGAATACTGAACTGTCTTATCCTCGACTGTTGGAGAGGATTCGACAGTCATTGAATAGACCCCTATGTCTGTGTTATACCCCTTTTCCACCAAAAACCCGGATTCGACCCAGGTACGTGAACACTGTTCCAAATCATGTCACAGTGGCTTGAAACCCCTTTCACGCCGCAGGCTGGACCCTGGGTTAGTGGGGCTTCCCTCTGCCGGCACTTGGAGAGGCTGAGTGAATTGAGGTGCCATTGTCCTTCTGTTTACACCCTATTGTTTAACCGAACCACAGGAGATCCAACTATGTGTATTGTCTCCTCCTTTGTTCCAGATCTGGCCAGGCAGGGTGACTCTCTGTGGCTGATATAATTACCTTGATTAGAAAAGGTGTAATGTATTCCTATGGGGTGTATTCAATTCAAGTCGGATTTCACGATTTGTCGGATTTAACGGGAGTTTAAAGTAGAGATGAGCGGGTTCGGTTCCTCTGAATCCGAACCCGCCCGAACTTCATGTTTTTTTTCACGGGTCCGAGCGACTCGGATCTTCCCGCCTTGCTCGGTTAACCCGAGCGCGCCCGAACGTCGTCATCCCGCTGTCGGATTCTCGCGAGGCTCGGATTCTATCGCGAGACTCGGATTCTATATAAGGAGCCGCGCGTCGCCGCCATTTTCACACGTGCATTGAGAGTCATAGGGAGAGGACGTGGCTGGCGTCCTCTCCGTTTAGAGAAGAGAGAGACACAGTAGAGACGAGAGAGACACAGTAGTAGTAATTTTGGGGAGCATTATTAGGAGGAGTACTACTATACTACTATACTACTTGCTGAAGTGATATAGATTAGATAGTGTGACTGTAAGTGTATTGTATTATCTGACTTGTGGGGGAGACACTGACAGTGGGGAGCAGTTAGAGTCTGAGAGCAGGACTCAGGAGTACATATAACGTACAGTGCACACTTTTGCTGCCAGAGTCAGTGCCACACTGCCATTGTTGTGACCACACTGACCACCAGTATAATAATATATTTTGTGATTGTCTGCTTAGGACTCGGAGTACTAGTTGCAAGTTGCAACGTGAGTGACCTGACCACCAGTTTAATAATCAATCACCACCAGTTTAATATATATATATATATAATTGTATATAATATATATATATATATATATATATATATATATATTTATAATATTGTATACCACCTACCCGTGGTTTTTTTTTTTTTCATTCTTCTTTATACATACTACTATAGTAGCTTACTGTAGCAGTCTGCGGTGCTGCTGACCTGACAGTGTCCAGCAGGTCCGTCATCAGTCATTACATAATAAATATATATAGTACCTGTCCGGCTGCAGTACTAGTGATATTATATTGATTTCATCTCATTATCAATAATTTATCATCCAGTCTAGACTCTATATTAGCAGCAGACACAGTACGTTAGTCCACGGCTGTAGCTACCTCTGTGTCGGCACTCGGCAGTCCATCCATAATTGTATACCACCTACCCGTGTTTTTTTTTTTTTCTTTCTTCTTTGTACATACTACTATAGTATAGTAGCTTACTGTAGCAGTCTGCGGTGCTGCTGAGCTGACAGTGTCCAGCAGGTCCGTCATCAGTCATCATTACCTAATAAATATATTATCTACCTGTCCGGCTGCAGTACTAGTGATATTATATATACATACATATATATATATTGATTTCATATCATTATCATCCAGTCTATATTAGCAGCAGACACAGTACGTTAGTCCACGGCTGTAGCTACCTCTGTGTCGGCACTCGGCAGTCCATCCATAATTGTATACCACCTACCCGTGGTTTTTTTTTTTCTTTCTTCTTTGTACATACTACTATAGTATAGTAGCTTACTGTAGCAGTCTGCGGTGCTGCTGAGCTGACAGTGTCCAGTAGGTCCGTCATCAGTCATCATTACCTAATAAATATATTATCTACCTGTCCGGCTGCAGTACTAGTGATATTATATATACATACATATATATATTGATTTCATATCATTATCATCCAGTCTATATTAGCAGCAGACACAGTACGTTAGTCCACGGCTGTAGCTACCTCTGTGTCGGCACTCGGCAGTCCATCCATAATTGTATACCACCTACCCGTGGTTTTTTTTTTTCTTTCTTCTTTGTACATACTACTATAGTATAGTAGCTTACTGTAGCAGTCTGCGGTGCTGCTGAGCTGACAGTGTCCAGCAGGTCCGTCATCAGTCATCATTACCTAATAAATATATTATCTACCTGTCCGGCTGCAGTACTAGTGATATTATATATACATACATATATATATTGATTTCATATCATTATCATCCAGTCTATATTAGCAGCAGACACAGTACGTTAGTCCACGGCTGTAGCTACCTCTGTGTCGGCACTCGGCAGTCCATCCATAATTGTATACCACCTACCCGTGGTTTTTTTTTTTTTCTTTCTTCTTTGTACATACTACTATAGTATAGTAGCTTACTGTAGCAGTCTGCGGTGCTGCTGAGCTGACAGTGTCCAGCAGGTCCGTCATCAGTCATCATTACCTAATAAATATATTATCTACCTGTCCGGCTGCAGTACTAGTGATATTATATATACATACATATATATATTGATTTCATATCATTATCATCCAGTCTATATTAGCAGCAGACACAGTACGTTAGTCCACGGCTGTAGCTACCTCTGTGTCGGCATTCGGCAGTCCATCCATAAGTATACTAGTATCCATCCATCTCCATTGTTTACCTGAGGTGCCTTTTAGTTGTGCCTATTAAAATATGGAGAACAAAAATGTTGAGGTTCCAAAATTAGGGAAAGATCAAGATCCACTTCCACCTCGTGCTGAAGCTGCTGCCACTAGTCATGGCCGAGACGATGAAATGCCAGCAACGTCGTCTGCCAAGGCCGATGCCCAATGTCATAGTACAGAGCATGTCAAATCCAAAACACCAAATATCAGTAAAAAAAGGACTCCAAAACCTAAAATAAAATTGTCGGAGTAGAAGCGTAAACTTGCCAATATGCCATTTACCACACGGAGTGGCAAGGAACGGCTGAGGCCCTGGCCTATGTTCATGGCTAGTGGTTCAGCTTCACATGAGGATGGAAGCACTCAGCCTCTCGCTAGAAAACTGAAAAGACTCAAGCTGGCAAAAGCACCGCAAAGAACTGTGCGTTCTTCGAAATCCCAAATCCACAAGGAGAGTCCAATTGTGTCGGTTGCGATGCCTGACCTTCCCAACACTGGACATGAAGAGCATGCGCCTTCCACCATTTGCACGCCCCCTGCAAGTGCTGGAAGGAGCACCCGCAGTCCAGTTCCTGATAGTCAGATTGAAGATGTCAGTGTTGAAGTACACCAGGATGAGGAGGATATGGGTGTTGCTGGCGCTGGGGAGGAAATTGACCAGGAGGATTCTGATGGTGAGGTGGTTTGTTTAAGTCAGGCACCCGGGGAGACACCTGTTGTCCGTGGGAGGAATATGGCCGTTGACATGCCTGGTGAAAATACCAAAAAAATCAGCTCTTCAGTGTGGAGGTATTTCAACAGAAAAGCGGACAACAGGTGTCAAGCCGTGTGTTGCCTTTGTCAAGCTGTAATAAGTAGGGGTAAGGACGTTAACCACCTCGGAACATCCTCCCTTATACGTCACCTGCAGCGCATTCATAATAAGTCAGTGACAAGTTCAAAAACTTTGGGTGACAGCGGAAGCAGTCCACTGACCAGTAAATCCCTTCCTCTTGTAACCAAGCTCACGCAAACCACCCCACCAACTCCCTCAGTGTCAATTTCCTCCTTCCCCAGGAATGCCAATAGTCCTGCAGGCCATGTCACTGGCAATTCTGACGATTCCTCTCCTGCCTGGGATTCCTCCGATGCATCCTTGCGTGTAACGCCTACTGCTGCTGGCGCTGCTGTTGTTGCTGCTGGGAGTCGATGGTCATCCCAGAGGGGAAGTCGTAAGACCACTTTTACTACTTCCACCAAGCAATTGACTGTCCAACAGTCCTTTGCGAGGAAGATGAAATATCACAGCAGTCATCCTACTGCAAAGCGAATAACTGAGGCCTTGGCATCCTGGGTGGTGAGAAACGTGGTTCCGGTATCCATCATTAGTGCAGAGCCAACTAGAGACTTGTTGGAGGTACTGTGTCCCCGGTACCAAATACCATCTAGGTTCCATTTCTCTAGGCAGGCGATACCGAAAATGTACACAGACCTCAGAAAAAGAGTCACCAGTGTCCTAAAAAATGCAGCTGTACCCAATGTCCACTTAACCACGGACAAGTGGAGCAGGGCAGGGTCAGGACTATATGACTGTGACAGCCCACTGGGTAGATGTATGGACTCCCGCCGCAAGAACAGCAGCGGCGGCACCAGTAGCAGCATCTCGCAAACGCCAACTCTTTCCTAGGCAGGCTACGCTTTGTATCACCGGTTTCCAGAATACGCACACAGCTGAAAACCTCTTACGGCAACTGAGGAAGATCATCGCGGAATGGCTTACCCCAATTGGACTCTCCTGTGGATTTGTGGCATCGGACAACGCCAGCAATATTGTGTGTGCATTACCGTATTTTTCGGACCATAAGACGCACCGGACCATAAGACGCACCTAGTTTTTAGAGTAGGAAAACTGGAAAAAAAATATTCTGACCTCTAAGAGATATTTCTGGGATTTCTCAGACTCAAGAATACAGTGCAGCCTTCTGTCAGAGCCAGAATACACAGACACACACACACACACACACACACACACACTGACAGTACCAGTGGTTCCCTGCGTCTCCTGAGAAGGGAGGAGGTAGGGAGGAGGTGGGGGGGAGCGGGGGAGTCACATGACGCCGGCTCTGCTGCTGAGATGTGGCCGCTCTGCTGATGACGGCACAGCAGCAGCAGCAGCATCCAGGACCCGCCGCTACCCGCCGGCCGCAGCTACCCGACAGGAGGGAGGAGGTATGAGGGAGCGGGGGAGTTACATGACGCTCTGCTGATGACGGCGCAGCAGTAGCATCCAGGACCCGCCGCTACCCGCCAGCCTCCGCTACCCGCCGGCCGCCGCCACTACCCGCTACCCGCAAATGTCTTATTCGCTCCATAAGACGCACATACTTTTCCCCCCACATTTTTGGGGAGAAAAAGTGCGTCTTATGGTCCGAAAAATACGGTAAATATGGGCAAATTCCAGCACGTCCCATGTTTTGCACATACCTTGAATTTGGTGGTGCAGAATTATTTAAAAAACGACAGGGGCGTGCAAGAGATGCTGTCGGTGGCCAGAAGAATTGCGGGACACTTTCGGCGTACAGGCACCACGTACAGAAGACTGGAGCACCACCAAAAACTACTGAACCTGCCCTGCCATCATCTGAAGCAAGAAGTGGTAACGAGGTGGAATTCAACCCTCTATATGCTTCAGAGGTTGGAGGAGCAGCAAAAGGCCATTCAAGCCTATACAATTGAGCACGATATAGGAGGTGGAATGCACCTGTCTCAAGCGCAGTGGAGAATGATTTCAACGTTGTGCAAGGTTCTGATGCCCTTTGAACTTGCCACACGTGAAGTCAGTTCAGACACTGCCAGCCTGAGTCAGGTCATTCCCCTCATCAGGCTTTTGCAGAAGAAGCTGGAGACATTGAAGGAGGAGATAACACGGAGCGATTCCGCTAGGCATGTGGGACTTGTGGATGGAGCCCTTAATTCGCTTAACAAGGATTCACGGGTGGTCAATCTGTTGAAATCAGAGCACTACATTTTGGCCACCGTGCTCGATCCTAGATTTAAAGCCTACCTTGGATCTCTCTTTCCGGCAGACACAAGTCTGCTGGGGTTGAAAGACCTGCTGGTGAGAAAATTGTCAAGTCAAGCGGAACGCGACCTGTCAACATCTCCTCCTTCACATTCTCCCGCAACTGGGGGTGCGAGGAAAAGGCTCAGAATTCCGAGCCCACTCGCTGGCGGTGATGCAGGGCAGTCTGGAGCGACTGCTGATGCTGACATCTGGTCCGGACTGAAGGACCTGACAACGATTACGGACATGTCGTCTACTGTCACTGCATATGATTCTCTCAACATTGAAAGAATGGTGGAGGATTATATGAGTGACCGCATCCAAGTAGGCACGTCACACAGTCCGTACTTATACTGGCAGGAAAAAGAGGCAATTTGGAGGCCCTTGCACAAACTGGCTTTATTCTACCTAAGTTGCCCTCCCACAAGTGTGTACTCCGAAAGAGTGTTTAGTGCCGCCGCTCACCTTGTCAGCAATCGGCGTACGAGGTTACATCCAGAAAATGTGGAGAAGATGATGTTCATTAAAATGAATTATAATCAATTCCTCCGTGGAGACATTGACCAGCAGCAATTGCCTCCACAAAGTACACAGGGAGCTGAGATGGTGGATTCCAGTGGGGACGAATTGATAATCTGTGAGGAGGGGGATGTACACGGTGATATATCGGAGGATGATGATGAGGTGGACATCTTGCCTCTGTAGAGCCAGTTTGTGCAAGGAGAGATTAATTGCTTCTTTTTTGGTGGGGGTCCAAACCAACCCGTCATTTCAGTCACAGTTGTGTGGCAGACCCTGTCACTGAAATGATGGGTTGGTTAAAGTGTGCATGTCCTGTTTATACAACATAAGGGTGGGTGGGAGGGCCCAAGGACAATTCCATCTTGCACCTCTTTTTTCTTTAATTTTTCTTTGCGTCATGTGCTGTTTGTGGAATGTTTTTTGGAAGGGCCATCCTGCGTGACACTGCAGTGCCACTCCTAGATGGGCCCGGTGTTTGTGTCGGCCACTAGGGTCGCTTATCTTACTCACACAGCTACCTCATTGCGCCTCTTTTTTTCTTTGCGTCATGTGCTGTTTGGGGAGGGTTTTTTGGAAGGGCCATCCTGCGTGACACTGCAGTGCCACTCCTAGATGGGCCCGGTGTTTGTGTCGGCCACTAGGGTCGCTTATCTTACTCACACAGCTACCTCATTGCGCCTCTTTTTTTCTTTGCGTCATGTGCTGTTTGGGGAGGGTTTTTTGGAAGGGACATCCTGCGTGACACTGCAGTGCCACTCCTAGATGGGCCCGGTGTTTGTGTCGGCCACTAGGGTCGCTTATCTTACTCACACAGCTACCTCATAGCGCCTCTTTTTTTCTTTGCGTCATGTGCTGTTTGGGGAGGGTTTTTTGGAAGGGACATCCTGCGTGACACTGCAGTGCCACTCCTAGATGGGCCCGGTGTTTGTGTCGGCCACTAGGGTCGCTTATCTTACTCACACAGCTACCTCATTGCGCCTCTTTTTTTCTTTGCGTCATGTGCTGTTTGGGGAGGGTTTTTTGGAAGGGACATCCTGCGTGACACTGCAGTGCCACTCCGAGATGGGCCCGGTGTTTGTGTCGGCCACTAGGGTCGCTTAGCTTACTCACACAGCTACCTCATTGCGCCTCTTTTTTTCTTTGTGTCATGTGCTGTTTGGGGAGGGTTTTTTGGAAGGGCCATCCTGCGTGACACTGCAGTGCCACTCCTAGATGGGCCCGGTGTTTGTGTCGGCCACTAGGGTCGCTTATCTTACTCACACAGCTACCTCATTGCGCCTCTTTTTTTCTTTGCGTCATGTGCTGTTTGGGGAGGCTTTTTTGGAAGGGACATCCTGCGTGACACTGCAGTGCCACTCCTAGATGGGCCCGGTGTTTGTGTCGGCCACTAGGGTCGCTTATCTTACTCACACAGCTACCTCATTGCGCCTCTTTTTTTCTTTGCGTCATGTGCTGTTTGGGGAGGGTTTTTTGGAAGGGACATCCTGCGTGACACTGCAGTGCCACTCCTAGATGGGCCCGGTGTTTGTGTCGGCCACTAGGGTCGCTTAGCTTAGTCATCCAGCGACCTAGGTGCAAATTTTAGGACTAAAAATAATATTGTGAGGTATTCAGAATAGACTGAAAATGAGTGTAAATTATGGTTTTTGAGGTTAATAATACTTTGGGATCAAAATGACCCCCAAATTCTATGATTTAAGCTGTTTTTTAGTGTTTTTTAAAAAAAAAAAACCCGAATCCAAAACACACCCGAATCCGACAAAAAAAATTCGGTGAGGTTTTGCCAAAACGCGGTCGAACCCAAAACACGGCCGCGGAACCGAACCCAAAACCAAAACACAAAACCCGAAAAATTTCAAGTGCACATCTCTAGTTTAAAGTCGAATCCAGATTCAACCTATTCAATCATAATCCCGTTTTATGACTTGTGTTTTTCCGACTTGTCGGAAAGCAAGTTTTTCCGACTTGTGGGAAAGCACGTGGATCGGCGGATTAGCCGCGGATCCACCTGTTTTGCCGGATTCGCGGCCAAATCCGACAGGTATTAGCCCCGTTTCCGACAATGTCAATCCGACTTTAAAAAAAAGTCAGATTGGCATTGTCGGATTTGGCCGCTTATTGAATACTGCATACTCCAACAGAAAGGATCCAACTAGCATTGAATACACCCCTACGCCTTCAAACCCAGAAGAAAGCAGAGCACACCCAGGGCCAGATCTAGACCTTGTGGCTCCCAGGGCGAAAAAATAGGGGCATGGCTTCATGGAGAAGTGGCGTGGTCAGTTATGCCCCCTGTAGCTGTGCCCCCTGTAGAGTTGTGCCTCCTAGTTGCGCCACTTACAAAAAAAAAAAATATATGAATTAGTACTCACAATCCCCGCTCCTGCTTCCCAACCGCTGCTGCCCTCCGTCTCCGGCCGCCGGCTCCGCTCCTCGGATCCAAGGGAGAGACGCCATGACGTCTCTCCCATAGCACCGCATAGACACTAGAGGTCAATTATGACCTCTAGCGTCTGTGCCGCCCCCACAATGCGGTGCGGGGCGTGATGATTTCATTGCGCACAGCACCGCATCTACACAGCACCAGGCGGCACCAGTAGCGGACCTTGCCACGGCGGCGGCACCCCGGGAAAAAATCCTGCTTGCCCGTAGCAAGATCCGCTACTGAACACACCCCTGCTATTCTGTGGGTATTACTAGAGCTACCCAGAGAGCAGAGATCAGATTCTCTGCTCCTAGGCTGAGAAGTGACAGTCTGCCAGTAGATTTGTTGTATGAATTGTATTACTATAGACTGCTGAGCTATTTATCACCCATTGTGTTCACTAAACCACTGTTGGCTTTCATCCACCACTGTGCCTGATTTGGAACCCTGTACCTTCACACTCAGCATTTAGGGGCCTGATGCTCTACCCTCAATCAAATCGCTATTTCACAAAAATATTTCTGCAGCCCATTTGCATAAGTACACTTACAGTAAAGAATCAGCGGTTCCTTACATGTTTCACAGTTTGCAAAAACCCTGGTAGATTGCATCATGGTCTGATGAAACAAACCCTGTTGTAGATCATTATCGCACCAGTCAATATCTCATTTTGAAACAATGCGATAAAATGTTCTTCTATTCAGATTGAACTTCTGGATTAAGATAAAATGCAGATATTTACCTTTTCCATTTCATTTTACGAGCAGTCACTCATGTACGATGTGTCTTCTCCCCAGTGCATATGAAACAAGGTTTGCCCCAAGTGCCCGGTACTATAATTGCAGACTGCTTTGTCAACATGCAATCAGTAGTACTTATTAATGTGGCATTGATATGTTGATAGCAGTGCCTGTACAATCCATCATGCGGGGAGAGAGGGGAAGATCCTGACAGCATTATTCCGTCACACTATTCAGCCCGCGGGTATTATGGCAAACCTTTTCACCGCACCGTTTAATGGGGGTAATTCCAAGTTGATCGCAGCAGGACATTTTTTAGCAGTTGGGCAAAACCATGTGCACTGCAGCGGGAGGCAGATATAACATGTGCAGAGAGAGTTAAATTTGGGTGGGTTATTTTGTTTCTGTGCAGGGTAAATACTGGCTGCTTTATTTTTACACTGCAATTTAGATTGCAGATTGAACTCACCACACCCAAATCTATCTCTCTCTGCACATGTTATATCTGCCTCCCCTGCAATGCACATGGTTTTGCCCAATTGCTAACAAACTTGAAGATGCGATCAACTCAGAATTACCCCCAATGTCTTCACCATGTGCCAATCTGTCGGAGTTGTGCAGATCATTTCTTATTTGTTATGTAATGCATACAGTGAGAACAAATCTCCATATGTAGTGACCTTGTTTCTCTGTGAGGTCTCAGATTCATTGCAATGCCCGTGGGCAGCACTGTGGCACAGTAGTTAGCATTGCTGCCTTACATGGCTTCAGTCAGGGTGCAAGTCCAAGCAGTTCACGTCTATGCGGTGTTTGTATGTTCTTCACGTGTTTGTGTGTTGCATGTTTCCTCCCACACTTCAAAAACCTACATGATATATTTGCTTGTATGTGATCTTCTGTACGTTGTACTAAGTACAGTATAGTGGGTTTTGCCTTTCTTGTTCTAGCTTCCTACACTGCTTCCTAGCTATATGTATATATTACCAGGCAGAGTTGTGTGGTTTAGTTACCGCGGGATGTGACCCAGTTCTGCTGTTGCTCCTGCACTGGCTGCTACTGCGGCTTTGTGTCGTTTCCCTGGCAACGACAATAATGTTCTTATAGATTGATGATAAAACACATGGCTAAAAACAAACATGCAGAAAGTTACAGGAATGCTTCTAGTAAAAGTTGCAGGAGGGCATATACAAGTAAAGAAACTAAAGGCATTTATAAGATCTATTCCATTTAAATTAAATAACACTTTCTTTTGCACAGATATTAGCAGGATCAGTGGCGGAACTAGCGAGCGGTGGGCCCAGGTGCGACAAAATGCTTTGGGCCCCCCTCATCCCATCCAAGTCCACCCCCTCACTCCTGGAGAGGATCTGGTGAGGGGGACCTGCTCAGGGCCAGAGAAATGGATACCTAGCAACAGTGCCGTAACTAGACATTTCAGCACTGTGTGCAAGAAACGGCATCGGAGCCCCACCCCTGCATGCAAATCAGGGGCAGTGCGCGCCGTAGATGCGCGCAAAAAATATAGGGTGTGGCTTCGTGGGGAAGGGGTGTGGCCACAAAATAATACCAATTCATATAACGGTGCACATTAGTCTCCATTATTCAAATTATGCCGCACAGTAGCACCACTACACCAGGTAGAGCCCCTTTTACACCTTATGGCGGACAGATTCACCGTTTTACACATTACGGCAGACAGCGTCCCCTTTTTACACATTACGGCAGACAGCGTCCCCTTTTTACACATTACGGCAGACAGCGTGCCCTTTTTTACACATTACGGCAGACAGCGTGCCCTTTTTTACACATTACGGCAGACAGCGTCCCCTTTTTACACATTACGGCAGACAGCGTGCCCTTTTTTACACATTACGGCAGACAGCGTCCACTTTTTGCACATTACGGCAGACAGCGTCCCCTTTTTTACACATTAAGGCAAACCGTGCCCTTTTTACACATTAGGGCAGACAGCGCCCCCCTTTTTACACATTAAGGCAGACAGAAAAGAAAGAAAGAATTATACTTATTCTCTCTGCTGGCTCAAGCTCCTCGGTGCAGCTTCTCCAGAGATCCCGGGCAGGGGAGAAGGAGGAGGAGGGAGCCGCAGCAGCGCTGTGTAATTGGTGGAGGCGCTGCTGCTGCTGTCCCTCTGCTTCACCATAGGCTGTTCTCTGCCACTGTGAATGCTGGGATGCGCTTCCCAGCGGCGGAGGGCAGCGTATGGTGAAGCAGAGGGACAGCAGCAGCAGCTCCTCTACCAATTACACAGCGCTGCTGCTGCTCCCTCCTCCACCTCCTCCTTCTCCCCCGTGCTGCTGCGCTCTTCTCCTCTCCTCTCTGGGCGGCTGTGTGCTGCGGGCAGCGGTTGCCCGCAGCACACAGCGGCATGTAATGAGTCAGTTTGACTCATTACATGCTTTGGGCCCCTGGACAGTGGCGGGCCCCAGTGCAAGGCACTGCCTGCACTGGCGGTAGTTCCGCCACTGAGCAGGATGCCTTATCCCTACATATTAGTTTTCGCCAATTTAAGCACAACCCCATAAAATAAGACGGTCAGCTTATCTTTACACAAAAGCCTTGTGTTGTGTATTGTCATCTGTGATCTGCTTGTGGAATGGGAAAACAGCATTACTACCTTATACTGCAGTTTCCTGTTGTATAGATGTTTCTGAAAAGAATAGCCATCAAAACCGAGTCTATTCGTATATGTATTAAATATAAGGCTTTTACTAAAAAAAACAAATAAAAGATGAACACAGAATGTGTACTGCATTTATTGTCATTTTTTGTTTCACAGGTGTCTTAGGTTCTTGTTTGCCAGGGTCTGCTGGCACTTGTGGTACTCCAAGTGCCAGCATCCTCTGGTAGCTTTTAAAATTGCCCATAACGGGACTAAAACTAGTATTAAACTTTTTTATTAAACACGTACACATAGGGGCGTATTAAGAGAGGAGGGGGCCGGTGTGTAGTCCCCAACCCCTCCCCCCCCCCCCCACCCACCCGTCCCCCATCTAGCAGACAATGACTCTGAGCACTAGTTGATCCTGGAAAATGGTGCAGTGGCCTTTTTTCCCTGCGATTTACCCTGCTGCACATGCGTAAATTGTCAGGAAAAATAGCAGCCGCGCCATTTTCCCAGAGACCTGTGCACCACCTAGTGCTCAGAGTCACTGTAATGGGACTCTGGAAAGGGGTGTATTGAATATATGGGTGCAGTGTGTGCGGGGTGGGACCCTCTGGACCTAGAGGGCAGTGTGCACCGCATACACTGCACCCATTATAGATTGGCCACTGTGTACACACCGTTGCACATGTGTGGTGAATAGCCCTATTGTTATTGGTACTAGGGCATTGTATATCATTTTCAGCAAGCCCAACCCCCCATGGTAACCCAGTCCTGGTGATATCTGGCCTAGGGCTGGTGGAATGATGGTGGGGTACCCGCACACTGCGGATCTCACCGCCATGGTTTCATCAGCACTGACTATAGGTAGGTAGCAGACAGCATGTGCCACTGGTGACATGTGGAGGCAGCTTGTACAGTTTCTCTCAGGGCAGGCGAGAAGCCCCTATTGCTGCTGGGCCAGTGGTCCCAGTCAGGAATTCCATGAAAAATGAATGTCTGCTATCCTTTAACCTCAGCTAATTATAACTGCTCCACACATGAAATCCATGTCCCTGTTTTAAAGGGTTACTACATTTTTTATTTCTTATTTTTGATAATTTGTAGGGATTTTCCTACCATGTTATCACTTTGTAAAGGTCATTATAACACGAGTATAAATGAAACTCATTATAAACCACAGGAATGCTACTAGTCTATAGAAACTGGCGGCTCGGGATTGATGACCAGACTGTTAACAAAATAGAATGTTTATGTACGCGTGTGTGTGTGTGTGTGTGTGTATATATATATATATATATAGGTGTGTGTGTGTGTGTGTATATATATATATATATATATATATATATAGTATTTAATTTGCACTTGGAGTTTGCATAACACAGAAGGCGCTGGGTTCTACCATTCTGTACATATATATATATATATATATATATATATATACGTTAGTTTTGATCTGTGAATTGTGAAAGTGTGATATTTTTTCTATTTTGCACATTTTCATGAACAATTGACTATTTTAGGCTTGTACTAATGTTTGGCTTTCCTTCTGTGTGTATAATATCTGATCCTTTCTTTCCGTCTCCTAGCCTCTACGGGAGACACATGCAGGCAAACCCAGAACCGCCAAAGAAGAACAATGACAAGTCCAAGAAAATCAGCCGCAAGCCTTTGGCAGCAAAGAATAAATAGATTATGTATAGGTGCTGAGATGTCACTGCCGCTGTCTGCATGTGCCTGATTATTCCTGTGTATTCCTTGGCGTGCCACGTCAGGGGACAGCCAGGAAGGGTTTAAGACCATAATAGTATTGACCTTGTTTGCCTTACGTATAATCCCGCTACAGGAAAGAAACACATTATTGTTACTGTTACACTTTTATATTTAATTATATACTCATTCACAGTTATTAGCGTCACAGTATTTATTTTTCCATATGTGGCTTTTATGTATCGTCATATTAAAAAAAATAGTTTTACAGTAATCTAGCCATACAAAGTTATAGAAATTAGTATCTAGTGTCTCGTTCCATTATATACATTTAGCAGTCTCTTTAGGGGTGCGATACGAAATGTCGGCGGATGGGATGACGGAGGTCATATGACCGACACCGCCATCCCGGTGCTCAGAATCCCAACAGGGGTCAGGTAAGTACAGTATGCCTACCCTCTCCCCCTAACCCTCTCTTCCTGCAGCCTAACCCTAATCCTCCCCGATGGTGCCTAAACCTACCCCCCTCCCCTCAGCCTACCCCTAACCCCCCCTTTCCCCCCTCAGCATCCTGACCGCATCCCCTCTTTAGTGATCAGAGAATTTCACTGGCATATGAGTCTCTATTGTATTTATTATTCTCAGTGTGTAAAGTGGATGAAAAGTACCAAAGACTTAAACCAACCTGTAATCAATCACTACAGTGTCCGACCATGGAACACTTCTATTTATTTAGGAGGAATCTTTTCATCAGGGGGATCGTGAGTGTCTGTAACATGCCGTGGCGTAGCCAGGGATTGTGCAGGGGGAGCGGACACTCCACTAGTGGAAAACGGCACATATTCAGCTTCTTCATCTGCCCCCAGTTTATTATCTTTGCATATATTGCTTGTTTTACTCTGATTTATATATGTGATAACTCATTGCAACTGCTTTGTAAGTATCACACCGTGATATGTGTTCTATAATTACACCGGCAGCTATTTATGTGCCGCCTAGACGGGGTATGAGTACAGGTGTTATTATACTGTAGCTGCCCACAGGTGTCTGCATTGATACTGTACGTTATATACTTTCTACTGTATCAAACCCGGCAAGTGCTTGTGTGTGTGTGTGCCTCAAGAAAATGCACGCGTCACCAACGGAATTTGCGCAAAAGCAGTAAGTGGGGACAGTTGCATTTTATTTTTATAGTAACCTCATTTTTAATTCATGTGTAACATCTCTTAATGGACATGTCCATTGTATAGCCTTTTTTATTATGCGGGACCAAGATTTAGAGGGCAGGTGCCCAGAGTGCTGTGGCCGAGCGGTGTGATCGTATGCAGCGGAATGTACAACGTTAGGCTAAGGCAGGGGGTAGGCATCGTCCGGCACTCCAGCTACTGTGGAACTACACATCCCAGCATTCCCTGCCGCAGTTTTGTTGTTAGGACATGCAAAAAATGTGTCGGGTAATGCTGGGATGCGTAGTTCTGCAGCAGCTGGGGTGCCAGAAGATGCCTACCTCTGAGCAATGGAATGATTCCGTGAGTAGTATATTAGAGTATTATTTCCCTGTGTAAAAGAGGATTTACTTTGAAGAGCGTTTAATAAAGTGCATTGCAACGGTTATTCCCATTATCTTTGTCACTCTGCAAAAAGTTTTGAAATGCACACTAATAAAATTGTACAAGTCAGTATTATACCACATTCGTCGTATTGTAATAGTACATTACATCGTCAGATGATCCTATTCCTGTTCCTCATTGTACGTCTGCAATATATGAAGAGTTCAGACTGCAGGAACATTTACATTATGTTGCATACAGAAAATATCAGCAAAAATAAATGTTGTTTGCCACCTTGATATAAACACACAAGCTGTAAATTGTCAAATATCTGTTTACATTGGTCACCACATTAAAAGATCTGATGGCGTTAATAGAGGTCATCCTGCAGGAGAAGGAATGGGTTTAGGGAATGTGACGCATGCAGATTAGCCGGCTCCGGCCGTTTGTGCGTATGTGCTGACAATGCATAGGGAAATTAGAGAACGCCGTTGCAGCATTTGGTCACGCATTCTCAGGGCGCTTGTGAAACGTGGTTTTATTTTATTTTAAATCAACTCTAAACGAGTTTATTGCTAAAAAGTTTAACTGAATTACTTTCAGTACATCCATTTCCTACACGCTCCCATTTCACATGTATTGCATTTTAATGTTGAAAAATGTTCTTCATTTGACTTATGTGCGTCCTCCTGCAACTTACACTAGTTACGTTGCTTTTCATTTTTAGTTTTCTTTTTTTATTTAACTATGTCTATAATCGGGCAGATTTTTATTGCCAATAGGTAGGGAGCGCTCTCTGGATACAATTATATACAGTATTATATACACATTTCTCTAACGTCCTAGTGGATGCTGGGGACTCCGTAAGGACCATGGGGAATAGACGGGCTCCGCAAGAGACAGGGCACTCTAAGAAAGAATTAGGACTACTGGTGTGCACTGGCTCCTCCCTCTATGTCCCTCCTCCAGACCTCAGTTAGAATCTGTGCCCGGACAGAGCTGGGTGCACTTTAGTGAGCTCTCCTGAGCTTGCTAATAAGAAAGTATTTTATTAGGATTTTTTATTTTCAGAGAGATCTGCTGGCAACAGCCTCTCTGCTACGTGGGACTGAGGGGAGAGAAGCAAACCTACTAACTGCGGATAGGTCGTGCTTCTTAGGCTACTGGACACCATTCGCTCCAGAGGGATCGAACCCAGAAACTCACCCTTGGTCGTCCGATCCCGGAGCCGCGCCGCCGTCCCCCTCGCAGAGCCAGAAGACAGAAGCCGGCGAGAGAAGCAAGAAGACTTCAAAATCGGCGGCAGAAGACTCCTGTCTTCATATGAGGTAGCGCACAGCACTGCAGCTGTGCGCCATTGCTCCCACATTAAACCCGCACACTCCGGTCACTGTAGGGTGCAGGGCGCAGGGGGGAGCGCCCTGGGCAGCAATTGAGTACCTCCTGGCAAAATAGAGCATATATACAGCTGGGCACTATATATGCATGAGCCCCCGCCATTATTTTACACAAAATCACGGGACAGAAGCCTGCCGCTGAGGGGGCAGGGCTTCTTCCTCAGCACTCACCAGCGCCATTTTCTCTCCACAGCTCCGCTGAGAGGAAGCTCCCCAGGCTCTCCCGTGCAGAATCACGGTAGAAAGAGGGTAAAAAGAGAGGAGGGGGCACATAAATTTAGTTCAAAATCACTAATACAGCAGCTACTGGGTAAACACTAAGTTACTGTGTAATTCCTGGGTTATATAGCGCTGGGGTGTGTGCTGGCATACTCTCTCTCTGTCTCTCCAAAAGGCCTTGTGGGGGTTCTGTCCTCAAATAGAGCATCCCCTGTGTGTGTGGTGTGTCGGTACGATTGTGTCGACATGTTTGACGAGGAAGGCTATGTGGGAGCAGAGCAGGTGCAGATGAATGTGGGGTCGCCGCCGACGGCGCCGACACTGGATTAGATGGATATGTGGAAGGTGTTAAATGATAATGTAAACTCCTTGCATAAAAGGTTGGATAAAGCTGAAGCCTTGGGACAGTAAGGGTCTCAACCCATGCCTGATCCTACAGCGCAGAGGCCGTCAGGGTCTCAGAAGCGCCCACTATCCCAGATTGTTGACACAGATATCGACACGGATTCTGACTCCAGTGTCGATGGCGATGATGCAAAGTTGCAGCCTAAAATGGCTAAAGCCATCCACTACATGATTATAGCAATGAAGGATGTATTGCACATTTCAGAGGTAAACCCGGTCCCTGACAAGAGGGTTTATATGTTTGGGGAAAAAAGGCAAGAAGTGACTTTTCCCCCTTCACATGAGTTAAATGAGTTATGTGAAAAAGCTTGGGATTCTCCTGATAGGAAAGTGCAGATTTCCAAACGGTTACTTATGGCGTATCCTTTCCCGCCAACGGACAGGTTACGGTGGGAATCCTCCCCTAGGGTAGATAAAGCTTTGACACGCTTATCTAAGCAGGTGGCCCTGCCGTCACAGGATACGGCCTCCCTAAAAGATCCTGCGGATAGGAAGCAGGAAGGTATCCTGAAGTCCGTTTATACACATTCAGGTACCTTACTGAGGCCGGCAATTGCTTCGGCCTGGATGTGTAGTGCTGTAGCAGCATGGACAGATACTCTGTCTGAGGAACTTGATACCTTGGACAAGGATACTATATTACTGACCCTGGGGCATATAAAAGACGCTGTCCTATATATGAGGGATGCCCAGAGAGACATTTGCCTACAGGGCTCTAGAATAAATGCAATGTCAATTTCTGCCAGAAGGGTCCTGTGGACTCGGCAATGGACAGGTGATGCCGACTCAAAAAAGCACATGGAGGTTTTACCTTATAAGGGTGAGGAATTGTTTGGGGACGGTCTCTCAGACCTAGTTTCCACAGCTACAGCTGGGAAGTCAAATTTTTTGCCATATATTCCCTCACAACCTAAGAAAGCACCGTATTACCAAATGCAGTCCTTTCGATCGCACAGAGGCAAGAAAGTCCGAGGTGCGTCTTTTCTTGCCAGAGGCAGGGGTAGAGGAAAGAAGCTGCACAATACAGCTAGTTCCCAGGAACAGAAGTCCTCCCCGGCTTCCACAAAATCCGCCGCATGACGCTGGGGCTCCACAGGTGGAGCAAGGAGCGGTGGGGGCGCGTCTCCGAAATTTCAGCCACCAGTGGGTTCGCTCACAGGTGGATCCCTGGGCTATTCAGATTGTGTCTCAGGGATACAAGCTGGAATTCGAAGTGATGCCCCCTCACCGTTACCTCAAATCGGCCCTGCCAGCTTCCCCCATAGAAAGGGAAGTAGTGTTAGCGGCAATTCACAAATTATATCTCCAGCAGGTGGTGGTACAGGTTCCCCTCCCTCAACAGGGAAGGGGTTACTATTCCACAATGTTTGTGGTTCCGAAACCGGACGGTTCGGTCAGACCCATATTGAATTTAAAATCCCTGAACATTTACCTGAAAAGGTTCAAGTTCAAGATGGAATCGCTCAGAGCGGTCATCGCAAGCCTGGAAGAGGGGGATTTTATGGTGTCTCTGGACATAAAGGATGCTTACCTGCATGTCCCCATTTATCCACCTCATCAGGAGTACCTCAGATTTGTGGTACAGGACTGTCATTACCAATTCCAGACGTTGCCGTTTGGTCTGTCCACGGCACCGAGAATATTTACCAAGATAATGGCGGAAATGATGGTGCTCCTGCGAAAGCAAGGAGTCACAATTATCCCATACTTGGACGATCTCCTCATAAAGGCGAAGTCCAGAGAGCAGTTGCTGATCAGCGTAGCACACTCTCGGGAGGTGTTACAACAGCACGGCTGGATTCTGAATATTCCAAAGTCGCAGCTGATTCCTACGACGAGACTGCCCTTCCTGGGCATGATTCTGGACACAGACCAGAAGAAGGTGTTTCTCCCGGAGGAGAAGGCCCAGGAGCTCGTGACTCTGGCCAGAGACCTCTTAAAACCAAAACAGGTGTCGGTGCATCAATGCACGCGAGTCCTGGGAAAGATGGTGGCGTCATACGAAGCCATTCCCTTCGGCAGGTTCCATGCGAGGAACTTTCAGTGGGATCTGTTGGGCAAGTGGTCCGGATCGCATCTTCAGATGCATCGGCGGATCACCCTATCCCCCAGGGCCAGGGTGTCTCTTCTGTGGTGGCTGCAGAGTGCTCACCTTCTCGAGGGCCGCAGGTTCGGCATACAGGACTGGGTCCTGGTGACCACGGATGCAAGCCTCCGAGGGTGGGGGACAGTCACTCAGGGAAGAAACTACCAAGGGCTGTGGTCAAGTCAGGAGGCTTGTCTGCACATCAATATCCTGGAACTAAGGGCCATATACAACGCCCTGAGTCAAGCGGAGCCTCTGCTTCGAAACCAACCGGTGCTGATTCAATCAGACAACATCACTGCAGTGGCTCATGTAAACCGCCAGGGCGGCACAAGAAGCAGGGTGGCGATGGCAGAAGCCACCAGGATTCTTCGTTGGGCGGAGAATCACGTGCAAGCACTGTCAGTAGTGTTCATTCCGGGAGTGGACAACTGGGAGCAGACTTCCTTAGCAGGCACGACCTCCACCCGGGAGAGTGGGGACTTCATCAGGAAGTCTTCACACAGATTACAAATCAATAGGAACTGCCACAGGTGGACATGATGGCATCCCGCCTCAACAAAAAGCTACAAAAGTATTGCGCCAGGTCAAGAGACCCTCAGGCGATCGCTGTGGACGCACTAGTAACACCGTGGGTGTTCCAGTCGGTCTATGTGTTTCCTCCTCTTCCTCTCATACCCAAGGTGCTGAGAATCGTAAGAAAAAGAGGAGTGAGAACAATACTCATTGTTCCGGATTGGCCAAGAAGGACTTGGTACCCGGAACTGCAAGAAATGCTCACAGAGGACCCATGGCCTCTGCCTCTCAGACAGGATCTGTTGCAACAGGGGCCCTGTCTGTTCCAAGTCTTACCGCGGCTGCGTTTGACGGCATGGCGGTTGAACGCCGGATCCTAGCGGAAAAAGGCATTCCGGATGAAGTTATTCCTACGCTGATAAAGGCTAGGAAGGACGTGACAGCAAAACATTATCACCGTATATGGCGAAAATATGTTGCTTGGTGTGAGGCCAGGAAGGCCCCTACAGAGGAATTCCAGCTGGGCCGGTTAGTTCACTTCCTACAGTCGGGAGTGACTATGGGCTTAAAATTAGGGTCCATAAAGGTCCAGATTTCGGCCCTATCCATTTTCTTTCAAAAGGAACTGGCTTCTCTTCCTGAGGTTCAGACGTTTGTAAAGGGAGTGCTGCATATTTAGCCCCCTTTTGTGGCACCTTGGGATCTTAACGTGGTGTTGAGTTTCCTGAAATCTCACTGGTTTGAGCCACTTAAGACCGTGGAGTTAAATTATCTCACGTGGAAAGTGCTATTGGCCTTAGCTTCGGCTAGGCGTGTGTCAGAATTGGCGGCTTTGTCATGTAAAAGCCCCTATCTGGTATTCCATATGGACAGGGCAGAATTACGGACTCGTCCGCAGTTTCTGCCGAAGGTGGTGTCATCTTTTCATTTGAACCAACCTATTGTGGTGCCTGCGGCTACTCGTGACTTGGAGGATTCCAAGTTACTAGATGTAGTCAGGGCTTTGAAGTTTTATGTAGCCAGAACGGCTGGAGTCAGGAAAACTGACTCGCTGTTTATTCTGTATGCATCCAACAAGCTGGGTGCTCCTGCTTCAAAGCAGACTTACCTAAGGGTTATGTTATGTCAGGTTGTCTGATGCTCTGTTGTTGTTCATACTGTTAACTGGGTAAGTTATCACAAGTTATACGGTGTGATTGGTGTGGCTGGTATGAGTCTTACCCTGGATTCTAAAATCCTTTCCTTGTACTGTCAGCTCTTCCGGGCACAGTTTCCTTAACTGAGGTCTGGAGGAGGGGCATAGAGGGAGGAGCCAGTGCACACCACTAGTCCTAACTCTTTCTTAGAGTGCCCTGTCTCCTGCGGAGCCCGTCTATTCCACATGGTCCTTACGGAGTCCCCAGCATCCACTACGGACTACGAGAAATAGATTTACCGGTAAGTAAAATCTTATTTTTAGTTCAAAGTACAGAAGTAAATGGAAAGATAAATCCATGTTTTCAGCATAGGTTGGATCAGACCCTGCACAAACAGAGGTGGATGACCCCTTGATCTGTCCAGTTAAGATTTTAGAATATTTTGGTAGGAACTACACAGTTAGGATACATTGGGTCAGTATTTCAAGACAGGTGTGTAAATGTTATTAATACTACCGACCTTATTGAAGACTATAACATTTGATGGGCAAGAGGAGAGCCCTTGTGCAGACAGTGTTAGTACACAGACAGCAGGTTACCGGGCTCAGACCGCAGATCGAAACCATCCTTTTTCAGAAACAGTCGATATTCGGTCAGATGGTTGACAGTAATCATGACCACCTCCATTGATTCACCTCTCTGTGCCGGGACTGCTGCTCACATGACCGCCAGGACTCAGAATAAGATGCAGGAGACACCGCTGCCGCCTGGACCAGGTAAATGACTGCTGGGCCAGCAGGGGCGTTAGGTCAACATTCTATCGTGTCGACTTGACATCCGTGTAAACAGTATGGTTATTCTCGACAATTTGACCTCTTGCATGTCAACCTGAACTACCACATAAACAATGCTGAACCTCGCGGCAATCTAGGGTGCCTAGGTGCACAGTTTGAGAACCACTGTGTTATAGGGTAGTCCTGAATGTAACTCTGGTAACAGTGCATACAGTATATTCATTTCTAAGAGTATTTCCTTTATAAAAATAATGTATTACATATTAAAAAAAATATATATCTTTTTTACGTCCTAGAGGATGCGGGGGACTCCAAAAGGACCATGGGGTATATACGCGATCCGCAGGAGACATGAGCACACTAAAAGACTGACTGGGTGTGAACTGGCTCCTCCCTCTATGCCCCTCCTCCAGACCCCAGTTAGTTAGCTTCTGTGCCCAGGAGTGACTGGACACTCACTAGGGGAGCTCTACTGAGTTTCTCTGGAAAAGACTTTGCTAGGTTTTTTTATTTTCAGGGAGACCTGCTGGCTACAGGCTCCCTGCATCGTGGGACTGAGGGGAGAGAAGTCAGACCTACTTCTGAGTTAAGGGCTCTGCTTCTTAGGCTACTGGACACCATTAGCTCCAGAGGGTTCGATCACTTGGTGCACCTAGCTGCTTGTTCCCGGACCCGCGCCGTCACCCCCCTCACAAGAAAGAAGCCGGGTGAGTATTAGAAGAACAGAAGACTTCAGTGACGGCAGAAGACTTCAGTAACGGAGGTACAGCGCAGCGGTCGCGCTGCACTCCATGCTCCCACACACACCAACGGCACTTACAGGGCGCTGGGGGGGAGCACCCTGGGCAGCAAGTTACTGAGGGTCTTTTAACTGGCAAAGGCTGCATATTCAGTGCCCGGGCACTGTATACGATACCCCCGCCAGTATAAATAAATTCAAATGTAATCGGGACTACAGCGCGCCAGGAAGGGGCAGGGCTTAGCCGCACAGTTCACCAGCGCCATTTTATCTCTTCACAGCCACTGCAGAGACGCTGGCCCGGACCTCCACTCTCCTTACAAGTAACAAGGGAGCAAAACAGGCGGGAGGGGGAGCCACAGACAATTTGGTGCTATATATGTATATATATTTACAGCACAGTCATATATTATTTATTTAGTAGTATATGGGCGCTGGGGTGTGAGCTGGCATACTCCCTCTGTGTCTCTCTACAGGCTTCCCTGTGGGTCTGTTCCCTTTTGGTTGGTGTGGGTGTGTCTGTACTGCGTGTCGACATGTCTGAGGCTGAGTGTTCCTCCCCGGAGGAAGTTACTGGGGGCGTGGAGAAAGATTTGGGAATGACTCTGTCGGCACAGCCGACTGCTGATTGGGTAAATATGTTGAGTACATTGAATGCAAACGTGGCATTATTGTCTAAGAGGCTAGATAAATCTGATTCTCAGACACAAGCATGGAGAAAATCCATGGAGGACGCTTTGTCTCAGGCACAGACCCCCTCAGGGTCACAAAAACGTTCATTTACCCAGATGGCAGATACAGATACCGACACAGACTCTGATTCCAGTGTGGACTTCAATGAGGCCAGTTTACATCCGAAAATGGTTGAGTATTCAGTACATGATTGTGGCTATTAAAGATGTTTTACATATTTCTGAGGAGCCTCCTGTTCCAGATAAGAGGGTTTGTTTGTATAAGAGAAAAAGGCCTGAGGTGACTTTTCCCCCGTCTCATGAACTGAACGCTCTTTGTGAAAAGGCTTGGGAGTCGCCTGACAAAAGGTGGCAGATTCCCATGAGAATTTTTATGGCATATCCTATCCCCTCTGACGACAGGGAGAAATGGGAGTCATCTCCCAATGTGGACAAGGCTCTGTCCCGACTGTCCAAAAAGGTGGCGCTTCCGTCTCCGGACACGGCTGCCCTCAAGGATCCGGCGGATCGCAAGCAGGAGGCGACATTGATGGCCATTTTCGTTACTACTGGTGCACTACTCAGGCCTGCTGTGGCATCGGCGTGGGTGAGTAGTGCTATTGCTAAGTGGGCTGATAATTTAGCTTCTGACATGGATACCCTTGATAAGGATAACATTCTTTTGACTCTTGGTTATATCAAGGACGCTGCAGATTACCTGAAGGATGCGGCGAGGGATATTGGCCTCTTGAAATCAAGGGCCAATGCCATGGCGGTCTCGGCCAGGAGGGCGCTGTGGATTCATCAATGGAACGCTGATGCCGACTCCAAGAAAGCTATGGAAGCCCTCCCTTTTAAAGGTAGTGTCTTGTTTGGTGACGGCCTTGCTGATCTGGTGTCTACCGCTACTGCGGGTAAGTCATCCTTTCTTCCTTATGTTCCCACACAACAGAAAAAGGCGCCTCATTATCAGATGCAGTCCTTTCTGCCTAATAAATACAAAAAAGGAAAGGGCTCGTCTTTCCTCGCTTCAAAGGGTAGAGGAAGGGGAAAAAGGTCCCCTGCTGTGTCTGGCGCCAAGGACCAAAAGTCCTCCCCCTCCTCTACCAAGTCCACCGCATGACGCTGGGGCTCCCCTGCGGGAGTCCATGCCGGTGGGGGGCCGTCTCCGATTCTTCAGTCAGGTCTGGTTTCAATCAGCCCTGGATCCTTGGGTCTTAGACATAGTGTCCCAAGGGTACAAACTGGAATTTCAGGAGATGCCCTCCCGCCACTTTTTCAAATCGGCCTTGCCAGTTTCTCTTCTAGAAAGAGAAGTGGTAAATGCTGCGATACAAAAGCTGTGTCAACAGAGGGTCATTGTCCCCGTCCCAACGGGGGGAAGGGTTCTATTCGAGCCTCTTTGTCGTGCCGAAGCCGGACGGTTCGGTCAGACCGATTCTGAACCTAAAATCCCTCAATCCATACTTGAAAACTTTCAAGTTCAAGATGGAATCTCTTCGAGCTGTGATCTCCAGCCTAGAAGGGGGGGATTTTATGGCGTCAGTCGACATAAAGGATGCCTACTTACACGTCCCAATATATCCTGCTCATCAGGCCTTCCTAAGATTTGCGGTGGAGGATTGTTATTACCAATTTCAGACGTTGCCGTTTGGGCTTTCCACGGCCCCGAGGGTCTTCACCAAGGTGATGGCGGCAATGATGGTACTCCTACGCAAGCAGGGGGTCACAATTATCCCGTACTTGGAAGATCTCCTGGTAAAGGCGAGATCAAAGGAGCAGTTGCTAAGAAATGTGGAACTCTCCCTGACGGTTCTGCAACAGCATGGTTGGATTCTAAATTTGCCAAAGTCTCACTTCATTCCGACAACTAGGCTGCCCTTCTTGGGCATGATTCTAGACACGGAACTACGGAGGGTGTTTCTTCTGGCGGAAAAAGCTCTGGAAATCCAGAGCATGGTCAAGGAGATTCTGAGACCGGCAAGAGTGTCAATTCATCAATGCACTCGAGTGCTAGTGAAGATGGTTGCAGCTTACGAAGCCATTCCGTTTGGCAGGTTTCATGCCCGGGTGTTTCAGTGGGATCTGCTGAACAAATGGTCCGGGTCTCACCTGCACATGCACCGGAAAATAAGTCTATCTTCCAGAACCAGAATTTCTCTCTTGTGGTGGCTGCAAGGTTCTCACCTTCTAGAGGGACGCCGCTTCGGAATCCAGGATTGGGTCCTACTGACCACAGATGCCAGTCTCCGAGGCTGGGGTGCAGTCACACAAGGAAGAAGTTTCCAGAGAAAATGGTCAAGCCAGGAAACTTGTCTCCACATAAATGTTCTCGAGTTAGGAACCGTTTACAACGGACTCCTGCAAGCGAAGAACCTTCTGCAAGGTCTCCCTGTCCTGATCCAGTCGGACAACGTAACAGCGGTGGCGTACGTAAACCGCCAGGGTGGAACAAGGAGCAGGGCGGCAATGGCGGAGGCCACAAAAGTTCTCCGCTGAGTGGAAAAGCACGTGAGCGCTCTGTCAGCGGTCTTCCTTCCGGGCATGGACAACTGGGAAGCAGATTTCCTCAGCAGACACGATCTCCATCCAGGAGAGTGGGCACTTCATCAAGAGGTATTTGCAGAAGTGACAAGGCGTTGGGGAATTCCTCAAATAGACATGATGGCGTCTCTCGCCTCAACAAGAAGCTTCCGAGGTATTGTTCCAGGTCAAGGGACCCCCAAGCCAGTGCAGTGGACGCCCTGGTAACTCGTGGAAAAACGTGGGTTTTTCAGTCGTTGTATGTGTTCCCTCCGCTTCCTCTCATTCCGAGAGTGTTGAGGATTGTAAGACGAGCAAGGGTTCAGGCAATTCTCGTCGTTCCAGATTGGCCATGGAGGGCCTGGTATCCGGATCTTCAGGAATTACTCGTAGAAGATCCTTGGCCGCTTCCTCTAAGAGAGGACCTGTTACTGCAGGGGCCATGCGTGTTTCCAGACTTAACGCGGCTGCGTTTGACGGTGTGGAGGTTGAACGCCAAATCCTAGCTCGGAAAGGTATTCCCGGGGAGGTCATCTCCACTCTTCTTAAGGCTAGGAAGGATGGGACGGCAAAACATTATCACCGTATTTGGAGAAAATATGTGTCGTGGTGTGAAACCAAAGCAGCTCCTGCGGAGGATTTTCACTTGGGTCGTTTCCTCCATTTTTTGCAGGCAGGCGTGGATGCAGGCCTGAAATTGGGTTCCATCAAAGTGCAGGTTTTGGTTTATCTATTTTCTTTCAAAGAGAATTGGCCGCCCTTCCTGAGGTTCAGACGTTCGTGAAGGGAGTGCTGCATATCCATCCTCCGTTTGTGGCCCCGTGGGATCTTGAAGTAGTGTTACAGCTTCTTATGTCTCACTGGTTTGAACCTTTGCGAAACGTTGAGTTAAAGTTTCTCACTTGGAAAGGGGTCATGCTTTTGGCCTTGGCGTCTGCCAGACGAGTGTCAGAATTGGCGGCTTTGTCTCACAAGAGCCCATATTTGATTTTCCATGTGGATAGAACGGAATTGAGGACTCGTCAACAATTTCTGCCGAAGGTGGTTTCGTCGTTTCACATAAATCAGCCTATTGTGGTACCTGTAGCTACGGAGGCTGTCGCAGTCCCAAAGTCTCTTGATGTTGTAAGAGCTTTAAAAATTTATGTCGCCAGAACGGCTCTTGTTAGGAAAACGGAAACACTGTTTGTGCTGTATGCTTCCAACAAGATTGGAAATCCTGCTTCCAAGCAGACTATTGCACGCTGGATTTGTAATACGATTCAGCATGCGCACTCTTCAGCTGGGTTGCCATTGCCGAAGTCAGTAAAGGCCCATTCTACCAGGAAGGTGGGCTCGTCTTGGTCGGCTGCCTGAGGGGTCTCGGCACTTCAACTTTGCCGAGCAGCTACGTGGTCGGGTTCAAACACTCTTGCTAAGTTCTATAAGTTTGATACCCTGGCTGAGGAGGACCTCATATTTGCTCAATCGGTGCTGCAGAGTCGTCCGCACTCTCCCGCCCGTTCTGGAGCTTTGGTATAGACCCCATGGTCCTTTTGGAGTCCCCAGCATCCTCTAGGACGTAAGAGAAAATAGGATTTTAATACCTACCGGTAAATCCTTTTCTCCTAGTCCGTAGAGGATGCTGGGCGCCCATCCCAGTGCGTACTGTTACTTGCAGTTGCATTGTTGTTTTCGGTTGCATGATGGTTGTGTATCGGTTATGTTCAGCTTGTTGCTGTATTTTTTCGTTCATACTGTTATTTGGTATTCCTGCTAATCCAGTTGTACGGTGTGTTTGTGGTGTGAGCTGGTATGTGTCTCACCCTTAGTTTAACAAAAATCCTTTTCCTCGAAATGTCCGTCTCTCCTGGGCACAGTTCCTGTAACTGGGGTCTGGAGGAGGGGCATAGAGGGAGGAGCCAGTTCACACCCAGTCAAAGTCTTTTAGTGTGCCCATGTCTCCTGCGGATCCCGTCTATACCCCATGGTCCTTTTGGAGTCCCCAGCATCCTCTACGGACTAGGAGAAAAAGATTTACCGGTAGGTATTAAAATCCTATTTAAACACACGTCAGTGAGATGTCAGCAATATTCTATATTTAAATACTGTTCCAGATGTGTTTGTGTTATACTATGCCACGTTTCACATCTTACTGTGTTTTTTCTATTCTTGAGTGAATAGTCAAATATACACACGTCTATACACACGTCACTTAGCAGTTATTTTTGGATGTGTACATTTAATCAATACATTTAATAGATGCAGAAATATAAGAAAATTGCTTTTTGTTTGTTTTTTTACTAAGAAGAAGAGTTGTTAATTATTTTTTTTTTATATGATATTATTTCATGGTATGGATTACATGTCCTCCTTCCCACAATAAAGGCATTCAATTAATAAGAGCAGAAGCACAATCCCTTTGTTTGCAAATGATTTATTGTGTGTGCATACTAGATAAAATTACCTATTAAAGGCGGCAGAAGTGTCATTGAGCAATACCCTCTATGGATTCAGAGATCAATCACTCCACATTCAATACATCCTCCTCAGAAACTATATTTCAACCTTCCAGTTAAGCAATTAACCTTTCAATGCTGGAGGACTTATAATGCAATAAACTACCATATTTCTAGATGCTACCGGTGGAGTTTAGTCAATGGCTTTTAAAGGGGAAGTGTCATATAAAGTTTAGAAAAGTGTGCTTGTGCCATTTTTTTTTTTTTACTTTTTATTGAAGCAATGTGTCATACATTCATCCTTGTACAGAAGGAAAAAAAAACTACAGTAGTTTACAATTCATTGTAATTAAACGATAAATTCAGCGTTGTTCTACAAATGTGTTGTCTGCATTTCTGTTTTTCCTTTTAGACATTCAATCACAAAAAACTACACAGAAGTACAAGGATCTTGCGTTACATTCGATTTCAGCTAGAACGTCAAATTATGCCAGTTATCATTCGTTACCAATAAGATCTCTTGTCAAAGACACTTGAAACAGAGAAACCAAAATAAAAAGGAAGAGGTTTTCTACAATCGACTCCCCCAACTCCCCCCCCCCCCCCCCCCATTTAGGACTCAAAAGATGGGTATCGTAAGGAAATAGGTGGATCACCTCACGATATTCTAGTCGTATACCACAAAGTATTTGTTAGTGAGTTGTGAATTTGTGATCTTATAGAGGTAGATAGCGTTGCTATGTAACTCTCCCATACTTCAAAAAATGTTTTAACTTTTCCGTCTTTCTTCAGGGCCGTGTCCGTTTCTTTTTTTCCTGATGTTGGGATCATTTTCTGCCAAAATTCCAAAATATGACAAGAGAAAAACAAAACTCCAGATTCCCTCAGCACACTATAATGGACCAGTAAATGAGATTTACATCCTATATGATAGTAGTAATGCAGTTACATATATTTGCAAAGATATGATTAAGCCATCAGCCACTTAATGTCGTCTCTGATATTGTGGTCGCAACACTATATGCTAATAGCGCAACTTAGCTTCATACATTTGTGTATTGTTACAATATACTAGCACATATATTTATATATCTCTAAATTGAGAGCGAACTCACCTGGCGGCATTCCAAGATACTCCAAGTGGAGCCAGCATGCCCTCCAACTACTGATCACATTCCTCTCAGAACAGTGATACACAAATATGGTAAATTGCTCATTGGTCCATTACAGGTGCTGCAAGGGAGGGGCTAATCTAGACAATGCACTAGCACACTATAATGGAGCAGTAAATGAGATTTACATCCTTGTCTAGATTAGCTCCTCCCTTGCAGCACCTGTAATGGACCAATACATTGATTTGAGCAACTTGACAGTTTTGTGTATCAAAATTCCAAACTGTACCATACAAGGAGACTCCACTATATTCAGTATGTTGGAAATTAAAGTATTACAATGGAACCTAATTAGGAGGGTGTCACTGGGAATCTGCTGTTTAATGTGCAATTGGTCTTTCATAGCAAGGACGGTATTAAACTAATTTCCAGATCACTCATCTTTGAGGCAATGGGGCAGTGCCGGGTAAAGTGCAGATCATTAGTCGTCATCCAGTGCAGATCATATAAAAATTTGCCAGGAGAAAATATACTGGTACCAGTAGAAACAGTGGGATGTAGTAGGGTATCGAAACAGTGGATGTAGCCATAATATTATTTTATTTATAAACCACAAAAATGTCAGAGCACTGTATAGTGACAGGCCCATGATGCAAATATATAATGACATGGGACAGGAGGTTAGGCAGTCCACATCTTTTCCTCCTTACTTGAAGCACTCCTAGTATATCTCCTGTATCTGCTCTGTCATGCCCCGGTCAGACTTTCCATGTATAGCTGCACTCTCATCTCAGTGCCTGCCACCACTTCCAGCCTCATGTGATATAAACCCCACCTGCGTATTCCAAGAACACCCACTACTTGCAAAAATACTTCTGCACATCTGAGCTCCTCTAGAGGAAATCTCACCGTACACATTTTAATTCATTGTTTCCTCTTACAGCTCTGCCCTCTCATGAAATATTGAGGTGTACTAAGCAGTGAAAAGAGTGGAGAAGTTGCCTATGGTAACCAATCAGCTGCTCTGTATAATTTTATAGTATGCAAATTATAAATGTTACGTCAATGCTGATTGGTTGCCATGGGCAACTTCTCCACTGGCTCACTTCTCCACTCTTTTCACTGCTTAGTACATCTCCCCCATCTTTTATCTCCGCCTAGTCCTACAACCTCCATCGCCTGTTTGTCTGCCCACCCACTTCTCATCTAACCTACTTTGCTAACTACACTTTGCCACACCCTTCATCTTCAAAATTTGCTCCTGCTAGACTCCACTATTTCTACCAACACCCTCACCCATACCAAATCTATCTTGTGCACCCTCATCACTGTATGATTAAGAACTATGCTCTTCTGTTATGTTCTGCCCCTTCTACTTGCCCCGTTCAGTCCATGGCCACTCACATTCTCTGCCCCCTCTCTTCTGAAGGCCTGCCTGCACCTATTCCACCTCTTTCATTTGTTATTCATAACTAGTGTTTTCCCTGCATTCTTAAAGCTTGTAAAGCATCCTCAGAAAAGCTTTTATTCACTGCCACCCTATCCAACTATTGCCCTAATTCTTTCCTTCCATGTGCCTCCAAATTACTTTAGCAAAATGTCTAGAACTACTTTGAAAGCCTCCAATCTTTTTACTCCCTCATTGACCCGCTACAATCTGTCTTTCCTTTAATCCACTCCAGAGACTGCCCTTGCTATAGTCTGCAATGATCTCTCTATGACAAGTTTGAGTAGATTTACTAAAGCTTCTCAAAATGAAAAGTAGTGGTTTTGCCCATAGGAACCAATAAGATTCTATCATTTTCTAGGATGCAATAGAGAAATGATAGACAGAATCTGATTGGTTTACTATAAGCAACATCACCACTTTTCATTTTTAGAAGATTTAGTCAATCTACTCTAAGGATCAACTGTCTTTTCTTACTCTCTCTGCCATGTTAAACACTTTAGACAAAGGTTCTCAAATGTGGTCCTCAAGGCACCACAAACGGTCCAGGTTTTAAGATTATCCATGCATGGCCACAGATGACTTAATTAGCACCTCAGTCAATTTGATTAACCATCTGTGTTGAGCCATGGATATACCTAACACCTGGATCTTTGAGGTGCCTTGAAGAAAATGTTTGTGACCCTCTGGTTTAGACCATGATCTTCCTAAGACTGACCATAGGCAGAAAGGGAATTTTCCAGTTAGGCCCATCGATCGCCTGATGTCTTTTTTGTTTTTAATCATATCCAATATAAATACAGTGTATATGTGTGTGTGTGTGTGTGTGTGTATGTGTATGTATATATATATATATATATATACATACATACACAAGAAGACGAGGCGGCACTCAGACAGTGTAAACAGGTAAGAAGTGTATTCACAGCAAAGGTCAACGTTTCGGGGAACAACTCCCTGTCTTCAGGACAAAAGTGCAAGTGCAAAACAACTGATATATAAGGTAACTTACCCCCAAACAGCTCCCCCCATCATGCACGCTGTCCGTGGCTCAGCCGCCTGTCTCTCCACTGACGCACTTCCGCCCTCACTCCAAGGGACGGAAACAGGCCAGCGGGATCTGTAAGCGTGGCCATGGCAACGCTGTAAACAAATACATCAGATACAGTGTTATTGTGCAAAACGGCGCCGTATACAGCGCATGTGTGCAACAACGATCATTAGGCTGTATAATAAAATATATACCCATACAGCAAGTGAATATGGTGAACACATATTGTGCAATACAATTTAAAAAACAATTAAATCGCTGCAAAAGAACTTAATGTACTAATAATCAAATTGCTTACATGGCATCTGGATTTTAATTACTGTATAGCCCCTCGTGATAAGTAGTGAAGTAAATTAAGAATAAAGAGAACCAAAAAATAAGGTTTACAGCGTTGCCATGGCCACGCTTACGGATCCCGCTGGTCTGTTTCCGTCCCCTGGAGTGAGGGCGGAAGTGCCTCAGTGGAGAGACGGGTGGCTGAGCCACGGACAGCGTGCATGATGGGGGGAGCTGTTTGGGGGTAAGTTACCCTTTATATCAGTTGTTTTGCACTTTTGTCCTGAAGATGGGGAGTTGGTCCCCGAAACGTTGACCTTTGCTGTGAATACACTTCTTACCTGTTTACACTGTCTCTGAGTGCCGCCTCGTCGTCTTGTGTATATGAGGAGATTGTCTTCTGTGGAGGGCATCGGAGCAAGTAAGGTCCTTGGTTGAACTCCTAATTGTATTGGGAATAATTCCTATGTTTTTAAAGGGCCAAGTCATTTAGTCTTGAGAGCTGTGAAGTGGCTTCGGAACGGTACCTCGTAGTGATCATCAGCATCGCTAGTTGACCATCGCATCCCATTGAGGAGCACAAGAAAATTGCTAATGTTAGTGTACTGTATTCTTCTGCTATGAGCCCAGCTGAACATCGCAAACAAGGGACATAGATTAAAGTAATTAGCGCTTTGTTGAAACTGCGTTAGGAGGAGGAAACCCATTGTATTTTCAAAATGACTTCTCTGGTGATTTACTACGTGATTTGATGCCTCTGCACTTTGCTTGTGTTCCCATTTTTGCACCACTTAATATTAGCCATATTGCTGCATGTGTCCTCTGGGTCCCTACTATCTCTGCACTGGGGTTGGTAACACACGCCTGAGCTTGGAGTGAAGTTGTCGCCTTGATAACAACCTAACTATAGTATCAATGAAATGGCAATTTAATTATCTTGTGCTTCTAATGTAACAGTGTACATCACCTGAAGGGTCTCTGCTGAGCCCACCCACTGACTGTGTGAGGATATATGCTACATACTGCGACCCGCGCTAATGTCTTACACTAGCAGTGTGCCTGGTAACTGTCCTACAGGCACAGATCTCACCATTTCTATAGAACTGAAGGATGTGGGGCAGAGATAAATGCACAGCTGATAGAGTCGATGTGGGGGACCAGTCAAGTCGAAACAAGGCCAAGCGACTCAACTATGCACAAAAACAGGAACTGGGGAGCAGAAAAATGGCAGCAGGTGCTCTGGACTGATGAATCAAAATGTGAACTATTTGTAACAGAAGGCAGTATGTTCACTATAGGGCTGGAGAGTGGCACAATAATGAATGTCTGCAGGCAACAGTGACCATGGTGGAGGTTTCTTGCAAGTTTGGGGCTGTATTTCAGCAAATAGAGTTGAGGATTTTGTCAGGATTAATGGCGTCCTCAATGCTGAGAAATACTGTACAGGCAGGTACTCATGCATCCCGTGCATATGTCTGTGTTTTATAGTAGAGTCATTAGGTCCTACCACTCTGAGAGAGAGAATATATTATGTTTAGTTAGTGCCCAGACATGCTTGGATTTATTTTTATACTGCACAATAAAACTAGTCACGGCTAGATTGCACGAACCCTGGACTGGTATGCTGTTTTCCTGGCTGCTGTATGTCCGGAGATGCCATCTACTCTAGGATAGGGCACCCTTACCCTGATCTCCTACAAATATGTATATTTCTCTAACGTCCTAAGTGGATGCTGGGGACTCCGTAAGGACCATGGAGATTAGCGGCTCCGCAGGAGACTGGGCACAACTAAAGAAAGCTTTAGGACTACCTGGTGTGCACTGGCTCCTCCCACTAAGACCCTCCTCCAGACCTCAGTTAGATTCTTGTGCCCGGCTGAGCTGGATGCACACTAGGGGCTCTCCTGAGCTCCTAGAAAGAAAGTATATTTAGGTTTTTTATTTTACAGTGAGATCTGCTGGCAACAGACTCACTGCAGCGAGGGACTAAGGGGAGAAGAAGCAAACCTACCTAACAGGTGGTAGTTTGGGCTTCTTAGGCTACTGGACACCATTAGCTCCAGAGGGATCGACCGCAGGACCCGACCTTGGTGTTCGTTCCCGGAGCCGCGCCGCCGTCCCCCTTACAGAGCCAGAAGCATGAAGAGTCCGGAAAATCGGCGGCAGAAGACTTCGGTCTTCACCAAGGTAGCGCACAGCACTGCAGCTGTGCGCCATTGCTCCTCATGTGCACCTCACACTCCGGTCACTGATGGGTGCAGGGCGCTGGGGGGGGCGCCCTGAGGGCAATATATGACACCTTGGCTGGCAAATCTACATCATATATAGTCCTAGAGGCTATATAGATGTAAAATTACCCCTGCCAGTATTCCAGAAAAAGAGGGAGAAAGTCCGCCGAAAAAGGGGCGGGGCTTCTCCCTCAGCACACTGGTGCCATTTTCTCTTCACAGTGCAGCTGGAAGACAGCTCCCCAGGCTCTCCCCTGTAGTTTTCAGGCTCAAAGGGTTAAAAAGAGAGGGGGGGCACTAAATTTAGGCGCAATATATGTATACAAGCAGCTATTTGGGGGAAAATCACTCAGTTATAGTGTTAATCCCTGCATTATATAGCGCTCTGGTGTGTGCTGGCATACTCTCTCTCGGTCTCCCCAAAGGACTTTGTGGGGTCCTGTCCTCAGTCAGAGCATTCCCTGTGTGTGTGCGGTGTGTCGGTACGGCTGTGTCGACATGTTGGATGAGGAAGGTTACGTGGAGGCAGAGCAGAGGCCGATAAATGGGATGTCGCCCCCTGTGGGGCCGACACCAGAGTGGATGGATAGGTGGAAGGTATTAACCGACAGTGTCAACTCCTTACATAAAAGGCTGGATGACGTAACAGCTGTGGGACAGCCGGCTTCTCAGCCCGCGCCTGCCCAGGCGTCTCAAAGGCCATCAGGGGCTCAAAAAACGCCCGTTACCTCAGATGGCAGACACAGATGTCGACACGGAGTCTGACTCCAGTGTCGACGAGGTTGAGACATATACAAAATCCACTAGGAACATCCGTTACATGATCTCGGCAATGAAAAATGTGTTACGCATTTTCTGACATGAACCCAAGTACCACATAAAAGGGGTTTTATTTTTGGGGAGAAAAAGCAGCCAGTGTTTTGTTCCCCCATCAGATGAATGAATGAAGTGTGTAAAGAAGCGTGGTTTCCCCCGATAAGAAACTGGTAATTTCTAAAAAGTTACTGATGGCGTACCCTTTCCCGCCAGAGGTTAGGTCACGTTGGGAGATATCCCTTAGGGTGGATAAGGCGCTCACACGTTTGTCAAAAGGTGGCACTGCCGTCTTAGGATACGGTCACCTTGAAGGAACCTGCTGATAAAAAGCAGGAGGCGATCCTGAAGTCTGTATTTACACACTCAGGTTATATACTGAAACCTGCAATTGCCTCGGCATAAATAGTGCTGCTGCAGCGTGGTCTGATACCCTGTCAGATAATATTAATACGCTAAGACAGGGATAATATTTTGCTAACATTGAGCATATTTAAGACGTCGTCTTATATATAAAGGATGCACAGAGGGATATTTGCCGGCTGGCATCCAGAATTAATGCAATGTCCATTCTGCCAGGAGGGTATTAGAAACCCGGCAGTGGACAGGTGATGCTGCCTGTAAAGGGCACATGGAGTTTCTGCCTTATAAGGGTGAGGAATTGTTTGGGGATGGTCTCTGGGACCTCGTATCCACAGCAACAGCTGGGAATAAAAAAAAAATTTACCTCAGGTTTCCTCACAGCCTAAGAAAGCACCGTATTTTCAGGTACAGTCCTTTCGGCTTCAGAAAAGCAAGCGGGTCAAGGGCGCTTCCTATCTGCACAGAGACAAGGGAAGAAGGAAAAAAGCTGCACCAGCAGCCAGTTCCCAGGATCAAAAATCTTCCCCCGCTTCCTCTGAGTCCACCGCATGATGCTGGGGCTCCACAGGTGGAGACAGGTGCGGTAGGGGCGCGTCTCGGGAACTTCAGGGACCAGTGGGCTTGCCCACAGGTGGATCTCTAGGTTCTGCAAATAGTATCACAGGGATACAGACTGGAGTTCGAGGCGACTCCCCCTCGCCGTTACCTCACATCAGCCTTGCCTGCTGCCCTCGGAGAAAGGTAGTACTGGCGGCAATTCACAAGCTGTACTTCCAGCAGGTGAAATCAAGGTACCCCTCCTTCAACAAGGCCGGGGTTACTATTCCAAAATGTTGTGGTACCGAAACCAGACGGTTCGGTGAGACCCATTCTAAAATGGAAAGCCTTGAACACTTATATACGAAGGTTCAAGTTCAAAATGGAATCGCTCAGGGCGATTATTGCAAGCCTGGAGAATTTCATGGTATCACTGGACATCAAGGATGATTACCTGCATGTCCCTATTTACCCTCTTCACCAGGAGTACCTCAATATTGTGGTACAGGATTGTCATTATCAATTCCAGACGTTGCCGTTGGTCTGTCCCCGGCACCGAGGTATTTACCAAGGTAATGGCCGAAATAATTATCCCGTACTTGGACGATCTCCTTATAAAGGTGAGGTCCAGGGAGCAGTTGTTCGTCAGAGTAGCACTATCTCGGGAAGTGCTACAACAGCATGGCTGGTTTCTGAATATTCCAAAGTCGCAGCTGGTTCCTACGACGCGTCTACTGTTCCTGGGTATGGTTCTGGACACAGAACAGGATAAAAAGGTTTTCTCCCGGAGGAGAAGTCCAAGGAGTTGTTGTCTCTAGACAGAGACCTCCTAATACGTATACAGGTGTCGGTGCATCAATGCACGCGAGCCCTGGGAAAGATGGTAGCTTCTTACGAAGAAATTCCATTCGCCAAGTCCCATGCAAGTATTTTCCAGTGGGATCTGTTGGACAAGTGGTCCGGGTCGCATCTTCAGATGCATCGGCGGATAACCCTGTCTCCAAGGGTCAGGGTGTCGCTGTTGTGGTGGCTGCAGAGTGCTCATCTTCTAGGGGGCCGCAGATTCGGCATACAGGACTGGGTCCTGGTGACCACGGATGCCAGCCTTCGAGGCTGGGGGGCAGTCACACAGGGAAGGAACTTCCAAGGCTATGGAAAAGTCAGGAGACTTCCCTACACATAAATATTCTGGAACTGAGGGCCATTTACAATGCCTTAAGTCAGGCTAGACCCCTGCTTCAACACCGGCCGGTGCTGATCCAGTCAGACAACATCACGGCGGTCGCTCATGTAAACCGACAGGGCGGCACAGGAAGCAGGATGGCGATGGCAGAAGCCACAAGGATTCTCCGATGGGTGGAAAATCATGTGTTAGCACTGTCATTAGTGTTCATTCCCGGAGTGGACAACTGAGAAGCAGACTTTCTCAGAAGACATGACCTCCACCCGGGAGAGTGGGGACTTCATCCAGAAGTCTTCCAAATGATTGTACAACATTGGGAAAGGCCACAGGTGGACATGATGGCGTCCCGCCTCAACAAAAAGCTAAAAAGATATTGCGCCAGGTCAAGGGACCCTCAGGCGATAGCTGTGGACGCTCTGGTAACACCGTGGGTGTACCAGTCGGTGTATGTGTTCCCTTCTCTGCCTCTCTTACCCAGGGTAATGAGAATAATAAGAAGGAGAGGAGTAAGAACTATACTCATTGTTCCGGGTTGGCCAAGAAGAGCTTGGTAACCAGAACTCCAAGAAATGATCTCAGAGGACCTATGGCCTCTGCCGCTCAGACAGGACCTGCTGCAGCAGGGGGCCTGTCTGTTTCAAGACGTACCGCGGCTGCGTTGACGGCATGGCGGTTGAACGCCGGATCCTGAAGGAAAAGGGAATTCCGGAGGAAGTTATCCCTACGCTATTTAAAGCTAGGAAAGAAGTGAACGCAAACCATTATCACCGCATATGGTGAAAATATGTTGCGTACTGTGAGGCCAGGAAGGCCCCAAAGGAGAAATTTCAGCTAGGTCGATTTCTGCACTTCCTACAGTCAGAGGTGACTATGGGCCTAAAATTGGGTTACATTAAGGTCCAGATTTCGGCTCTATCGATTTTCTTCCAAAATTGAACTGGCTTCACTGCCTGAAGTTCAGATTTTTCTTAAGGGAGTGCTGCATAGTCAGCCCCCGTTTGTGCCTCCAGTGGCACCATGGGATCTCAACGTGGTGTTGGATTTCCTGAAGTCGCATTGGGTTGAGCCACTTAAATCCGTGGAGCTATAATACCTCACGTGGAAAGTGGTCATTCTGGGGGCCTTGGCGTCGGCCAGGCGTGTATCAGGATTGGCGGCTTTGTCATACAAAAGCCTTTATCTGTTTTTTATATGGATAAGGCGGAATTGAGGACTCGTTCCCAATTCCTTCCTAAGGTGGTATCAGTTTTTCATGTGAACCAACCTATTGTGGTGCCTGCGGCTACTTGGGACTTGGAGGATTCCAAGTTACTGGATGTAGTCAGGGCCCTGAAAAGTATATGTTTCCAGGACAGCTGGAGTCAGGAAAACTGACTCGCTATTTCTCCTGTATGCACCCAACAAGCTGGGTGCTCCTGCTTCTAAGCAGACGGTTGCTCGCTGGATCTGTAGCACGATTCAACTTGCACATTCTGCGGCTGGACTGCCGCACCCTAAATCTGTAAAAGCCCATTCCACGAGGAAAGTGGGCTCTTCTTGGGCAGCTGCCCGAGGGGTCTCGGCTTTACAAATTTGCCGAGCTGTTACTTGGTGGGGGTAAAACACTCTTGCAAGAGTCTACAAGTTTGATACCCTGGCTGAGGAGGACCTAGAGTTTGCTCATTCGGTGCTGCAGAGTCATCCGCACTCTCCCGCCCGTTTGGGAGCTTTGGTATAATCCCCATGGTCCTTACGGAGTCCCCAGCATCCACTTAGGACGTTAGAGAAAATAAGATTTTACTCACCGGTAAATCTATTTCTCGTAGTCCGTAGTGGATGCTGGGCGCCCATCCCAAGTGCGGATTATCTGCAATACTTGTATATAGTGTCAAAGTCGGAAAAATATCATGCTACACGTTGCCATATATCCATCCCATGCGCGTGCCGCTGCACGTACACATTCTCTCCCGTGCGTGCGCATATTCGCAGTTGCGTGACGGCGCCTCCTCGGCCATGTGCTCGAGCGCATGATATGTGCATTTACGGTAGAGTTTGTGTGCGTCTAACGGGCGACACAATCGTTACATAGTAAATCCAAATAGTATGTTTTATAGATAATGTTCCCCTTAATAATAACTGAAAGTTTGTTTATTGTGACTGGTCCCTGGACAGAGGAATTCCTCTTTGCATGATACGAAGGGTCAGATAGGATTTGAGCAGTGGTGTTTGGTACCTAACTAAAGAACATTTTATTAGAAACAATCCGGTGCTGGTTAGGTAAAGATTAATCGCTCCTGCGTATAGTTATGTCTATGAGTAGTTTCTGGGCATTTATTCATTGTCCATGTGTTGGAAATCCTGAGATTCCCTCCCACCTGAGCAGTCTGAAATGGTCACAGCCCACCTGTTCAAACAAACCTATGACCTTTTGTTGTAATATGAAGACAGATTCCTGTGTCCAATGAACAATGAGATGGTAGGGCCCTTTGTAGTGTACTGTATGTAGTGTATATATAAACAGCCAGCCTGGAGCAGCTCAGGTCTCTCCCCACAACGGTTTTCATCATTGACTAACCAGGAGCTGGTAACCAGATTGCGCCTGCGATTCATTCCCAGTGTGTAAGTACTCTCTGTGACCAACTTATTCCCTGTTTGTATTTGCCATACTCTCTCTCTCTCTGTTATTGTATAGAATTAAGACGCTATTGTATATTTATGTGTAGTTATTCTGCTTAGATATTGATGTTAGCCTGTAGTGTATGAACTGTTAACTGTATTCCCCTTTTTACATAGCTAGATATTGTTAGTAAAGGTTTTGGAACCTTAGCAAGGTATTGTGTGTTTATTACATTGCTGAGAGTATTCAGAGCGTCTCAATCGCTCAAGAGGCTTTCATACAATAGAGGTTAATTAGCATTGCATTGTGCTCACATTACAAAACCAAGGTTTACAGTATAGGCTCAGCCTTTCATTGTGTTGCATACAAGGTTTACTGAGTGTCATCCCGTGAGCATCTGCGCCGCTCGTGTTCCCCTCGTGGTCACGAGCGTCCGCTACGCTGGTAGCGTAGCATTACGGTAGTTGGCCGCCTATAGCATGCTCGACACCAAGTGTTAAGCTGTGAGCGAGCGTGCCACATGTGCGTCTCGACCACGGCTAAGCGTCTGCTACACTAAGTGCGTACCGTTACGGTACCCCATACGCCAATTGAGTACTGAGTCTCTTACCCACATATAGTGAATGTTATAAGATAAATATTTAGCTTTATCAATTGGGGGCAAGTCCGGTCCATCTCATATCCGCAGTCAGGCGAAAATGCGCAGACTTTATCGATCAGCAAAGGGAGGAAAGGTAGTATCTTGTAGTGCTGATCAGATGAGAGTCTGATTCTTTTGGCTTGTAGGGATGCTGGTGGAATCCGAAGAAGGTAGGAACATTAAGCTATTGTCTTTGTAAATCTGGTTTTTATTTCTATTTGGTGCCAACTGCACACGCAGATTGGATGGCTTGTCAGTTTAAATAGGTTTAAAAGTATTTTTAATCGCTCTGCATAGCGTGATAGTTTTTACCCAGGCTTAAAAATAACTTCAGGGGCTGGCATGATGATTTTCTTTGTGACAAAAGGAGCCGCATGGTCTGTCCTCCATTTTGTGTAACCCTCATGGATGTGGAAGGGGGAGGAGCAGCGGCCATTTTGGGAAGGTCAAAAAAATTTATTTATTTTTCTAAGCGACTGATTTTCAGTTGACTCAGGAAATAATCAGCCATCCATTGTCAAAAAAGAAATCATAATTTAATGAGTTTTTAATGCATTTGTTTAGTCCATGTCATGGTCAATCATGAGTGGTTCAGATAGAGTTTGATATAAGTTAATAGTGGAATGAGTATTTGATTTAAGAACGATACACAGATAAAACAAAGTTTTGGGGGTTTTTTTTTGTTTCTTTACCTCCCTATTCTAGGATTCTCTGCTTGGTGTAGGATAGCCATTGAAGTGCAAATTAACCTGTATAACTGGGTTTTGTTTTTTTTCCCTCTCCCAGCAGTGAAAGAAATCGCACATTCATATGCAAATTAGAAGCACTGAATAGGGTCTCATATATGTAATAGTGATTAGTACATATATGTAATATCTATATGTGCGTGCTTACATCAATGTATGTTATTAGATTAATTTAGAATTGCATTTTTTTTATTTGTGTATTTTCACGTCTCACCTTTCTGCTTGCCATTTATCATTGATAACGTGCTGAGAAAGATTTGTTGCTATTGGTAGTTAAAAGTAATATTAATACGTTAAGGAGTAATTTGTAAAACACGCGCACGGCTTGCCTAAGATACAAGGAAGTTCTGTGTGGTGCTTGGTAGATGATTACAGTTAAAGATCATTTACATTGATATAAACGTGTTAGTTGTGTTACTGTGGACATATCTGGCCTGCGTACACGTGTCTCTAACAAGAGGCAGAACGAGCGTACGCGATGCAAGGGCCGACGCACGGAGTGTATATTACGCAACGGAGCGTCTGGGTATGCCCACGTGATACAAATCACACGATAGTATTGTTTTAGTTAGGCGATAAGGAGGCAACGCGATAATAGCGCAAGTCAAATCTCAGTGTCCAAAATTTTAAGCTAATAGATCCTTCTCTAGTTGCAACTCCTCGGGATTAGCCTGCGATACTGAATGAAAGGGATTTCTGCGCAGAAATGAAAGTAAAGAGTATATGAGGTGAAAGTGTGTGTATACATATATAAGTTTCTAAATTTTGGGTGGAACCACAGGAAATCATCGAGTTCTCGTGAGGTACATACGTGTAAGTGACGGCACGGTGGCTTGGGAGGCATCCCTTGTTAAACATATTAAAAGAAGAGCATTAGAGTATAGCAGACCAGGAGGTCTACTGTAGCACAGACCAGGAGGTCACGGACCAGGAGGTCCAGAAACAGACCAGGAGGTCTAGGTACAGCAGACTAGGAAGTCCGCTATAGATAAAGAGTAAAGGAGCACAACACCAGGAAGGGTTGGTGCGGTACCCATATAGGCCATTAAGCTCTGGCTGAAGGAATTCGCTGCCACAATTTTCGATTCCACTGGTCGCTCCGCACATAAGATTAGTTGCTTATGTGCAGAACGATTGTACCGCATGTAATTGTGTGCATTAGTTAGTAACTTGACCCAGTACCATTTGCGTACGCTAGAGGGGTCATAAACGCTATTTGTACATTCTAACGTGATTTGTGTAATTTTTTTTATTTTAAGGGAGGTTCGCTGGTCACTCGGGAATTCTCTAACAACCAATAGTTACTGGGAAGGGTTAAGTGCTCTTCGGATCACATCCACATGTCCCAGTAAATAAAGGTTCATAGGGGCCCTAAGTTGGGTACAGCAGCTCTGAGTCAGTGATTGCAGTACTGGCCAATGTGGGCGAGGAGTGAGTGGAGGTACTCGGTGAACTTTCACCGTCAGCCTACCCCGGACATCTTGGTTTTTGTAAGGGTTCGCTGAAGACCCTGATTTGAAGGTCAGAGGTAGTGAAAGCAACACCTGCAAAGATGGGGGCCAGTTGTTCAGGTAGGGGGCGATCAACCCTGGTTCAGGTTGATTTAGTAAACCGGCCCATAAGGTCGGCAAGGTCTATAACGTGCGATACAGACCAGGAGGTCCGAGATGGATCACACACAGAGGTTTTATTCAATGAATGGGAAAGAATGACTGTGCATGACGGGGAAAAGTTCCCACGGGTAGGCAGTTTTGGCCCCGAGGTGTTACAAAATCTAAGGAGAAGGATATGTCTCATTAAATCTGCAAAGAGACGGATCAAACATTATGATTATTTACAGTTATGGCAACAGGAAGGTGAAATACAAAGAGGATTGGCTCAAGCGGCTGGATCTAACCCTGTCAGAAAACTGATAGCCACCGCTCCCCCACCACGATACATAACAGGAGAGAAAGTGGTCACAGAGAAAGGCACACTGGTGTTTGATAAACATGCACTTAGCAACTGTATAGATGATAAGAATAATTGTAATAAATGTAACAAGAATAATTGTAATACTGTTAAATGTACAACTGTTAACCCATGCAAGTTGCACCCCATGTTAAACTTCCCTGAGGATTACCAGCAAGAAAGTGAACCCAGCACGATGTCGGAACCTTTTCCAGCAGCCATCATACAAGACATCCAGGTGGACGCGACCAAATCGGTAAAGGCAGTAATCAAACCCCCTAACAGAGGGTCAGGTGAGGTCGTGTCCACAGGTACGTACGGTGTTATATATCACGCACAAACAAATGTACCTCATATTGTAGAACCAACACAAGATGATGTAGTTGAATTTGATCCTGTCAGGGTGGGAATCATTCCCGTCAAGGACAGTGCAATGCGCTGTCCCTGGTCCCGGATGGAATTGAGAGCAATTATGTCTGAATTCCCTGATCCTAGGAAAGATCTAGTTGCATGTCAGAGGTTTATTAAAGAACTAGGAAACTCCGCCGAACCCACCAACAAAGATAGGCGGACAGTGCTGAGGGCATGTTTGCCCTCCAGTGTTGACCCTACGAAATTTATTACTGATTGTAAATTAGACACAGAAGTACCTCAAACGGAGGAACACAATCGGGAATGTATTAAGCATCAGTGACTGCATTAAGAAAGTCCACTGTTGGGCATGAGCAAAACATCAGCAAGCATAGGGAAGCACAGGGAGGTAAGAAGCCTCAGATCCCTGTGGGTAAGTCAAAGGTGATAAGGTGTTATAATTGCCAGAAGGAAGGTCATTTTGCACAAAGTTGTAGGTTTAAAGATCTACAGAAGATATATCAACCCCCTAGACAAGAACACGAGCAGAGTTATAACACACGAAATTGTAATCAGGAATCACCTAGGAAGAAGTTTGGGCCGCACCTGTAATATGCAGTCAGGAAAGTTGATCATTAGGACTGGTAGTAAACCTGAGGTTACAGTTAATGATATTGGGAGGTCAGTTCCTTGTAGACACAGGAACGGCTGGGTAAACGTTGTAATTTATCTGTAAATGTTTCTTTTTCCCCATCTCTGACGTTCATCGGCAGAACTCAAACATCACATAGCTATTTGGTCTTTGCAGAAGTCTACCTAACCCCAGTGTGACCTACCGACATCGGTGTGTCCTGGCCAGGCACAAAAGGGTGGAGTGTAGAAATACTGGTGGGGAGGGGACTTTGCAAAGATACCAGTGGATGTGTTGGTGTGACAGCCTGATGGTGAACGGAAGATCTGACAATGGTTTTTTGTTTGTTGTTTAATGTAAAATGTGATGAATTGTTCTCTCTCTCGTTTGTTTTTTTTCTCTCTTCTCTCTCATGTTCTTATGTTTTAAAGATGGTATGTCACACATCAGTTAGACAAATGGTAATGCAAGATTTTTGCTCCTTACAGAAAGATCGCAGATTTGGAAGGAATATTGTATCACCGGAATGTTCGTTTGGAAGACTGAGAGACAGCACATTTGAGATGACAGCAGAGCAAGAGGAACAACAAGACTAGAGGACATAAGACATCGTAACATTTTTCTTTCCCCTCAAAGTATTTTTTTGTACCCCCATTACAAATTTCTCTTTCTCCTCCTGTAAGATGGACTCGCCCCAAGAGACTGCAGTCCGTGTTTTCCTGTTGACCATGATGTTGACCAGAGCAGTCTGTTTCGGTGAGAGTACCATGGAGGTCGAGAAAGGATCGGGAATGGGTTCCGATGACCAGGACGGAGGCGTAGATTTCCAAGAGCAACACAATCACCGAGTAAAGGCGAGTATCAGAAAACGATCTGGTAGCATTGACAATAGAAGGAATTGTGAAGGATTGTTAGCTGAAGAGAACTGCATCTGTAGGCATTGTGACAATATAGTTGAGGATGGGTGCATCAAGAAATGTCAGTCCAGTTTTAATGTCCACATGGACCGGCATCCATTGAGTGACTATCACTCCTTAGTGGGTAAAGTGTTAAATCAGACAGACTGTTGGGTATGCTCTCAAGTACCTCAAGGTCATAGCAAATCAGGACTAGTACCATTCCCTTTAACTGTAGGAGAGGTACTTGAGCTAAGTGGTGGGAGGCCGGTGGACAAGAGGTTTAATATCTCTAGTCCTCCTAGTTTGAAGCTCCACCAGTATCATGTGGATAGGTCTTTAGTATGCTTTAACATTTCCAATCCCCGAAAGCCGGGAAATTGGGAAGTGTCATGGAGTAATCAAACCATGACATTTTCATATAGAGCCGATAGAATGCCCATAGACACAGAACTTATACGCCAGATAGCTGACCATGGAAAATATTTCCGGTATAGGTATACTCTAGGAAGTAGGACCATGCGAGTTGGAGAAGTATCACCAGGATACTGTGCACATATCGTACAACCTGATACGTGTACTAGACAGATGGGAGAGTTAGGGTTAGGAGATTTCACATGGAAAATTTGTAACATGGTAATGTCATACTCCGTCCCATATGTTCTCCCCGATATGATGCATATTTCATATGTGGGAGAAAGGCGTATAAGTGGCTTGCCCCAAACTCAGAGGGATTGTGTTATATTGGAAAAGTACTGCCTGAAGTAATGACTGTATCCCATAGTAAAATGAAAGACATTCACCGCAGTGCCCAAGCTCCTTATACTCACACTCATTACGAGCACGTCGTTAAACGGCACCTGATAGAGAGGACAGAGCATCCAGCCTCTGATCTGATCCATGAATCCACCGGGATTCAATTCCTACTCGCGTTAGATATCACTCGTACCGCCAGAGGAGTGATAAATTATAAATATATATCTGCGCTAGCAAATTTATTAGACAATGGGGTATATTTACTAACATTCGTAATTCTCCCGATTTGGTGGGAGAATAATCACGAATGACATTGAAAGTGTAAAACTGCAACTTTTTGAATTTATTACGACTAATTTACTAAGCTGCCGTATTCTGCATTTTCGGGTTTTCCGATGTCGATGTCATTCGTTTTTTTAGGCAGTGTTTTACGTGAGTGACTTGTAAAACACTGCCGACTTTAATACAATGAATCTCGGCCGGATCTGAGAGATCCGTGCTGGGCTTCATTGTGCACTTTGTTTAAAAAAAAAAAAAGTTTAAATGTTAAAAAAAAATTGCGTGGGGTCCCCCCTCCTAAGGCAAACCAGCCTAGGCTCTTTGAGCCGATCCTGGTTGCAGAAATATGGGAAAAAAATGGACAGGGGTTCCCCCATATTTAAGCAACCAGCATCGGGCTCTGCGCCTGGTCCTGGTTCCAAAAATACGGGGCCAAAAAGCGTAGGGGTCCCCCGTATTTTTAAAACCAGCACCGGGCTCCACTAGCTGGACAGATAATGCCACAGCCGGGGGTCACATTTATACCGTGCCCTGCGGCCGTGGCATCAAATATCCAACTAGTCACCCCTGGCCGGGGTACCCTGGGGGAGTGGGGACCCCTTCAATCAAGAGGTCCCCCCCCCAGCCACCCAAGGGTACTTGTGGTTCTCCAAGTACCAGCATGCGGGGGAGGCTTGCTGGGCCTTGTAGTACTGCTACTAAAAACAATATCTTACACTTTTACAAAAAGGCTATCAGCCCCCCATCCGCAGCCCATTGGATGGGGGGACAGCCTCAGGCTTCACCCCTGGCCCTTGGGTGGCTGGGGGGGGGGACCCCTTGATTGAAGGGGTCCCCACTCCCCCAGGGTACCCCAGCCAGGGGTGACTAGTTGGATATTTGATGCCACGGCCGCAGGGCACTGTATAAAAGTGACCCCCGGCTGTGGCATTATCTGTCCAGCTAGTGGAGCCCGGTGCTGGTTTTAAAAATACGGGGGACCCCTACGCTTTTTGTCCCCCGTATTTTTGGAACCAGGACCAGGCGCAGAGCCCGATGCTGGTTGCTTAAATATGGGGGAACCCTTGTCATTTTCTTTCCCATATTTCTGCAACCAGGATCGGCTCAAAGAGCCCGAGGCTGGTTATGCTTAGGAGGGGGGACCCCACGCAATTTTTTTTCAAAAAATTAACACTTTCCCACCCCTTCCCACTGATATACATGCACGGATCTCATGGATCTGTGCATGCCTATCCAATCACGGCTCAAAAAAGCAGGTCTGGTTTTTTTTAGCACTTTTTTACGAGTTGTATTTTTTCACGGCAGTGTTTTTTTTTTTTTTTGCTTTGCACTTCTTAGTAAATGACCGAGATTCATACTTAAACAGCCGCGTTTTGACCGATGGTGTATTCATTCGTATTTTTTTTGTTGGACTTCAAAAAAAATACGAATGCCCTCATCACTGCCGAGATTTGAGTTTAGTAAATGACCGAGATGACACTTTGAAGAAAAAACGGCATCTCGGTCAAAATCGGGACCTTAGTAAATATACCCCTATATCACCGAAATGTATGACGACACATTCAGGTACACTGGGAAAGAGTTACAAGCCTACAAAACAGAACTGGTTCAGCATAGAATGATTCTTAATTACCTCACAGCTGTGACAGGCGGGTATTGTGTTACCCTAGCAACTCAATATGGAATAAAGTGCTGCACGTACATTACAAACAGCACGGAGGACCCAGCCGAGGTCATAGACCAAAAGATGGATGACATTCTACAATTAAAGTGGGAGTTTCGAAGGAAACACAATCTCACACTCGCTGCTGTGGGTAATGAGCTGACCAGTTGGGTGTCATGGTTGAACCCACGAAATTGGTTCTCTGGTTTAGGAGAATGGGCCCAAAGTATTATTATGGATGTAGGGAAATTTCTTTTGTGTATTCTAGGAGTCGTCATATTGGTTGGCCTGATATTTAGATGCGTTCGGGTTTTGACGAAGTGTAAAAGTAATACCAGGGTGATGAGTTTAAGGAGCGAAGACACTATAATAACAACAACAAATTTGATTTATGACCCAACGATAGAGACAATGTTGTGATGAAAATGTGATTCCACGGTCCGTTTCTTTCACCCGTTTCTCCTTTGTTTTCCTCCAAGGTACAAAGACATCCGCTTGGAAGAAGAATTTGACAACCTCTTTTATACAGACCATTGATGAACTATGCTACAAGCCCCAATATCCCTAGTGACTTTAATTTTTACGATACCCAATACTTTAGAGACTGTAACTTTATGGACAATGGAAAAGCTTTTGCTCGCTATTTATAGCAAAAGCACCGAGAGACATCAGACAACATGTACATCAAGACAAGACATCAGACAAGACCTCAATCGGCGACTGTTTATTTAAACTCACATAGTTTACAACTGCATTTATAACGATTGTTTCTTATCTTCATCTCTACAACCTCCAGGTAATGACACACATAGTCGATAGGGAATATAGACACATATATCAGCATTCACATGTTTCCCCCCCCCCCTTCATGTATCATCAACTGAATGTGCTCCCCATTTGTTGCAACCAAAAGCCGAAAAGAGCTCGGTAAAGTTTGACAGCCCATCCACAGACCCTTGATACGGGATAAGAAGGAATTCAAATGTATACTTCGCAATACCTCGAAGCTTGATTTAAAACACGTACGGCACGATGATACATGACCCCTCAAACATGTATTCATACACACATGCTTCTACTATCTCACTAGGTCATACCTTTTTCCCACCTTCTCCTCTCCTCCCTTTTCCCAATCATAAAATGGTATTTACATGATGACATATATTTTTCTTTTGTTTGAACTGTTTTAGGAAGTGGCAGTTATTGATGACTGCCAAAGGGTGGACTGTCAAAGTCGGAAAAATATCATCCTACACGTTGCCATATATCCACCCCATGCGCATGCCGCTGCACGTACACATTCTCTCCCGTGCGTGCGCATATTCGCAGTTGCGTGACGGCGCCTCCTCGGCCATGCGCTCGAGCGCATGGTATGTGCATTTACGGTAGAGTTTGTGTGCGTCTAACGGGCGACTCAATCGTTACATAGTAAATCCAAATAGTATGTTTTATAGATAATGTTCCCCTTAATAATAACTGAAAGTTTGTTTATTGTGACTGGTCCCTGGACAGAGGAATTCCTCTTTGCATGATACGAAGGGTCAGATAGGATTTGAGCAGTGGTGTTTGGTACCTAACTAAAGAACATTTTATTAGAAACAATCCGGTGCTGGTTAGGTAAAGATTAATCGCTCCTGCGTATAGTTATGTCTATGAGTAGTTTCTGGGCATTTATTCATTGTCCATGTGTTGGAAATCCTGAGATTCCCTCCTACCTGAGCAGTCTGAAATGGTCACAGCCCACCTGTTCAAACAAACCTATGACCTTTTGTTGTAATATGAAGACAGATTCCTGTGTCCAATGAACAATGAGATGGTAGGGCCCTTTGTAGTGTACTGTATGTAGTGTATATATAAACAGCCAGCCTGGAGCAGCTCAGGTCTCTCCCCACAACGGTTTTCATCATTGACTAACCAGGAGCTGGTAACCAGATTGCGCCTGCGATTCATTCCCAGTGTGTAAGTACTCTCTGTGACCAACTTATTCCCTGTTTGTATTTGCCATACTCTCTCTCTCTCTGTTATTGTATAGAATTAAGACGCTATTGTATATTTATGTGTAGTTATTCTGCTTAGATATTGATGTTAGCCTGTAGTGTATGAACTGTTAACTGTATTCCCCTTTTTACATAGCTAGATATTGTTAGTAAAGGTTTTGGAACCTTAGCAAGGTATTGTGTGTTTATTACATTGCTGAGAGTATTCAGAGCGTCTCAATCGCTCAAGAGGCTTTCATACAATAGAGGTTAATTAGCATTGCATTGTGCTCACATTACAAAACCAAGGTTTACAGTATAGGCTCAGCCTTTCATTGTGTTGCATACAAGGTTTACTGAGTGTCATCCCGTGAGCGTCTGCGCCGCTCGTGTTCCCCTCATGGTCACGAGCGTCCGCTACGCTGGTAGCGTAGCATTACGGTAGTTGGCCGCCTATAGCGTGCTCGACACCAAGTGTTAAGCTGTGAGCGAGCATGCCACATGTGCGTCTCGACCACGGCTAAGCGTCTGCTACACTAAGTGCGTACCCTTACGGTACCCCATACGCCAATTGCGTACTGAGTCTCTTACCCACATATAGTGAATGTTATAAGATAAATATTTAGCTTTATCAATAGTTATTGCCTAACTAAAGGGTTATTGTTGAGCCATCTGTTGAGAGGCTCAGTTGTTATCATACTGTTAACTGGGTATAGTATCACGAGTTATACGGTGTGATTGGTGTGGCTGGTATGAGTCTTACCCGGGATTCAAAATCCTTCCTTATTGTGTCAGCTCTTCCGGGCACAGTATCCTAACTGAGGTCTGGAGGAGGGTCTTAGTGGGAGGAGCCAGTGCACACCAGGTAGTCCTAAAGCTTTCTTTAGTTGTGCCCAGTCTCCTGCGGAGCCGCTAATCCCCATGGTCCTTACGGAGTCCCCAGTATCCACTACGGACTACGAGAAATAGATTTACCGGTGAGTAAAATCTTATTATATATATGTATATATATATATATATATATATATATATATATATTTATCTTGTTGGATACAATTTCAGAGTTACAAAGGCAAACTACTGCAGACAAGAGTAATGCATTATGTAAACCAAGTCTCCGCTTGTATTGGCCAAAACATCCTTCGGTGTGTCCCAAATCACAGATCAAGTCTCTTCATTATGTGATTTTATCAATATCAATGACTGTTAGTTTTACACATTGTCAATAAGTAGAATTAAGTGGATTTAACCTTTACTGAGTATATTGGAACTGAGCATCAATGGAACATGCATAGTGAGGCAGTTAAGGCCATTCTGCAGAAACATTGATCCAAATGTAGATATTTTCATTTTATGTCAGTGTCAGGTATTTTATTCACCAATTAAATGCTGCCTTTAAGACCAATTAATGCAAAGTGTATTTATTATGTAGTTCCAAGAAAATGACTGTGTTCACGTCTTAGTTCTACGGCTATACATAAAGTGTACCTCAGCGCGTCATTTGGGGTAATTGTGTAGGATAGCAGAGGGGTATATGTGACCAAGAGGGGACTGTATCAAATCTTGGAGAATGATAAAGTGGAGAGAGATAAAGCGTCAAATGTCAGCGTCTTCACATTTACAGGCTTTGCTGGAAAAGTGACATTTAAAAGCTGATCGGTTTCTATGAGCAACTTCTCCAGTATATCTCTCTCCTCAATGGTTTGATTAAATCCCCACCCCCCCACTCCCACCCACTCCCACCCCCTCCCAAAGTAGCGTTGCTGAGTATTGCAGTTATATCAAGAACTGGGCCAGAGGAAGAACGCAAGCATCGCTCCATAACAAAATTTGGTGGATTGAGTGGCGATTCTTCAGGTGCCTCCCCTCTCATTTTCTGTCTGTACGACTGCCCTGTGCGTTTGCAGTGAAGCCACCAGAGAAAACCAGGCAGTGGCTACTGGGAGGTGAACAAACATCACTAGGCCCTCCACACCTAAGGTCCCAGGTAGTGACTGCAGACTTTGCTGCGGTGGTAGTACAGCCACTAATCTTAGCTTGGAAGACAAACAAAAACCACTGAAAGTGGATTTACAGTTTAATGGGCATATTCATCATAAAAAGTTGTGCAATGAGAATTTTTAGTTTTTAGTTCTCGTTGTATTCTCATGATTCGTTAAGCTCCCATGAGAAAATGATCACTTTCTAAAAACTTGTCTTTTTGAGAAGACAGTTTTTCAAAAAGTTATAATTTTCCCCTCTGGCTGTCCAGGTGCCCAGCTGTAGAAAGGGTCACCTCACAGTTCCGTCACTAAAAAAGATCGCTCCTGCGTCGGCATCAGGCAGACTGTGAAGTAAAACATGTCAAATGGCACTTTACTTTTGTGAGACTATTTGGTCATATTTATGAAGCTGTATTAATATTTAAGACAAAAAACATACCTAGTACATAGGTACATAGATTTACGGGTAGAGTTCTAACTGTTCTCTCAGCCTGTGGCTAGATGTCTGTTCCAGATATATGCTAGATGCATCATCGCTTGGAAAGTGATAAAATTGAGAGTGAAAAATTACCAGCCAATCAGCTCCTAACTGCCATGTCACAGGCTGTATTTAAAAAATGGCAGTTAGAAGGTGATTGGCTGGTACTTTTTCACCAATTAAATGCTGCATTTAAGACCAAGATGATGCATCTGGCCCTAAAGACATTAACATTCAAGAAGCTTCCTTGGTAAGATTTTTCCACAATCGTGACCATAAAAGCACAGAGGTTTGCGGCTGTTTTAGGCCAAAAATAAAAATAGTTGATAAAAAAAATTTTTGCAAAAAGCCCATTTTTCGCATCTGAAAATTTTGAAGGCTAATTGGATCCTCCCTCCGTCTTTGTAGAAGAACATCTTTTTTTCTGTCACATTTTTGCTTTCAGACATGTCAAACTATTCCACTCACTGGGATTACCCACTTTCCTTCTTCTCCTCATAGACTCACTCCAACACAAAACACACTCGTAAACACAACTGTAACACAGCCAGGATTTCATGTGAAAAAAAAAGCAAAAGAAAGCATGGTAACAAATAAATAAGGGGGACATTTACTAAGCAGTGATTAGAGCGGAGAAGTGAGCCAGTGGATAAATTTCCCCATCAACCAATCAGTAGCTCTATATCAGTTTATAGTATGCATATTATACATGTTACTTCAGTGCTGATTGGTTGCCATGGGCAGTGGCGGAACTACCGCCAGTGCAAGCTGTGCCTTGCACTGGGGCCCACCACTGTCAAGGGGCCCAAAGCAGCGTGACATGTAATGACTCACACTGACTCATTACATGCCGCTGTGTGCTGCGGGCCACCGCCGCCCGCAGCAAATAGCCGCCCGCCGAGGAGAGGAGCACAGCGGCCACGGGGGAAGGAGGAGGAGGGAGGTGGAGGAGAGAGCCGCAGCAGCGCTGTGTAATTGGTGGAGGCTCTGCTGCTGCTGTCCCTCTCCTTCACCTTAGGCTGTCCACCGCTGTGAATGCTGAGAAGCGCACCCCAGCATTCACAGCGGCGGAAGACAGCCTATGGTGAAGGAGAGGGACAGCTGCAGCAGCACCTCCACCAATTACATTGCGCTGCTGCGGCTCCTTCCTCCCCCTCCATCCTCCTCCTTCTCCCCTGCCCGGGATCTCTGCCAGAAGAAGCTGCACCGAGGAGCCTGACTGCCAGCGGAGACAGTAAGTATAATCTATGAATTCTTTCTTTCTATTCTGTCTGTCTGCCTTAATGTGTAAAAAGGGGGACGCTGTCTGCCACAATGTGTAAAAAGGGGACGATGTCTGCCGTAATGTGTAAAAAGGGGGACGCTGTCTGCCGTAATGTGTAAAAAGGGAGACGCTTACAAAACAACAATAAGGCAGCGCTAGATGACATGGATTGTCTTAATATCAATGCTTTTAATAAAATTCATATAAACAACATTTTAAAATTAAAATTCAGTCATAATTTTAATTTATCTACCACTACATTCATCATTGCCTGAACCACTGTGGACCCTGCAACATCAACTTTGGATATTTTCCACTGATTAAGGATCGGACTTTCTCCAAAGCCACGCACTACTAGTGATTACTTTACTGTTTTTTTGCAATATCAAATTGGAATTGACAATCCTCCAGCGTTGCAATCCCTAATACCGATCCAGGGACTGTGCAACAGCCCCAGGAGAATTGACACTCAGCTTATGCAGTTTTAAGGTCCTATATCGGAACAGGCAAGATATGATAAAATCATATGGTGACTAGAGGCTTATATGTTGCAGTGTAATATTATAACTGAATTTTAATTTTCAAATGTTTATATGAATTTTATTAAAAGCATTGATATTGAGACAATCCATCTCATCTAGAGCTGCCTTATTGTTGTTTTGTATGTATCTAATAATATAGGTGTGACTAACCTATTCCAGGCAGCTGCTTATATACATAATTGGAAACACACCCCAAGCGCCCCTTTCCAACCTAGGTTGGTACATCTCCTTTTTTGCAAAAAGGGGGACGCCATCTGCCGTAATGTGTAAAAAGGGGAATCTGTCCGACGTAAGGTGTAAAAGGGTCTCTACCTGGTGTAGTGGTGCTACTGTGCGGCATAATTTGAATAATGGAGACTACTGTGCACCGTTATATGAATTGGTATTATTTTGTGGCCACACCCCTTCCCCACGAAGCCACGCCCCTATATTTTTTGCACGCGCCTACGATGCGCACTGCCCCTGTTTTACATAGAGGGGGTGCTCCAATGTCGTTTCTTGCACACAGCGCTAAAATGTCTAGTTACGGCACTGTTGCTAGGTATCCATTTTTCTGGCCCTGAGCAGGTCCCCCTCACCAGATCCTCTCCAGGGGTGAGGGGGTGGACTTGGATGGGATGAGGGGGGGGGGGGGGGCAAAGCATTTTGTCGCACCTGGGCCCACCGCTTGCTAGTTCCGCCACTGGCCATGGGCAACTTCTCCACTGGCTCACTTCTCCGTTCTTATCACTGCTTAGTAAATGTCCCCCTTAAGTAACAAAACAACAAAAAGAACAAGGCAATTTTAAGATATTGCTACTTAAAAACAACTTCCTAAACCACTATTAGGGCGAGATGTACTAAGTAGTGAAAAGAGTGAAGTGAGCCAGTGGAGAAGTTGCCCACGGCAACCAATCATCTGCTCTGTATAAATTTATGCAAATGATAAATGTCACTTAAATGCTGATTGGTTGCCATTGGCAACTTCTCCACTGGCCCACTTCACTCTTTTCACTGCTTAGTACATCTCCCCCTATATCTCCTAATGCATCTTGTGTTTAAAACTAGAGATGAGCGCCGGAAATTTTTCGGGTTTTGTGTTTTGGTTTTGGGTTCGGTTCCGCGGCCGTGTTTTGGGTTCGACCGCGTTTTGGCAAAACCTCACCGAATTTTTTTTGTCGGATTCGGGTGTGTTTTGGATTCGGGTGTTTTTTTAAAAAAACCCTAAAAAACAGCTTAAATCATAGAATTTGGGGGTAATTTTGATCCCAAAGTATTATTAACCTCAAAAAACATAATTTACACTCATTTTCAGCCTATTCTGAACACATCACACCTCACAATATTATTTTTAGTCCTAAAATTTGCACCGAGGTCGCTGTGTGAGTAAGATAAGCGACCCTAGTGGCCGACACAAACACCGGGCCCATCTAGGAGTGGCACTGCAGTGTCACGCAGGATGGCCCTTCCAAAAAACCCTCCCCAAACAGCACATGACGCAAAGAAAAAAAGAGGCGCAATGAGGTAGCTGACTGTGTGAGTAAGATTAGCGACCCTAGTGGCCGACACAAACACCGGGCACATCTAGGAGTGGCACTGCAGTGTCACGCAGGATGTCCCTTCCAAAAAACCCTCCCCAAACAGCACATGACGCAAAGAAAAAAAGAGGCGCAATGAGGTAGCTGTGTGAGTAAGATTAGCGACCCTAGTGGCCGACACAAACACCGGGCCCATCTAGGAGTGGCACTGCAGTGTCACGCAGGATGTCCCTTCCAAAAAACCCTCCCCAATCAGCACATGATGCAAAGAAAAAGAAAAGAAAAAAGAGGTGCAAGATGGAATTATCCTTGGGCCCTCCCACCCACCCTTATGTTGTATAAACAAAACAGGACATGCACACTTTAACCAACCCATCATTTCAGTGACAGGGTCTGCCACACGACTGTGACTGATATGACGGGTTGGTTTGGACCCCCCCCAAAAAAGAAGCAATTAATCTCTCCTTGCACAAACTGGCTCTACAGAGGCAAGATGTCCACCTCATCTTCACCCTCCGATATATCACCGTGTACATCCCCCTCCTCACAGATTATCAATTCGTCCCCACTGGAATCCACCATCTCAGCTCCCTGTGTACTTTGTGGAGGCAATTGCTGCTGGTCAATGTCTCCGCGGAGGAATTGATTATAATTCATTTTAATGAACATCATCTTCTCCACATTTTCTGGATGTAACCTCGTACGCCGATTGCTGACAAGGTGAGCGGCGGCACTAAACACTCTTTCGGAGTACACACTTGTGGGAGGGCAACTTAGGTAGAATAAAGCCAGTTTGTGCAAGGGCCTCCAAATTGCCTCTTTTTCCTGCCAGTATAAGTTCGGACTGTGTGACGTGCCTACTTGGATGCGGTCACTCATATAATCCTCCACCATTCTATCAATGTTGAGAGAATCATATGCAGTGACAGTAGACGACATGTCCGTAATCGTTGTCAGGTCCTTCAGTCCGGACCAGATGTCAGCATCAGCAGTCGCTCCAGACTGCCCTGCATCACCGCCAGCGGGTGGGCTCGGAATTCTGAGCCTTTTCCTCGCACCCCCAGTTGCGGGAGAATGTGAAGGAGGAGATGTTGACAGGTCGCGTTCCGCTTGACTTGACAATTTTGTCACCAGCAGGTCTTTCAACCCCAGCAGACCTGTGTCTGCCGGAAAGAGAGATCCAAGGTACAGATGTAGCCACCTTTATCTTGACTGTTTCTCCGCCGAGACGGGCGTCTAGCCACGCTAATGCGATAGCTGAGTTTCATCACAGGCAGGCGCGTTGAGACGATCTAGATACTCATCATGCATTACACATCTCCACCACTGTGTCGCTAATGCTCCACTAATCCAGTACTTTCGATCGTACAGTATAGCGGCGGATTGATCTACAGCTCTGGCAATACTGTAGGCGTAACGGGAGGCGGTGGAAAAAAGTATGGAGTACTGTACAGTATGTGTATGGAGACGCAACTACAGTAATTGTGTAAAAGGAAGAATGTACAGTACAATGTATAAACACCGTGCTTTTAAAATATATGAGCGTCTGAGTTCGCTAATGCATAATGGGAATGGAGGACTAGCAAATGCGAGCGTCCGAGTCCTCTAAGGCATAAACCAACAGCAATGGGGCGGGGGCCGGGCGCTGTTTGCAGTACTTTCACACATGAAATTGGAAATCTCTCATGAGGCGTCGTGGGCTAGGGGTGAAGGCTCCCACCTCCCTCGCTGGGAGTCCAGGGTTCGAGACCTGATGTGCTTTCTTTCTTTTTTTTTTTTTTTTCTGTAATAATGCACTGTATTATTTTATTTACATTGTAAGACAGTCAATGGAAGGATGCACACAGGTTTCACATAAATCAAAGTACATCTGCAGGAGCGATTCTTTACGCTAAATGCACCTAAACAGCGGGAATGAAATGAGTGTATTCTGACGCTACCAACTGAGCAAAACAGTACTGTACAGTAGATCTTCAGCGTTTGTGTATTGCACAGGACCTGAATTTCCTCCCTGTGCAGGCCCCCAGGGGGGAAGGGCGATGGGGGTAGGGGGGAGACGATGGAAAATACTGTGCCTTTGAAATGCAATTACATGAGCGTCCGAGTACACTACGGCATACTGTAAACCAACACCAATGGGAAGGAAGTGCCAACCTTATTTTTAATGTGTTCCCGTGACATTCACTTTAAAAAAAAAAATTTTATCTCCAATACAGTACATCCAATGGAAGGATGCACACAGGTTTCACATAAATCAAAGTACATCTGCAGGAGCGATTCTTTACGCTAAATGCAACCTACAGTACAGTACGGTACTGTAAGTGAGCAAAATAGTACTACAGTGGGCGTTTGTGTATTGCACATGACCTGCATTCCCTCCCTGTCTACTGCATGATCTGTGCAGGCTCCCATGGGGGAAGGGCAACAGGCTAGCAGGAGGCGGAGGAAAACACCGTGCTTTACAAATGCGAGCGTCCGAGTCCTCTAAGGCATAAACCAACAGCAATGGGGCGGGGGCCGGGCGCTGTTTGCAGTACTTTCACACATGAAATTGGAAATCTCTCATGAGGCGTCGTGGGCTAGGGGTGAAGGCTCCCACCTCCCTCGCTGGGAGTCCAGGGTTCGAGACCTGATGTGCTTTCTTTCTTTTTTTTTTTTTTTTCTGTAATAATGCACTGTATTATTTTATTTACATTGTAAGACAGTCAATGGAAGGATGCACACAGGTTTCACATAAATCACAGTACATCTGCAGGAGCGATTCTTTACGCTAAATGCACCTAAACAGCGGGAATGAAATGAGTGTATTCTGGTTGCTGTATAAAAGAGCGTCTCAGTCACCGCCCAGCTACCCACTTTGCAAAGCTGTTTCCTCGTAAGCAGACTTGCTGTGTGGATCTTCTCCGACCTTTCAGAAATCTCCTGATAATTTGCTCTCCGTTTCTGCCTTCGAAAACTTCTTCACAGGCCATACTGTTCCAGCTCATTGACACAGTTTCGTCATACAGTATTTGACCGGTAATTCTTTCATTTACGGTTTACAATTATTTATATACGTAAATGATGAATGTCCCTGTACATTGCTCCATGGCCTGTACAACTTATCCCGGTGTATTTTAAAATGTATACCATCTCTCACTCCATATTTGAGCGCTGCCACATGCTGGGAGTTCACGGTCGGCGGCCATTTTGTCAGGTTGCTAAGCGATCCAGCTCGGTATACCGTAATGTGCATAGACCTCGCTTATCCCAATGTAATTGAGCTAGGGGATTGTGACGCTCCTTCAGCATTGCCCCCTGAACTGTGAAATGTATGCCATATTGTATCTCACTACATATCCGAGCGCTGCCACGTGCTGGGAGTTCACGGTCGGCGGCCATGTTGTCAGGTTGCTAAGCGATCCAGCTCGGTATACCGTAATGTGCATAGACCTCGCTTATCCCAATGTAATTGAGCTAGGGGATTGTGACGCTCCTTCAGCATTGCCCCCTGAACTGTGAAATGTATGCCATATTGTATCTCACTACATATCCGAGCGCTGCCACGTGCTGGGAGTTCACGGTCGGCGGCCATGTTGTCAGGTTGCTAAGCGATCCAGCTCGGTATACCGTAATGTGCATAGACCTCGCTTATCCCAATGTAATTGAGCTAGGGGATTGTGACGCTCCTTCAGCATTGCCCCCTGAACTGTGAAATGTATGCCATATTGTATCTCACTACATATCCGAGCGCTGCCACGTGCTGGGAGTTCACGGTCGGCGGCCATGTTGTCAGGTTGCTAAGCGATCCAGCTCGGTATACCGTAATGTGCATAGACCTCGCTTATCCCAATGTAATTGAGCTAGGGGATTGTGACGCTCCTTCAGCATTGCCCCCTGAACTGTGAAATGTATGCCATATTGTATCTCACTACATATCCGAGCGCTGCCACGTGCTGGGGGTTCACGGTCGGTGGCCATTTTTAGTGTGCATAGAACTCGCTTATCCACATAGGCCCCTGTGTTTTTAACTACTATATTGAGATGCACATTTCTAGGCCTACAGTATTTAATATACAGTAAGCAGCATTGTTGTTAGGCAATAATTGAAGAATTTACATACAGTACTGACATGTACTGTATGTAATGCTTGTACATCATGTCAGTCGACCCTTATGCTGTACACTACTGTAAGTCTCACAGGGCCCATGCACTTCCAAGGAGGGTTATTTACTGTACTGTATCTGTTTCATACAGGAAACTAATTGCAGTCCATAACACTGAAGTTGTATTTTCAGTACTGTACAGTATACAATACTTAAATTTGAACATCAGGTACTGGATAGTAAACATGTACAGTATTAACTTCTATCATAAAACTCTTATGCATTTTCAGATGTGTAAATTTTAGACTACAGTATTCACAAATGTTTTCTCTCCATACAGGAATTATAGTTGGACAACATGCCAGTAACTATCAACAAAACGATGAGCAAGATAATCGCCAACATGAAAAAAGAAAATAAAACCATCAAAGAGATCCATGCATGGCTCAAGGAAAGTGGCATTATAGTCACTTTAGAAACAGTGCGCTATCATGCATTCGAGAGAACAACGCCCAGATTTGTATTTCCTACAAAATGCACATGGTACGTACTGTACACTACTGTAATGTTTAAATGACTTGCTTTATACCATAAACAATTTTTTTGAAATAAAATAAAAACTTCATCAATTGTAACTGTGATTGTGCTGTTCATGAATTCATATTTTTCATACTGTATTGTACTGTAGGAGAGTGCAACAAATTGTGGAGGAACTAACTCGTGAGGATGATGAGCGTACTGCTCTGCAAATAAAACGAATTCTCCATTCCAAGTATGACCTGGACATATCGGCCACCAGCATCAGAAGGATGCGACGGAAAATGGGATGGACCTTTGGCGCAACAAGGTAAAATACTGAAAGCAGTATAAACCATACAGTAAATGCACTGTTAATAATCCCTTGATACGTGATATAATAATGCCATAAATCATTATACAGAGTGTGTACTTTATACTATATACAGTATGTGTGTGTGTATATACTGTATATACAGTATTCTATCCCAAAAGAGATACCTACTGTATAGGCACTCAGAGACAGCAATGAAGCATTGCCGGCTTATTGTGATGATTACATACTGTATACTGTATACTGTGTTTGTGTGTATGTACAGTATGTATATATATATTACTCTGTATGTAACTTAATGTACTGTATGTACAGTTTAATGTATACAGTAGGTATATAATACAGTATACTGCACATACAGTCTACTGTATATACAGTAATCTGTAAATCTGTAATTTCATAACTGTATCTGATTTCATTATTTTTGGCTCTTCACAGGATATCTCCAATGATAAGAGATGTGAATAAAGAAAAGAGAGTGGAACAGGCACGGCGATGGATTGAGAGTGGTGAAACATTTGATGATGTCATTTTCACAGATGAATCGTCTGTTGCCCTTGAGCGGTTCTCCAGAATGTCATTCAGGAAACGTAACCATATCTCTTTAAAACCACGCCCAAAGCATCCATTGAAAATCCATGTATGGGGAGGCATATCACGATTAGGAGCTGGTCCCCTATTATTTTTCGAAGGTACAGTACAGTACTATACTTTATTCTGTGCCTGTGTTCTGTAAAAATACATGTTGTACTGTAGAGTACGTGTAACTGCACAATAAAAGGAGTTGCTTATTAATGAACAACATTTTTTGATTTCTGTAGGAATCATGGATAAGAAATATTTCCAAGAAACAATAGTAGAGAAATGTATGGTGCCATTTGTGAATAAATATTACCCAACTCACCATAGGATATTCCAAGACAATGATCCTAAACACTCCGCCTCAGCCAAATTTATGGAAGAGAAAGGTATGAATTGGGAACGCACACCACCAGAGTGAGTATTATTTCAACAGTGTACAAGTAAAATTTTGGATAGCACTCTAGTACTGTAAAAAAAAATTTTGTTTAATAAACAGTACAATATTGTATGTTTAATTTTCTCTATTTACTGTAATGTAATTAATTTTTTCTATACGCTTTTTTTTTTTTTAATTAGATCACCAGACATGAACCCAATCGAATTAGTGTGGGCTCAATTGAAGAGGTACGTTAGGAGTGTTGCAAAGCCAACAACAAAACAGCAACTGGTGGATGGGATAAAGAAATTTTGGCTAGAAGTACTCACACCTGAACATTGTAATAATTATATAAATCACCTGTATAAAGTATTACCTGTTGTAGTTGAAAGAAATGGTCAAGCCACAAATATGTAGTTCTGTATTTTCTGTTTAAAATTTTAAATTGGTGCATTATTAAAAAAAATGATAAAATTGCCTTTGTCTGATTATTGCATAAACTAATGTAGAATATTACACAGTAGTAATGTTATTGATGTGTACTGTATGAACAGTTATTTTCAGTTTTATAAGTCCTGAATAAGAGTACTGTACATTTTGATCAGTGCAGTACATGGAATCGGATGTTGTAATACTTTATTTTTACATTAATATTGATGTTTTTCCAATAAATATTCAATTTTACAGTATGGTACGGTACAGTACATGAGGGTACCTGTACAGTATGATACGTCATTATGGGGGAGAAATACTGTATCCACTAAATGTACAGTAAAATGTTTTTTTCTTATTACAAACACACAAATGCATCTCAGATGGAAATATGCTATACACAGCAGACAGCTTATGGTGACAGAACTTCCCTACTGTATCCCCACCCATACTCGTGGTATATTTTAGATTGCCTAATGAGACACTCCTGCAGCATTGCCAATGATTCATGTAAAACCTGTGTGCAAACAGTATCTGTATTGAATGCAAAGTACAGTAAGAGTACAGTATACAGTATTATCAGAGCCAAACCTGACCAACATGATGCCCTAGGCTAGATTTTGGCTGATGCCCTCTTGCACAGATGCTACGTAGTTCCGCCTCTAACCCTGCACCCCTTTCCCAGCACCATCACCCATTTTGGCGCTCCTACCCCCTATAATCTAAATAAGAACAATGTGCACATTTAGTGCCAGCCCAAAACAGTGTACAGTATGTTCTTGCTGGGAAGGGGCATGGTAACACAATAATACCCGAAGATGAAATGACACAACACAGTACTGCAACTTTATTCACATTATATCATGCAGTGGTGTCTCTTATTCTCATGACATCATATCATAGTACCACATTACTCCTAACAGTAATGCCCCTTATTCACATTACACCCCACCACATTCATCTTTATTTACATTAGACCACAGGTTCTCAAACTCAGTCCTCAGGACCCCACACAGTGCAGGTTTTGCAGGTCTCACAGAATCACAAGTGAAAAAATTAGCTCCACCTACTGTATGGACCTTCTAAAATGTGTCAGTTAGTAATGAATACATCTGTGCACTTGCTGGTTTACCTGCAAAACATGCACTGTGTGGGGTCCTGAGGACCAAGTTTGAGAACCACTGCATTAGACCATGCAGTAGTGCCCTTTCCTTATGTTACACCAGAAAATATTGTAGTACACCTTATACAGTACACATACAGTACAGTAATGCCACACATTAGTAATACATTTCATATTTAAATTTTCTGATTTAATTTCATAGAGCCGCAGTCACTCACAGAATATAGGCATGTACTGTAGCATCTCATTTTATTCTGCAGAAGCTGATTATTCCCGTTTCGCTAGTTTGCCGCCTCTGTACAGTATATCACAATAGAAAAAAGTTATAGTGTCAGTGAAAAAAGCACCTCATGACAGATACTGTACACAAGCTCATGTCTAAATACTGTATACTGTAAGCAGTGACATTAAGGGGTACAGTACTGTATATGCAATTGCAGTCGAATTCCGGCAGGAATACGGAAAAAATGGACACGGGATCCCCCATCTTTTTAGAACCAGCACCGGGCTCTGCGCCTGGTCCTGGTGCAAAAAATAAGGGGGACAAAAAAAGCGTAGGGGTTCCCCATATTTTTTGAATCAGCACTGGGCTCCACTAGCTGGACAGATAATGCACAGCCGGGGGAGACTTTTATACCGGTCCCTGCGGCCATGGAATTAAATACCCAACTAGTCACACCTGGCCGGAGTACCCTGGAGGAGTGGGGGCCCCTTAAATCAAGGGGACCCCCCTCCAGCCACTCGATTATCTCTATCACCCCTGTGTATTGTAGCTAGGGGATTGTGACGCTCCTTCAGCATTGCCCCGTACCCTGCACAAAGTGGTCGTTTTGACAGTGTGCTATGCGATTGAGTCCGGTGTACCGTAATACTGTATGCAATCCTACAGTAGCTTATCCCTCCCCTGTGTATTTTGGCTAGGGGATTGTGACGCTCCTTCAGCATTGCCCCATAACCTGCACAAGGGTTCAGGGGCGGCGGCCATTTTGCCAGTGTGCTACAGTATGTCATCGAGTCCGGTGTACCATAATATGCATACTGTGTATTTTAGCTAGGGGATTGTGACGCTCCTTCAGCATTGCCCCATAGTCTGTACAATCTGGACTATTACTTGCTCCGTAGCCTAGGGCCTCTGTGGTCGTCCATGCCGCTGACTTCGTCCAGTCCGCTGCGGTCCTCCAGGCCTCCTCTGCGGTCCTCCAGGCCTCCTCTGCGGTCCTCCAGGCCTCGGTCGTCCAGGCCGCTGACTTGAACCGCTTGGTGGTGTGTTGCAATGATGGTGCGGCAAACTCCAACTTGCCATTCTTCCCTCGTTTGTTCAATGACTTTCTTCATGGCTTCTACCATCTGTTCCTTTATGCCTTCTTTAAGGCCAGCCACATCGGTCTGCAGCTGATTGACCTGTCCACCAACTTCTGACTCCATATTGGTCACCTTACTGAGTAGCTCCTTTAGTAAAACAGGACAGGTACACTGGCAGTCCTGCACTTTGGTGTTCACATCTGTGAAATGCAACCTTCTTCGTGGTGAATGTGTCATGTCTTCTTGTCCAGGGGTGGCTACATGGTCCAAAAAAGAAGCTTCCTGATGCAGCGTGTTTGTCACGTCCTCTAGCACCGGTATTTCCAGATTCATTGGCTGAACACTGTGATCTGCAGGAGATGGAACAATTACATCATTTGCCACACCACATATCAGCTCCAACGTATTATTCTTTGCCTTGGCATTTTTTCGTGGTTTCACCACATTTTCTTTCTGAGCCGCCTTGGCAGTTTTCTTCTTCTTTTGTGGGACTACTGCAGCAAGTTTCTGTGCCACTGATGGGTGGGTTTTGGCACTCCCGTAAAATCTGGTAGTCTGCATTCTTTGTCTTTTGTCTAAAAATATAAAAACCACAATAAGAAAACATGTAAAGCACAGCATGCTAAAAATAGCAAACAACTGTACATTTTCAAATAAAGTGCACAACAGTAAAGTGCAAATACAGTACTGTACAGTATTTGCCTTTTTTCCCTGTGCCTCCCAACAAGAACCTCTGCAGGAGGGACAGAATGCTCTGTTACGGACTTCAGTTTAAATATACAGTATGATTACCATCACCTGTGCGAACAACTATACTGTACAGTAGTTACTGTATTTGATAAGATAGGTGTTTCACCACAAGTGATAGCAATCATTCAGTACTACTGCACATAGTACACCGGGATAAGCGAGGTCTATGCACATTACGTTATACCGAGCTGGATCGCTTAGCAACCTGACAAAATGGCCACCGACCGTGAACTCCCAGCACATGGCAGCGCTTGGATATGGAGTGAGATACAGTATGGTACAGTCCAGGGGCAATGCTGAAGGAGCGTCACAATCCCCTAGCTCAATTACTAGAGCCATCTTAACAGCAGTGTGGGCCCCTGGACACAGCAATGCACTGGGGACCCTACCCACTCACCAGCGGAAGGGGTGGGGGGAGCTATCAGCGGCAGCTTTGATGCTCCGCGGGGGATAGGGGGGTTCTATCTTTCGCTCAGTATGTACAGTAGGACCTGGAGAAATAATTTCTGCTAATTATTCCTTTACTGCACAGATGGGGCAGGAAGGAGAACACTAAACTGTAGAAGGGGGCATTGTGCTGAATGAAGGGGCCCTGGTACATGACTTCCAGGGTGGTAGGGGGTGTTTAATACACAGGGGAGGAGTGGATAATGGAGTGGGCTTAATATTAGTGTTATGGACTGCAATTAGTTTCCTGTATGAAACAGATACAGTACAGTAAATAACCCTCCTTGGAAGTGCATGGGCCCTGTGAGACTTACAGTAGTGTACAGCATAAGGGTCGACTGACATGATGTACAAGCATTACATACAGTACATGTCAGTACTGTATGTAAATTCTTCAATTATTGCCTAACAACAATGCTGCTTACTGTATATTAAATACTGTAGGCCTAGAAATGTGCATCTCAATATAGTAGTTAAAAACACAGGGGCCTATGTGGATAAGCGAGTTCTATGCACACTAAAAATGGCCACCGACCGTGAACCCCCAGCACGTGGCAGCGCTCGGATATGTAGTGAGATACAATATGGCATACATTTCACAGTTCAGGGGGCAATGCTGAAGGAGCGTCACAATCCCCTAGCTCAATTACATTGGGATAAGCGAGGTCTATGCACATTACGGTATACCGAGCTGGATCGCTTAGCAACCTGACAAAATGGCCGCCGACCGTGAACTCCCAGCACGTGGCAGCGCTCGGATATGTAGTGAGATACAATATGGCATACATTTCACAGTTCAGGGGGCAATGCTGAAGGAGCGTCACAATCCCCTAGCCAAAATACACAGGGGAGGGATAAGCTACTGTAGGATTGCATACAGTATTACGGTACACCGGACTCAATCGCATAGCACACTGTCAAAACGACCACTACCCATGAACCCCCACCTCCTGAACCCCCACCTCGTGGCAGGCAGCAGTTGGGTATGGAATGAGAAATGGCATAAGCTGTGCAGGCTACGGGGCGATGCTGAAGGAGCGTCACAATCCCCTAGCTCAATTACATTGGGATAAGCGAGGTCTATGCACATTACGGTATACCGAGCTGGATCGCTTAGCAACCTGACAAAATGGCCGCCGACCGTGAACTCCCAGCACGTGGCAGCGCTCGGATATGTAGTGAGATACAATATGGCATACTGTACATTTCACAGTTCAGGGGGCAATGCTGAAGGAGCGTCACAATCCCCTAGCTCAATACAGTATCTCACGCTTACAGTATCTTACAGTATACGCTTACAGTATCTGTGTATTTTGGCTAGGGGATTGTGACGCTCCTTCAGCATCGCCCCGTAGCCTGCACAGCTTATGCCATTTCTCATTCCATACCCAACTGCTGCCTGCCACGAGGTGGGGGTGAATAAAAAAAATAATAAAGTGTGAAAAAAACTACAGTAACATGCATTAGTACTTAAGGAATCGAACCCTGGACTCTGAGTATAGGAAGCGAAACACTTCACCACTTCGCCGCAGACAAATGTATAAATCCGTTGGTTTTGATTATGCTGTAATGGCTACGGGATTAAGACGATAACATACTGTAGAAAATTCCTAATCTTGAGAGGCAATAGTGAACTTGTAACACACATCCATTTGCGACAGTGTACACTACTGGTTTTACAGTACTGTGTTTTGTCTGCGGGACTCGGACGCTCACATACAGTATTCATAAAGTATTGTAGATGGATCATATACTGTATGCTGTACTACTGTATTTGCGTCGGTGTCGTACTGTATATACTGTACAGTACTGTATTAAATAATGCAGCGTAATGAGTACAGTATTTGCTGTATGCAGCGTAATGAGACGCCTTAGTAAAGTAGTCCTTATTATGTATGTCAGTATTGTATTTTACGGGAGACCACACGCATGCGCAGTGGTGATTGTAAAAAGCGACATCTGGTGGCTGATCGCAGGTATTACACGTAAAGGTAACGCCAAACGTCAAATGTCTGTCTCCGTGCGATTAGATAGCCTCTCTGTGGCTATGCGCGCCTCGCTACGCCACAGTGCGCTGCGTATGGTCGAACGGGCCAACCGCCGCGGCCACTCAAGATAAAGGTGGCTACATCTGTAGGCTTTAAATCTAGGATCGAGCACGGTGGCCAAAATGTAGTGCTCTGATTTCAACAGATTGACCACCCGTGAATCCTTGTTAAGCGAATTAAGGGCTGCATCCACAAGTCCCACATGCCTAGCGGAATCGCTCCGTGTTAGCTCCTTCTTCAATGCCTCCAGCTTCTTCTGCAAAAGCCTGATGAGGGGAATGACCTGACTCAGGCTGGCAGTGTCTGAACTGACTTCACGTGTGGCAAGTTCAAAGGGCATCAGAACCTTGCACAACGTTGAAATCATTCTCCACTGCACTTGAGACAGGTGCATTCCATCTCCTATATCGTGCTCAATTGTATAGGCTTGAATGGCCTTTTGCTGCTCCTCCAACCTCTGAAGCATATAGAGGGTTGAATTCCACCTCGTTACCACTTCTTGCTTCAGATGATGGCAGGGCAGGTTCAGTAGTTTTTGGTGGTGCTCCAGTCTTCTGTACGTGGTGCCTGTACGCCGAAAGTGTCCCGCAATTTTTCTGGCCACCGACAGCATCTCTTGCACGCCCCTGTCGTTTTTTAAAAAATTCTGCACCACCAAATTCAAGGTATGTGCAAAACATGGGACGTGCTGGAATTTGCCCATATTTAATGCACACACAATATTGCTGGCGTTGTCCGATGCCACAAATCCACAGGAGAGTCCAATTGGGGTAAGCCATTCCGCGATGATCTTCCTCAGTTGCCGTAAGAGGTTTTCAGCTGTGTGCGTATTCTGGAAAGCGGTGATACAAAGCGTAGCCTGCCTAGGAAAGAGTTGGCGTTTGCGAGATGCTGCTACTGGTGCCGCCGCTGCTGTTCTTGCGGCGGGAGTCCATACATCTACCCAGTGGGCTGTCACAGTCATATAGTCCTGACCCTGCCCTGCTCCACTTGTCCACATGTCCGTGGTTAAGTGGACATTGGGTACAACTGCATTTTTTAGGACACTGGTGAGTCTTTTTCTGACGTCCGTGTACATTCTCGGTATCGCCTGCCTAGAGAAGTGGAACCTAGATGGTATTTGGTAACGGGGGCACACTGCCTCAATAAATTGTCTAGTTCCCTGTGAACTAACGGCGGATACCGGACGCACGTCTAACACCAACATAGTTGTCAAGGACTCAGTTATCCGCTTTGCAGTAGGATGACTGCTGTGATATTTCATCTTCCTCGCAAAGGACTGTTGAACAGTCAATTGCTTACTGGAAGTAGTACAAGTGGGCTTACGACTTCCCCTCTGGGATGACCATCGACTCCCAGCGGCAACAACAGCAGCGCCAGCAGCAGTAGGCGTTACACGCAAGGATGCATCGGAGGAATCCCAGGCAGGAGAGGACTCGTCAGACTTGCCAGTGACATGGCCTGCAGGACTATTGGCATTCCTGGGGAAGGAGGAAATTGACACTGAGGGAGTTGGTGGGGTGGTTTGCGTGAGCTTGGTTACAAGAGGAAGGGATTTACTGGTCAGTGGACTGCTTCCGCTGTCACCCAAAGTTTTTGAACTTGTCACTGACTTATTATGAATGCGCTGCAGGTGACGTATAAGGGAGGATGTTCCGAGGTGGTTAACGTCCTTACCCCTACTTATTACAGCTTGACAAAGGGAACACACGGCTTGACACCTGTTGTCCGCATTTCTGGTGAAATACCTCCACACCGAAGAGCTGATTTTTTTGGTATTTTCACCTGGCATGTCAACGGCCATATTCCTCCCACGGACAACAGGTGTCTCCCCGGGTGCCTGACTTAAACAAACCACCTCACCATCAGAATCCTCCTGGTCAATTTCCTCCCCAGCGCCAGCAACACCCATATCCTCCTCATCCTGGTGTACTTCAACACTGACATCTTCAATCTGACTATCAGGAACTGGACTGCGGGTGCTCCTTCCAGCACTTGCAGGGGGCATGCAAATAGTGGAAGGCGCATGCTCTTCACGTCCAGTGTTGGGAAGGTCAGGCATCGCAAACGACACAATTGGACTCTCCTTGTGGATTTGGGATTTCAAAGAACGCACAGTTCTTTGCGGTGCTTTTGCCAGCTTGAGTCTTTTCAGTTTTCTAGCGAGAGGCTGAGTGCTTCCATCCTCATGTGAAGCTGAACCACTAGCCATGAACATAGGCCAGGGCCTCAGCCGTTCCTTGCCACTCCGTGTGGTAAATGGCATATTGGCAAGTTTACGCTTCTCCTCCGACAATTTTATTTTAGGTTTTGGAGTCCTTTTTTTTCTGATATTTGGTGTTTTGGATTTGACATGCTCTGTACTATGACATTGGGCATCGGCCTTGGCAGACGACGTTGCTGGCATTTCATCGTCTCGGCCATGACTAGTGGCAGCAGCTTCAGCACGAGGTGGAAGTGGATCTTGATCTTTCCCTAATTTTGGAACCTCAACTTTTTTGTTCTCCATATTTTATAGGCAGAACTAAAAGGCACCTCAGGTAAACAATGGAGATGGATGGATTGGATACTAGTATACAATTATGGACGGACTGCCACGGTTAGGTGGTATAAAAAAACCACGGTTAGGTGGTATATATTATAATAATAATACAATTATGGATGGACGGACTGCCTGCCGACTGCCGACACAGAGGTAGCCACAGCCGTGAACTACCGCACTGTACACTGGTTGATAAAGAGATAGTAGTATACTCGTAACAACTAGTATGACACTATGACGACGGTATAAAGAATGAAAAAAAAACCACGGTTAGGTGGTATATATTATAATAATAATACAATTATGGATGGACGGACTGCCTGCCGACTGCCGACACAGAGGTAGCCACAGCCGTGAACTACCGCACTGTACACTGGTTGATAAAGAGATAGTAGTATACTCGTAACAATTAGGATGACACTATGACGGTATAAAGAATGAAAAAAAAAACACGGTTAGGTGGTAGGTATATAATAATAAATAATACAATTCTGGTCGGACGGACTGCCTGCCGTGTGCCGACACAGAGGTAGCCACAGCCGTGAACTACCGCACTGTACACTGGTTGATAAAGAGATAGTAGTATACTCGTAACAATTAGGATGACACTATGACGGTATAAAGAATGAAAAAAAAACCACGGTTAGGTGGTAGGTAAATAATAATAAATAATACAATTCTGGTCGGACGGACTGCCTGCCGTGTGCCGACACAGAGGTAGCCACAGCCGTGAACTACCGCACTGTACACTGGTTGATAAAGAGATAGTAGTATACTCGTAACAATTAGGATGACACTATGACGGTATAAAGAATGAAAAAAAAACCACGGTTAGGTGGTAGGTATATAATAATAAATAATACAATTCTGGTCGGACGGACTGCCTGCCGTGTGCCGACACAGAGGTAGCCACAGCCGTGAACTACCGCACTGTACACTGGTTGATAAAGAGATAGTAGTATACTCGTAACAATTAGGATGACACTATGACGGTATAAAGAATGAAAAAAAAACCACGGTTAGGTGGTAGGTATATAATAATAAATAATACAATTCTGGTCGGACGGACTGCCTGCCGTGTGCCGACACAGAGGTAGCCACAGCCGTGAACTACCGCACTGTACACTGGTTGATAAAGAGATAGTAGTATACTCGTAACAATTAGGATGACACTATGACGGTATAAAGAATGAAAAAAAAACCACGGTTAGGTGGTAGGTATATAATAATAAATAATACAATTCTGGTCGGACGGACTGCCTGCCGTGTGCCGACACAGAGGTAGCCACAGCCGTGAACTACCGCACTGTACTGTGTCTGCTGCTAATATAGACTGGTTGATATTTAAAGAGATATTAGTAGTATACAACAATACTATACTGGTGGTCAGGCACTGGTCACCACTCCTGCAGCAAAAGTGTGCACTGTTAATTAATATAATTGTACTCCTGGCTCCTGCTAACAACCTGCAGTGCTCCCCAGTCTCCCCCACAATTAATTATAAGCTTTTAATTTATACATTGATGACTGTGCAGCACACTGGGCTGAGCTGAGTGCACACAGACTGAGTCACACTGTGTGACTGACTGTGCTGTGTATCGTTTTTTTTTTCAGGCAGAGAACGGATATAGCAGAGAGAAGTGAACGGATATTTATATTAAATAAAAGTTAACTAGCAACTGCACTGGTCACTGACTGTGGTAAACTAACTCTGTCTGCGACTCTGCACAATCTCTCTCTATCTAATCTATCTATCTCTATTCTAATGGAGAGGACGCCAGACACGTCCTCTCCCTATCAATCTCAATGCACGAGTGAAAATGGCGGCGACGCGCGGCTCCTTATATAGAATCCGAGTCTCGCGATAGAATCCGAGCCTCGCGAGAATCCGACAGCGTCATGATGACGTTCGGGCGCGCTCGGGTTAACCGAGCAAGGCGGGAAGATCCGAGTCGCTCGGACCCGTGGAAAAAAAAGTGAAGTTCGTGCGGGTTCGGATTCAAAGAAACCGAACCCGCTCATCTCTATTTAAAACCGCACAAACAATAAAGTATGTTTAACACATAAACACGATCTGGAGTGAAAAACTTGGGACTTTGCGAACCGTCACGCATCAGATATGATTGACGTTTTAGCCACCGTACTGCAGATTAATAAGCCTGGCTGAGTGGTTGGCACTCAACAATAAAGACAACAGTAATTCATCCTCACGTACAACATATACCAATATTTTGGCTCTACAATTTAATTACGCTAAGACCCTACAACATTGGGGGTTATTCAGACTTGATCGTAGCAGCAAATGTGTTAACAGTTGGGCAAAACCATGTGCACTGCACGGGGGGCAGATATAACGTGCAGAGAGATTTGGGTGGGGTGTGTTCAAACTGAAATCTAAATTGCAGTGTAGAAATAAAGCAGCAAGTATTTACCCTGCACAGAAACAAAATAACCCACTCAAATCTAACTCTCTCTGCACATGTTATATCTGCCCCCCCCCTGCAGTGCACATGCTTTTGCCCAACTGCTAACAAATTTGCTGCTGCAATCAGGTCTGAATTACCCCCATTATCCCTTTCTGCTTGTACAAAATGATTTGGTCCCGAATTGCCCACTAAATTTACTATTCTGAATATATTTGCTGAATTAACCAGTTAATGTGAAGGGTTTTGTTATTGTTTTTTTAAACATCTACGAATGAATTCAGCCCATAGTAGTGGGAAGTTCAGCAGCAGAGCATATTGTACTGGGAGGAAGGAGCTTTATCTGAGGGCCTTCATGTTATATTTTAGTTATTAGAAAATCAGACCTGGAGTGACGCCGTCTTTTTTCTGAATACATGTCTTAGCCAGTACGGAGGGCACCCAGGCAATTTACAACTGCAGGACCAGGAGTGCCGGGCACCATTGGTACACATATATATATATATATATATATATATATATATATATATATCATGCATTAAGATAAGATTGATGTCCTAGTTTAACACTCCCTATTTAACTTAATAATTGGGGAGATATCTATCTGCAGTTTGCATCTGATAACATTGATTAAAGCCTTGTATTATACATGCCTGGTAGCTAACAGCCTGCACAAACTAAACACGCCAGTCACATATTAAAACAGACCAAATGTTGCACATATTTAACAGATGGGAATTGTATTAGATAATAAAAAAATGGATTTTCTAGCCAGAAATTACTCATTTAGACAGGTTAAAATATGTTTTCCCTTTTGCTGTTGGACCATATTCTTGCCACTGATCAAGAACATAAAATATGCGTATTGAATTTGTGAGATTTAGAAGTTTTTAAAACATAGTTCAACAACTTAAGTATTATTTTATCCTCTAATTATTACTATTTTTATATTTATTTTAATGACTATTTTCAAATTGTAATAAATACTAATACAGCAAGTTACCAGCATAGTGGCATTGAGCTAAGAATGTAACAGGGTAAAAGGGAGATGGAATATTTGGAGTGACTCACTGTAGCTCTCCTTTAGCTCAGCGAGTAGATTCATTCTAGATAATTTATGACATACTTGTAGAAAGCTCATTACAAATTGAATTCATTTGCTAACTATGCAAGGTCATCATAACATCCTATATAATAAAAGGCGAACGCTGATCCTCATTTCTGTGGGGGGAATTCAAGTGTTCTGCATGCCGACGGCCACTAGGTGACGCCCAACTGAGCAATTCAAGTGTTGCTCCATTCGGGCATGCACAGCTGCGGGCGCAGGGCGCTGACATTACTGCTATGTTCTGCCGTCATTTTGACAGGCTGGTAACTAGAACAATTAAAAAATACAACTTGACCACAATTTTTTGGTCTCAATGGGGTATATTTACTAACATTCGTAATTTCCGAAAATAGGTCAAAGTTCAATCACGAATGACATCGAGAGTGTAAAACTGCAACTTTTTGAATTTATTACGATGGATTTACTAAGCTGTCGTATTCGTGTTTTTCTTTTCTTCCGATGTCGATGTCATTCGTTTTTTTTTTCCTAATTTTACGGCAGTGATTAGCAAAACACTGCCGTTTTTTTTACAATCAATCTCGGCCGGATCTGTGTGATCCGTGCTGGGGTTCTTTTTATTTTTTATTTTTAATTAAACAATGTAAAATCCCCCCAAAAAATGCGTGGGGTCCCCCCTCCTAAGCATAACCAGCCTCGGGCTCTTTGAGCCGATCCTGGTTGCAGAAATATGGGAAAAAAATGACAGGGGTTCCCCCATATTTAAGCAACCAGCATCGGGCTCTGCGCCTGGTCCTGGTCCCAAAAATACGGGGGACAAAAAGAGTAGGGGTCCCCCGTATTTTTAAAACCAGCACCGGGCTCCACTAGCTGGACAGATAATGCCACAGCCGGGGGTCACTTTTATATAGTGCCCTGCGGCCGTGGCATCAAAAATCCAACTAGTCACCCCTGGCCGGGGTACCATGGGGGAGTGGGGACCCCTTCAATCAAGGGGTCCCCCCCCCCCAGCCACCCAAGGGCCAGGGGTGAAGCCCGAGGCTGTCCCCCCCCATCCAATGGGCTGCGGATGGGAGGGCTGATAGCCTTTGTTGTAAAATAAAAGATATTGTTTTTAGTAGCAGTACTACAAGTCCCAGCAAGCCTCCCCCGCATGCTGGTACTTGGAGAACCACAAGTACCAGCATGCGGCGGAAAAACGGGCCCGCTGGTACCTGTAGTACTACCACTAAAAAAATACCCAAAAAAACACAAGACACACACACCGTGAAAGTATAATTTTATTACATACATACACACATACATACATACTTACCTTATGTTCTCACGCAGGTCGGTCCTCTTCTCCAGTAGAATCCAAGGGGTACCTGTTGAAGAAATTCTACTCACGAGATCCAGGGGTCCAGGCTCCTCGGCAAATCCAGGGATAATCCACGTACTTGAATAAAACAAAAAAACGGTTGCCCGACCACGAACTGAAAGGTGACCCATGTTTGCACATGGGTCACCTTCCCACGAATGCCAGAAACCCACTTTGCCTTCTGGCTAAGTGGGTTTCTTCAGCCAATCAGGGAGTGCCACGTTGTAGCACTCTCCTGATCAGCTGTGTGCTCCTGTACTGAGTGACAGGCAGCACGCGGCAGTGTTACAATGTAGCGCCTATGCGCTACATTGTAACCAATGATGGGAACTTTCTGCTCAGCGGTGACGTCACTTTAGGTCAACCGCAGGGCAGAAAGTTCCCATCATTGGTTACAATGTAGCGCATAGGCGCTACATTGTAACACTGCCGTGTGCTGCCTGTCAGTGAGGACAAGAGCACACAGCCGATCAGGAGGGTGCTACAACGTGGCACTCCCTGATTGGCTGAAGAAACCCACTTAGCCAGAAGGCAAAGTGGGTTTCTGGCATTCGTGGGAAGGTGACCCATGTGCAAACATGGGTCACCTTTCAGTTCGTGGTCGGGCAACCGTTTTTTTGTTTTATTCAAGTACGTGGATTATCCCTGGATTTGCCGAGGAGCCTGGACCCCTGGATCTCGTGAGTAGAATTTCTTCAACAGGTACCCCTTGGATTCTACTGGAGAAGAGGACCGACCTGCGTGAGAACATAAGGTAAGTATGTATGTATGTGTGTATGTATGTAATAAAATTATACTTTCACGGTGTGTGTGTCTTGTGTTTTTTTGGGTATTTTTTTAGTGGTAGTACTACAGGTACCAGCGGGCCCGTTTTTCCGCCGCATGCTGGTACTTGTGGTTCTCCAAGTACCAGCATGCGGGGGAGGCTTGCTGGGACTTGTAGTACTGCTACTAAAAACAATATCTTTTATTTTACAACAAAGGCTATCAGCCCTCCCATCCGCAGCCCATTGGATGGGGGGGGACAGCCTCGGGCTTCACCCCTGGCCCTTGGGTGGCTGGGGGGGGGGGACCCCTTGATTGAAGGGGTTCCCACTCCCCCAGGGTACCCCGGCCAGGGGTGACTAGTTGGATTTTTGATGCCACGGCCGCAGGGCGCTGTATAAAAGTGACCCCCGGCTGTGGCATTATCTGTCCAGCTAGTGGAGCCCGGTGCTGGTTTTAAAAATACGGGGGACCCCTACTCTTTTTTCCCCCCGTATTTTTGGGACCAGGACCAGGCGCAGAGCCCGATGCTGGTTGCTTAAATATGGGGGAACCCCTGTCATTTTTTTCACCATATTTCTGCAACCAGGATCGGCTCAAAGAGCCCGAGGCTGGTTATGCTTAGGAGGGGGGACCCCACGCAATTTTTTTTGAAAAAATAAGCACTTTCCCACCCCTTCCCACTGATATACATGCACGGATCTCATGGATCCGTGCATGCCTATCCAATCACGAATAAAAAAAAAAGGTCTGTTTTTTTTTAGCACTTTTTTACGAGTTGTAATTTTTCACGGCAGTGTTTGTTCTTTTTTGGCTTTGCACTTCTTAGTAAATGACCGAGATTCATACTTAAACAGCCGCGTTTTGACCGATGGTGTATTCATTCGTAATTTTTTACCTGAACTTGCAAAAAATTACGAATGCCCTCATCACTGCCGTGATTAGTGTTTAGTAAATTACCGAGATTAACCGAGATGACACTTTGAAGAAAAAACGGCATCTCGGTCAAAATCGGGAGCTTAGTAAATATACCCCAATGGATCTTGCTGGATATTCCTGGTCTAGCCGCCACTCCACTATCATACCTAGTTTACCTGGTCTGGGCAGAAACAAGCAATGATGAGCAATAATTGACAGGAATACTTTTTTTTGACACTTAGGAGGGAATTCAATTACCTGCAGGTGAAAAAGGGAGGTAGCCTCAGGCTTTAACACCCGTGGCAATTCAATTGCACATCCTTTTATCACCTGACAACCTTGTTAATGAACCTCCCTTTTTCACGGGTTAACACGGGTTAACGGGTGTTAACACATAATACGTGAAAAGTTAATGGATTTGAGTGTTAACGGGGTCGCGGCACTCGTTAACCTACTTGTTATCAGGATTGTTTTTTTGTTCAGAGGCATAAAAAAATCCATGATAAAGACGTCCAGCGGGGGCTAATTGAATAGCCTCAGGGGAACAATTAGACCGCAGTAAATTACCTAGCAGCTAATTGAATTCCCCCCTTAAAGGTAGATTAAATACATACTGAGAAAAGGGAAAATAGAGGTGTTGCCCATAATCTGGAATCTGATGCTATGGGCAACACTTCCTCTTTTCTCTTTTAGATGTTTTAATAAATATGCCCAATGTCGGACTGGGGTATGAAGGGCCCACCAGGGGATTGCAATGGTAGGGGCCCATGTTTAGGGATGTGACCAGTCTCCAGAGGGGTTGTGGCCATCCACTACATTGGCTTGCCCAACCATTACAGTGTGCATGGTCTGGGCCCTTGATAAATATATACAGTAAATACTGATAGCGCATGTATGATAATGTACCAGATAAATATTGGCCATGCACTGTAGACAATACACCATAGTCCTGTGCAGTATTAGGTAACATATGTATAATATATAATTCAAGTGCACAGCCAGTGGCGTAAGTTCGTCCCAGGTGCCCGGAGGCAAGATAAATGTTGGTGCCCCCCCTTCCCATGCCGACTCTTTGTAAAACAAATTTGAACCTGATTTACGGTTATACAGGCAACAAAAATGCAAGTAAGCATAGATCACCATGAAGGCACAGATTACCGTTCCTATCGTAGTCCACGTGGATCGTTAAGTATGAAAAAGTTAAAAAATAAAATAAAATGTGAAACTCATGTCGACCTTTTGACCAGTTGACCTAGCACATGTTGACCTAGAAACCCTATCGACCTTCCAACCCTGTCGACCTAAACATTGTCGACCTAGACACTGTCGATCTAATGATCCACACCGGATTTTTCCAAATTATGCATGTACAGTAGCACAGAAAGAATATAAATGTCCCACTTAATTCCTGGCTACTGGTGCTATAGCAGTCTATGATAGTTTTCAGTAACACAAATTTTGATGGCAGATAACCACTTGGCCCATCTAGCCTGCCCATGTACACACACACTTGGGTTCATTTTTGTTGAGTGACAATGAACCTACCAGTATATTTTTTGATTGTGGGAGAAAACCCACACAAGCATGGGGAGAATATACAAACTCCACACAGTTAGGCTCATGGTGAGAGTAAAACCCATGACCTCAGTGCTGCAAGGGAGTAATGTTATCCATTACACCGTCCATACTGCCCATTACAACATCCATACTGCCTGTAACTTACATTTTTAAAGTGGAAGTTCCATATAGACAAATTACATCACAGTAACACCCAGCCAGCGCTCTGCCTACAGGCAAGTAGAATGGACTTGAAGATATACAAATAAGTGGCCAGTCTGGCATTGAGAGGTCAAGCAAATAGGAGATCAACACAAAGAGCAATGTGCAATGGAAGGGGACTGAGAATTGGGGACAGTGTGAAATGTTCATACGCTAGCCATGGTCTAAGCTGTGTTTACTGTCTGGGAGCCGCATGCATTTATGATATATATAGATAGATAGATAGATAGATAGATAGATAGATAGATAGATAGATAGATAGATAGATACACAGCAAATGACCCAGCACTCCCGTATACCAGAGCTTTAGACACCCGGTGCCTCCGAAAGAGTAATGTGTATACAGCGAACAGCTGTGCGGCACTCAAGGCAATAATGACAGAACTCCAATAATGCTGGTAGACTACCAGCATTATTGGAGTTCTGTCATTATTGCCTTGAGTGCCACACCGCTGTGTGTGTGTGTGTGTGTGTGTGTGTGTGTGTGTGTGTGTGTGTGTGTGTGTGTGTGTGTGTGTGTATGTATGTATGTATGTATGTATATATATATAGTGTTCACTCTAGGATTTTTTTAGGGCAGGGTGCTGATCACGGGGAGGGCACATTTTTCATTCGTGAGGGCACATTTTTAAGTTAGAAGGGCAAAATTAGGTACATACTATAATGCTTGGTGCTCCCATTCCTATAGGTGAAAGCATGGACAGTGCGCGCCGAAGCAAAAATTTAGGGGCGTTGTTTCGTGGGGAAGGGGCGTGACCACATAATAGTACCAAATCACATTATACCACACAACAGTGCCGCTTATACACATTGCACCAGGTAGAACCTCCTATACACACTGCGCCAGGTAGAGCACGTTATACATATTGCGCCAGATAGAGCACGTTATACACATTGCACCAGGTAGAACCTCCTATACACACTGCGCCAGGTAGAGCACGTTATACATATTGCACCAGATAGAGCACGTTATACACATTGCACCAGGCAGAGCACTGAGACACACTGCACCAGGGAGAGAACACTGAGGCACATTGCACCAGGGAGCGAACACTGAGGCACACTGCACCAGGGATAGAGCACTGAGGCACATTGCACCAGGGAGAGAACACTGAGGCACACTGCACCAGGGAGAGAACACTGAGGCACATTGCACCAGGGAGAGAACACTGAGGCACATTGCACCAGGGAGAGAACACTGAGGCACATTGCACCAGGGATAGAGCACTGAGGCACATTGCACCAGGGAGAGAACACTGAGGCACATTGCACCAGGGAGAGAACACTGAGGCACATTGCACCAGGGAGAGAACACTGAGGCACATTGCACCAGGGAGAGAACACTGAGGCACACTGCACCAGGGAGAGAACACTGAGGCACACTGCACCAGGGAGAGAACACTGAGGCACATTGCACCAGGGAGAGAACACTGAGGCACATTGCACCAGGGAGAGAACACTGAGGCACACTGCACCAGGGAGAGAACACTGAGGCACATTGCACCAGGGAGAGAACACTGAGGCACACTGCAACAGGTAGAGAACACTGAGGCACACTGCACCAGGGAGAGAACACTGAGGCACACTGCACCAGGGAGAGAACACTGAGGCACACTGCACCAGGGAGAGAACACTGAGGCACATTGCACCAGGGAGAGAACACTGAGGCACTTTGCACCAGGGAGAGAACACTGAGGCACATTGCACCAGCGAGAGAACACTGAGGCACATTGCACCAGGGAGAGAACACTGAGGCACACTGCACCAGGGAGAGAACACTGAGGCACATTGCACCAGGGAGAGAACACTGAGGCACACTGCACCAGGGAGAGAACACTGAGGCACACTGCACCAGGGAGAGAACACTGAGGCACACTGCACCAGGGAGAGAACACTGAGGCACACTGCAACAGGGAGAGAACACTGAGGCACACTGCAACAGGGAGAGAACACTGAGGCACACTGCAACAGGGAGAGAGCACTAGGAGGAAAGGGAGGACGGGCACAGGGCCGATGCAGAGCGGCACTCACCGTTGCAGAGGAGAGCGCTGTGCCGGGTCAGCGGGGCCGGTCTCTTGATGCTGACAGCGGAGCCCAGGTCAGCGCACAGCGCCATGGTGAGGGGGAATCAAACCATGCCGGAGGACTGGCGGGAGACACCACAGGCTCTGATTGGCTGCTCCTCCCCGCTGCACGCTGACCCTGTCTCCGCCTTCAGCTGAGAGATATCAGCGCGGCGGGGGGGAGAAGTGACAGCACGGCGGGGGGAGAAGTGACAGCACGGCGGGGGGAGAAGTGACAGCGCGGCGGGGGGAGAAGAGCAGTCCTTAGCAGGGCGGGCACAAACGGGCAGGGCGGCATTCTGTCACTCAAAAAAGGGGCAGGGCGCAGCGCCCTGCGAAAGAAGCTTAGAGTGAACACTATATATATATATATAAATCCACTTTGTCCGGCTCTCCCTTTAAGCTGGTTGCTGCAGCAGGTGCCCAAACAGAAGGATTACACAAAATAGCAGCAGGTTCAGCACTCATAGTGACTCACACACAGGTACACTGGTGGCAGGGTTAATGGCCATCAGTGTACCTGTGTGTGAGTCACTATGAGTGCCGAACCTGCTGCTATTTTATGTTTATGTGTCAAACCCCCCCCCCCTCTCTCTTTCCGAAAGTGCTTGCATTTTTACATACTGAGTGTAGGGTACTTTACAGGAGTCCACGCTCCTGACTGTGACAGCTCCGCTATCCCGCACTACCACTCTCTCCTGGCGGCTCTTTTCTTATGTGTCCTGGCGGGCGGCTGCTCTGGGTCGCGGGAGGATGTCACGTGACATCTGCGACCCAGGCCAGAGCACACAGCAGCAGACAGCACAGAGAGGAGGAGGAGCGAGCGCCGCTGATGCTGATAGCGCTGCGCTCGCTCGTTCGTTCGTCAGCTGCTGCTCCTCTAGCAGCTCCTGCTGCACTACAGAAACGTATCGTGTGAACGGAACGGGGGACAACGGAGCAGCTGTAGGCGCCGTGCCCCCTTCATGGCCAGGAGCCCGGCGGCAACAGACTCCGCTGTCTCCGGGAGTTCCGCCCCTGTGCACAGCCTTGTACCTGATCCCTAGGGGAGGAGGTTGGAACCCCCCCAGACAGTATGGCCCACCGAGGGTTGCCAGTCCGACCCTGAATATGCCTCAATGTCTATGTTCTCGTTTGGCAATATGGAAACTTCTAATAAAAAGTTCCTTTTTTTTAATGTCCTTTGGTATGAAAATGTACATTATTCTGTTCAAAATACCCCTTTGTAGACTGTATTCTCCCCCTCCTTACCCTTCTCTTTGTTCTGTACCCATTCCTACAAATGTTTATTTTGCAAAAAAAATTAATAAAAATCTATTAAGTTAAAAAAATGTAGTCTGAAAATAAGTAGAGATTTTGTTCACAGGATCCTACTTTGGTTTAGGGCCCACTAGAGGATGTTTCACTAGTGTACCACAGGGCCAGACTTGCCCACGCTCCGATCCATGTGGATGCTATAGGCCCGAATGACAGAATAGTACAGGGAAGCACAGAGAGAAACATCATCATTACATATGAGATAACAGACTGCCTGGTAATATAAATGTTATAAGAATATTTCTTAAGTTCTCTGATCATAAAACGCACTAGGCTTTGATGTGAGACCTTCCCTGTCTGGTCAGAGAAATCCGAGTTGACGTCTAATATCCGTAATCATCTTTATAATACCTGAGCATCTATAGAACAGAGAAGTGATGACATCAGAACACATTGTTTATACTGCTATTAGCAGCACTTGTGTATTGTATAAAACATAAAATCTCTCTTTTTGCAGATTCAATTATATTTAATTTTTCACAACATATAAAGACTTGAAACTTAAAAGTTTTCCTTCAAATTTCTGAACATCAGAACAGCCTCTCAAAGGATGCCGAGTAACTTATCTGGAGTGAACTTCTTCCTGCTTGTACAATATGTCTTATTGCTTTTCATTGCTCCTGGCTTTTACTTTGAATTGAGGCCAACACAAATCTTCGGGGGAGTCTGGTAAGTTTATATCTCGGACACTTCTCTATAGTGATCCTGGTTTTTTTTGTGTTCCGTTATTTCACAGCATTTGTTTAATTATCACCTCTTCAAACAACCCTTGATCTATGCAACATACCTCGTATATAGACTTTAGATTGTAGAGTATTAATTAAGTCTTATTTTATATATATATATATATATATATATATATACACTGCTCACAAAAATAAAGGGAACACTGAAATAACACATCCTAGATCTGAATGAATGAAATATTCTTATTAAATACTTTGTTCTTTACATTGTTGAATGTGCTGACAACAAAATCACACAAAAATTATCAATGGAAATCAAATGTATTAACCCATGGAGGTCTGGATTTGGAGTCACACTCAAAATTAAAGTGGAAAAACACACTACAGGCTGATCCAACTTTGATGTAATGTCCTTAAAACAAGTCAAAATGAGGCTCAGTAGTGTGTGTGGCCTCCACGTGCCTGTATGACCTCCCTACAACCCACACAAGTGGCTCAGGTAGTGCAGCTCATCCAGGATGGCACATCAATGCGAGCTGTGGCAAGAAGGTTTGCTGTGTCTGTCTGTGTAGTGTCCAGAGCATGGTGGCGCTACCAGGAGACAGGCCAGTACATCAGGAGACGTGGAGGAGGCCGTAGGAGGGCAACAACCCAACAGCAGGACCGCTACCTCCGCCTTTGTGCAAGGAGGAACAGGAGGAGCACTGCCAGAGCCCTGCAAAATGACCTCCAGCAAGCCACAAATGTGCATGTGTCTACTCAAACGATCAGAAACAGACTCCATGAGGGTGGTATGAGGGCCCGACGCCCACAGGTGGGGGTTGTGCTTACAGCTCAACACCGTGCAGGACGTTTGGCATTTGCCAGAGAACACCAAGATTGACAAATTCGCCACTGGTGCCCTGTACTCTTCACAGATGAAAGCAGGTTCTCACTGAGCACATGTGACAGACGTGACAGAGTCTGGAGACGCCAAGGAAAACGTTCTGCTGCCTGCAACATCCTCCAGCATGACCGGTTTGGCAGTGGGTCAGTAATGGTGTGGGGTGGCATTTCTTTGGGGGGCCGCACAGCCCTCCATGTGCTCGCCAGAGGTAGCCTGACTGCCATTAGGTACCGAGATGAGATCCTCAGACCCCTTGTGAGACCATATGCTGGTGCAGTTGGCCCTGTGTTCCTCCTAATGCAAGACAGTGCTAGACCTCATGTGGCTGGAGTGTGTCAGCAGTTCCTGCAAGAAGAAGGCATTGATGCTATGGACTGGCCCGCCCGTTCCCCATACCTGAATCCAATTGAGCACATCTGGGACATCATGTCTCGCTCCATCCACGTTGCACCACAGACTGTCCAGGAGTTGGCGGATGCTTTAGTCCAGGTCTGGGAGGAGATCCCTCAGGAGACCATCCGCCACCTCATCAGGAGCATGCCCAGGCGTTGTAGGGAGGTCATACAGGCACGTGGAGGCTACACACACTACTGAGCCTCATTTTTACTTGTTTTAAGGACATTACATAAAAGTTGGATCAGCCTGTAGTGTGTTTTTCCACTTTAATTTTGAGTGTGACTCCAAATCCAGATCTCCATGATAATTTTTGTGTGATTTTGTTGTCAGCACATTCAACTATGTAAAGAACAAAGTATTTAATAAGAATATTTCATTCGTTCAGATCTAGGATGTGTTATTTTAGTGTTCCCTTTATTTTTTTGAGCAGTGTATATGTATATATGTATATATATATATATATATATATATATATATATATATATATATATACAGGGCTTAAAGTGGTCCTGGAGAGGTGGTGGAACTCATTTACCCTGCCACCTAACTGCCCCTCACATTAAGTGGAGCCAGTGCTAGTGTTTTTGGCACCCCCCTATGAACTATAAATTAGTGCCCTACTTCCCATACTTTATAAACACAATAGTGCCACTTATACACATAATGCCCACAGTAGTGCCCTCTATACACATCTCTGCTTCTTTCACTCCAGCAGCTCGCCACCTGTGTCCTTTCGGCAGCTCCATGCCCTGTACCCCCCCTTCCCCCAGCAGCTTCCCCACCTCTCTTGTCCTTTCAGACCCCTCTCATCTTGACTTCAAGATGCACAGTGCCTGCTCCTCTTTATGGGTCTTCTTCACTTCAGCTGCGGTGACAGCATGACATCACTTGTATACCATGCCGGAAAAAGAATCCGATGTGACCCGAGGAGGAGATGAATGCTGTCCAACAGACACAGCGTGTGTGAGAACCAGGAGGAGGGGTCTGTAGATGGAGGAGGGAAATGGAGCCACCAGGACCTGGGGAATGGGGAGGTGGCTGCAGCTCATCAGTAACACTAGCGCTGCCTGCATATTCTATTGATGTAGGTGATGGGGAAGGCTCTTCTGTTGGAATTACGGTGCAGGGCAATGGAGGAGGTGGTACTAGTTCCTCCTAACAGTACAGGTAGTGGAGCTCAGTTCCACCTAGCCCCCCCCCACCCCCCCACACACACACTTTAACCCCTGTTATATATATATATATATATATATATATATATATACAGGTTGAGTATCCCTTATCCAAAATGCTTGGGACCAGAGGTATTTTGGATATGGGATTTTTCCGTATTTTGGAATAATTGCATACCATAATGAGATATCATGGTGATGGGACCCAAGTCTAAGCACAGAATGCATTTATGTTACATATACACCTTATACACACAGCCTGAAGGTCATTATAGCCAATATTTTTTATAACTTTGTGCATTAAACAAAGTGTGTCTACATTCACACAATTCATTTATGTTTCATATACACCTTATACACACAGCCTGAAGGTCATTTAATACAATATTTTTAATAACTTTGTGTATTAAACAAAGTTTGTGTACATTGAGCCATCAAAAAACAAAGGTTTAATTATCTAACTCTCACTCAAAAAAGTCCGTATTTCGGAATATTCCGTATTTCGGAATATTTGGATATGGGATACTTAACCTGTATATATATATATATATATATAACCTATTCTATGCTCCGGCACTGGGCACTGCCCCGACAATGGGGTTGACTTGCTCCGGTGCCCTCCTCCAGGTGTAGAAACCAAATGGATACCAACAGGGAAAAATGAGGCGGCACTCAGAGTCTTAAACCAATTTAAAACTTGTAACGGTGCATGTCAACGTTTCGGGGACTCCCCCTTCGTCAGGATTAGTGCAATACAGTACAAAATGTGATTAAGTAGAACTTACCCCCCAAAAGGAACATCCCCTCCAGCGTGTGCCGCTGGCCGCGCCGTCCCGGCGTCCAGCCCGCCGTCTCCAGCGTCTCAGCGGAAGTGACGCGCCGGCGCCCGGGGGCGCGTGCATGGCCACGCTGCCTAGCAACAGAGGAGCATGTAAACACCCTTAGTGATACAGTACCGTGATCATTGCTCAGAACAACAATTATTGTGCCTGTGTACATATTAAAGGAAATAGCATAAAAATAGTGTCAGAGTTTAGGTGCTCTCATTATTTGATGCTAGGTTACTAGACACCTTGAAAACATCTTTTTTAAACACAATAAAAAATACATATGTGACAAACATATTAAAAATGCACAGATGAACCAACCTAATGGTTCCGCCACGGCCGATTGTTAACGCACTCCATGTATATAGTAGTGATGAGCGGATTCGGTTTTACTCGGTTTTACTCGATTCTCAAAACCGAATCTTATTGGCTCACTGATGTCACGTGTTTTGGATAGCCAATAAGATTCGGTTTTGAGAACCGAGTAAAACCGAGTAAAACCGAATCCGCTCATCACTAGTATATAGAGAATCATGTGGCAATACACCCATATTATAGACACCTAGCATTGGTTTTAAACTTATACCAGCTATCTTATTCTTTTAGTACTTGTTACCACTTTTTAGTAATTTATTTTCTCCCTTACTATCCTCCCTTAACGTGGTATCCACAGGATACCTAACACCCTCTCCCAAGGTTATGGCTCAGATGACGCGTCACTAGGCCACTTAAAAGAATCATGGCCCTACTAGATAAAGTTAATGAGACCCAAGTTGTCATTTAGACCAGCCGATCTAAGAGTATTTAGCCTATGGATCCACATCGACTCTAGTTGTAAGAGTTTTTTACCTCTATCGCCACCCCGCATAGACTCGGGTACATAGTCTATGATCCTATGTTTGAAAGTGGCCATGGTGTGTCTAAATTCCACAAAATGTTTGGCTACAGGTTGTTCCCCCTTGCCTGATGCAAGGGCATTCCGGATAGCCAGCCTGTGTTGTGCCATCCTGATTTTAAACAGGCATTCAGTCTTGCCAATATAGTATCTACCACACGGGCAAATGATGACGTAAATTACAAATTTGGTGGTACACGTTAGAGGTCATTTGATGGGGAATTTTTTTCCCGAGCAAGGATGTGTAATGTGATCTCCCACCGACATGTGTGAACAGGTCGTACACCCCGTGCATTTAAAGCAACCATTCTTACGTTGCAAAAAATGCTTTGGAGTTTCCTTGAATTTTGCCATGTCGGTTTTAACTACCATATCTTTAATGCTCCGCCCTTTCATAAAACTGGGCATCACTCTCTGATGGCGGAACACAGACAAATCAGGATCAGTTGATACCAGTGGCCATAATTTTTTTACCTGTTTTTGTGTATGATTACTGTGTGCATTGAAATCACACACCCAGGGGATGACATCACCCAATTTTTTGGCACCCTTTGGTTTCAGGTTTTCAATTCTATTTTTACTTAAAGCTTTTTCTCTGGCCTGGGCTAACAGTTGTCGTGGATAACCTCTAGCAAGTAACCTAGATTGCATTTCATCCAATTGCTTATCTCTCCCGTCTATGTTACTATTAATTCTACACACCCTCAAAAATTGAGAATAGGGTACACTCCTGACAATAGATAGTGGGTGGCAACTGTCGTATCTGAGGATGGTGTTACGATCAGTTGGTTTTTTGTATAGAGATGTCACAACTTTGCCTTCCTGTATACTGATCCTAAGGTCCAGGAAGCAAATTTCACTACGACTACTGCTCAGCGTCAATTTAATGGGGCTGTCTGTGGCATTGTGTGTCTCAATGATATCATATAGATCAGCCACCTCACCATGCCACATTAAAAACAGATCGTCTATGTACCTAAAGTATTGGAACAATCTGTTAGACACCAGACTGTTGGTGCACTTGTTGAATATTTACCATGGCAGCCACCAGTATGGAACCTGGAGATTTTACGTCGTTTTTATTGCATTGTGACACCTACGAGACGCTCAGCTATTCTGACCTGGAGGCAGAAAGTATTCTGCATAAAGACCCCATTTTCTCTGAGGTACTGGTTACCACTAATGAAGATGCCTACAAGGATTTGTTACGCTTAAAGAAAAGAGAACTCGATTATTTATATTACTGCCGTACTTTATCTGACTATTATCGAGCTAAGCAGCTGCCGAGAGGGTTTAGAGTACATAACACACCAACGATTGGCAGATACAGTATGGAGTTCTGCAAAAAATGGATATCCATACTGAATAAATGCTCCATGGACTTGATCTTGCTTGTGATTGATGAATCCACCAGGGAACACACCAAAACCAGAGAGCTTATCAATATGTTCGAAAAAGAACATGCCCAATTATTGGCAGCTGAGCAGTCCACAGGTTGGCTAACAAAATTATATGAACAAGTGGAACAGTATGAAAACAAGTTGAATAAAGTGCAGCTTGATTATGCCCACCATCGTGTGTATCCTTGGCTAGGAACCACCACCAATACTACCACAGGGGGTAAATTCCAACGTTTCCGCAAAACAAGACAAATGGAGCGGTCTGATAATACATCAGCCAGTGAATCAGATGAAGTACATAATCCTTCACCATCTTCTCTGCAGCGTGAGACCCCTTTAGGGGCAAATACCCGTGCAGGTTTTCCAGCACGGGGGAAAAACAGAAACGGACAAAACGGGGCGGCCAAAACAAAAGACAGAACCCGGCCCAGACTGCCAAGGGAGAAGAAACATTGATATTCAATTTATCCAACACACCGCTCTCGCCTGCAGAAACAAAGGTTTTGAGCAAGGGGCTTTCGTTTGTACCCACAAATTATGGGGATGACTTTAAGTGGAAGGTCAATGTCTTCAAATTGCACCGCACCTTAAAACTTAAGGAACACTTCAGTAAACAACCACCTGCCAAGCAAAAGACAAAGTTACCTCCTAGGATTCAAAAATTAGGTTAAAAATCGCAACCCCATCTCATATAATGCCTCTCTCAAGACATTCCACAGGATGGTGGAGGCTGCTGGTAATATACATCATGTGCAGAAACCCCATAATTTACAACGGGCAGAGAGAGAGGCCCTTCAAGGATTGAGTAAGAGGAGGGTCGTCGTGATCCGCCATGCGGACAAAGGCGGAGCTATAGTGATCCAGGAGCTTGCTGACTATAAAGAAGAGTGCCTGAGATTGCTCCATGATGATTTGACCTATTGTAAATTACCCCGAGACCCGTCAGTTGAATACCAGAAGGAACTAAAGCTTATTTTACAGCAGGCTAGGGACGAGGACATTATTTCAGCAGAAGTTTTTCAGAAATTGTGGTCTGATTATCCTGTGTCACCCCTTTTCTACACCATCCCTAAGATTCATAAGGATGCACAGAGGCCACCGGGCAGACCAATTATCTCAGCCCGGGGGTCTCTGTGTGAGCTAATTGCTATCTTTTTGGATTGTTTTCTACAACCCTGTATACAGGGCACGTTCACCCATCTTAAAGATTCTTCCACACTCCTATATAAATTTTCTTCTTTTGATCAGGTACCGGCTGACATCACTCTAGCCACCATCGATGTCACAAGCCTATATACCTGCATCCCGCATACACAAGGGATGCAGGCGGTCAGGCATTTGATTACAGGGAATGCGTCTTATGAGGGCCCCGACATTGATTTCTTTATGACTCTATTAAATTTTACGTTAACACATAATTTTTTCAGTTTTGATGGTCAGTTTTACAGGCAGCAAACGGGGTGTGCCATGGGATCTTCTGTGGCACCCTCGTTTGCTAATGCCTATATGTGGGAGGTGGAACGAAACCCGTTTTTTACCAACAGTCTGGTGTCTAACAGATTGTTCCAATACTTTAGGTACATAGACGATCTGTTTTTAATGTGGCATGGTGAGGTGGCTGATCTATATGATATCATTGAGACACACAATGCCACAGACAGCCCCATTAAATTGACGCTGAGCAGTAGTCGTAGTGAAATTTGCTTCCTGGACCTTAGGATCAGTATACAGGAAGGCAAAGTTGTGACATCTCTATACAAAAAACCAACTGAACGTAACACCATCCTCAGATACGACAGTTGCCACCCACTATCTATTGTCAGGAGTGTACCCTATTCTCAATTTTTGAGGGTGTGTAGAATTAATAGTAACATAGACGGGAGAGATAAGCAATTGGATGAAATGCAATCTAGGTTACTTGCTAGAGGTTATCCACGACAACTGTTAGCCCAGGCCAGGGAAAAAGCTTTAAGTAAAAATAGAATTGAAAACCTGAAACCAAAGGGTGCCAAAAAATTGGGTGATGTCATCCCCTGGGTGTGTGATTTCAATGCACACAGTAATCATACACAAAAACAGGTAAAAGAATTATGGCCACTGGTATCAACTGATCCTGATTTGTCTGTGTTCCGCCATCAGAGAGTGATGCCCAGTTTTATGAAAGGGCGGAGCATTAAAGATATGGTAGTTAAAACCGACATGGCAAAATTCAAGGAAACTCCAAAGCATTTTTTGCAACGTAAGAATGGTTGCTTTAAATGCACGGGGTGTACGACCTGTTCACACATGTCGGTGGGAGATCACATTACACATCCTTGCTCGGGAAAAAAATTCCCCATCAAATGGCCTCTAACGTGTACCACCAAATTTGTAATTTACGTCATCATTTGCCCGTGTGGTAGATACTATATTGGCAAGACTGAATGCCAGTTTAAAATCAGGATGGCACAACACAGGCTGGCTATCCGGAATGCCCTTGCATCAGGCAAGGGGGAATAACCTGTAGCCAAACATTTTGTGGAATTTAGACACACCATGGCCACTTTCAAACATAGGATCATAGACCATGTACCCGAGTCTATGCGGGGTGGCGATAGAGGTAAAAAACTCTTACAACTAGAGTCGATGTGGATCCATAGGCTAAATACTCTTAGACCGGCTGGTCTAAATGACAACTTGGGTCTCATTAACTTTATCTAGTAGGGCCATGATTCTTTTAAGTGGCCTAGTGACGCGTCATCTGAGCCATAACCTTGGGAGAGGGTGTTAGGTATCCTGTGGATACCACGTTAAGGGAGGATAGTAAGGGAGAAAATAAATTACTAAAAAGTGGTAACAAGTACTAAAAGAATAAGATAGCTGGTATAAGTTTAAAACCAATGCTAGGTGTCTATAATATGGGTGTATTGCCACATGATTCTCTATATACATGGAGTGCGTTAACAATCAGCCGTGGCGGAACCATTAGGTTGGTTCATCTGTGCATTTTTAATATGTTTGTCACATATGTATTTTTTATTGTGTTTAAAAAAGATGTTTTCAAGCTGTCTAGTAACCTAGCATCAAATAATGAGAGCACCTAAACTCTGACACTATTTTTATGCTATTTCCTTTAATATGTACACAGGCACAATAATTGTTGTTCTGAGCAATGATCACGGTACTGTATCACTAAGGGTGTTTACATGCTCCTCTGTTGCTAGGCAGCGTGGCCATGGACGCGCCCCCGGGCGCCGGCGCGTCACTTACGCTGAGACGCTGGAGACAGCGGGCTGGACGCCGGGACGGCGTGGCCAGCGGCACACGCTGGAGGGGATGTTCCTTTTGGGGGGTAAGTTCTATTTAATCACATTTTGTACTGTATTGCACTAATCCTGACGAAGGGGGAGACCCCGAAACGTTGACATGCACCATTACAAGTTTTAAATTGGTTTAAGACTCTGAGTGCCGCCTCATTTTTCCCTGTTGATATATATATATATATATATATACAAATACCTATATTGTGCTCAAAAAAACAATATAAAATTCTACTGAAAACCGGGTGATACGATATCATGATCAAAGTGGGCCTGTTGAGGGTGGCAGCGAATTATAATAACATCTGTCCCACAATGGCCATGATGCATATATGGGCCGGGATGTAATGAAGTCCAAGTCCAGTGGCCATGAGGGAAACTGGCCGAATTTGGATGTATTTTTTTTAAAAGGGGCAATCATTTACAAGGCATGGTTTAGCTTTGTGCATGACTGCCCCTTTAAAAAATGTCCGAGTTCGTTCGGCATCCTGTACGGCCGCTGAACTTGGACTTTGTTACATTCTGGCCATGATGTGAAAACTTTTTAAGTGTGTTTTAGACTAAAATCATGTGTATTAAAGGAAAAGAAATTGATTAATCGATTTTATTGGGTGTACTCTTGTATGAAGGTCTCGTTATAGACTTAATAGGAGGATCCATCTCCATTCATATTATCATAAATGTTTAAAGTAAAGGTTGAATTTTAAAGAGAATGGTGAACTGACACCACTGAGATCTGGCGCTCCCCAATACCTTTTTTATATATATATAATCGCAGTCTGACATATTGCACAATGTGTACAAAATAGGGATGGAGGTTTCAGAATTGCAACTTTGAAACCATGCGGTTTGATGTGTGGTTTTGCCTTTAGTAAATTTCACAAATTGCACATTAAACCACCAATTAATATGTGGTTTTGCAAAATGACATTTTAGTAACTCTCCGTTCAGTATTCTTGGTGCTTGCTGTGTGCAATCCAATTGGTCTAAGAGTATTTCAGTGGGTGACAAGGCATGAAGAAATATGACTTGAACATTATCCAGGACCCTCAGCAGTTCTGATCTACCACTGTACACTGTACACTCTCCTATGAAGCAAGCAGCAAATATTTACAAGGAACTAGTGAAGAATGGCACAGAACATTTCTGCTTATTAAATCTATATCATAGCCAGTCACACAACAAGCTTAGGAAATAAGTTGTTCTAAATACTTAAAACTGAAGAAAACGCAAGAATTACGAGTAACAATTATTGCTAAATATTTATAAACATTAGGCCCCTCCTACATTATTTTAATATGCAAATTCAGATTTCGGCTGAACTTTCAACATCATCTTTGTAAAAACGGTATGGATACAATTCATTTTTCTTTTTCATTTGTGTGATTGTAATCTTAAACAACGTCCCCTTATTATACGCAAATGTCAGCCCAGTGAAAATCCAGCATTTCCCTAAAAGACACTTACTAAGATAAAAATGTGCAAATCTGCCACTGGATTCATTGATGACATTTCTGGGAACTGTTGCTATAGGAAACACCACATTTATTTTTAATGGGATTTAGTTCATTACCTTATTTTTATATTTATTTAATCTGCATACAGTTATGATTTCGATTTGTTATGTGTCACCTAAATAAAGATTGACTATTGCTAAGAGAAGACTAATTAAAATCTTACACAATTTTTTTTTCCGCTTTATTGCAAAGCAGATGTTCCTCCTACACTCTGTCTTAGCATTCGGAGACAATATCTCCCCCTTTATTTGCATGTAGTGCCATGGCATGCCAGACACTATCAGTTCCTGCAATACTGTATTACTGAAAACATCTTACAGGAATTGAGGGTTTGGATTGTGCTCTGATAAAAGCTTCTTCACATCAATGCTATGTTATAATGAGTTTTTTTGTATGAGGGCTGCACAGTTGTCTCTGTCTTCTACTCTCGAAGGGAGAATCCCATAGCCAACTGACAGGTAAAGCCAGTGTCGGACTGGGGCATAAAGGGCCCACCGGGGGAATGCAGTTATAGGGGACCATACTTAGGGGTGTGGCCAGCTTACAAAGGGGGTGTGGCCAGACTCCACAGAGGCTTGAAATACACAATAGTTTAGTGTAGTGTAATGCAACATATCTACCATGTATAATACAAGTGTACAGTCTGGAACCTGATACCTAGAGGAAGGAGTGGGCCCCCAGGCAGTGGGGCCTACTGGTGGTTTCCCTGGTGACACTGTAAGCCAGTCCGACCCTGGGTAAAGCAGTAAAGGTCCTGATTAATCTCATTTGTTTCCATATTATTTTTTTATTTTTTTTTAAAGTTTGTACATAGGCAATTTGAATTATAAATTAAATGTCAATTTTCAGATATTTTCTGGGTTAAATTTACAATGGGATGTATGGGATTACAGCGCCAGGCTTTCACATAAAATAGGCCCATTATCATGACAGCATAATGATGACCAGCCGCCCACTGGCCACACTGTCGGCCATGTATAAGTATTCGAGCTGCATTTTTATTTTCTTACGAAATAATGCAGTTTTTATTACTTTTAAGTAATTATGGAGGAATTTGGGCTGATAGTGTAGGGGGTGTACAGGCCCATATGGCACTGGCCACACCCACACTGGTCGGAGCTCCTACAACCCCCCCACCCCGGTTCATGTGGCTATTAATCCAGCCCTGGATACAGGCCCGGCGCTACCCGCTCAGCGAGGGGATGCAGTGCAGGGAGGCGCTGGGACGGAGAGGCGCTCCCCCTGCTCTGCATTCCTTCCCTGCTGCGCCGTCCTGGCCCCCCTGCTGCTGCTGTGTCTGTCACTGTATGACTGTGACAGTCACTGGCAGCGGAGCCTGCAGCGTGAAAAGCCTCCTCCCTCCCTCCCCTCCCCTCACCTGTATGGCAGCGGCTGTGTACGGGACGGAAGGGGGCGGAGCTAAACGGGACGGAAGGGGCGGAGCTAAATGGACCAGAAGGGGGCGGGGCTACACGGACCAGGCTGCTGTACCGAGGGAGACTGGCTTAGGTAAGTAGAGGGTGAGAGAGAAGTGTGTGTTTGTATATATGGTGTGTATATGGTGGGTGTGTGTGTGCATACGGTGTGTGTGTGTATATGGTGGGTGTGTATGTGTGTGTATATATGTGTGAATTGTGTGTGTGTGTGTGTGTGTGTGTGAGGTATGTCTGTGTACGCGCACTTTATGGATGGTAGTACTGGGGGGGCATTACGTATAATGACGCTATTACTGGGGGGGGCATTACATGTAAGGACGCTACTACTACTGGGGGGGCATTTTGTGAAACAACTCTACTACTGGGGGGGCCATTACGTATAAGGACGATACTCCTACTAGGGGGGAATTACGTATAAGGACGCTTCTACTACTGGGGGTGCACTACGTATAAGGACGCTACTTCTACAGGGGGGCATTATGCGTAATGACGCTACTACTACTGGGGGGGGGCATTACGTATAAGGACGATACTACTACTAGGGGGGAATTACGTATAAGGACGCTTCTACTACTGGGGGTGCACTACGTATAAGGACGCATCTACTACTGGGGGCGCACTACATATAAGGATGCTACTACTACTGGGGGGGGCATTATGTATAAGGATACTACTACTACTGGGGGGCATTATGTATAAGGATGCTACTACTACTGGGGGGGCATTACATATGACGCTACTACTACGGGTGGGGCATTATGTATAAGAGGAATAAGATTGTGCTACATTGTGGCGTAATTTTAAATGGGGGTACTATTGTGTGGCCATGCCCCTTACTTGTGAGCCCACAGCCCTTTTCCCGGCGCGAATATGGGAGGGCGCAAATTTATAGTTTGCAGGGGGGCGCCGAACACCCTAGCACCGGCCCTGCCTGGATATTTTACAGAGAATCTAATTTTATGTAAAGCAAAAAATGGTCTAAGTTTGATAGCTTTGGCTCGAAATTGCCTGCTTGACAATTTAAATGAGTAGTCATTGAAGATTTTGGTTGGGTTAGTGGATTAATGTAATAAGTGTTATGGTCAGTTAGATTTAATATTTATCACCAAGTAAACATAAAGTGCATTTAACATAACAGTGTTCCGGTTTGAGCGAAGAATCACATAGCTACTACGTGCTCTAGGGGATCCCAAATCTTTAACTATGTAACTCTGTCTGGCGCCTCATGTCATGTGCAGTACTGTCCTCAGTAACATAAATTGATAGGTCACAGCTTCCCACATGGTCAGCACAATCACCTATCACCGCTGTGAGTGCTCTGATTATCTGATTGGCTGCAGGTTGTTTTATTAGCACCCATATCTCACATGGGGGCAGATGTACTTATCCTTGGAGAGTGATAGAGTGGAGACAGATAAACTACCAACCAATCAGTTCGTAACTGTCATTTTTCAAACCCAACCTGTATTATGGCAGTTAGAAGCTGAATGGTTGGTAGTTTATCTCTCTCCACTTTATCACTCTCCAAGGCTTAGTACTTCTCCCCCATGAGCAGGAGATGGAGACTGAGTACTCTAAGGTGCTCAGATCATAGTCAAATGCACATTTAAAACAAAAATGATTTTTGGTCACTTACTGTTAAATACTACAGACTGGAGGACACTGGACCACTGGATTGCAGCTTGGGCTGGAGCTTGCCACTTAAACTACTGTAATTTTAAAATGTAAGCTCCTCCCCCTGCAACCCCATCAGGGCCGTCTTACCACAGTGTAGGTCCCTGGGCATGACAATGCACTGAGCCCCTACCCAGCCTCCAGCAGTAAGGGTGGGGGTGCTATCAGCGGCAGCTTTGATGTTCCACAGGCGGTAGGGGGTGTTCTATCTTCCACTCAGCATGTAGTACCTGGAGTAGTAACTTCTGATAATTACTCCTTTACTGCACAGATGGTGAGAGATGGAGCAGGAAGGAGAACATTAAACTGCACAAGGGAGTATTGTGCTGAATGACGGAGCCCAGTACATGACTTCCGGTAATCGGACTCCAGGTCAACACCAAAAAGGTTGACACCAATTGGTCGACACACCTTAGGTCGACATGGACAAAAGGTTGACATGGAGAAAAGGTCAACATGAGTTTTTCACTTTTCATTTTTTGAATTTTTTTATACTTTACGATCCATGTGGACTACGACTGGGAACGGTGACCTGTGTCGAGCGCAGCGGCAGCGGAGTGAGGCACCTTGCCCAAAGCATGGCGAGCGTATCGGTGCACTAATTGGGGTTCCCGGTCACTCTACAAAGAAAATGACACCCAAAAAATGAAAAGTCTCATGTCGACCTTTTTTCATGTCAACCTTGTTCATGTCAACCTTTTGCCCATGTTGACCTTTTGGCCATGTTGACCTAAGGCGTGTCGACCAATTGGTGTCGACCTAAGATGTGTCAACCTATTTCGTGTCGACCTGGAGTCCCAGACCCGTGACTTCCAGGGTGGTAGGGGATGTTTAATATGCTGGGGAGGGTTGGATAGTGGAGAGGGCTTAATATTAACCTTTTTCCGTTAGGAGGGCAGCTTACTTGACTGCAGATATCTCTGGTTCCTGATAATATATTTCTTAGCATTCAATGGGATATCAAACTAGAGAGCCCCACCTTTGAGAAGATACTGGGGACTTGGGGATCAGAGCTCAGGCGCCAGAGCAATCCACCAACTAATATATAAAACTGCATACCAGGTGTGTTGAGCTGGAGCAGGGACCAGATGCTGGAAGGCTGATATCTCTAGTTCTGGGCATAATAGAGACAAGCTGCCAGTGACCACTAAATAAGGGAGAGTCCCAGCTTTTGGAGTATCCGATTAGAAAAAAATCTAAGTCAGACAGAGCCTGAGATATCTGGCTGGGAAGAGCAATTAACAGGCCCAGCTGCTTTGAAGTCGGATATCTCCAGTTCCCCAGGTCCGATTTTAAAAAATCTGGTACCCCTGGAAAAATGTGACCCTCAGCTATCAGCTTAGGACCCTTATACTCCTGGGGCCCTTGGGCAACTGCCCATTGAGCCCATACGAAAAGACGGCCCTAAACCCCATAATGCCAGTACTTCTTTTTAAAAAAAGTCCAGTAAGGTGTAGCAGAAATCCAGTAAAACTGCTAGAACAATCAAACAAACCAGTAGGTAAAACCAGGCAAGAACCAAAAACCTTGCATAACTGAGTGCCTGCTTAAGAGAAAATTATTTAACGTCAAGTGACCAAAAATCCTATTTTGTCTTGCAGTAGGGCTGGGGAACATTGGACCATGGGATGTTGAACAGCCACCAGGTTTTGAGGGAACCCTCAGGCTGTCTAACCGGAGAACTGTACGCCCAAAGTGGGCGTCACCATTGGCAAAAACCGAAAACTATAAAAACAAGTTAACATGTTGACAGAGGCTCAGGTTGCTGCACGACAGAACTGTTCTGCCAAAGCTCACGTCGCACTGTCCAGAAGGTCGCCACCACCCTAGTGGAATGCGCTGACACCCAATGTGGTGCCAGTAGCCTTGCAGTAGTATAGGCTCAAGTGATAAGCGAGCGGTTAAAACGCACAATGGTCTGCATTGTAGCCGGCCAACCGTGTTTATGTGCATCGTAAAGAACATGCAGAGAAGTCTTGTCCAAGTAAATCCACAAATCTCGAACTATGTCTAGTAGAGCGGGGTCATCCCAGTCTCGGGAAGTCACTGAAGGAGGAAAAACCAAAAAGACAATTTCCTGGTTGAAGAGAAAAGCAGAAACAACCTTCGGCTGGAACGTTGGAACCGTACAAAAAAACGTTCTATCGTCATGCTACATTTTTATGATCCACTACCAGGAGCTGCATTCACTGCTGACTACTGCTTGGCTCAGTTTTTATATGTTTTATATGTCTATTACTATATATTTATTTTAGAATTAAATGCTTAGTGGGGAATTCTATTTTTCCGCACGCCCCCTGCTGGGTATCTTTAGCAATGGGCGTCTATCGGAGCTATTAAATTATAGCTCCGATAGACGCCCATTAGCCACAGCAGTCACATTTTTTCCAGCAGCCTCCAGAGGTTCGGGCAAAAATGTGTTGAAAAGTCTGTAGTTTGGACCCGGACTTTGGACACCCATTCAGTCTTTTAACCCGGAGCTGACAGGAGCCTTAACTGGCAATGGGTGTCTGATCGGAGCAACAATTGAATTGCTCCGTTAGACGCCCATTGCTAAAGACGCCCAGCAGGGGGCGCACGGACCATTTGAATTCCCCCTTAATGTTTTGATACCAACAAACGCCTCCTTTCTTAAAGTATTTACCTATATAGTCTCCTCTGGTCATATTCATACCAGGATTTAGCGCCAATACTCCTACACACCATTGCATACATATTTATGAGACTAAAGGGTACAATGGGTGGTCATTAGAGATGAGCGGGTTCGGTTCCTCGGAATCCGAACCCGCCCGAACTTCAGCTTTTTTTACACGGATCCGAGCGACTCGGATCTTCCGGCCTTGCTCGGTTAACCCGAGCGCGCCCGAACGTCATCATGACGCTGTCGGATTCTCGCGAGGCTCGGATTCTATCGCGAGACTCGGATTCTATATAAGGAGCCGCGCGTCGCCGCCATTTTACACGTGCATTGAGATTGATAGTGAGAGGACGTGGCTGGCGTCCTCTCCGTTTAGAGAAGAAATAGATAGGAGAGTGAGAGTGAGACAGTGACACTTCATTTACTGGAGCTTACGAGGAGTACTCAGACAGAGAGTGCAGAATTTTGCTGATAGTATTAGTTAGTTATACTAGTGACAGAGTGAGACAGTGACACTTCATTTACTGGAGCTTAGGAGGAGTACTCAGACAGAGAGTGCAGAATTTTGCTGATAGTATTAGTTAGTTATACTAGTGACTGACCAGTGACCACCAGTGCAGTTTTATATTATTTAATATAATCCGTTCTCTGCCTGAAAAAACGATACACAGTGACTCAGTCACATACCATATCTGTGCTCAGCCCAGTGTGCTGCTGCATCATCTATGTATAATATCTGACTGTGCTCACACAGCTTAATTGTGGGGGAGACTGGGGAGCAGTTAGGTTATAGCAGGAGCCAGGAGTACATATTAAAATTAAACAGTGCACACTTTTTTTCTGCAGGAGTGCCACTGCCAGTGTGACTGACCAGTGACCTGACCACCAGTATATAGTATACTATATTGTATTGTGAATGTCTGCCTGTAAAAGTTAAACACACGTCGTGTGACTTGTGTGGTGTTTTTTTTATTCTATAAAATAAAAAACTCATTCTGCTGACAGACAGTGTCCAGCAGGTCCGTCATTATATAATATATACCTGTCCGGCTGCAGTAGTGATATATATATATTTTTTATATCATTATTTATCATCCAGTCGCAGCAGACACAGTACGGTAGTTCACGGCTGTAGCTACCTCTGTGTCGGCACTCGGCAGTCCGTCCATAATTGTATACCACCTACCCGTGGTTTTTTTTTTCTTTCTTCTTTATACATACTACATCTCATTATCATCCAGTCTATATTAGCAGCAGACATAGTACAGTACGGTAGTCCACGGCTGTAGCTACCTCTGTGTCGGCACTCGGCAGTCCGTCCATAATTGTATACCACCTACCCGTGGTTTTTTTTTTCTTTCTTCTTTATACATACTACATCTCATTATCAACCAGTCTATATTAGCAGCAGACACAGTACGGTAGTCCACGGCTGTAGCTACCTCTGTGTCGGCACTCGGCAGTCCATCCATAATTGTATACCACCTACCCGTGGTTTTTTTTTCTTTCTTCTTTATACATACTACATCTCATTATCATCCAGTCTATATTAGCAGCAGACACAGTACAGTACGGTAGTCCACGGCTGTAGCTACCTCTGTGTCGGCACTCGGCAGTCCATCCATAATTGTATACCACCTACCCGTGGTTTTTTTTTCTTTCTTCTTTATACATACATACTACATCTCTTTATCAACCAGTCTATATTAGCAGCAGACACAGTACGGTAGTCCACGGCTGTAGCTACCTCTGTGTCGGCACTCGGCAGTCCATCCATAATTGTATACCACCTACCCGTGGTTTTTTTTTCTTTCTTCTTTATACATACATACTACATCTCTTTATCAACCAGTCTATATTAGCAGCAGACACAGTACGGTAGTCCACGGCTGTAGCTACCTCTGTGTCGGCACTCGGCAGTCCGTCCATAATTGTATACCACCTACCCGTGGGTTTTTTTTCTTTCTTCTTTATACATACATACTACATCTCTTTATCAACCAGTCTATATTAGCAGCAGACACAGTACGGTAGTCCACGGATGTAGCTACCTCTGTGTCGGCACTCGGCAGTCCATCCATAATTGTATACCACCTACCCGTGGTTTTTTTTTCTTTCTTCTTTATACATACATACTACATCTCTTTATCAACCAGTCTATATTAGCAGCAGACACAGTACGGTAGTCCACGGCTGTAGCTACCTCTGTGTCGGCACTCGGCAGTCCGTCCATAATTGTATACCACCTACCCGTGGGTTTTTTTTCTTTCTTCTTTATACATACATACTACATCTCTTTATCAACCAGTCTATATTAGCAGCAGACACAGTACGGTAGTCCACGGATGTAGCTACCTCTGTGTCGGCACTCGGCAGTCCATCCATAATTGTATACCACCTACCCGTGGTTTTTTTTTTCTTTCTTCTTTGTACATACTACATCTCATTATCATCCAGTCTATATTAGCAGCAGACACAGTACAGTACGGTAGTCCACGGCTGTAGCTACCTCTGTGTCGGCACTCGGCAGTCCATCCATAATTGTATACCACCTACCCGTGGTTTTTTTTTCTTTCTTCTTCATACATACATACTGCATCTCTTTATCAACCAGTCTATATTAGCAGCAGACACAGTACGGTAGTCCACGGCTGTAGCTACCTCTGTGTCGGCACTCGGCAGTCCGTCCATAATTGTATACCACCTACCCGTGGTTTTTTTTTTCTTTCTTCTTTATACATACTACATCTCATTATCATCCAGTCTATATTAGCAGCAGACACAGTACAGTACGGTAGTCCACGGCTGTAGCTACCTCTGTGTCGGCACTCGGCAGTCCATCCATAATTGTATACTAGTATCCATCCATCTCCATTGTTTACCTGAGGTGCCTTTTAGTTGTGCCTATTAAAATATGGAGAACAAAAATGTTGAGGTTCCAAAATTAGGGAAAGATCAAGATCCACTTCCACCTCGTGCTGAAGCTGCTGCCACTAGTCATGGCCGAGACGATGAAATGCCAGCAACGTCGTCTGCCAAGGCCGATGCCCAATGGCATAGTACAGAGCATGTCAAATCCAAAACACCAAATATCAGTAAAAAAAGGACTCCAAAACCTAAAATAAAATTGTCGGAGGAGAAGCGTAAACTTGCCAATATGCCATTTACCACACGGAGTGGCAAGGAACGGCTGAGGCCCTGGCCTATGTTCATGGCTAGTGGTTCAGCTTCACATGAGGATGGAGGCACTCAGCCTCTCGCTAGAAAAATGAAAAGACTCAAGCTGGCAAAAGCAGTAGCACCGCAAAGAACTGTGCGTTCTTCGAAATCCCAAATCCACAAGGAGAGTCCAATTGTGTCGGTTGCGATGCCTGACCTTCCCAACACTGGACGTGAAGAGCATGCGCCTTCCACCATTTGCACGCCCCCTGCAAGTGCTGGAAGGAGCACCCGCAGTCCAGTTCCTGATAGTCAGATTGAAGATGTCAGTGTTGAAGTACACCAGGATGAGGAGGATATGGGTGTTGCTGGCGCTGGGGAGGAAATTGACCAGGAGGATTCTGATGGTGAGGTGGTTTGTTTAAGTCAGGCACCCGGGGAGACACCTGTTGTCCGTGGGAGGAATATGGCCGTTGACATGCCTGGTGAAAATACCAAAAAAATCAGCTCTTCGGTGTGGAAGTATTTCACCAGAAATGCGGACAACATTTGTCAAGCCGTGTGTTCCCTTTGTCAAGCTGTAATAAGTAGGGGTAAGGACGTTAACCACCTCGGAACATCCTCCCTTATACGTCACCTGCAGCGCATTCATAATAAGTCAGTGACAAGTTCAAAAACTTTGGCCGACAGCGGAAGCAGTCCACTGACCAGTAAATCCCTTCCTCTTGTAACCAAGCTCACGCAAACCACCCCACCAACTCCCTCAGTGTCAATTTCCTCCTTCCCCAGGAATGCCAATAGTCCTGCAGGCCATGTCACTGGCAATTCTGACGAGTCCTCTCCTGCCTGGGATTCCTCCGATGCATCCTTGCGTGTAACGCCTACTGCTGCTGGCGCTGCTGTTGTTGCTGCTGGGAGTCGATGGTCATCCCAGAGGGGAAGTCGTAAGCCCACTTGTACTACTTCCAGTAAGCAATTGACTGTCCAACAGTCCTTTGCGAGGAAGATGAAATATCACAGCAGTCATCCTGCTGCAAAGCGGATAACTGAGGCCTTGACAACTATGTTGGTGTTAGACGTGCGTCCGGTATCCGCCGTTAGTTCACAGGGAACTAGACAATTTATTGAGGCAGTGTGCCCCCGTTACCAAATACCATCTAGGTTCCACTTCTCTAGGCAGGCGATACCGAGAATGTACACGGACGTCAGAAAAAGACTCACCAGTGTCCTAAAAAATGCAGTTGTACCCAATGTCCACTTAACCACGGACATGTGGACAAGTGGAGCAGGGCAGGGTCAGGACTATATGACTGTGACAGCCCACTGGGTAGATGTATGGACTCCCGCCGCAAGAACAGCAGCGGCGGCACCAGTAGCAGCATCTCGCAAACGCCAACTCTTTCCTAGGCAGGCCACGCTTTGTATCACCGCTTTCCAGAATACGCACACAGCTGAAAACCTCTTACGGCAACTGAGGAAGATCATCGCGGAATGGCTTACCCCAATTGGACTCTCCTGTGGATTTGTGGCATCGGACAACGCCAGCAATATTGTGTGTGCATTAAATATGGGCAAATTCCAGCACGTCCCATGTTTTGCACATACCTTGAATTTGGTGGTGCAGAATTTTTAAAAAAACGACAGGGGCGTGCAAGAGATGCTGTCGGTGGCCAGAAGAATTGCGGGACACTTTCGGCGTACAGGCACCACGTACAGAAGACTGGAGCACCACCAAAAACTACTGAACCTGCCCTGCCATCATCTGAAGCAAGAAGTGGTAACGAGGTGGAATTCAACCCTCTATATGCTTCAGAGGTTGGAGGAGCAGCAAAAGGCCATTCAAGCCTATACAATTGAGCACGATAAAGGAGGTGGAATGCACCTGTCTCAAGTGCAGTGGAGAATGATTTCAACGTTGTGCAAGGTTCTGATGCCCTTTGAACTTGCCACACGTGAAGTCAGTTCAGACACTGCCAGCCTGAGTCAGGTCATTCCCCTCATCAGGCTTTTGCAGAAGAAGCTGGAGACATTGAAGGAGGAGCTAACACGGAGCGATTCCGCTAGGCATGTGGGACTTGTGGATGGAGCCCTTAATTCGCTTAACAAGGATTCACGGGTGGTCAATCTGTTGAAATCAGAGCACTACATTTTGGCCACCGTGCTCGATCCTAGATTTAAAGCCTACCTTGGATCTCTCTTTCCGGCAGACACAAGTCTGCTGGGGTTGAAAGACCTGCTGGTGAGAAAATTGTCAAGTCAAGCGGAACGCGACCTGTCAACATCTCCTCCTTCACATTCTCCCGCAACGGGGGGTGCGAGGAAAAGGCTCAGAATTCCGAGCCCACCCGCTGGCGGTGATGCAGGGCAGTCTGGAGCGACTGCTGATGCTGACATCTGGTCCGGACTGAAGGACCTGACAACGATTACGGACATGTCGTCTACTGTCACTGCATATGATTCTCTCAACATTGAAAGAATGGTGGAGGATTATATGAGTGACCGCATCCAAGTAGGCACGTCACACAGTCCGTACTTATACTGGCAGGAAAAAGAGGCAATTTGGAGGCCCTTGCACAAACTGGCTTTATTCTACCTAAGTTGCCCTCCCACAAGTGTGTACTCCGAAAGAGTGTTTAGTGCCGCCGCTCACCTTGTCAGCAATCGGCGTACGAGGTTACATCCAGAAAATGTGGAGAAGATGATGTTCATTAAAATGAATTATAATCAATTCCTCCGCGGAGACATTGACCAGCAGCAATTGCCTCCACAAAGTACACAGGGAGCTGAGATGGTGGATTCCAGTGGGGACGAATTGATAATCTGTGAGGAGGGGGATGTACACGGTGATATATCGGAGGATGATGATGAGGTGGACATCTTGCCTCTGTAGAGCCAGTTTGTGCAAGGAGAGATTAATTGCTTCTTTTTTGGGGGGGGGTCCAAACCAACCCGTCATATCAGTCACAGTCGTGTGGCAGACCCTGTCACTGAAATGATGGGTTGGTTAAAGTGTGCATGTCCTGTTTATACAACATAAGGGTGGGTGGGAGGGCCCAAGGACAATTCCATCTTGCACCTCTTTTTTCTTTTATTTTTCTTTGCGTCATGTGCTGTTTGGGGAGGGTTTTTTGGAAGGGACATCCTGCGTGACACTGCAGTGCCACTCCTAGATGGGCCAGGTGTTTGTGTCGGCCACTAGGGTCGCTTATCTTACTCACACAGTCAGCTACCTCATTGCGCCTCTTTTTTTCTTTGCGTCATGTGCTGTTTGGGGAGGGTTTTTTGGAAGGGACATCCTGCGTGACACTGCAGTGCCACTCCTAGATGGGCCAGGTGTTTGTGTCGGCCACTAGGGTCGCTTATCTTACTCACACAGTCAGCTACCTCATTGCGCCTCTTTTTTTCTTTGCGTCATGTGCTGTTTGGGGAGGGTTTTTTGGAAGGGCCATCCTGCGTGACACTGCAGTGCCACTCCTAGATGGGCCCGGTGTTTGTGTCGGCCACTAGGGTCGCTTATCTTACTCACACAGTCAGCTACCTCATTGCGCCTCTTTTTTTCTTTGCGTCATGTGCTGTTTGGGGAGGGTTTTTTGGAAGGGCCATCCTGCGTGACACTGCAGTGCCACTCCTAGATGGGCCCGGTGTTTGTGTCGGCCACTAGGGTCGCTTATCTTACTCACACAGTCAGCTACCTCATTGCGCCTCTTTTTTTCTTTGCGTCATGTGCTGTTTGGGGAGGGTTTTTTGGAAGGGACATCCTGCGTGACACTGCAGTGCCACTCCTAGATGGGCCCGGTGTTTGTGTCGGCCACTAGGGTCGCTTATCTTACTCACACAGTCAGCTACCTCATTGCGCCTCTTTTTTTCTTTGCGTCATGTGCTGTTTGGGGAGGGTTTTTTGGAAGGGCCATCCTGCGTGACACTGCAGTGCCACTCCTAGATGGGCCCGGTGTTTGTGTCGGCCACTAGGGTCGCTTATCTTACTCACACAGTCAGCTACCTCATTGCGCCTCTTTTTTTCTTTGCGTCATGTGCTATTTGGGGAGGGTTTTTTGGAAGGGCCATCCTGCGTGACACTGCAGTGCCACTCCTAGATGGGCCCGGTGTTTGTGTCGGCCACTAGGGTCGCTTATCTTACTCACACAGTCAGCTACCTCATTGCGCCTCTTTTTTTCTTTGCGTCATGTGCTGTTTGGGGAGGGTTTTTTGGAAGGGACATCCTGCGTGACACTGCAGTGCCACTCCTAGATGGGCCCGGTGTTTGTGTCGGCCACTAGGGTCGCTTATCTTACTCACACAGTCAGCTACCTCATTGCGCCTCTTTTTTTCTTTGAGTCATGTGCTGTTTGGGGAGGGTTTTTTGGAAGGGACATCCTGCGTGACACTGCAGTGCCACTCCTAGATGGGCCCGGTGTTTGTGTCGGCCACTAGGGTCGCTTATCTTACTCACACAGTCAGCTACCTCATTGCGCCTCTTTTTTTCTTTGCGTCATGTGCTGTTTGGGGAGGGTTTTTTGGAAGGGCCATCCTGCGTGACACTGCAGTGCCACTCCTAGATGGGCCCGGTGTTTGTGTCGGCCACTAGGGTCGCTTATCTTACTCACACAGTCAGCTACCTCATTGCGCCTCTTTTTTTCTTTGCGTCATGTGCTGTTTGGGGAGGGTTTTTTGGAAGGGACATCCTGCGTGACACTGCAGTGCCACTCCTAGATGGGCCCGGTGTTTGTGTCGGCCACTAGGGTCGCTTATCTTACTCACACAGCGACCTCGGTGCAAATTTTAGGACTAAAAATAATATTGTGAGGTGTGAGGTATTCAGAATAGACTGAAAATGAGTGTAAATTATGGTTTTTGAGGTTAATAATACTTTGGGATCAAAATGACCCCCAAATTCTATGATTTAAGCTGTTTTTTAGGGTTTTTTGAAAAAAACACCCGAATCCAAAACACACCCGAATCCGACAAAAAAAATTCGGTGAGGTTTTGCCAAAACGCGGTCGAACCCAAAACACGGCCGCGGAACCGAACCCAAAACCAAAACACAAAACCCGAAAAATTTCCGGCGCTCATCTCTAGTGGTCATAATGACCAAAATGGCACTTTGTAGCCAGAATAGTACTTCCATTAATGAGTTCTAAAGGCCCAGGAGCAAAATCTAATCCAGGAACCCACACACATGAAGAATGCTTATCTAGTATGCTGTAATCCTGTCATTCTGAATTGCCATCTGAGCACTGGGAAGGGATGACATCACTCACAATTTGGAAAACCTACTTTAAATGTTAAATACCTTCCCAAAATTCAGATGCTGATAAGTAGCTGTATCAAATATGTGTTAATAAAATACCAATAGCTGCAATGACCTTATAGGGCTAGTGGGAGCCCACTGAACTGTTCACTAAGGAAAGACATAATATAAAACAAATGAAAGTACTGCACTCTTAATTAAGTCTTGACATGGCAGAAAAAGCAATCGAGACACTTGAAATGTGATACAATATGAAACATTTATTCATTAGCAGTATGTGATTAATAAAATAATACCTAACCGGTTAGGAATGAATATGAAAGTACGTGTTCACACATATATCATTTAAATATAAAAGATCAAATTAATCTTAATAACTGTATAAAAAAAGCGTATAAGGTCAATAGTGGCTCCGTTGTACTGGCAAGTAAAGTCCCACTGTTATTATTCAAGTCTGTACACAGTAGCTGCATGTGAACAATTATATGATCCAACCTTAATGGGGAGTATTAATTGCCAGCATAATTGCAAGCATAAAGTCTGGCTTTGAATACATACCGCAATCCGTTGCAATGTGATGCCTGAGGTCCGGACTCCGGGTGTTTTGGGAGCTTTGAGAAGAGGTGACCAAACAGGCTGTAGCAAGCATGATGGCTTCTTAATCTAGGTACAGAAGATGTAAGCCGTGCAGCTGCTGGGTGGGGTATAAAGTGCTGATGCCAGGTGGGCAGCGGAGGTGCCAGACAGCGGAGGGTGCAGGAGGTGCCCGGAGTCCCTGACTAGTTTCACTTCTATATTGGTATAAAGTGCTGATGCCAAGTGAGCAGTGACAGACAGCGGAGGGTGCAGGAGGTGCCCGGAGTCCCAGACTAGTTTCACTTCTATATTGGTATAAAGTGCTGATGCCAGGTGGGCAGTGGAGGTGCCAGACAGTGGAGGGTGCAGGAGGTGCCCTGAGTCCCAGACTAGTTTCACTTCTATATTGGTATAAAGTGCTGATGCCAGGTGAGCAGCAGAGGTGCCAGACAGCGGATGGTGCAGGAGGTGCCATGAGCCTCTTACTAGTTTCACTTCTATATTGGTATAAAGTGCTGATGCCAGGTGAGCAGCGGAGGTGCCAGACAGCGGAGGGTGCAGGAGGTGCCATGAGCCTCTTACTAGTTTCACTTCTATATTGGTATAAAGTGCTGATGCCAGGTGAGCAGCGGAGGTGCCAGACAGCGGAGGGTGCAGGAGGTGCCCGGAGTCCCTGACTAGTTTTACTTCTATATTGGTATAAAGTGCTGATGCCAGGTGGGCAGTGGAGGTGCCAGACAGTGGAGGGTGCAGGAGGTGTCCTGAGTCCCAGACTAGTTTCACTTCTATATTGGTATAAAGTGCTGATGCCAGGTGGGCAGCAGAGGTGCCAGACAGCGGATGGTGCAGGAGGTGCCATGAGCCTCTTACTAGTTTCACTTCTATATTGGTATAAAGTGCTGGTGCCAGGTGGGCAACGGAGGTGCCAGACAGCGGAGGGTGCAGGAGGTGGCCTGAGTCTCTGACTAGTTTTACTTCTATATTAGTATAAAGTGCTGATGCCAGGTGGGCAGCGGAGGTGCCAGACAGCGGATGGTACAGGAGGTGCCATGAGCCTCTGACTAGTGTCACTTCTATATTAGTATAAAGTGCTGATGTCAGGTGGGCAGCGGAGGTGCCAGACAGCGGAGGGTGCAGGAGGTGCCATGAGCCTCTGACTAGTGTCACTTCTATATTGGTATAAAGTGCTGATGCCAGGTGAGCAACGGAGGTGCCAGACAGCGGAGGGTGCAGGAGGTGCCCTGAGCCTCTGACTAGTTTTACTTCATAATTGGTATAAAGTGCTGATGCCAGGTGGGCAGCGGAGGTGCCAGACAGCGGAGGGTGCAGGAGGTGCCATGAGCCTCTTACTAGTTTCACTTCTATATTGGTATAAAGTGCTGATGCCAGGTGAGCAGCGGAGGTGCCAGACAGCGGAGGGTGCAGGAGGTGCCCGGAGTCCCTGACTAGTTTTACTTCTATATTGGTATAAAGTGCTGATGCCAGGTGGGCAGTGGAGGTGCCAGACAGTGGAGGGTGCAGGAGGTGTCCTGAGTCCCAGACTAGTTTCACTTCTATATTGGTATAAAGTGCTGATGCCAGGTGGGCAGCAGAGTTGCCAGACAGCGGATGGTGCAGGAGGTGCCATGAGCCTCTTACTAGTTTCACTTCTATATTGGTATAAAGTGCTGGTGCCAGGTGGGCAACGGAGGTGCCAGACAGCGGAGGGTGCAGGAGGTGGCCTGAGTCTCTGACTAGTTTTACTTCTATATTAGTATAAAGTGCTGATGCCAGGTGGGCAGCGGAGGTGCCAGACAGTGGATGGTACAGGAGGTGCCATGAGCCTCTGACTAGTGTCACTTCTATATTAGAGATGAGCGGGTTCGGTTTCTTTGAATCCGAACCCGCACGAACTTCACTTTTTTTTCCACGGGTCCGAGCGACTCGGATCTTCCCGCCTTGCTCGGTTAACCCGAGCGCGCCCGAACGTCATCATGACGCTGTCGGATTCTCGCGAGACTCGGATTCTATATAAGGAGCCGCGCGTCGCCGCCATTTTCACACGTGCATTGAGATTGATAGGGAGAGGACGTGGCTGGCGTCCTCTCCATTAGAATAGATTAGAAGAGAGAGAGAGAGAGAGAGATTGTGCAGACAGAGTTTACCACAGTGACCAGTGCAGTTGTTGTTAAGTTAACTTTTATTTAATATATCCGTTCTCTGCTATATCCGTTCTCTGCCTGAAAAAAACGATACACAGCAGTCACACAGTGTGACTCAGTCTGTGTGCACTCAGCTCAGCCCAGTGTGCTGCACATCAATGTATAAAAGCTTATAATAATTGTGGGGGAGACTGGGGAGCACTGCAGGTTGTTATAGCAGGAGCCAGGAGTACATAATATTATATTAATTTAAAATTAAACAGTGCACACTTTTGCTGCAGGAGTGCCACTGCCAGTGTGACTAGTGGTGACCAGTGCCTGACCACCAGTATAGTAGTATATTGTTGTATACTATCTCTTTATCAACCAGTCTATATTAGCAGCAGACACAGTACAGTGCGGTAGTTCACGGCTGTGGCTACCTCTGTGTCGGCAGTCGGCACTCGGCAGGCAGTCCGTCCATCCATAATTGTATAATTATATACCACCTAACCGTGGTATTTTTTTTTCTTTCTTTATACCGTCGTCATAGTCATACTAGTTGTTACGAGTATACTACTATCTCTTTATCAACCAGTGTACAGTGCGGTAGTTCACGGCTGTGGCTACCTCTGTGTCGGCAGTCGGCAGGCAGTCCGTCCATCCATAATTGTATTATTATAATATATACCACCTAACCGTGGTTTTTTTTTCATTCTTTATACCGTCATAGTGTCATACTAGTTGTTACGAGTATACTACTATCTCTTTATCAACCAGTGTACAGTGCGGTAGTTCACGGCTGTGGCTACCTCTGTGTCGGCAGTCGGCAGGCAGTCCGTCCATCCATAATTGTATTATAATATATACCACCTAACCGTGGTTTTTTTTTCATTCTTTATACCGTCATAGTGTCATACTAGTTGTTACGAGTATACTACTATCTCTTTATCAACCAGTGTACAGTGCGGTAGTTCACGGCTGTGGCTACCTCTGTGTCGGCAGTCGGCAGGCAGTCCGTCCATCCATAATTGTATTATAATATATACCACCTATCCGTGGTTTTTTTTTCATTCTTTATACCGTCATAGTCAGTCATACTAGTTGTTACGAGTATACTACTATCTCTTTATCAACCAGTGTACAGTGCGGTAGTTCACGGCTGTGGCTACCTCTGTGTCGGCACTCGGCAGGCAGTCCGTCCATCCATAATTGTATTATAATATATACCACCTAACCGTGGTTTTTTTTCCATTCTTTATACCGTCATAGTGTCATACTAGTTGTTACGAGTATACTACTATCTCTTTATCAACCAGTGTACAGTGCGGTAGTTCACGGCTGTGGCTACCTCTGTGTCGGCAGTCGGCAGGCAGTCCGTCCATCCATAATTGTATTATAATATATACCACCTAACCGTGGTTTTTTTTTCATTCTTTATACCGTCATAGTGTCATACTAGTTGTTACGAGTATACTACTATCTCTTTATCAACCAGTGTACAGTGCGGTAGTTCACGGCTGTGGCTACCTCTGTGTCGGCAGTCGGCAGGCAGTCCGTCCATCCATAATTGTATTATAATATATACCACCTAACCGTGGTTTTTTTTTCATTCTTTATACCGTCATAGTCAGTCATACTAGTTGTTACGAGTATACTACTATCTCTTTATCAACCAGTGTACAGTGCGGTAGTTCACGGCTGTGGCTACCTCTGTGTCGGAACTCGGCAGGCAGTCCGTCCATCCATAATTGTATTACAATATATACCACCTAACCGTGGTTTTTTTTTCATTCTTTATACCGTCATAGTCAGTCATACTAGTTGTTACGAGTATACTACTATCTCTTTATCAACCAGTGTACAGTGCGGTAGTTCACGGCTGTGGCTACCTCTGTGTCGGAACTCGGCAGGCAGTCCGTCCATCCATAATTGTATTATTATAATATATACCACCTAACCGTGGTTTTTTTTTCATTCTTTATACCGTCATAGTGTCATACTAGTTGTTACGAGTATACTACTATCTCTTTATCAACCAGTGTACAGTGCGGTAGTTCACGGCTGTGGCTACCTCTGTGTCGGCAGTCGGCAGGCAGTCCGTCCATCCATAATTGTATTATAATATATACCACCTAACCGTGGTTTTTTTTTCATTCTTTATACCGTCATAGTCAGTCATACTAGTTGTTACGAGTATACTACTATCTCTTTATCAACCAGTGTACAGTGCGGTAGTTCACGGCTGTGGCTACCTCTGTGTCGGAACTCGGCAGGCAGTCCGTCCATCCATAATTGTATTACAATATATACCACCTAACCGTGGTTTTTTTTTCATTCTTTATACCGTCATAGTCAGTCATACTAGTTGTTACGAGTATACTACTATCTCTTTATCAACCAGTGTACAGTGCGGTAGTTCACGGCTGTGGCTACCTCTGTGTCGGCACTCGGCAGGCAGTCCGTCCATCCATAATTGTATTACAATATATACCACCTAACCGTGGTTTTTTTATACCACCTAACCGTGGCAGTCCGTCCATAATTGTATACTAGTATCCAATCCATCCATCTCCATTGTTTACCTGAGGTGCCTTTTAGTTCTGCCTATAAAATATGGAGAACAAAAAAGTTGAGGTTCCAAAATTAGGGAAAGATCAAGATCCACTTCCACCTCGTGCTGAAGCTGCTGCCACTAGTCATGGCCGAGACGATGAAATGCCAGCAACGTCGTCTGCCAAGGCCGATGCCCAATGTCATAGTACAGAGCATGTCAAATCCAAAACACCAAATATCAGAAAAAAAAGGACTCCAAAACCTAAAATAAAATTGTCGGAGGAGAAGCGTAAACTTGCCAATATGCCATTTACCACACGGAGTGGCAAGGAACGGCTGAGGCCCTGGCCTATGTTCATGGCTAGTGGTTCAGCTTCACATGAGGATGGAAGCACTCAGCCTCTCGCTAGAAAACTGAAAAGACTCAAGCTGGCAAAAGCACCGCAAAGAACTGTGCGTTCTTTGAAATCCCAAATCCACAAGGAGAGTCCAATTGTGTCGGTTGCGATGCCTGACCTTCCCAACACTGGACGTGAAGAGCATGCGCCTTCCACTATTTGCATGCCCCCTGCAAGTGCTGGAAGGAGCACCCGCAGTCCAGTTCCTGATAGTCAGATTGAAGATGTCAGTGTTGAAGTACACCAGGATGAGGAGGATATGGGTGTTGCTGGCGTTGGGGAGGAAATTGACCAGAAGGATTCTGATGGTGAGGTGGTTTGTTTAAGTCAGGCACCCGGGGAGACACCTGTTGTCCGTGGGAGGAATATGGCCGTTGACATGCCAGGTGAAAATACCAAAAAAATCAGCTCTTCGGTGTGGAGGTATTTCACCAGAAATGCGGACAACAGGTGTCAAGCCGTGTGTTCCCTTTGTCAAGCTGTAATAAGTAGGGGTAAGGACGTTAACCACCTCGGAACATCCTCCCTTATACGTCACCTGCAGCGCATTCATAATAAGTCAGTGACAAGTTCAAAAACTTTGGGTGACAGCGGAAGCAGTCCACTGACCAGTAAATCCCTTCCTCTTGTAACCAAGCTCACGCAAACCACCCCACCAACTCCCTCAGTGTCAATTTCCTCCTTCCCCAGGAATGCCAATAGTCCTGCAGGCCATGTCACTGGCAAGTCTGACGAGTCCTCTCCTGCCTGGGATTCCTCCGATGCATCCTTGCGTGTAACGCCTACTGCTGCTGGCGCTGCTGTTGTTGCCGCTGGGAGTCGATGGTCATCCCAGAGGGGAAGTCGTAAGCCCACTTGTACTACTTCCAGTAAGCAATTGACTGTTCAACAGTCCTTTGCGAGGAAGATGAAATATCACAGCAGTCATCCTACTGCAAAGCGGATAACTGAGGCCTTGGCATCCTGGGTGGTGAGAAACGTGGTTCCGGTATCCATCATTACTGCAGAGCCAACTAGAGACTTGTTGGAGGTACTGTGTCCCCGGTACCAAATACCATCTAGGTTCCATTTCTCTAGGCAGGCGATACCGAAAATGTACACAGACCTCAGAAAAAGAGTCACCAGTGTCCTAAAAAATGCAGCTGTACCCAATGTCCACTTAACCACGGACATGTGGACAAGTGGAGCAGGGCAGGGTCAGGACTATATGACTGTGACAGCCCACTGGGTAGATGTATGGACTCCCGCCGCAAGAACAGCAGCGGCGGCACCAGTAGCAGCATCTCGCAAACGCCAACTCTTTCCTAGGCAGGCTACGCTTTGTATCACCGCTTTCCAGAATACGCACACAGCTGAAAACCTCTTACGGCAACTGAGGAAGATCATCGCGGAATGGCTTACCCCAATTGGACTCTCCTGTGGATTTGTGGCATCGGACAACGCCAGCAATATTGTGTGTGCATTAAATATGGGCAAATTCCAGCACGTCCCATGTTTTGCACATACCTTGAATTTGGTGGTGCAGAATTTTTAAAAAAACGACAGGGGCGTGCAAGAGATGCTGTCGGTGGCCAGAAAAATTGCGGGACACTTTCGGCGTACAGGCACCACGTACAGAAGACTGGAGCACCACCAAAAACTACTGAACCTGCCCTGCCATCATCTGAAGCAAGAAGTGGTAACGAGGTGGAATTCAACCCTCTATATGCTTCAGAGGTTGGAGGAGCAGCAAAAGGCCATTCAAGCCTATACAATTGAGCACGATATAGGAGATGGAATGCACCTGTCTCAAGTGCAGTGGAGAATGATTTCAACGTTGTGCAAGGTTCTGATGCCCTTTGAACTTGCCACACGTGAAGTCAGTTCAGACACTGCCAGCCTGAGTCAGGTCATTCCCCTCATCAGGCTTTTGCAGAAGAAGCTGGAGGCATTGAAGAAGGAGCTAACACGGAGCGATTCCGCTAGGCATGTGGGACTTGTGGATGCAGCCCTTAATTCGCTTAACAAGGATTCACGGGTGGTCAATCTGTTGAAATCAGAGCACTACATTTTGGCCACCGTGCTCGATCCTAGATTTAAAGCCTACCTTGGATCTCTCTTTCCGGCAGACACAGGTCTGCTGGGGTTGAAAGACCTGCTGGTGACAAAATTGTCAAGTCAAGCGGAACGCGACCTGTCAACATCTCCTCCTTCACATTCTCCCGCAACTGGGGGTGCGAGGAAAAGGCTCAGAATTCCGAGCCCACCCGCTGGCGGTGATGCAGGGCAGTCTGGAGCGACTGCTGATGCTGACATCTGGTCCGGACTGAAGGACCTGACAACGATTACGGACATGTCGTCTACTGTCACTGCATATGATTCTCTCAACATTGATAGAATGGTGGAGGATTATATGAGTGACCGCATCCAAGTAGGCACGTCACACAGTCCGTACTTATACTGGCAGGAAAAAGAGGCAATTTGGAGGCCCTTGCACAAACTGGCTTTATTCTACCTAAGTTGCCCTCCCACAAGTGTGTACTCCGAAAGAGTGTTTAGTGCCGCCGCTCACCTTGTCAGCAATCGGCGTACGAGGTTACATCCAGAAAATGTGGAGAAGATGATGTTCATTAAAATGAATTATAATCAATTCCTCCGCGGAGACATTGACCAGCAGCAATTGCCTCCACAAAGTACACAGGGAGCTGAGATGGTGGATTCCAGTGGGGACGAATTGATAATCTGTGAGGAGGGGGATGTACACGGTGATATATCGGAGGGTGAAGATGAGGTGGACATCTTGCCTCTGTAGAGCCAGTTTGTGCAAGGAGAGATTAATTGCTTCTTTTTTGGGGGGGGTCCAAACCAACCCGTCATATCAGTCACAGTCGTGTGGCAGACCCTGTCACTGAAATGATGGGTTGGTTAAAGTGTGCATGTCCTGTTTTGTTTATACAACATAAGGGTGGGTGGGAGGGCCCAAGGACAATTCCATCTTGCACCTCTTTTTTCTTTTCTTTTTCTTTGCATCATGTGCTGATTGGGGAGGGTTTTTTTGGAAGGGACATCCTGCGTGACACTGCAGTGCCACTCCTAGATGGGCCCGGTGTTTGTGTCGGCCACTAGGGTCGCTAATCTTACTCACACAGCTACCTCATTGCGCCTCTTTTTTTCTTTGCGTCATGTGCTGTTTGGGGAGGGTTTTTTGGAAGGGACATCCTGCGTGACACTGCAGTGCCACTCCTAGATGGGCCCGGTGTTTGTGTCGGCCACTAGGGTCGCTAATCTTACTCACACAGTCAGCTACCTCATTGCGCCTCTTTTTTTCTTTGCGTCATGTGCTGTTTGGGGAGGGTTTTTTGGAAGGGCCATCCTGCGTGACACTGCAGTGCCACTCCTAGATGGGCCCGGTGTTTGTGTCGGCCACTAGGGTCGCTAATCTTACTCACACAGCTACCTCATTGCGCCTCTTTTTTTCTTTGCGTCATGTGCTGTTTGGGGAGGGTTTTTTGGAAGGGCCATCCTGCGTGACACTGCAGTGCCACTCCTAGATGGGCCCGGTGTTTGTGTCGGCCACTAGGGTCGCTAATCTTACTCACACAGCTACCTCATTGCGCCTCTTTTTTTCTTTGCGTCATGTGCTGTTTGGGGAGGGTTTTTTGGAAGGGACATCCTGCGTGACACTGCAGTGCCACTCCTAGATGGGCCCGGTGTTTGTGTCGGCCACTAGGGTCGCTTATCTTACTCACACAGCGACCTCGGTGCAAATTTTAGGACTAAAAATAATATTGTGAGGTGTGAGGTATTCAGAATAGACTGAAAATGAGTGTAAATTATGGTTTTTGAGGTTAATAATACTTTGGGATCAAAATGACCCCCAAATTCTATGATTTAAGCTGTTTTTTAGTGTTTTTGGAAAAAAACACCCGAATCCAAAACACACCCGAATCCGACAAAAATAATTCGGTGAGGTTTTGCCAAAACGCGTTCGAACCCAAAACACGGCCGCGGAACCGAACCCAAAACCAAAACACAAAACCCGAAAAATTTCAGGCGCTCATCTCTATTCTATATTAGTATAAAGTGCTGATGTCAGGTGGGCAGCGGAGGTGCCAGACAGCGGAGGGTGCAGGAGGTGCCATGAGCCTCTGACTAGTGTCACTTCTATATTGGTATAAAGTGCTGATGCCAGGTGAGCAACGGAGGTGCCAGACAGCGGAGGGTGCAGGAGGTGCCCTGAGCCTCTGACTAGTTTTACTTCATAATTGGTATAAAGTGCTGATGCCAGGTGGGCAGCGGAGGTGCCAGACAGCGGAGGGTGCAGGAGGTGCCATGAGCCTCTGACTAGTTTTGCTTCTATACTGATAAAGCTTAAATACAGAAGCAAAACTAGTATGGGACTCAGGACACCTCCTGCATCATCTGCTGTCTGGCACCTCCGCTGCTCACCTGGCACCATCACTTTATAGCCCAACCAGCAGCTGCACGGCTTTCTTCATCTGTTAATTGTTAAATAGGCTGTGCTGATACAAGAGAGAGAGAGAGAGAGAGAACATCAAAGCATCCCTGATCCCACACAGCATATTGAGTTTGCAGTGCAACCCCAGAACATGGCCACACTCAGCCCAATAATACTCTTCTTTCAACCCCACTTACAAGCTTACTTACCTTCCAGATACTTTATTTATCTGACCAATTTGAATTGGATTATTATCAGGCGCCAGTGACGTAACTAGGGTCTTTTGCACCCAAGGGAAAATTAAGAATGGCGCCCCCCCCCCTCCTCCGCGTGCTCTTCCAGAAAAGGGGTGAAGTCAAATGGGGAAGGACATGATTTCACTTTTTGGGTGAGTAGCTGTGATGGAGACTAGGGACAGAGTGAGCGAGGTAGAGAGAGAGAGGCCAGGGGCACAAAGAGAGAGAGAGAGAGAGGCATGGGGAAGAAAAGAGAAGTACAGGTATGGTGAAGGAGAGAGAAAGGCATTGGGAGAAAGAGTAAAAAAAGGGGGGGTTAGGGTGCTGCGCTCGATGAGAAAGAGAAGGATTCTGAACCTAGGTTGCTGCTTGGAGTGGTGGAACCTATTCCACTGTTAGTCAGGATACATAAAAAGGGGGTGTACTCCTAGCGCTACCGTGGATAAAACACACAATACTAGTTTGAAAATAGGATGTATTTATTGTACACAATCACAAAACAGCTAAAATAACGTGGCATTTGTGGAATTTCTATGGTCTATTCAGAAGCTAGTAAGTGATGCGAGCCTAGACCAAACCATACCTCCCAACTGTCCCGATTTTCACGGGACAGTCCCATTTTTTTAGGACTGTCCCATTGTCCCACCCGCGGGCCACAGTGTCCTGCGGTGGGGGGCAGTTGGGAGGCTCCAGACACTTGCTGCTCTGCTCAGTTCAGAGCAGCGGTGAATAGATGTCTATTCATTGGAGACAGAGGCACAGGGGGCATGCCAGCAGCTCCCAGAGCGCTAGCCATGCCCCCATACTGACGAAAAACGGGAGTGTGGCTCGTGATCGCGGCACTCCCGCAAAGCCATGCCCCCTTTTCTATAGGCCATGCCTCCTTTTCGGGCGGCCAATGTGTCCCTCCTTAGCTTCTCCCAATGTTGGGAGGTATGACCAAACCAATGTTATTATTATTGGTTTTTAGAAATAATTCCTAGGTATAATTGCTATTTGTGGGCAGTGTTCCTAGTACCGGTAGACAAACTAATCCACAAACAAACAACAAACATATATAGAAAAGTTAAAAAAAATGCAATAAAAATTATACTTTGGAGGTCTGGATGCCTGTTATTGGAATCACAAATGTTTCCTTACTCCAAAGCTTGACCTCTAGTATGCAGTAATTAAAGTCAATTAAGTGTGATCACTTGAGGTGTATCAGAATAAATCAGTTCACAGTCATTAAGGTACATATGTGAGGGTGATGCGCTGATATCATCTTACCCACTCCGTCAGTGGTTGTTGTTCGTTGCCCCAAAGCCTATTAAGTGGTCGGTGTGCTTGTTCTGCAATGTCAGACCCTCATCCCGGAAAGTAAATGTTCATAGATAACACACACTGCCAGTGAATAGATGTTGGGGTGGCTTGTGTGGAGGTGGGTGCTGGTAAATACCTCTTGCGGCAAGTTGTCACGGCTTGTGGGGCTTCTCGGTCCTCCTGGCTGCAGAGATCGGTTGGGTTTGCTAGGTGTCTGCCGGCGGAGCTTACCGAGCAGTCCTCCGAGTGCACTGATGCGGTTCTGTTCGGGATCAGTATCTCTGTAATCTGATTACAGAGATACTGATCCCAAACCGAGAAAGAGAGATGGGGAAAGAGAGAGAGAGGCATGGGGAGTGAGAGGGAGAGTCATAAAGAGAGACATGTGGAAGGAGAGAGAGAGGCATGGCAAGAGAGTGAGAGAGATGCATAGGGAGAGAGGGGGGGGGAGAAAGAGAGGGGCATGGTGTGAGAGAGGGGGGCATGGGGAGGGAGAGAGGCTTGGGGAAAGAGAGACATGGTGAAGGACAGAGAGAGGCATGGCAAGAGAGAGAGAGAGGGGCAAGGGGAAGGAGAAAGGGAGGCATGGGAGAGAGAGGCATGGGGAGAGAGTGGGCATGGGGAGAGAGAGGGAGGGCATGGGAGAGAGAAAAAGAGAGGCATGGGGAAAGAGAGAGAGAGAGAGGGAGGCATGGGAGAGAGAAAAAGAGAGGCATGGGGAGAGAGAGAGAGAGAGAGACGGAGGCATGGGGGGAGAGAGGGAGTCCTAGGGAGACAGCAAGAGTTCACTCCAAGTTCTGTGGGACACTTAGTTCTGTTGGACACTCAGACTCAGCTTTACAAGGTGAGTATGACATTGTCACGGAGACACACATGCCTGCCCTGCCCCCGTACCCTGTTGCTGTCCCCAGCAGCGCTCTCCAGCTGCTGCTCCTGGTACATAGACCACAGACCCATGTTGGGCAGGGTGCCCAGCCCCAGACCAACCGCATGCAGCAACCGCTTCTCCTTCAGCTCATGCTGGCTGCTCCCCCATCTCACACACCCCTCTCTCCGAAGCAGCAAGCCTGACAGCCAGGGTCACTGAGCCAGCCAGACACAGGCGGCGGCACTGCTCCCAGTAGCGGCACCCAGGAGAGGGGCGGGAAAACATTTTACTAGTTCACACTCCCACGGTGCCAGCGTCATGTGGTTATCTTGTATTCGCGGTCCGCAAAATCCAGCCGGAGGGGATCGGGGGTGACTTGCAGCAGGTCATGGTGGTGCACTGGTCTTTGGCACCCCCCTCTACCTGGTCTGCTGCAGCGCCCAGGGCACATGCCCTGCTCGCCCCATGCTAGTTTTGCCACTAGTTGCAGTGGGCAACTTTCCTTAGGAAAACATTTTTTGGACAGTCTTAGTTGACCTGTCTCTTCCAAATTCTACAGTCCAAAACTTAAACAGCAAATCGCAACTTCTGTCTCTTTGATCTTGTTTATTCTGATCAGCTGTCAAAAGTTTTTAAATGACAAGGAAATGATTTTATATTCAGATCTCGGAGCCCCGCGTCCCTTTATCTGTTAAATTCCATCTGACAAAAGTAACAATGTTCTGTCTTTGTCATATGTTCTATCCCTCCCAGACCGAATTGCTCTGGTGACCAAACCATCTCTATGTGTCTAAGACAGATAATACCTCAAGAACTGACAGATGCAGAATGGGACAAATACAATATTTACAATTGAAAAGATGAAAAGCAACAGCCCGGCCTTATCAGTCTGATGGGAGAGATATCATAAAAGAACCATAATATTTTGCCTGCAGAATTTCTCTTCTTTCAGTTTACGGCTCGCTCTCCCAGGAAGCAGCGTTACCAGTATCTGACATTTCTCCTTAAATGTAAGAATCAATAAATCTTTGTTTCTCAGTGTCAGGCTCTTTGACCTTATTGTGTTGCTGCGTAAAAATGAAAATAAAGGCAGTCTGTGATAATAAAATACCAAGCCGCAACACGCCGTGTGGATCGTAAGTGGAGAATTTGGTTTATTTGTTTGTAGTTGCTGTTGTTGTAGCTCATTGTAGATTCTGAACCTTGTATAATAAGTCACCCTGGAGCAAACATCATTCAGATATAGACAAGTAAATGTCATATGCGTTTGATTGACAGGTCGCGCTCAATAATACAAGAGTTTGACTTAAGGATCAATTTGTTTTATTTCTCTAAATCTTCACTGTCATTAAATGTACAATTGATCTTAGATGGGATTCATCATATCCTAATTTTAGGATTCATTATTTTGCATCACAAATGTGGCATATTCATTTACTTAATAACTGGAACTGTGCAAATGATTGTTGGTGCCCGGGGTGCAGGCACTATTAGAGTGACATTAGGGGATATTCACTAAGCTTGGTGCAAACCTGCACAGTCCGGTAACTCGCAGCAGCCGGGGCGGCTTGGAATGGAAAACCAGCCCGGGAAATTTATGGAATCAGCCCTGATGGGGCGGGATCACTTGAGAGGGTGGGGTCTGTCATGGGGTGGGGCAAGATCCCTCATAGGGCCCCAATTATCACTGAAAACCAACACTTTATAACTAATTTAACAGTTCCATAGCAAAAGGGTTAGGCTGCGGAGAGGTGGGTTAGGGTTAGGCAGCGGGGATGGGGGTTAGGGTTAGGCACCTCTGCAGGGGGGGGGGTCTAGGGTTAGGCTGCTGGAAGGGAGGGTTATGGGGTGTAGGGAGAACACCCCTTACTCACCCTTGTTGGTCTTTTCATCAATGGATCCTGGTGTCGGTCTTAAAATCGCCGAGATCCTGTGCACCGGGATCTCATACTGATTCCATATATATATGTATATATATATATATATATATATATATATATATATATATATATATACACATGCAATAGTAACAAACTGGTGGCACTCCCGATCACGCCTTGACATAGTGGCACTAAGCCCCAAAATGTTAAAAGTTATGTGATTTGACCAATACACGTTTTTGATTTACAAGACCCAGGAGTGCCGCCAGTTTGTCCCTATTCTGTAATACCATTATCCATGGAGGGCACCAGGGTATGTTGCTACTACGCTTAAGGGGTGCCGGACCCTATACCACTGAAATTAACATTATAGCACACGGTACGAGCCGAAATTCACATTGTAGCACACTGAATGAGCCGAAATTCACATTGTAGCACACTGAATGAGCCGAAATTCACATTATAGCACACGGTACTAGCCGAAATTCACATTGTAGCACACTGAATGAGCCGAAATTCAGATTATAGCTCACTGAATGAGCCGAAACTCACATTGTAGCACACTGAATGAGCCGAAATTCACATTATAGCACACTGAATGAGCCGGAACTCACATTATAGCACACTGAATGAGCCGGAACTCACATTATAGCACACTGAATGAGCCGGAACTCACATTATAGCACACTGAATGAGCCGGAACTCACATTATAGCACACTGAATGAGCGAAATTGTGACAGCAGGGACAGCCAGAGTGACAGCAGGGACAGGGAGAGAGAGAGTAACGACAGGGAGAGAGAGAGTAACGACAGGGAGAGAGAGAGTGACAACAGTGACAGCAGGGAGAGAGAGAATGACAGTAGGGACAGTAATGACGGGGAGAGAGGGTGACAGCAGGGGAACATTACCTAACTGTGGTCGGTGGAGGCACCCATGGGCAGCGACGGTGATAAGGAGGCCTTTGGTGCAGTGAGGTCCCTCTGACTGCCATTTGTTGCGGGTGAGCGGCTGGCGGCGGGCGGCTGGCCAGGGGCGTAAGTTAATACCAGACGCCCGGAGGCGAAAAAGATCATATTGCCCCCTTACTCGGTCCAGTTCAGGTATACACACAAAGCCACATATACACGCATACACACACTTACATATATAAAAATACACACCCAAGCACATTTATAACCCTTTTACACCAAAATCCCAGGTCTGACCCAGGATTTGGAACACGGTTCTAAGCCGTGTCAGACCCGGGACTCCTCCCATTTACACTGCAGTGCCGATCCGGGATATTCCCGGATCAGCACCGTTTACACTACACCCGGGTACAGTGTCTTGTGGGCCGGCGCTTAGAGATGATGTAATCTCCAAGCGCAGGGAAACACTGCAGAGCGGGACTCCGGAGCGTCTCGCCGGGGGAAAGCACAGCAGTCTGGAAGCTGCTGTGCTGCCCGCAGCCTCCGGTGCTTCCAGGCTCCAGACATGGCGCTACTGTCTGCATAGACAGCATGTGCCATGTCCCCAGCTGCTGCATGGTAACCAGTACGGTGCGCCGTGACCCCCAGCCTCCCGATCGCCCGCTGGACACTACGGTACGGGAGGTTTGCCATGCTGTAAATGGGTGCCGGGTCGGCTGACCCGGCTTACCCATTTACACCGCTTCCTGCCGTGTCCAACCCTGCGTATGTGCCGTGTTGGATTCCCGGGAAAGTGGACCCGGGCTTTAGGAGAAGGACCCTTTTACACCGCCTGCAATCCCGGGATTTTGCGCGCTCCCGTGCAAAATCCCGGGATATTTCAGGTGGAGTAAAAGGGGTATTACACACAGCCATATACAGTACACACACACACACATTATACCACTTATACACACACACATAGCCACATATCTACATACTCAGTTACACACATGCAGCCACATTTACACACACACACACACACACACTGTCCTTACACTGACACTATGGGAGCCGGCCATCCGTGGTCCGGAAGACTGAGCTGGACAGATGCACTGTCAGGGGGGCGGGAGCCGAGCAGCCGGGCGGTAAGCGGCTGGTGTGAGCGGCGGCGGCTGGGTGGCTGTGAGCGAGTACAGCACTCTACACAGCCGCCGGCCGCCGAGCAGGGACGGGAGGACAATGTGCAGCAGGATGGCCACTTCCCTTCTGCTGCACTTCATTTCCGGGTCAGTGGAAGAAGTGGCGGTATATCATACCGCCGTATACCGTCCCACTTCGACCACTGTATTGTGAATGCCAAATTGCTTTCTTACAAATATTTAAAATGCCCGCTCTAATATATATTGTAAACGCCTGCACCTCTTATTACCATGTGCCATGAATGTGCGCTATACATAGCAAAACACTGCATCCCATAAGAGAAAACAATATACCCACACTTTATCTGAGTTCCAAAGCTCATTGATGTATATATTTGTTATTAAAAGGATATGGATTCAATATATTACAATGTACAGTATACACATAATTACATGATTACAATTTATACAGTAAGCAGTTAATACATACAGTTACAGTTACAGGCCAGCATACAATACCATTATCTTTCTCATATAAATTCGTCTCTCCATATCACTCTCTCTCTCTCTGTAAAATCATGCAGGCACTCCATCATCGTCTGAGACAAAAACAGCAACTGCCTCCTGTGTGATCAGCAATGTGTTATCTAGTTTTTGGGGGAGGGGACTTTCTCATTCATGATGAGTCACTAGTCTGTTGGTAAACAGGTTCAGCCTTGGAGACATCAAAAGGGGCTGGCCTGAGCTTCCTGTCCACTACCTGTTTGGAATATCTATTGTTCTAATAAAAGTGATTTTACCTTTCATACATTTAATCATAACTATTTGTTGCAATGTCCTACAACTTAATAACAAGTATCAAATGAATCTACACATTAATCTGGTTGCTTTAATAGTATATATGACAGGTCTATCTTGCTTCGTTCAAATAATACATATACATGACTACTTCATTATATAATTTTAAATCATCATGATGTCTGGCGCTTGATATTATTATAATTATGTACTGTATGAAATAAGTGTCGAATCCATCTCTGTGGCATGTCCGTGTAAATGCGTGTGTTACCATATTTTGCTGTGCTCGCTGCGCGTATTTGCAAGTATAGCGACTCATAATGTGTGTAGTTTGTATGTTCTTTTTATGTAATATTTTTTACTTCGACAGTCCACCTTTTGGCAGTAAACAATAACTGCCATCAATTATTAACATAAGAAAAAAAATATTTCATACAATAATCTGTGATCTAGACATGTATGTATTCATTTCGCAAATCAGACACTTGACTATATTTAAGGAAGACAGGGAGGAGGACGAGACATCCTCTATATGCACTCGGCGGTCACGGGACCACTGGTTGGGTGTGGGACAACATTCAACCTATAGAGTATGCTGGGACAGTGCTTTGGCACGAACATTTCACACATACATGTACCTACGTCTTTGTACAATGATGTTTGGATTTGATTGAGGTTCTGCTGGGTAGATGAAGAAGACACAAACAAATCGTGACAGTGACATATAAAATTTTCATGATCTACATATTCCTATCATTTTCTGAACATTGTTTCCATCTATGGAACGTATGCTAGGTCTGTTTAATAATTGAACAAGGGTTATAAGTAGTGTCCTTCCTAAATAACATAAACCTTCGGAGTTCGGGGAGAGCCACTCATAAACCTTTCTTCCACATATATTAATGAGCTCTTTATCTGCAATGTGTGAATAGCCATTGTCTGATTGTTCCTGATTACCTCCGAACTCCATAACTGCTAGACCTTTGATTTTTCTCTGACTTTAACAAACTGATCGGCTAATCCTGGGATCCTATAAGGAAATCACTCCTTGCTCCAGAACCAGTTCCAGTCCCACACTCGACTCCTCATAAAAAAACCTCGCAAAAATAGAATATCCTGAAAAAAAATGTTTGTCAGCGGGAAAGAGAGAAAAGAGAAATAGAACAAAACAACTCTTGTTCATAACAAATCAATTACAATGACTGGTCTTTCTGCAATCCTTTAGTATGCTCAGGTAGTGTTCAACAGTGCCGCCTCTCAGTCTTCACGGAACAGAGTCTCTGGTGATACTTTTGCGATCTCACTCCATTTACGAGTTCCTTCCGGACTACCGACTTTCCTGCAATGGGAATCGTGGACCCAAGTCTCTCTCTCGGCTACTTGCACTGGGATAGTGCTGTCAACAAAACTTGGTATGGTCCTTCCCACCTTTCTATTAGGCAACCTGAGCGTAAGAACAATCACACAGTCTCTTGGTTCACAATCAAGACAGTTAGTATTTGGCATACCAGCAATCAACAGTTTCAAGTTCTTTTGTCAAGTTCGCAAATGCTGGCTCATCTCAATAAGGTACTGTACTGTCACCTCATTGGTGTATTTCTGATCATTGTGCGGATCAATCATGACATGAGGTTGTCTTCCAAAAACAACCCCAAAAAAAAGACACAAATACCAAAACAAAAACAAAAACAAATTTCGAAAAGGGTGATTCGTTGAGTGAAGATCTGGGAGTTGTTCTTATGCTACATAATACTAGTGGCAGTATCTATGATCACAATAGTACAATTTCAAGCTTTGCTCCTACTTCTAGGGGTACCATTATCTACACACAAATTTCTGCGCAATTTTTCTTTGCGGTAAACACAGCAGCATCCGTGGCAGCAGGAAATGCCTCTACCCAGTTTGAGAAAACATCAGTGCACACCAATACATAACAATAATTCCTAAAGGGTGTTAACTGTACGAAGTCGATTTGTATTTCCTGAAAAGATACGTCTGCAGGAGGGATATGGGATGGATCTGTTGGTATTGCTTTACCAATATTCTTCCTCAAGCAAGCAAGACAGGTCATTGCTCTCTTACCTGCATGAGAATAGAATCCTGGCGCACACCAGTAGGCTCTCATTAGCCTGCACATACCCTCTTTGCCTAGAGGAGTCAGACCATGTGCCACCTCAGCTAGACTTGGAAGGTATGCTCTGGGGGCTACTGGCTTACTGTGTCCACCTATCCACAGTCCTGAGGACTCCTGGCCATACCCCTTTGTCCACCAGACTGCCTTTTCCTGTAGGGAACACAAATGTTTCATTTTAATTTACTATCGTGTGTTTGCAATGTAGAGTACCATGAGCATAACTTAAAAAAACAAAAAAACACATCTCTAGAGGAGAGAAAGAGGAAGAAAATGAAAAAGAAAATGTCAGGTTTGCCATTCACCAACAGGCATATCAGTGTCTATACAAAATTTCCCTTCACCAGTATTCCCGTTCTCCACCCTTTGTGCATGACAAGGCACACTGCAGTAATACTGGTGTTATCGTGCTGTTGAGATATACTGGGTTTGGGCAGAACTCTGAAGGACCTAGGCATGTGGAGTTTGAACTGTAATTGGGTCCATGTATTGTACCACCCTGTGTGAACGCAAAAGATGAAGAGGAAACTGTAGAGAAACAGAATAGAGGTTGGTGACAGATGAGTTTGTAGAGGTGAAGAAGATTTTATAAAAATTTGACAACTGGATTGGGCACTACGGGGAAGTGATTCTCTACTTGGTCTATTCCCCTTAAAAAAAATTGTGTTTATCGTATCGCTATTGGGACTATCCCAGCCATCAATCCAGTGTCCTGTCCATCCTAAGTTCATAGAGAACCCGGTATCTGTGAGATAATTTCCTCTACCTGTGATGGACATGCATCTAGAACAGTAGAATGCGACATTAGTCTTCGTGGGTGTCTAACATACTTTGTACTTCCTGAGCGGGAGCACGGTATATGTATATCATATCTAACAAAATTAAGTTAATAAGGGGCCATTTCTGCTAGGAAAAAGAAGCAAAAGTTTAGAGGCCCCATCTTAACCCCAGCAAGTTTTGTCAAAGGGTAATGTTGCATTTATTTTGTTCTTCCCATTAGCCGAATCTGTGTTTTCTATATGGCTTATGATTCCTTACTATATGTCCCTTGGTCCCGTCTATGTGTTTAATAATATGGCTTGTGTTTTCTGTCTAGGGGGTCTATATTGACTATGTGTCCTACTACTCCTACAATCTCTGGCAAAATGCCCTTCCTTCCTACAAGTGTAACATATTATTGACCATTAGGGATCTGGGGTTTGGACTGATGGGTCTTTCCTGTGTGTGCCAGTATACTTACCGTCCTCAACCTCTCCACCTGTTGTTCTCTGCGCCTAGCACTATTCTTGTGATGTTCAATAGCACACTATCTAAGATTAGCTACTGTGACCCCTTTCCAATTTTGCAAAGAAGTCTGCACCCTGACACTCAATGCCTTATTGAGCCCGTCCATTTGCACAGAGACAGCCACCTCCCATTTTCCGAATTAGTGTTTACTAGTGGTCTTATCCAGATGGAGAGTTTTTTATTACTGCAAAAGACAAAAAAAAAAAGAAAAAAGGTTTAACAAGCTTCTAGGTCATGCGAAGTATTCATTCAATCCTTCTCATCCCGTATTAAGGGTCTGTACATGGTCCAACAAACATTTCTGAGCTCATCTTGACTAGGGGCATTACTAGGAATGAATACTTCTTATATGGTAACTGAAAGAAATACCCTGGGGTTACCTTGTCTCTGTCCGCTTTCCTACTGGCAAATACTAATGTGCGGACAGGTTTCTCTCCATTTCTGACGTTACTTTCTTGATTTTTTTGTTTTGTTTTATTTTTGGGTTTTACTATATATGTACACAAATGATACCATACTTACCTATTCCACTTGTCTCAGCCACTTCCCCCACAGGCTACTGCTCTTCTTTTATCGGTTAAATACTCCTCTGGGTACATGAGAAATGGCTGAAAACAATCAGGTCACCTTCTCCTCCTAAATACAACTTCAACATTCATTAGTACATATATAGGTTACAGTCATATTTTTCATATTTTTATTATGTTCTATAGTTTGTATGCTGGCCGTAACTGCTTCCACATCTACATATGGTGGTGTACTTGCATTCTTTTTTTTTCTTCCTACTTGTTTATTGTTGCTACAAGTTCAAATAGTTCTTATAATTCCATTCTTGTCTTATATGACTTTGGTTAGACATACCACCTGCAATACCTTAGGATCAAACTCACCAACCCCTCTTGCTGCCACAGGTTTAAACACTTTGTATGTCTGACCCTTTGTTTTCTGGATTTTATCAGACATATCCTTATCCTTAAGTTCTGCAGTACCTCTGGTTCAAAGCTGCCCACCTTAGGGAATGGTACCCTATCGTTGTCAGTCATATGTACCCATTCAGACAAAAAGTCTTCAGCGTGTGGACCATATTTCCCACACATAATACTTTTTCCTTTTTTTTTTAAACCTTGCTGACCCCTTGGGCTTCGGCTCTTCAGCCTGATCCCTGGCTAAACGTCCCTTAGTTGAGCAACTGGCTCCCATAATTGTGGGCCTTTTCCCACAAACACCAAAATACTCAATATAAGGTGACGGTGAAAGTTCTCCGAGCGCTTTAACCCACTCTCGCCCACGTTGGCCAGTACTACCATACACTGTCGATAGCGAATGCAATGTACCCAACTTAGGGCCTCTATTGACCTATATTTACTGGAAGTTTTTAGGAATAACTTACCCTTTCCAGTAAAGTATCTGTCGTTGGAGATTTTCCTGAGAGAGACCAGCGAAAACTCCCTATGCACTTTTTATACACAAATCACGCTTGCGTATGCTGTATACAGCGCTAATGATACCGCGATTTTACGCAAAAGCTCATAAAAGGGGTATCAAGTTGCGCTATATATCGCACCCACAAACGCGCGGTCCAATCGCACAGCGTACAGGTACTTGTTACCTATCCGCCGTATGACCACTGGAATCGAATCACAAGCTGCGAAACCTCAGCCAGAGCGTATCAAAAAACTACATGGGTCACACAGTTCATAATTCACAATTCCCTACCATGCTCCTGTGTAAGTCTCCTCACGACTTACGTATTCCAAATCCTATACTAACATGAGTCAGCCGCCTCACACCACCAAGCCTCCACTCACTTGGTGTACCGAACAACGGGATTCCGAATTCCGGGGTTCGAATCCACTCACTCCTACGTTCGCTCACTCAAATACACTTTGTTTTTCTGTACAGAAAATTTTAATTCATTCAGATTGGCAGCTTTACCCCCAGAGGCAATACAGTTTAAACAAAAGTTTTATACTAATCTGCTTTAGAAACCGGGTAGTTTTGTGCTATTGTAGCCTGGCTACTGTCCCACCTTTGAACTAAACTACACTATTGAGTAATTTGTACTTAGCGCCCGCACTCTTACTTACTTTGCGTAAACACGCGACCGTGCGTGTCTCTTACGCTGCGTGCGCAGTCCTGTACTTTGTCCGAGACACGTGTACAAAACCCTGCATCCTCAATAAAACAAATCACACAGCTCTATAAATGTGAACAATACTAATTACTATTGCCCACTAGACACAACTTGTTCTGTATAAACTTTTATGCAGACCTGCGTTTGTGTCTTTACACTTACTTCCTTAAAATACTGTTATTTCAAATTTACCTATATAGCAACAAATGTATCCTATTTCACACAGATCTATAATGACTGCAATAATCTATAATTTAAATGATATGATTCAGATTGGATAACAATCTTGCAGAACATACACTGATATAAATATACACATAATAATAATAATAATAATAATAATAATAATAATAATATTATTATATATATGTATCATTCACTAGCCTTCTATGTGACTCATTTACCCATTCAGTGCTTCTAATTTGCATATCAAAGCTATTTGCTTTTCACTGCTAAGAAAAAGCAGTTACACAGGTTAATTTGCATTTCAATGCCTATCTTATAGCAAACAGAGAGTTACCTAAATCCTGGGAAAGAAGAAGAAAAAAAAGTATTTTTTTATTTTCTTTTTTTGTGTGCAATTTCTTACACCAAGCCAAGCATTTATCTCACCATTTACTCTCACTAGGCCCAATTGAAACTATTTGTAATTGACTATGGCATGGGTTAAATAAATGCATTGGTAACTCATAAATGGTGCTTGATGTGACCAAGGAAACTGATTGTTCTGAGCAGACTGAAAATCAGCTATTTAGAAAACGACCTTCCTAAAATGGCCACTGCTCCTCCCCCTTCCACATCCATGAGGTTTACACAAAATGGTGAACACACCATGTGGTTAGTCCAAAATGGAGGACAGACCATGCGGCTTCCTTTGTCACAAAGAAATCACACATTATACAAGCACCAGAAGTTATTTTAGGCCTGAGTTAAAAAAAAAACTATATCAAGGCTATGCAGCAACTTTTAAATGTACTTTAAAACCTACTTAACAGATAAACAATCCAATCTGAATCAAACACAATATGACTTATTTGAACTTTGTTTTGCAACAATAAAAATACATTTTAGCATTTTAAATATTATGAGAAACGCATTGTCCCTTGAAATTTCATATCATTGGCTTACTGATATCACAATAATACACATGGATATGATTTTCTCAGCTTTACGATGCGTCCGCCACAAGCTGATCGACCACAGTGTCGCGTTTATAATGTACAGTGCATCATTAAGACCATGATATCCCGTAAGAGCCCTCATCTGTGAATGCCAAATTGCTTTCTTAAAAATATTTAAAATGCCCGCTCTAATATATATTGTAAATGCCTGCACCTCTTATTACCTTGTGCCATGAATGTGCGCTATACATAGCAAAACACTGCATTCCATAAGAGAAAACAATACACCCACACTTTATCTGAGTTCCAAAGCTCATTGATGTATATATTTGTTATTAAAAGGATATGGATTCAATATATTACAATGTACAGTATACACATAATTACATGATTACAATTTATACAGTAAGCAGTTAATACATACAGTTACAGTTACAGGCCAGCATACAATACAATTATCTTTCTCATATAAATTTGTCTCTCCATATCACTCTCTCTCTGTAAAATCATGCAGGCACTCCATCATCGTCTGAGACAAAAACAGCAACTGCCTCCTGTGTGATCAGCAATGTGTTATCTAGTTTTTGGGGGAGGGGACTTTCTCATTCATGATGAGTCACTAGTCTGTTGGTAAACAGGTTCTGCCTTGGAGACATCAAAAGGGGCTGGCCTGAGCTTCCTGTCCACTACCTGTTTGGAATATCTATTGTTCTAATAAAAGTGATTTTACCCTTCATACTTTTAATCAGAACTATTTGTTGCAATGTCCTACAAATTAATAACAAGTATCAAATGAATCTACACATTAATCTGGTCGCTTTAATAGTAAATATGACAGGTCTATCTTGCTTCGTTCAAATAATACACATACATGACATTACTTCATTATATAATTTTAAATCATCATGATGTCTGGCGCTTGATATTATTATAATTATGTACTGTATGAAATAAGTGTCGAATCCATCTCTGTGGCATGTCCGTGTAAATGCGTGTGTTACCATATTTTGCTGTGCTCGCTGCGCGTATTTGCAAGTATAGCGACTCATAATGTGTGTAGTTTGTATGTTCTTTTTATGTAATATTTTTGACTTCCACAGTATATATATATATATATATATATATATATATATGTGGACCGTCCAGACAGGGACCCACCCGGCATCCCGGCATCTCAATACGCCCCTGCCCAGCAGCCAGTGTTATTGGTAAATATACTGTAGATAAGGCTCTACTGTATTCTAAAATGAGACTTAAAGCCATCATCTCCTAACCTGTGTAGCACAGTCATTTTTCAATAATGGAAAACCTTCAGGAACTTTCTTTGCACCAGTGGCACCGAGAGGGATGGCCGGATGAGGGTACTAATTAAACAGGGCCAGGTTCCCCCTGGTCCCATCCCCCACTCCCCTTCCTTACCTGTCAGCAGCAGCTGCAGCTCTTTTCCTCAGCCCAGCACATGTGCTGGACTGCAATGTGGCCAGGGAGGCACTTAAAGTACTATTTTTTCTGTATATTTTTTTTAAGGGTGCATGGCCACGCCTCCTTGGATTAGACCACGCCCCCTGAAAAAGTACCTGGGCCCAGCCAGGCTCTTTTCTGCCCTGCTTTGCACTACTAGGACCATCTCAACAATGGACTTTTGACTCATAACAGTTAGCAAGACTCATCCCATGCTACAGGGACAGAAGGACAAAACTCATGCAAGCTCACTGTTTTTCAGACAAATTTGCCCTAATTTATAAGTACTGATAAGGTAGAGTTGTGGGAAAGAATTATCAATCACATCAGGTTAAGGATAAGATCAGAACAGTTGTAGATTTAAAATAAGCTGTTTTATATGAAAGAGTTAAATATAACATATTAACAGTCAGGGACATAGAGAATGAGCCAGGGCCAAACACTAGATAGGGGGCATGACCTAAACAGAGGGGTGTGGCCATACTGTACCTCTTACATAAAAAACATTTATCACAAGAAATAAATTGCATTGCGGCACCACACGCTGCACGCGGTGGGGGAAGGACGCCATGCAGATCTAGGGGGTTTATCATCATCTTATCTTCCTTGATCTGGGAAGCGAGCGCTCCTCCTCAGCCGGCACCATCTTACCAGATTTGGGCACTGTGCCAGAGTCTTTGTTTTCACTGTGCGGTGCCAATGATAACAGTATATAGTAATATATACAAATGTCCTGACTCACTGACTCATCACCACTCAGGCCTTATCCCTGGACCTAGAAACATGAAATTTGGGGAGTATGTTCCTTCCATGAAGTAAGCACCCACTTAAGCAGGGTTTTTGTTTTTTTAAATTTGACTTCTACAGGTTGAAAAGGGGTAAAATGTTTCCTTTCGCTTGAGGTGACTGGGTGGCAAAGCAACATGTCCCAAGTGCTGCGTGGACTGTAAGCTCATTGTCTGGGATGATGGCGGCTTGAGAGGTGGGGCTGCAACGCAGTCCAGTATTCAAGTAGGCGAATCACATGAACTGCCAAAATGTTTGGCAGCCTTTGGAGTGGCAGTTGGTGTGGCTTCAAATAGCAGCCACTCTCCTTCCCAGTCCACAATGACCGTGGTGCACACAATAATAAAATTACAGCTCTCCAAATAGCAGCAATCGTCAGCCTTTGTTCATATAGTAAAGAAGAGACAATTAGCTCATCGTGTCATGCAACATTTTGAGTTTATTACCCATGAGGCGGGTAATAAACCCACACATTGCAAGACACGATGGGTTAATTGTTTCTTCTTTACTGTATGAACAAAGGCAGACGAGTGCCGCCATTTGGAGTGCCATATATGTTTATTTATATATACAGGTTGAGTATCTTATCCAAAATTCTAAATCTCACATGTACTGAGATAATGACATATATATTATGTGTATATATAGCTATATTATATATATATATATATATATATATATATATACATATATAAATGTGTCATTATCTCAGTAGGGGAACCAAAAATGTGTGATTTTTAATTTTGGATAAGGGATACTCAACCTGTATGTATGTATGTATGTATATATATATATATATATATATATATATATACTGCATATTCTCTTCTATTTCATAACATTTTGCCTAGCGCTATCATCGTAGCTTACATTTAACACTATAAAAGGCCTAGATGGGTGTGACTCACAGGCCAACCCTGTAGAGATGTTCCCCTATTATTATTGTTAGCGCCAATAGCAATTGTCTGTTTTGTATCCATATATGGCAGTAATATTGCCATGCAGCTGGTACCATGTACAATATGGGTAAAACCCAGCGCAGGCAGATTTATTTTCTGTTTTGTTTAAAACAAAAACTCTCTCTCTCACTCTCTCTCTCTCTCTCTCTCTCTCTCTCTTTCTCTCTATCCTCTCTCTCTATCTTCTCTCCCATAATTAAACCTCCTCTAATCAGAGCAGCCTGTAGCTTGATCTAATAAACAGAGTGTCACCAAATTTGGTATGGAGACTGATTAGATATGGGAAGCAGGTTTCTGCTAGAAAAGTCTTTGATATGGGGAATATGGCGCTGTACAATATGAAATAGGTGAAATTCAGCTAAAGTTTATTGCTGCCTTATCATTAGTGTAACGCAATAAAGGTAATCCTTCTTTACAGTTTAGTCTTGTCTATCCATTTTCACGCTATTTTCATATTGTGCAGCAACATATTCTCTGTATCTGTGACATTACGGCGTCATCTGTGGAATTGCTGTGCCATATCTTTAATTTGACAGCTTATTGGACGCTATCTCTGCTACTCCAAAACCCCAGCACATGTACTGTACTAGTGACTTCACTTTCTAGACACAACTGGACAACATACCCAAAAAACACGGCGGCTTAGAAGCAGGAAAACAGGATTCACATTGAACTTCTGAAAGCTTGGACTTGGTAGCTACAAGTGTGCGTGTGGTTCAGCTCAGGAAATGTGACATCATGATATCGTGCTCCTGAAAGTTCTGGCTGTATCTAAACAAAAATCAGGAGGGACTGTGATAACGACAAGTGTTGTGACTCGCACAGCAGTGCAGTACGCAGTTGTACAGATAATTGCGGTGCCAAGGCTGCACTGGCAATAAAGTGGTAGAGCGGTACGGCATACCGGCTTCTAGTTTCTTAATAGTATTATTATTAGTAGTAGTAGTACATTTTATTTATAAGGCCACAAGTGTTTTGCAGCGCCGTACATATGGCACACTTTAGAACAATTCAGGGTACACAGAACTAAACATTAAATAAACAGAAAAACTAAAACAGAGCACAGATAACAATTAGCAACGTAATTCTCAGTACACAATACAGCCGAGGTGTAGGTCTAGTAGGGACGGGCAGCCATTGGAAGAGATGAATGGTCACCAGCAAGATCAGGTGTGGGTATAGACTGTCGCTGAGTAGGGGACAGTTGTAATTGAAGTGTGAGAGAAGAGGGCTGTGAGAACAAGAGGGAAGAGGGGGCCAATGAGCTTACGATCGAGCGGGAGGGGGAGGCAGACAGGTGAAATGAGGTGCAAGCAAGTGGAAAGTGGCCTGGTGGCAGGAACTGGCCAAGGCATGAGGCAGGGGTTGGGAGAGCTGCCTCGAAACTAGGTTCTGCAGCGGAAGGGTAGGTTTTTATGAACAGGTGAGTTTTCAGTGCCCGTTGTCAGAGGGGTCCTTGTATGTGAGGGTGAGGAGTTTGAAGAGGATTCTGTAAGGGAATCCAGTACAGGTTTCTTCAAAGGGGAGTAGCAGATGTCGAGCAGTGGGAGAGGAGATAAGTCTAGCTGCGGAGTTGAGAACAGATCCACCGTACATGCACTACTGCCAACAGCCTAATGCAGCTGGCGAGGAGTTAAGGTGATAAAGGTAGTAGGACATGACAAGGAAGGGATTAAACACAATTAAACAGAAACCACAGTTGCAGCACACTGTTAAAATCACCAACTTCTCTGCAGTATCAGTGTCGAAAAAAAGGTGGAGATAAGGGATCATCACTGCTTCTTAAATATACCCCTGAGCAGCACCCTGTGAAACAGGATACACCCACATAAATGCGCCCCCTCCACTCCTTGCATCTGATATTCTGTCTTTCAAAAGTAAATCTCATTTTGGCACAGGGATACAGTAACAGACACAGAAGGGTACCCAGCCAGCATTCAGCGAGAAACAGGATCTGCATATAAATAGACAGCCCACAGTCCTGCACTTTACTGTCCTTTATTGTGTAACTGTTCTTTTCCCCAGCCCTGAATTAGCTGGGGGCCCTTATATTAGGGAAGATGTGTTTTGCACAATATCATGTACCCCTGACATGAACTGAATGACACAACCCCCAAACCTCTCTCATCTAACAGACTCTGGTTACATTATTCTACATCTGAGCTATTTACGGTATATAAGAACTGAGCAGTAATCAGTAGTATATATTATTATGGCAGTGCCAGAAAGTTACTGGGAATAGCAAAACACACAACTACCTGTAGTTTAGACACAAAATAATTGTGTTACAGTTTTTGGACACATTTTCCTACCCCTCTGAGACTGGGCATTCTCTAGTCTAAAGGATTGAGGATACAGCCAGACACTATATTCTACAATACAGGTGCTAGCATAGGACATTGTCACAGCTAGATACAGTAGATCTAGATTTCCTGTCTGTATAGTATTTTACAAACAGCAAATTATTGGAAATGTATATTCTTACAGTATGAAAGTATTTTTAAATAGATACTGAAAATATACCTGGGCAAGGTGTGGCACTCTAGCATTTGTAGAACTATAACTTCCAGCATGCCCTGCTCTAGAACTTGCAACCTGTTTTGCAGAACTCAGCATTTACTGTTTGTTGTAATAAAGTACAATAGATTAGTTCCTTCAGATATCATAGTCCCAGTACTGACCATTGTGCGTAACTTCAGATCTCACACTTATCTAGATCTGTACTGTAGGCAAACATTCCAATAGGAGCCCGCAACCTGCAATGCTGAGAAGTAAGAACACATTATTTAGTACTTGATACGAGATTATATTATGCTGTGATAAGATAATTATAGTCATAAGAATATGTAAAAATAAAATGAAAGCTAATTCATGACAAATTGTCCCTGAAATAATCTATTTGTACACACACACACACACACACACACACACACACACACACACACACACACACGTATATATATATATATATATATATGTATATAACATATATATATTTAATATATATTTAGCTATATATATTACACCCACCACTTATATAGTCTTCAGCTATGTACAGTACATGCATCTGAAACTCAAATACTGGGATGTGGATGTTTCCAGCAAACTATATTCAATGTAAATGAAGATTGCAATAAAACCGAGACCCCTTTTGAAGCATTATTAATATTGCCTGGTCTCACTTGAACGCATATGAGGGGGTAGGAGATGACCCCACCGGAGGGGAGCAGGGGGTGCTGCCAGGCTTTTGATCTACAAGTGTTGAATTCCTACAAGCAGGTGAGAGGGAGCACTGCAGAAGACACTGCCATTCATTGCTCTATCTCCAATGCTCAGAGTGGCTTTCACCCTCCCCAGCCTCAAACTGCAGGACCCCCCGAGCACAGGGAAGCAGCAGCTGCGGTCACTTCCTCAGGAATAACGAGGGAGGGGGGGGAGAGGGAGCAGCAGGAAAGTTCATTGCAACCGGCAGAGTTGCAAAAAAAAAAAAAGAGGAAGAAGAAGTCAGTCCCAATTAGCAGCGTGTGGGAGCTGGGAGGCGCTGGTGTGTGAGGGGCTACACGTGGGTTAGGGTTGTGGAGGTGGGAGAAGTCTCAGCACTGCCTCTGATGCTGCTGATGTATACCAGCATGCTGCTTGCAGGGTAAGGGATCGCTGAGCAGAGTGCAGGAGAGTATATTAGACCACCCCAGGAGGGCTGGAGAAGAGACTGCCTGCCTTTCCATCCCTGGAGACCCCACAGGGTAGAGACGACAGAGCCGGACAAGAGAGAGCCAGTCCAGGTGCCGGGCGCCAGAGCTGAGCGGGGCTGTGTTGGAGCAGCAGCAGCAGCAGCAGGTCAGCACCTTGGACAGCGGCTCCCGGCTACACTACAGCTGCGACAGTCGCAGCGCCTGCTCCCCGGGTTCTCGGCTCTTATTATCCCGGCTTTTGTCTTCTTCTTTGGGTTGGTGCTCAGAAAGGCTTCAAGATTCCTCCGAAAGGCAGACAGGAGGAACGGCCAGCTCTGAGCCGGCTGGTGGCCAGGAAGCGCCTGGTGGCGGCCGGTGCCCTGGGGGTGGTGATGGTGCTGCTGCTGGTCATCCTCATCCCGGTGCTGGTCAGCTCGGCGGGCACCTCCGCCCACTACGAGATGCTGGGCACCTGCCGCATGGTCTGCGACCCCTATGGTACCAAGCCCCCCAGCACTGCCACGGCGGAGACGGTGCGGGATCACAGCCTTCTCCAGTCCCTGCCCACCTTCATCCAGGGGCCGAAGGGGGAGCCGGGGCGGCCGGGGAAGGCTGGTCCCAGGGGCCCGCCGGGTGAACCAGGACCTCCCGGACCTATGGGGGAAAAGGGGGAGCCGGGGAGGCCGGGACTGCCCGGCCCCCCGGGGGCTCCGGGGCTTAATGCGGCTGGAGCCATCAGCGCTGCCACCTACAGCACGGTGCCCAAGATCGCCTTCTACGCCGGCCTGAAGCGGCAGCATGAGGGCTACGAGCTGCTCAAGTTCGACGACGTGGTCACCAACCTGGGCAACCACTATGACCCCACCACCGGCAAGTTCACCTGCTCCATCCCGGGTATCTACTTCTTCACCTACCACGTCCTGATGCGGGGTGGGGATGGCACCAGCATGTGGGCAGACCTCTGCAAGAACAACCAGGTAAGGAGGGGAGAGGTCCTGGGGTGGCTTGTGGCTGGCGAGGGTCTGCAGCAAGTGAGATTGTACTTTGTATGTCAGGGTGTCATTAATGAGGTGTATGGGAGTACCAGTCTCATGCCACTTATGTGATGGGACATTCCCAATAACCAAGTGTACTTGGTCCATACTTGGGTGGCCTTTGGCTCTCTTATGTAATGGGGTATCCCCAATAAATTAATGTGCATAGTCCAGTCTTGGGCAGCCTATGAGCGGGATTAAATTCTTTTCACCCCTTTCCACACTCATTCTGTTTCTGCCCTCAGGGGCGTGGTATCATCATTTCAGCTTGCTACCTCCGGAGTAGCGAGGCACCCAACCCTTTACACAGCTAAACCTGATTACTATGGGCGCAATATGCGCTATTACGGAGATCATTTTAGAAAGAAAATTGGGTGTGATATATCATTTGAATCTCACCCTATGGCTCTCTGTGTACTATGTGATGGGACTTTACCAATAACTAAATGTACTCAGTCCAGTCTTAGGCAGCCTTTGGCTCTCTATGTACTATGTGATGGGACTTTACCAATAACTAAATGTACTCAGCCCAGTCTTAGGCAGCCTTTGGCTCTCTGTGTAGTATGTGATGGGGTCTTCCCAGTAACTAAATTAACTTAGTCCAGTCTTGGGCATCCTTTGGCTCTCTGTGTAGTATGTGATGGGGTCTTCCCAGTAACTAAATGTACTCAGTCCAGTCTTGGGCATCCTTTGGCTCTCTGTGTAGTATGTGATGGGGTCTTCCCAGTAACTAAATGTACTTAGTCCAATCTTGGGAAGCCTTTTGCTCTCTGTGTACTATGTGATGGGACTTTCCCAATAACTAAATGTACTCAGTCCAGTCTTGGGCCGCCTTTGGCTCTCTGTGTATTATGTGATGAAGTCTTCCCAATAACTAAATGTACTTAGTCCATTCTTGGGCAGCCTTTGGCATGCCATATACTGTCCCAGAGCGTCCTGTTAGTGTGGTGCTGGTGGCCACCCTTATCATGACCAAACTGTGGGATATACTGTACTATAATAAGTGTAAAGCCTTACAGTAGTATAAACACACAATGTTTTACTGTCCCATTCAACCTGCTGAAAAGTTTTTGTCGAGACTCTGCCATGGACCAATAATTCCCCCTCACGGAAAAGGCAGCCTGTGTTCCTAATTGTACAATTCAGTTAGGGATGATTAGAGAGTAAATGGAAAGCTTGCTGAGCTTGATATATACTGTACTGCCCTTATAGCACTGGCACATTGTTAACCATGGCTGGTTTGTGCTACCCAGTAATGTGGGGCAGATCAGGCAGTTGCCTGCATCCTGTAGGGAAACTGTGCAAGGATTTCTACATACATTATACACTACTATTTATATGTGGGCGATAATAGTATCTCCTGCAATCTGTAAACATTAATAGATCAGGTTTATATTAAGAATTAACTGGACAAAATGAGGAACAATACATACGTGACATGACTACTATTCTAATTACATAATTAATAACCTCATGTATTAAACAAATATGGAGGATGAATATTATCTGTGTATTGCATTCTCACCTGGGTCTAGTAACAATCAGAGCTCTGTGTGTGACATAACACTTCTTGTATAAAGGAAATACTGTGGCTTGCAGTAAGAGATTTTACATAGATAGATAGATAGATAGATAGATAGATAGATAGATGTTTACCGTTTGATAATCCTTAAGTGGTAAATAAAAAAAAGTGCAGATTCTAGACATTATTTTACAATTATTTATTTTACAATGAGTGATTCTTAGTGAAGCATTAATATTAGGTCACAGTTTTAGAAGGCAATACATTTTGTGTTAACCATTTAATGACTAGCTTGTACAATATAACATGCTTTCCGTTCCTATATGAAGAATTTGACTTTATTCCTGGGTATATTATTGGTGTATGTTAGTAGTTCGTTGAGATTAGTGAAGGTCACATTGTCTTTAGGTCATGCACAAAGTTTTCCCACTTTCTTGGAAGTTCTAAAAGTTTATGAAAAAGTTAGGGCCCAGAATTTATTAGTAAATCCGCTTTGTAACTTAATCATGTGCAGTCTTTGAGGTAACCTTGTTTTGGGTAAGTACTTTTATGCTAGAAGATTGATCTATGCTATCCGCGATCTCTACCGCCATTTATAAGCTCCCCTTAGCTTCTTCAGAAGACAGAACGCAATTTGTCTCTCTGAGAGGTGGAAGAGCCAGACAAATTGATATGGTTTATTAAGAGTCAAAGTGAAGCTTCACTAGACATAAGAAATGTATATATAGGAGCAATTTACCAATGATGAGACCAAGAAGCTATGTACACAGACTTTATTTTATCACCTATTTTATAACAAAACACCATAAAATGTTTAAATCACACCGGGATTTATAGTCACATATTACACATTAATCCAATGTTATAACCTCTAAACGTGTTTAGATACATGTTGACATTTGATAATAAATGACACCTGTCCTAGTCGTCGACAATGTACTGTATGCACCATACAACAACACAGCTCAGCTTTGTGAATGAATTCACGCTTGAAATGATATACCTACAATACTGTATCCTTATGGATTTTCCAAAACTGAACAAACAATATTAAAAAAGAAAAACACGGACAAGATAATCCAAAATCTAATTTTCGCACATATTGTGTAAGGTTATTTTCATTTTAGAAGTTATTTCTATTAAAAAAAATATAATTTAAAATTGAGTGAATGATTTGATGACATACAGTAATATTTAGATTGTATAACATGGATTGTTCTACGTGTGTCGGCTTTGTGCAGTGTCAGTGGTATGTGTGCACAGTTAATGTGCATTGATAATACAGCAATGCACAGGGGGATACAGTGCTAATTACATAAAAGTAAATAAACTGGCAGGATTAGCAGGCAGACTTCATAGGTGGGCAGTGTCTTGTAAAAATAATTCAACATAAAGAATGCTAAAAAGAAAATACAACTAATTATTATGTGACTATTGCTAGATCTTGTAATATTAAATATTTAGCACTTAACATTAATTGTGTGTGTGTGTATATATATATATATATATATATATATATATATATGATCCCCATGGATCTGTAAAATGTAAACGCCAAATATAAATGTTTTTATATTTATTTGAGTGAGCATTTATTTATTTTGAGTGTTTACATTTTACAGGTACTTGTTTTTTTTAAATAAAGTAATATTGATCACGTATGTCCTTTCCAACAAGTAAACAAGTAGCCGAGCGCGCCCTCCATGGTTTTTAATCCAGTCCCCACCTTCTTGGCAGACTCTATAGTTTATATATTATTATTGTTCCCTAAACACTGGCACAAGACACTGTAAGTCACCAAAATATTCTGTATTGCCAATAAATTGGTGTCAGTATATGGGTGTCAGTATATTTCCATATAGGGTTACGGGCATAAGAGGGCCTTACAAAAGGAAATGTGGATACAATAAGAACAATAATAAATGTTTAGATGATCCGTGTTGTATTTCCACTGTAACGTGTAGTTCTGGCCATTCCTATGGATAGTTTTGCTCTGTAGTTTTCCATATGCATCCGGCTCCTTTGAGAAAGAGCAGCCTTGCTGTGTGGCAATTAGATCACAGTTACATGTTACACTCAGAGGTGTAGTGACAACACAGAGAGTGATATATATCTGAGGCAGGCTGAGGGTAGAGCTCTACAGATGAATCAGGTTTAAATTGCAAAATGTCAGGGGCCTGGAATGATGAGAGCCAGCGGAGCGGCGGAAGTGTAATAGCCAGGACAACAAAGCAACGTAATTCCTCCAGTGTCTCTATGTCTGGGACTCTCACACTCAGATAGTTACTCTCATGGGCAGAGTGAGGCTTGGAGGCTTCATTAAGGACATAGGGCTCTATGTACTAAGCCTTGGAGAATGATAAAGTGGACGGAGATAAAGTACCAGCCAATCAGATACTAACTGTCATGTTACCGGCTGTGTTTGATAAATGACAGTCAGGAGCTGGTTGGTTGGTACTTTATCTGCTTCCACTTTATCACTCTCCAAGGTTTAGTACATAGACCCCATAGAGCAGTGATGGGGAACCTTGGCACTTCTGCTGTTGTTACACTACACATCCCAGCATGCCCTGCAACAGTTTTGCTCCTTGGCTATGCCATAGTTGCCAATTCTCCCGGAATGGCCGGGAAGCTCCCGGAAATCGTGTGACCCCCCCCGGTCCCCCGGAAGAGCAAGCATGTCTCCTGATTTCTGTGGTCCCCACTTCCCGGCCACCCACTTAGTGAGTAAAGAGGGCGGTACGGACAGTCGATGACGCGATTCTTGTTGATTTGCGTCATCATAGCCACGCCCCCTGCAGTATAAAGCCGGTAATATCTGCATTACACAGCGGGGGGCGTGGCTTAAATGACGCAAACAGCAACAATGCCCCATCTCTGACCCCCTCCAAATTCCACTTCTGCCCCGCCCCCTCTGCTAATCACTGTCCTGCCCCACCCCCTGCTGAGCCGACCTGGCTGCCATAAAGTCGGTAAGTATGGGCTATGCTAAAACTGTTGCAGGGCATGATGGGATGTGTAGTTCAGCAACAGCTGGAGTGCCAAGGTTCCCCATCACTGCCATAGAGGCCAATTGTCACTGGAACGGTCACCTCACTGGCCATCTCTTGTGTAAAACGGTCACTATACCCACACAGCATATCAGACACTCAATGGATGCTGCCTGTGAGGCGCTGGCCCCAAACACCAGCTTTCTCCATTCAGGCTTACATCAGTTTGTTATACTGTACTGTGTACTCTACACAGTGTTGTTCCTACAGTAAGATGAAGAATACAATTCTCCTCTCGTCACCTAAAGACTGGAGCACAATGACAGACAAATGAGCAGGTACCCCTTTCAGTCATTTCTACCCAGAATATTGCAGTACATAGGTCCTGGCTTGTGGAAAATAATGTACAGTTTATATATAGCACAAAAAGCCCCAAAGTGAGTTTATATTCAGTAAAATGATGAAATGATGGAGGATCCAGAAGAACACAGAGGTAGCTAATGTGCCAGATGCCTTCGTCTGTATATACTGAGAAATGGTCACACCCCTGTGATGTCATCAGCCCCTTTAATATGTGTTCCATTTATAATATACTGTATAATGCAGTGGATCTAAAATGTCAACCTAAGAAAAAATACACCAGGATATCAAATATATTTACTATACATTTGTTATATGTTTCATGTACTGTTAACTCTGTAGAATCGCAGACAAATGTTCACGTTATGCTCTTATAGGGGTCTATTTACTAAGCCTTGAATAAAGATAAAGCAGACAGAGATAAAGTACCACCCAACCAGCTCCTGTCATTTTTCAAAACCAGCCAACATGGCAGTTAGGAGCTGATTGGCTGATACTTTATCTCCATCCACTTTATCTGCATCCAAGGCTTAGTAAATAGACCCCGCAATGTTAGGTGCTGGTCCTATTGTAGGGTTAATATCTCATGCAACTGCACAGTGCAGGACTGATCAGTTAGTAAGCAGTCATACTGTACCTGCAAGAATTATCCTGCGGTCATAGAGTTATACAGCACAATGTAGTATTATTGCAATATAAAAATAAACACTGCTAATTATTACCATTTGCAGGACGGTGCACTTGGAAATCCCGTATGTTGCTCCTGATATTTAGATGCTCCATAGCTGAGCAGTTACGTTAAATTAAAGTTAATTTTCATATAAAACTAAATCTGTGACTAAAGAAGTGTTTAATGTTAAGTAGAAGGATTTCAAATCAAAAGCCGTATGTAATGAAAAGCGATCAGTTTATTGCTCAGAAGGTGTACCGTAAAAGCTTTATCTGAAGACATCAGTTTGTAGACATGCATGACCCACACACATATACGGTTTGGACGTGTTATACTGCTGTCGGTGCAGGCAGGATGTCAGCCAATAACACAAGAAGCCGTTGGTGCACTTGGCAACCAGATTGTATAAATGTTTATGTGATCTGGTGATTAAACACATCCTTGTACTGAACACTGCTACCAAGATCTGCATCTCTCGCTCACAGCTGTATTACAGAGAAGAGGACGAGGCACAGTGTTCTGTGGTACATTCAGGTGGCAGGGTTTAATATCCAGGATCTGGCTTTTGTAGGAGCCAGGAGATTATGTGCAAAATGTGTGTTTAAGAATTAATATGCCCATTCACAGAGAACGCATGGAACGCCTTTCACATTATTTATCAACAGACACCTACTGATGGTTTCTGCTTAGATAGATAGATAGATAGATAGATAGATAGATAGATAGATAGATAGATAGATAGACTTTTTGTGGAGGGCACCCTAACGAATATATACTGGCCAGAATCAAGTGTCAAGCCTGTGGAAGCTCTGTCTGCCTCACTATGGGGGAGATGTACTAAGCAGTGGACAGAAGAACCAGCCTATCAGCTGCTAGCTGCCATGTTACAGACTGTGTTTGAAAAATTACAGATAGTAGCTCATTGGCTGGTACTTATCTCTTTCCAAGGCTTAGTACATTTGCATCTATCTATCTATCTATCTATCTATCTATCTATCTATCTATCTATCTATCTATCTATCTATCTATCTATCTGTCTGTCTGTCTGTCTGTCTATCTGTACAGTGTGATCAAGTACCTAACTAGCACAGTATTGATTCATTAGATTAATCTAATATCTAAGAATTACTTCTTATTAATAATATTAATAGTATTGTACAATTTTTACAAGATATGCGTCTGCTTTTATAATGAAATATATATTTTTAGCATAGAGACATGAATTTAAATGGTAATATTTGTAAAAAATAGTGCAAGGATTCTACTGCAACATGGAAATAAATCCGCAGTGATATTGGAGGAATCTCCCGTACAACATTATTTGTTTGCAAACAAAGAGTATAAAATAAATCTATTATTCAGGTTACTTTCAAAGAAGGAGAATAATTCTCTCATTACCTACTGGATCTGTTGTCCAGCGGCGGCGGTAATAATATAGTGTGTCATAGATGGATAGATAGATAGACAGACAGACAGACAGACAGACAGACAGACAGACAGACAGACAGACAGACAGATAGATAGATAGATAGATAGATAGATAGACAGACAGACAGACAGACAGATAGATAGATAGATAGATAGATAGATAGATAGATAGATAGATAGATAGATAGATAGATAGGATACATGGGATTACAGTTTATTGGATACATCCAACCTGTTATGGTGAAGCATTGGAGCAAGCATTGTAGATGAATGAACTGACCCAATAAATACTTGTGGTGTATCCATATGTATGCATGGCATCTATCAGTCATATGTTGGGGTACTAGAGCACTCCCAAACATTTGAAAAAGTGGTCTCCTATGTAATATACACTCATCCAGAAGCACTTTAGCTAGATGTGGCAGGTGTGTCCCTAATATAAAGCTATGACTACAGATGAGGAAAGCAGATGACATATTTTAAACGTTTCAAGTGTTTTTGTTTATCTAAACAAAGTAACTCTAGTTCATCCACATAATATACTTTCCACAAGTTGTAGGTAATCTTCTCATTTCACTTTCCCTAATATATATATATATATATATATATATATATATACACACACACACACAGAGCCGGCCCTAACCAATATGATGCCCTAGGCAAGATTTTGGCTGGTGCCCCCCTAGCATAACCCCTGGTTCCGCCTCTGACTTTGCACCTCTTTCCCAGCACCATCAACCCTCACCCATAGCAGTCCTTATTTTGGGGTTTGTACCCCCTATATTTTAAATAGGAACAGTTCGGGTGTGTTTTTGCTGGCAAGGGGCATGGCCCCACAATAGTAACCCCAATTCCAATTACGCCACACAGTACTGCAACTTTATTCACATTTGATCATGCGATAGTGTCCATAATTCATATTACATTCCACAGTAGTATCACTTTACCTTAAACGTTACTCCTCACAGTAGAGCCCCTTATTCACATTACATCACACTGAATTGCTCCTTATTCACAATACACCACACACTATTGCTCTTTATTCACATTAGACAACACAGTAGTGCCCTTTCTATATGCAACGCCACATAGTAGAGCACCTTATACACATAATGCCACACATTAGTAATGCATTTATACACATAATTCCACACAGTAAGGCCCCTTACACATATGAGACGCATTATTAATGTCCTTATAAACATAATGTGCCTTACACATTATGACAACCTTTATTAATGTCCTTTTACACATAATGTCCCTTACACATATGCCACACATTATTAATGCCCTTATACACATAATGACACACATAGTGCCCCCTACACATTTGCTGCACATTATTAGTGCCCCTATACACATGACACACATACAGTAGTACCCTGTTACACATATGCTGCACATTATTAATGCCCTTATACACATAATGACACACATAGTGCCCCTTACACATATGTTGCACATTATTAATGCATTTTTACATGACACACATAATGCTCCTTACGCATATTCCGAACTCTACTGCACAACCAACCCACTCACATGCACACAGCAATCACACTGCCACTAACACTGTGACCTCTGCCTCTGCTTGGATACAGATGTGTCCTCATAAATCTTGCCTCAATGCTAACGTCGGGCACCTTTTTTATGAAAATGCATCTTATTTTCATTGCTATGTGGCTAGGATGCACAAGCTGCTTCTGCTGATTAAAATGATATGCAGCATGCCTATATACTGTGTGAGACTGTGGCTGTATCTGCATATGAAATGCTACACACAGAATATAGGCATGCTGCATATCATTTTAATCAGCAGAAGCTGCTGATGCCCCTAGGCATATCAAATGCCCTAGGCAATTGCCTAGTTTGCCTATGGCCGGCTCTGCACACACACACACACACACACACACACACACACACACACACACACACACACACACACACACACACACACACACGTAAATACATGCATATATATCCATACCATAATGCCGACACTCGATGCTGTCACATCATTACTTGTGCTGGTGCAATCCCGGGTCAGAGAATTCCCCATAGATGCAGTGTGTGGAGGGTGGCACTGATCGGACTTCCAGCAACTGAAAAAAAACACTACTGAGTCTGTGCAAATCAGATTCTACGTTTCGGTGTCTCCACTTTCAGGAGTTCTTGATAAAAGTGGAGACACCGAAACGTAGAACCTGATTTGAACAGACTCAGTAATCTTTTTTTTCAGTTGCTGGAAGTCCGACCAGTGCCACCCTCCACACACTGCATATCTATCTATCTATCTATCTATCTATCTATCTATCTATCTATCTATCTATAAAATGTGTCACTATAAATGACAATACTAAAAAAAAAAAAGATTGCGTCAGACATAAGCCATTTGGAAATCCACCTTCTAATTTTACTTACCAGTAAATCTATTTCTCGTAGTCCGTAGTGGGTGCTGGGGACTCTGTAAGGACCATGGGGAATAGACGGGCTCCGCAGGAGACATGGGCACTTTAAGAAAGAATTTAGATTCTGGTGTGCTCTGGCTCCTCCCTCTATGTCCCTCCTCCAGACCCCAGTTAGAGAAACTGTGCCCGGAAGAGCTGACATTACAAGGAAAGGATTTTGGGAATCCAGGGTAAGACTCATACCAGCCACACCAATCACACCGTATAACTTGTGATAACTTTACCCAGTTAACAGTATGAACAATCACAAGCATCAGATAAACTCTGATGCAACTATAACATAACCCTTATTTAAGCAATAACTATATACAAGCATTGCAGAAGAAGTCCGCACTTGGGACGGGCGCCCAGCATCCACTACGGACTACGAGAAATAGATTTACCGGTAAGTAAAATCTTATTTTCTGTAACGTCCTAGTGGATGCTAGGGACTCCGTAAGGACCATGGGGATTATAGCAAAGCTCCCAAACGGGCGGGAGAGTGCGGATGACTCTGCAGCACCGAATGAGCAAACACAAGGTCCTCCTCAGCCAGGGTATCAAACTTGTAGAACTTCGCAAAGGTGTTTGAACCTGACCAAGTAGCCGTCAAAGCTGTAATGCCAAGACCCCTCGGGCAGCCGCCCAAGAAGAGCCCACCTTCCTTGTGGAATGGGCCTTAACTGATTTATGCAGCGGCAACCCAGCCACAGAATGAGCCTGCTGAATCGTGTTACAGATCCAGCGAGCAATAGTTTGCTTTGAAGCAGGCGCCCCAAGCTTGTTGGAAGCATACAGGATAAACAAAGATTCTGTTTTCCTGACCTTAGCCATTCTGGCTACATAAACCTTCAAAGCCCCGACTACATCCAGTGACTCGGAATCCTCCAAGTCATTAGTAGCCACAGGCACCACAATAGGTTGGTTTATATGAAAGGATGAAACCACTTTCGGCAGAAATTGTGGGTGGGTCCGCAATTCTGCTCTATCCGCATGGAAAACCAGATAAGGGCTTTTATGTGACAAAGCCGCCAATTCTGACACACGCCTAGCCGAAGCCAAGGCTAATAGCATGACCACCTTCCACGTGAGATATTTCAATTCCACCGTTTTGAGTGGTTCAAACCAGTGTGATTTCAGGAAACTCAACACCACGTTAAGATCCCAAGGTGCCACTGGAGGCACAAAAGGGGGCTGAATATGCAGCACTCCCTTTACAAACGTCTGAACTTCAGGCAGAGAAGCCAGTTCTTTTTGAAAGAACATGGATAAGGCCGAAATCTGAGCCTTAATGGAACCCAATTTAAGGCCCAAAGTCACTCCCGACTGTAGGAAGTGAAGGAAAAGGCCCAGCTGGAATTCCTCCGTAGGGGCATTCCTGGCCTCACACCAAGCCACATATTTTCGCCATATACGGTGATAATGTTGAGCCGTCACATCCTTTCTAGCCTCTATCAGCGTAGGAATGACCTCATCCGGAATGCCTTTTTCTGCTAGGATCCGGCGTTCAACCGCCATGCCTTCAAACGCAGCCGCGGTAAGTCTTGGAACAGACAGGGCCCCTGTTGCACAAGTCCTGTCCTAGAGGCAGAGGCCACGGGTCCTCTGTGAGCATTTCTTGCAGATCTGGATACCAAGTCCTTCTTGGCCAATCCGGAACAAAGAGTATTGTTCTCACTCCTCTTTTCCTTATGATTCTCAGCACCTTGGGTATGAGAGGAAGAGGAGGAAATACATAGACCGACGGGAACACCCACGATGTCACCAGTGCGTCCACAGCTATCGCCTGAGGGTTTCTTGACCTGGCGCAATATTTCTGCAGCTTTTTGTTGAGGCGGGATGCCATCATGTCCACCTGTGGCAGTTCCCACCGACTTGCAATCTGCATGAAGACTTCTTGATGAAGTCCCCACTCTCCCGGGTGGAGGTCGTGCCTGCTGAGGAAGTCTGCTTCCCAGTTGTCCACTCCCGGAATGAACACTTCTGACAGTGCGCTTACGTGATTCTCCGCCCAGCGAAGAATTCTGGTGGCTTCTACCATCGCCACCCTGCTCCTTGTGCCGCCTTAGGCGTTTACATGAGCCACTGCGGTGATATTGTCTGACTGAATCAGAACCGATTGGTCGCGAAGCAGGGACTCCGCTTGACGTAGGGCGTTGTATATGGCCCTTAGTTCCAGGATGTTGATGTGAAGGCAAGTCTCCTGACTTGACCACAGCCCTTGGAAATTTCTTCCCTGTGTGACTGCCCCTTACCCTCGGAGGCTTGCATCCGTGGTCACCAGGACCCAGTCCTGAATGCCGAATCTGCGACCTTTGAGAAGGTGAGCACTCTGCAGCCACCACAGGAGAGACACCCTGGCCCTGGGGGATAGGGTGATTAACCGATGCATCTGAAGATGTGATCCGGACCACTTGTCCAGTAAGTCCCATTGGAAGATCCTCGCATGGAACCTGCCGAAGGGAATGGCCTCGTATGATGCCACCATCCTTCCCAGGATTCGAGTGCAGTGATGCACTGACACCTGTTTTGGTTTTAATAGATTCCTGACCAGTGTCACGAGCTCCTGAGCTCTCTCTATCAGGAGATAAACCCTTTTCTGGTCTGTGTCTAGGATCATGCCTAGGAGAGGCAGATGAGCTGTAGGAGCCAACTGCGACTTTGGAATATATAGAATCCAGCCGTGTTGCCGTTACACTTCCAGAGAAAGTGATACGCTGTTCAGCAACTGCTCTCTTGATCTCGCTTTTATGAGGAGATCGTCCAAGTACGTGATAATAGTGACACCTTGCTTCCGCAGGAGCACCATCATTTCCGCCATTACCTTGGTGAAGATTCTCGGGGCCGTGGAGAGACCAAACGGCAACGTCTGAAATTGGTAATGACAATCCCGTACCGCAATTCTGAGGTACGCCTGATGAGGTGGATAAATGGGGACATGAAGGTATGCATCCTTTATGTCCAAAGTCACCATAAAATCTCCCCCTTTCAGGCTTGCAATGACCGCTCTTAGCGATTCCATCTTGAACTTGAACCTTTTCAGGTATATGTTCAGGGATTTTAAATTCAATATGGGTCTGACCGAACCGTCTGGTTTCGGGACTACAACATGGTCGAATAATAACCCCCTCCTTGTTGAAGGAGGGGAACCTTGACCACCACCTGTTGAAGATACAATTTGTGAATTGCAGTTAACACTGTTTCCCTCTCGTGGGGGGAAGCCGGCAGGGCCGTCGGTGAGGGGGCATCTCCTCAAAGTCCAGCTTGTATCCCTGAGACACAATATCTATTGCCCAGGGATCTAACAGGGAGTGAACCCACTTGTGGCTGAACTTACGAAGGAGTGCCCCCACTGGGCCTAGCTCCGCCTGTGGAGCCCCAGCGACATGCGGTGGATTTTGTAGAGGCCGGGGAGGACTTCTGTTCCTGGGAACTAGCTGTGTTGTGCAGCTTCTTTTCTCTGCCCCCGCCTCTGGCAAGAAAGGACGCACCTCGGACTTTCTTGTTTCTTTGTTCGAAAGGCTGCATTTGATAATGTCGTGCTTTCCTAGGCTGTGCAGGAATATAAGGCAAAATATCAGAATTACCAGCTATAGCTGTGGAGACCAGGTCCGAGAACCCTTCTCCACACAATCCTCAGCCTTCCATATGCCTCTTAAGTCGGCATCATCTGTCCATTGCATATTCTACAGGACACGTCAAGCAGAAATCGACATAGCTTTGACTCTAGGACCCAGTATACTCATGTCTCTTTGGGCATGTTTTATATATATATCTCTTAAGACAGCATCTTTAATATATATATCTCTCTATATATTTACATATATATATATATATATACATACTAGGGTCTCAATCTCTGCTGATAAGGTACCTGACCAGGCTGCTACAGCGCTATAAACCCATGCCGACACAATCGCCGGTCTGAGTAGTGTACCAGAATGTGCACGCTATCTGCAGGATCCCTGAGAATAGCTGTTACGTCAGGGCTACCTTTTGGGCAAACGTGACACCCTAGGGGAAGATTCCCATCATATCCTGGCCTTAGTGGGGAAAGGATACTGCCTGAGAATTCTTTGTGGGAAACTGCAGTCTCTTGTCTGGAGATTCCCGCTCTTTTTCATCATGAGAGGAGGGAAATTTACCTCAGCTTTCTTCCCCTTAAACATGTGTACTCTTGTGTCAAGGACAGATGAGTCATCAGTGATATGCAAATCATCTTTTATTACAATAATCATATATTGAATACTTTTCTGCCATTTTGTCTGTAACTTTGCATTATCGTAGTCGACACTGGAGTCAGACTCCGTGTCGATATCAGTGTCTATTATTTTGGATAGTGAGCATTGAGAGACTCTGAAGGTCTCTGCGACATAGGGACAGACATGGGTAGATTTCCTGTCTGTTCTCTAATCTTTTGTGCAATAAATTCACCTTAGCACTTAATTACACATATCCAAACAGGTGTCGGCGTTGTCGACGGAGACACCCTCTCACACACATATTTGCTCCATCTCCTCCTTAGGGGAGCCTTTTACCTCAGACATGTCGACACACACGTACCGACACACCACACACTCAGGGAATGCTCATTCTGAAGACAATTCCCCCACAAGGCCCTTTGGAGAGACAGAGAGAGAGTATGCCAGCACACACCCCAGCGCTATTAACCCAGGAATAACACAGTAACTTAATGTTAACCCAGTAGCTGCTGTTTATATTGATTTTTGCGCCTAATTATGTGCCCCCCTTCTCTTTTTACCCTCTTCTACCGTGTAACTGCAGGGGAGAGACTGGGGAGCTTCCTCTCAGCGGTGCTGTGGAGAAAAAACATGGCGCTGGTGAGTGCTGAGGAAGAAGCCCCGCCCTATCGACGGCGGGCTTCTGTCCCGTTTTCATGTACAATTTTGGCGGGGGCTCATACATATATACAGTGCCCAACTGTATATTATGCAAACTTTTGCCAAAGAGGTCTCTAATTGCTGCCCAGGGCGCCCCCACCTGCGCCCTGCACCCTTACAGTGACCGGAGTATGTGGGTGTAGTGTGGGAGCAATGGCGCACAGCTGCAGTGCTGTGCGCTACCTCATGTGAAGACTGGAGTCTTTCGAAGTCTTCTTGCTTCTTTCACCCGGCTTCTGTCTTCCGGCTCTGCAAAGGGGGACGGCGGCGCGGCTCCGGGATCGGACGACAAAGGGTGAGATCCTGTGTACGATCCCTCTGGAGCTAATGGTGTCCAGTAGCCTAAGAAGCAGGACCTATCTTCAGAGAGTAGGGCTGCTTCTCTCCCCTCAGTCCCACGATGCAGGGAGTCTGTTGCCAGCAGGGCTCCCTGAAAATAAAAAACCTAACAAAATACTTTCTTATAGCAAGCTCAGGAGAGCTCACTAAGTAGCACCCAGCTCGTCCGGGCACAGATTCAAACTGGGGTCTGGAGGAGGGACATAGAGGGAGGAGCCAGTGCACACCAGAATCTAAATTCTTTCTTAAAGTGCCCATGTCTCCTGCGGAGCCCGTCTATTCCCCATGGTCCTTACGGAGTCCCCAGCATCCACTAGGACGTTAGAGAAAATACATTTATTTTCTTAATATCAAGACTACAGCATTTTAGGCAAACCCAAAGAGGAGAAGATGCTGATAACTATAATCTGATGTAATGGCATTTTGACACGTAATAAAACATACATAGATAGTGTACACAGCGATACAATCACAACACCTACAATGCTTGGGAAATATTTGATCCTAGATTAATGTAGGATTGAGCCAAAGGTGTTCAGTAAATGGGTGGAAGGATTTACAGAAAATACAGTGCCGCAGCTGAGCAGTTTGTTACTTCTGTGTATGCATCAAAGCTGCGCTGCGCATGTGTCCAGAGTTCAGGTGTGATTAAGACGCAGAGCAGACGCACTGTATCATAAATGTATTGGGCATTCCTAGGCAGTGACAGGGAGGTGGCTAAAGGTGCATACACACTGAGCGCTTTTCCTCCCTGCCCCGCGATGTCAGCCGGGGTGAGCGGCTTTCCATAGCAGGACTCTATGGAAAGCCGCTCAACCCACCGTTCATCTACTAGTAATACCAGTAGATGAATCGCGGCCGCCAGCGATGAAGCGGGAGCGCGCATCAGCGCTCACCGCTCATCGTTTGCTCATACACACTGGGCGGCTTTGAGCTGAAAGCAGCTCAACACACCAAAAGTGAGCTGCATTCAGCTCAAAATCGCCCAGTGTGTATGGGCCTTAAGCCTAAGCGGATGCACGGAGGTGGTCTTATTGGTGTATTAAGGGAATGTCTTATGGGTGTATTAAGGGAATGATAATGTCGATATTATCTTAAACCATAAAGCTATACCTCTAAATACACTTTTACCATGGAGCCGTTGCGGCCGCTAGACTTAATACACACGCTACGCACTTTGTACGCTATTTGCGTACAGAGTCCCGTACCGTGTACGGACTTAGCGTACAAACACCGCGCTGGGGGTACAAAGTACACACAGCGCGCGCACACACTCTTGATAAACTTTAAACCTTATTCGTAATGCAATGCAATGATGTTACACCTTAAACTTTACGCAGCGCTGAAGGTATAAAGTACCCGCAGTGCATACACACCTTATCAATACACTTTTAAACCTTATACAGTTAGGTAATGTAATACGCCTTAAACCCTAGCAGGGAAAAGAAGACACAACACCGATATGTAGTTAAACACTGGGATCCGACACCTCAGCGTATATATCTGGAAGGGGATAACAATACAATTTATACACTACAATACAACAGAGTAAATGGCTACAGTCAATGTACATACGTGAGAATATTCACTTGCGCAACCTGGTCCAGTCCTCCGCTAATCAGGTAGATAGCGTTAAGAGTCTTCTGACCGGCCAGGCAGCAACAGGCTTTTTATACACTACTTCCATAAACAATACAATGGTTACTGTAATCCCTTTGTCCATTGGTCACAGAGATGCATCTTTACATTACAGGAGAGGTCATAGGTTGATTTGAAAAGGTGGGCGATGTTTTTCCCAACTGCTCTTGTGGGTGGTCTCCTCTGGATTCCTGCCGCATACATAATATACAGTAAATACAGTTTATATCTATATTCTACTTCTGCACATAACTATACACAGGAACATGCGATCTTCCTCTAACCAACACCGGAATGTTACCCTTAAAATACCCTACAGCTGGATACTAAACATCACCTTATAACCTTAGTCTGTCCCTTCCTATCATGCAAAGGTGAATCCCCTAGTCCTGGAATCATTTAAACTGTTGATACTTGCTGATGTGGTGCAGGGGGGCTATGTGTACAATGTGCACTATTTGGGTTAAATATGTAATGTTCTGATAACCCTCTATGCGCTCACAAACTCCGCCGTAAATACACATACCACGCGCAGGACCGCGGGAGCGATCATACGCAAATTGCGGATATGTGCACGCACGGCGGAACAAGTGCACGCGCAGCGGGCATGTGTGTGTGGTTAGTACGTGGTGTGTGTATTAAAATATTTTTCGACTTTGACAGTCCACCCTTTGGCAGTCAACAATAACTGCCACTATCTAAACTCTTAACAGAAAAATATACAATACAATATCTACAGATGATTGGATGGTAGGAGGAGAGGTGTAGGTGGGAAAGGTATGACCTAGTGGGATAGTAAAAGCATGTATGTATGAATCCATGTCTGAGGGGCATGTATCATTGTGCCGTATATGTTCTAGACAAGCTTCGAGGTATTGCGAAGTATACATTAAATCCTTCTTATCCCGTATTAAGGGTCTGTAAGTGGGCCAACAAACACTACCGAGCTCTTTTCGGCTTCTTGTTCCAACAAATGGGGTGCACATTTAGTTGATGATACATAGAGGGGGAACATATGTGAGTGCTAGTATATGTGGATATCACCTGTTGACTATGTGTGTCATTAACTGAAGGTTGTAGAGATGAAGATAAGACACATATCTAAAATGCATTCACATAACATTTTCATAAACATTCTTGGGTATGGTCGATGTCTTTTCCGGATCGGTGTATCTGGGCAGAGGGGGAGACAAAGGAAAAATGGGTGAAAGAAACAGGCCATGGAATTCATTTGCAATCCTTATCATAACATTGTTTCTATGGATAGGTCGTAAATTAGATCTGCTGCTGTAACAGCGCCCCGCTCCTTAGACTCATCAAATTTGTGCCGTGCTTGCGCCGTGTTAGAATTCGAACACACCTAAATATCAAGCCAATAATTATGACGACTCCCAGGATACAAAGGAGAAACTTCCCTACACTCATAATAACATTTGAGCTCACTCTCCTAAACCTGAGAACCAATTGCGTGGGTTCAACCATGAGACCCAGCCGGTCAGTTAATTACTCACAGCAGTCAGGGTAAGGTTGTGTCTCCTTCGGAACTCCCACTTCAACTGCAAGATATCGTCCATCTTTTGATCGATGATCTCGGTTGGGTCATCAGTGCTGTTTGTAATATATGTGCAGCACTTCACACCATATTGAGTTGCCAAAGTGACACAGTACCCACCCGTCACGGCTGTGATATAATTGAGGACCATCCTGTGCTGGATCAGTTCCGTCTTGTAAGCTTGTAACTCCCTTCCTGTATACCTGAAGGTGTCGTCATACATCTCAGTGATATTATCTATCAAGTTCGCTAGCGCATGGATATACCTATAATTTATAATTCCTCTGGCAGTACGGGTGATGTCTAATGCGAGAAGGAATTGAATCCCGGTGGATTCGTGGATCAAATCAGAGGCTACATGCTCTGTTCTTTGTATGAGGTGTCTCTTAACGATGTGTTCATAGTGAGTATGAGTATAAGGAGCCTGAGCACTGCGGTGAACGTCTTTCATCTTATCATGGGTTATGGTCATGACCTCTGGCAACACTCTTCCAACATAACACAATCCTTCTGAGTTTGGGGCAAGCCACTTATACGCCTTCCTCCCACATATGAAATAGGCATCATCGGGGAGAACATATGGGACAGAATATGACATTACCATATTACAAATTTTCCAAGTGAAAAACCCAATCCCTAGTTCTCCCATCTGCTCAGTACAAGTATCAGGCTGGATGATATGAGCACAGTACCCTGGTGATACTTTTCCAACCCACATGGTCTTGCTTCCTCGAGTATACCTATACCAAAAATACCTTCCACTCTTGGCTATTTGGCGTACAAGTTGCGAGTCTATGGCTATCTTATCAGCTCTGTGCGAAAAGGCCATGGTCTGGTTATTCCATGTCACCTCCCAATTTCCCGGCTTTCGGTAATTGGAAATATTGAAACATAATGATCTATCTACATGATACTGGTGGAGCTTCAAACTAGGGGGCCTAGAAATATTAAATTTCTTGTCCACCGGTCTCCCACCCCGTAATTTGAGTACCTTATCTATTGCTAAAGGGTGCGGTACTAATCCTGACTTGCTCTGACCTTGAGGTACTTGTGAGCACACCCAGCATTCTGTCTGGTTTAAGACCTTACCCACTAGTTAGTGGTAATCACTCAATGGATGACGGTCCATGTTGATATTAAGGCTGGACTGACATCTCTGGATGCACCCATCCTCAACTATGTTCTCACAATTCCTACAAATGCAATTTTATTCAGCCAATAACCCTTTACAGTGCCTCCGAGCTCCCTGACTACCAGATCGTTTTCTGATACTCGCCTTTGCTCGAGTGATGTGTTGCTCTTGAGACTCTACAAATCCATCCTCGCCATCAGAACCCATTCCAGATCCTTTCTCGACCTCTCTGGTACTCTCACCGACACAGACTGTTCTGGTCAACAACAGGGTTAACAGGAAAACCCGGAACGCAGTCTCTTGGGGTAAGTCCATCTTGTTAAGGGAAGAGAAAGGAAACAAGAAGGGGGAGGAAAAGGGAAGGAGAGAAGGAGGGTAGTGGGAGATGGAGAAACTAATAAAAAAGAAAAACTGGTACGACAACCGCCTCTTGGTCTTGTTGTTCTCCGCGCTTAGGTGCCGTCTCACCAGTACTGCCTCTCAGCCTACCTGGAACAGACACTCCAGTGATACAATGTTCTCTCCGGGTCAGCGACCTTTCTGTAGGATACATAAATCTGTTTAACTGTTGTGTATTATCAGTTGTGTCGTCTTTGGGAAGTGAGAAGAGAGGGGAAATAATAAAAAGAAAATTTGTCAGATTTGCGTTCACCATCAGGCTGTCACACCATCATGTATATCGGTATCTATGCACAGTCTATCTTCACCAGTATTCCCATTCTCCACCCTTTGTGCATGACCATGCACACTGATACTGGTGTCCCTATGCTAGTGAGATATACTGGATTTAGGCAGAGCTCTGAAAGACCGAATAGGCATGTGGCGTTTGAACTGTAATCCTGTCAGTGAACGTAAAAGGATGAAGAGGAAACTTTGAAGACAAATCACAGAGTTTAGTAATAGATAAGTTTGTAAAGGCAAAGAAGATTTTACAAAGTTTGACATCTGGATTGGGCACTACGGGGAATGATTCCCTAATCGGTCTTTTCCCCTTACAAATTTTTTTTTTTTTTTATGTGTGTTATATCTCTACTGGGACTATCCCAGCCATCAATCCAGTGTCTTGTCCATTCTAAGTTCATAGGGAACCCGGTATCCTTGAGATAATTTCCTCTACCTGTGACGGACATGCTTCTAAAACAGTGAAATGCAATATTAGTCTTCGTGGGTATTTTAACATATTTTGGGCTTCCTGGGTGGGAGCACTCTATGGGGTATATGCAATTGCGGTTGAATTCCCGAAATTGTCGAATTTCGGGACTTTTTTGCCCAATAAAAAAAATCGTCAATGCAATTCAGTACTTTCCGTCCAAAAAACGGACTTTCAAAATTCGACTTTTTGAAATTCGACTTTTGTCAAATTCAACTTTTCTGCAATGATACAAGTGCTGCAATTCGACCAAAGTATATTCAATTGAAGTTTGGAAATTCGACTACAGTGCTTTTAGACAGTAAATTCGACATTTTCAATCCGCCACACTTTGGTGGGTGAAACCAATAAAAAAAATCTAAAACATGGGTTTTTTTGTGTTTTTTTTTATTGATAATAGCATATCTATTTATATTAGAAGGGATTAGGTACTTGGTTTGTCTTTTTTGGAGGCACAAGTATTATTTATATATTTTTTAAAATAATATATATATTTTTTTATTTTTTTTTTAGATGGAATGGTAAAATTCAGAAAAAAAATGGCGTGGGGTCCCCCCTCCAAAGCATAACCAGCCTCGGGCTCTTCGAGCTGGTCCTGGTTCTAAAAATGCGGGGGGGAAAATTGACAGGGGATCCCCCGTATTTTTAAAACCAGCACCGGGCTCTGCGCCTGGTGCTAGTGCAAAAAATATGGGGGACAAAAAGAGTAGGGGTCTCTCGTATTTTATACACCAGCATCGGGCTCCACTAGCTGGACAGATAATGCCACAGCCGGGGGTCACTTTTATACAGTGCCTTGCGGCCGTGGCATTAAATATCCAACTAGTCACCCCTGGCCGGGGTACCCTGGGGGAGTGGGGACCCCTTCAATCAAGGGGTCCCCCCCCAGCCACCCAAGGGCCAGGGGTGAAGCCCGAGGCTGTCCCCCCCATCCAAGGGCTGCGGATGGGGGGCTGATAGCCTTGTCAAAATTGAAAGAATATTGGTTTTTCCAGTAGTACTACAAGTCCCAGCAAGCCTCCCCCGCAAGCTGGTACTTGGAGAACCACAAGTACCAGCATGCGGGAGAAAAACGGGCCCGCTGGTACCTGTAGTACTACTGGGAAAAAAATACCCAAATAAAAACAGGAGACACACCGTGACAAGTACAACTTTATTACACACTGCCGACACACACATACTTACCTATGTTGACACGAAGCAGTCGGTCCTCTTCTCCAAGTAGAATCCACGGGTACCTGAAAAAAAAAAGATAATTATACTCACCTGATCCATGGTCCAGAGATAAATCCACGTACTTGTCAAAAAAAGAAAACGAACACCCGACCAGCGGACTGAAAAGGGTCCCATGTTGACACATGGGACCCCTTTCCCCGAATGCAGAGAGACCCCCCACGTGACTGCTGTCACTGAAAGGTCTCGTAAGCCAATCAGCGAGCGCAACGTCCTTGCACTCTGCTGATTGGCTCTGTGCGCGTCTGAGCTGTCAGCGCATCGCACAGCTCCCTCCATTATATTCAACGGTGGGAACTTTGAAGGTTAGCGGTGGGGTCACCCGCCGGTCAGCGGCTGACCGCGGATAACCCCACCGCTGACGGCAAAGTTCCCACCATTGAAAGTAATGGAGGCAGCTGTGCGATGCGCTGTCTGAGCTTAGACGCGCACAGCCAATCAGGTGAGCGCCACGGAGTAGCGCTTCCTGATTGGCTGAAGGGACCTCAGTGACAGGAGTCACGTGGGGTCCCGGCATTCGGGGAAAGGGTGCTCATGTGTCAACATGGGACCCCTTTCAGTCTGGTGGTTCGGGTGTTTGTGTTTTTTATTTTTGCCAAGTACGAGGATTATCTCTGGACGTGGATTTATCTCTGGACACTGGCAGGTGAGTATAATTTTTTTCACAGGTACCCTCGGATCGTCGGAGACTGTGGCAGTCGGCGTGTCAACATAGGTAAGTATGTGTGTCGGCAGTGTGTAATAAAGTTGTACTTGTCACGGTGTGTGTCTCCTGTTTTTATTTGGGTATTTTTTTCCCAGTAGTACTACAGGTACCAGCGATCCCGTTTTTCTCCCGCATGCTGGTACTTGTGGTTCTCCAAGTACCAGCTTGCGGGGGAGGCTTGCTGGGACTTGTAGTACTATTGGAAATAACAATATTCTGTCATTTTATTCAAGGCTATCAGCCTCCCATCCGCAGCCCATGGATGGGGGGGGACAGCCTCGGGCTTCACCCCTGGCCCTTGGGTGGCTGGGGGGGGGACCCCTTGATTGGGTACCCCGGCCAGGGGTGACTAGTTGGATATTTAATGCCACGGCCGCAGGGCACTGTATAAAATTGACCCCCAGCTGTGGCATTATCTGTCCAGCTAGTGGAGCCCGATGCTGGTGTAAAAAATACGGGGGACCCCTGCTCTTTTTGTCCCCCGTATTTTTTGCACCAGCACCAGGCGCAGAGCCCGGTGCTGGTTTTAAAAATACGGGGGATCCCCTGTCAATTTCCCCCCCGCATTTTTAGAACCAGGAGCAGCTCGAAGAGCCCGAGGCTGGTTATGCTTTGGAGGGGGGACCCCACGCCATTTTTTTCCGGGTTTTTCCCGTTTTTCCCCGTTTTTTTAAATCGCGGCAAAATCCGGCAAATCGTCCGTTTTTCGCCCGCGGGACTGTTGAATCCGTTTTTTATTGAATATGGTGAATTCCGGAAGCCACCTGCCGGAATTCACCTGTCAAATTGTGTCGAATTAAAAAACGGCGATTATTTGCCGCGATTCGCCGCTAATTGCATATACCCCTATATGTATACCATCTCTATCAAAACTCCTGTTAAATTACTTAGAGGTCACTTCTGCTAGAGAGAGAGAAGCAGAAGTTTAGAAGCCTCCTCCTAATCTCCGTAAATTCTGTCAAAAGGGTAAGGTTGCATTTATTCTGGCCCTCATTCCGAGTTGTTCGCTCGCAAGGCGATTATAGCAGAGTTACACACGCTAAGCCGCCGCCTACTGGGAGTGAATCTAAACATCTTAAATGTGCGACCGATGTATTCGCAATATTGCGATCAAAACCGAGTTAGCAGTTTCTGAGTAACTCCAGACTTACTCTGCCTGTGCGATCAATTCAGTGCTTTTCGGTCCCGGCTGACGTCATAAACACACCCAGCGTTCGCCCAAGCACTCCCACCGTTTCTCCAGACACGCCTGCGTTTTTTCCGGAAACGGTAGCGTTTCCAGCCACACGCCCCTAAAACGCCGTACATCCGCCCAGTAACACCCATTTCCTGTCAATCACAATGCGTTCTCCGGAGCGACGAAAAAGCCGTGAGTAAAATTACTTTCTTCTTAGTAAAGTTACTTGACGCATGCGCAGTGCGAACATTACGCATGCGCACTAAGAGAATTCTCACTGCGATGCGATGAAAAATACCGAGCGAACAACTCGGAATGAGGGCCTCTGTTCTTCCCATTAACCGAATCTGTGTTTTTCTATACTGTATCGTGATTCCTTACTATATGTCCCTTGAATCCGTCTATGTGTTTAATAACGTGGCTTGTTTATTCTGTATTCTGTCTAGGGGTCTATATTGGCTATGTGCTCTACTACTCCTACAATTTCTAGCAAAATGTCCTTTATTTTTACAAATGTAACATATCCTCGGTCTTTTGTTACTACTAGGGTTTTGGGGTTTGGGCTGATGAGACTTTGGTGTAAGAGCCTGCATACTTTCAATCCTCAGCCTCTCCTCTTGCAGTTTTCTACGCCTAGCAATATTCCTATGGTGTTCAATTGCGCACTCTCTAAGCAGTGGCGGATCTTGCCACGGGCAAGCAGGACTTTTGCCCGGGGCGCCGCCTTCCGGAGGGCGCTGGCGCCATCCGGAGGGCGCCGCACCGTGGCAAGATCCGCCACTGCTGCCCGCTGTGTCCCCGTCCGCCTCCGCTGCCCGCTGCCGTTCCCGTCCCCATCCCCATCCCCGTCCCATTCCGCCTCCTGAAGGGAACTAGACGTTATGCGTCTAGTTTCCCTTCCTGGAGAGTAACTTTGCTGAGCGGTGCGCGATGACGTCATCGCGCACCGCACAGCAAAGTTACTCTCCAGGAAGGGGAACTAGACGCTATGCGTCTAGTTTCCCTTCCTGGAGAGGACCTTTTGCTGTGCGGTGCGCGATTACGTCATCGCGCACCGCTCGGCATTCAAGCGGCGCTTTTAATGTACAGGGGGCGTAATTGACCACGCCCCCTGTATTAGGCCACGCCCCATTTCCTGCCCGGGGCGCAGAGCGCCCTTGAACCGGCCCTGTCTCTAAGGCAAGCTACTGTGACCCCTCTCCAACCAGGCAAAGAGGTTTGTACTCTGTCCCTCACTGTCTGATCGAGTCCGTCCATTAGCACAGACGCAGCCACTTCTCTGTAATTTTCATCGTTCCCTGCATCTAATACCCCCATGTATGTGTCCATTTCTTGCAGTGGTCGGTGGAAATATTCAGATGTCATTTCATTTTCCCTCTGTTTTATGGAGAAAATTCTTCTCCACTCAGTGGGGAAACAAAACTCTAGTTGCCTATTAATTCATTCTATATTTTCCTGATTGTTTCTGTCAGTCATAGGACTATCCGACTCTAATCTACAATCAGTGATGAATTTTTGGGTGTTAATATTAGGGGGTAGGCATGTTTTAAAAAATTTCCGCCAATGTTGGTTTGTCGGTTCATACACATTACCCAGATCTCTGATAAATTTCTGACATCTGGCTAAATGCTTCCGAGGGTCGGGGAATTCTGAAATTATTGATCGCAGCTCATCTCTGGGCCATGGGCAATACATTGCATTATTCCTGGTGAGGACTACTTCCTGTCTATCGGTTCCCCCATTGGGAGTTACTATTCCCAAGACAGGGTGTAATCCTACCATTCCGTTCATAATCTGTTTACTGTGTGGTGTTGTTGTTTCTGTGCAATGAACTGTCTCATACTTACCAGTAGCTGTGACCTCACCCGTTCTTTCATTGGGGAATATTGTTACTGTACTACCTGGTTGGACAGGTCCCACCTGAGTTTCCTGCAACATGACTGCTTGGAGGAGAGCTGCGATTTGGCTGAATCCTTCATCTCCCTGTGACCTAAAACCTTGGAGAGACTTCAAAACAGGATACATTTTGCAAAAGTTAGGGTTAATACATTGCTCTTTCATATTACTATCATTTACGGATGTATCATTGACTGTAGCCTTCTGTTCCCCTTCGACCTGTGTCGACAATGGTGTGTTTGTGTTCTCATTCCCGCTAGGTTTGGAACCGGTTGCATATGTTAATTTCTCTTGCATATCGCCCTCTTGCTGCCATAAATTTAAACAATCTGTATGTCTAATCCTTTGTTTTCTGGATTTTATTAGACATATCCTACTCCTTAAATTCTGCAATACCTCTGGTTCAAAACTACCTATCCCAGGAAATTATGCTTTATCCCCCACAGTCATTCGTGTCCATTCATCACAAAAGGTCTCAGTGTGGGGACCATACTTCCCCCACATTGCCAACCGAGCTGACCCCCTCGGTCTCAATTCTGCTGTCTGAACCCTGACTGAGGAACGTCCATGTGTTGTGCACTTGGCTCCCATTGTGGAAACACGGGAAAACTTCCTAAAGTGCTCCAAACACAGTAACGGTGGAAGTCCTTAAAGTTCTTCCACTAACTTCTTCTGCTCCGAGTACCACGGATCCGCCCCTTTTAGCAGAGACAATGCAGGCCCTACTTCGGCCTTTATACCCTGGGCCTTTAGGAGTAACTTACCGTACCCAGTGAATATCTGCCTAAAAGACAATTTTTACACAAATCACGCTTGCATGTGCTCTACACAACGCGTATGATGACGAGATTTACGCACAAATATGCAAAACTTCGTATCACGTTGCGCCACGTATTGCTCACACAACCGTGCGGTCCAATCGTACCGCTTATAGACACTTGCTATCTATAAGTTGCAGGATCACTGGAGTCTTCACACTGTGCTCCAAAACAGCCGGAGTGTAATACCAAGAAAACAACACCTTTAAAAAGCTTTATCACACTCCGTTGCACGTATTCACCTAGACCGTGCTCACCAAATTCACAGAGTTCACCGAGTTCACCAAGCGGGGTTCAATACATTCACACCTTTTTCAGCCCACACTACCACTCTATAGTTTTCTGATCAGAAAATATCCTTTACTGTTGACTGATAGCTTTCCCCAGAGGTAATACAGTAGAAAAGGTTTTATTTAAACTAAATTTTGGAAACCGAGCAATTTGTGCTATTGTAGCGTGGCTACTGTTCCGCCCCTAAACTAAACAACGCTATTGTGTAATTTGTACTTAGCGGTCGTACCCTTACGCACGTTGCGTAAACACGCGACCATGCATATGTCTTTACGTTGCGTACGCAGTCCCGTACTTTGTCCGAGACACGTGTACAAAGACCGTACGTCCGCAGTAGCACAAATCCCATACTTCTATAAATGTAAGCGATATTACCTATAATCGTTTACTTGCCACAACACAGTATCTTTCTGTATAAACCTGTTTAACTAGGCCAGACTGTATTTGTGTTTTACGTTTACTTCCTTAATATCTAGTCTATGTTTTAACTAAATAGCAACAAATTTCTCAGCACAGGTCAAAATGAATCTAATAATCAATACTTATGGCAACAATGCGAGCAGGTATGCAAAGTACAAAGTACAGGTGTATGCTTGTGTTGTGTGCGCATTTGGCGTCAAACAGAAATTCACAGACTTTTAAAATAGCTTTGCGTATTTACCTTACGGATCCCACCAGCATCCCTACAAACCATGCAGAGCAGACACCATCTTATTAGCAATGAGATAGGGTTTACCAGTGTATCCACCAACCAGGAGAAGGCTTACATGGGATACCTGTCCGCCCTTTTCTGATAGATAAAGTCTGCTTTAACCTGCTAGGCTGCGGGTATGAGGAAAAACCGGACGATGTCCCCAATTGATAATGTCGATATTATCTTAAACCATAAAGCTATACCTCTAAATACACTTTTACTATGAAGCCGTTGCGGCCGCTAGACTTAATACACACGCTACGCACTTTGTACGCTATTTGCGTACAGAGTCCCGTACCGTGTACGGACTTAGCGTACAAACGCTGCGCTGGGGGTACAAAGTACACACAGCGCGTACACACACTCTTGATAAACTTTAAACCTTATTCGTAATGCAATGCAATGATGTTACACCTTAAACTTTACGCAGCGCTGACGGTATAAAGTACCCGCAGTGCGTACACACCTTATCAATACACTTTTAAACCTTATACAGTTAGGTAATGTAATACGCTTTAAACCCTAGCAGGGAAAAGAGGACACAACACCGATTTGTAGTTAAACACTGGGATCCGACACCTCAGCGTATATATCTGGAACGGGATAACAATACAATTTATACACTACAATACAACAGAGTAAATGGCTACAGTCAATGTACATCCGTGAGAATATTCGCTTGCGCAACCTGTTCCAGTCCTCCGCTAATCAGGTAGATAGCGTTAAGAGTCTTCTGACCGGCCAGGCAGCAACAGGCTTTTTATACACTACTTCCATAAACAATACAATGGTTACTGTAATCCCTTTGTCCATTGGACACAGAGATGCATCTTTACATTACAGGAGAGGTCATAGGTTGATTTGAAAAGGTGGGTGATGTCTTTCCCAACTGCTCTTGTGGGTGGTCTCCTCTGGATTCCCGCCGCATACATAATATACAGTAAGTACAGTTTATATCTATATTCTACTTCTGCACATAACTATACGCAGGAACATGCGATCTTCCTCTAACCAACTCCGGAATGTTACCCTTAAAATACCCTACAGCTGGATACTAAACATCACCTTATAACCTTAGTCTGTCCCTTCCTATCATGCAAAGGTGAATCCCCTAGTCCTGGAATCATTTAAACTGTTGATACTTGCTGATGTGGTGCAGGGGGGCTATGTGTACAATGTGCACTATTTGGGTTAAATATGTAATGTTCTGATAACCCTCTATGCGCTCACAAACTCCGCCGTAAATACACATACCACGCGCAGGACCGCGAGAGCGATCATACGCAAATTGCGGATATGTGCACGCACGGCGGAATAAGTGCACGCGCACCGGGCATGTGTGTGTGGTTAGTACGTGGTGTGTGTATTACAATATTTTTCGACTTTGACAGGAATGTCGCGGTTGTGCCACTTTAGTAGTTGCAAAATCAGACGCACAATTGTTCACATTGGAGGCCATACCTTGACGGAGAAAGTGCTTCTAGTGTGCACCCCAGCCCTTGCATATTCAGATGCGCGCTTGTACACCAGGAGAAGGAATGATACCAGCATTAGCATGCCATGCTATCATTCACAGACACATCGACTGTACACACAAATTGATGGTCCAGCCGATATATCGTTCTTTAGCTGTACGAACTGTTGGAAATTATGTGTGTGCAGGGTTGATGTTGCCGAGTGATATAGACACACACCAGTAGATGACTCAAGTTATGAATAGCCCAGATACTTCACAAGTGACACTGGTTTATTGATAGATAGCAAGTACAACCGTACTCACTGTTACATGTACACTGGTGATAGGGCGGAGCTTGAACGGAGCAGAGTCTCATACAGCTCACCCATCAATGAGTGTATACCACAAATAGGTAGCAGTGCAGGATGTTGGAATAGTTTTATAGTAGGTAATACCCAGGTCTCTCATAGGAGATAAGCAGGTGACTTCTGTCTCCCAGAGTCATACTAAGATCCCAAGATGGCTCCTGTACATGCCCAGTAGAGATCTCTGTGGCCATCTTGGGATAGGGCATGCAGTCTCACTGGAGAACAGGAAGACTGAAGTATACATAGTAGCACACTCTTCTTTCAACATGAACGAAACATCGGCCCATCATTACAAATGGCAAATCGTGTTAATGTGTTAACTCTACAGTGTGCAGCCTATGTGAAGTACATACAATAAGGGTGGAGGGGGGGAGAATCATCTGGAACCCCAGTAAAAGTGGCAAATAAGACAGCAGGACAGTGTAGGAGGCTGCTAGTGACCATAAGTAAAGTTTTGGATGCAGTTAAATGGTGTCAAATGGTTGTTGTTGTTTTTTTCAGCTTTGAAATATAACTGAAAAATGATAGCCATCAATTGTATATCAGCGAATAGAAGTGTCTACACTGTTTTGGAGAACATTGAAGTGTCTCTGTGATCATATTTAAGTGTGTATATAAAAGTTTGTAAAAGGTTGCAAAAAAACACCACTTGTAACTCCCATCTGCAAGTTCCTTTTCCATCAGTAGAACGCCTCAACATTAACAGTATGTCCCACATCATACGCACCAAGTCTTCTGCTTTTTATAGGAAACCACCTAAAAAATGAAATGTCTTTTTTGGCCATATTTTCCTAATTAATAACCTCCAAGTACATTAAAGGTTGAGTCTCCCATATCCAAAATGCTTGGATCAGAAGTATTTTGGAAATCGGATTTTTCCATTGTTTGGAATATTTGTATACCATAATGAGATATCTTGGGGTTGGGTCCTAATTCTAACCACAGAATGCATTTATGTTTCATATACCCATAGCCTGATGGTAATTATATACAATATTTTTAATTATTTTGTTCATGACACAAAGTTTGTGTATATTGAAGCTTCAGAAAGCAAAGATGTCACCATGTCAGTCGCGCTCAGAAAAATCAGTATTTTAGAATATTCCGTATTTCAGATTTTGTATATAAGAGACTTATTCTGCATTACTCATTGGGAGTGGTATCCCGGAGGTACTGCGTTGTACCTTAAATACTTTCATCTTGTCTGGTGGTGGGAGCTTAAATCCATGTTAGCTCCCATTGAGACCAACATTAACTTAATGCAGATTTTGAATATCAAAAAGTTGCATCTGTGGTTATTTAACCTGCATTAAGCTATTTTCATCCAACTTGAAGCTATGAAGTGATGTGTGGTTATGATGTGCGACTACGCCCACCACTTGGAATTGCTATAAAGCAGCATTTGTAATTTATTGGTGATGTATCGGTTGCAATGTGCTGTCATTATCAAAATCTGCATGCGTACACATTTTTGGTGCACACAACCACCTCAGATATACAGTAGGTCTAACTGTGAATAAGCCCCATGATGTAATTGTGTATACCAGCCTAATGCAGCCTCTGCATATTCAGACTAGCAGTTCCACAATATTTGCAGAGCCAAAGGTGTAGTGATCCAGGTATCAGTGCCGTAACTAGGCATTTTAGCGCTGTGTGCAAGAAATGTAATTGGCGCCCCCCCCCTCTATGCAAGATCAGTGCGTGCCGTAGGCGCGCTGGAAAATATATAGGGGCGTGGCTTCATGGGGAAGGGGCGTGGCCACAAAATAATACCAGTTCATACTACGGTGCACAGTAGTCTCCATTATTAAAATTTTGCCGCACAGTAGCGCCACTACACCAGGTAGAGCCCCTTTTACACATTACGGCAGACAGTCCCCCTTTTTACACATTACGGCAGCCAGTCCCCCTTTTTACACATAACGGCAGCCAGTGTCTACCTTTTAGGACAAGAAAAGAAAAATGGAAGATTCCCTTGCACTGGCGCTGTGATCAGCTGCCCTAGGTATCTATCTCCCAAAGATGTCACCAAACACCTAAGAAATACAATATACAATACAAATGGGGGATATACAACCCTGGGCGCTTTTAAAGTTCATATGTATGAGAATACGTTCCTTCTCTTTGTTATTGGGTGTCTTCGTGCTTCTCTCTTACTCCCCTCTGCGCTTGATTCCACTCAAAGTGATGCGGTATGTAGTCAGAGTTTTGAATAAGAAGAAAGAGAAAAAGATATATAGTGTAATACAGTCTTTATGCAGACTTCTGTATATATGAAACACGGGGGTTTATAAAACGCAATTCAATAGATGGAGCGTACCACACTAACTATACACACATGGGGTCAAGCTTGTAAAGGTATCTTTAACCAAAAGAAGGTAGGCGTACCCCACTCACACTGTCACTGGAGATTATGAAGCGCATCAAGGTATCTTTCACGTTTATCCCCTTATATCTCCTCCGGTTATCCCAGTTTCAATATTGAACTCATTCATAGGGAAAAGAATAAAAAATATCCAATGTGTAGTATCATCAAACATCTACCATTTTCTAGAATAATGGCCCTCATTCCGAGTTGATCGGTCGCAAGGCGATTTTAGCAGAGTTACACACGCTAAGCCTACGCCTACTGGGAGTGTATCTTATCTTCTTAAAATTGCGACCGATGTATTCGCAATATTGCGATTACAAACTACTTAGCAGTTTCAGAGTAGCTTCAGACTTACTCTGCCTGTGCGATCAGTTCAGTGCTTGTCGTTCCTGGTTTGACGTCACAAACACACCCAGCGTTCGCCCAGACACTCCTCCGTTTCTCCAGCCACTCCTGCGTTTTTTCCGGAAACGGTAGCGTTTTCATCCACACGCCCCTAAAACGCCGTGTTTCCACCCAGTAACACCCATTTCCTGTCAATCACACTACGATCGCCGGAGCGAAGAATAAGCCGTGAGTAAAAATACTATCTTCATTGTTAAATTACTTGGCGCAGTCGCAGTGCGAATATTGCGCATGCGTACTATGCGGATTTTCATTGCGATGCGATGAAAAATACCGACCGATCAACTCGGAATGAGGGCCAATGTTTTTTCAAGAAGCTATGCGTACTTTAATCAGATTTTATTCCACCACTGTGTGACAGTAGTGGCAAAAGTACCCGACTTACTATAAATCGGAAAAGAACAAGCACATCAAGGTATCTTTAAAATTCTTTAAATTATGATCACAATCTGCGTACCCCAACTCACAGTATTGTTTCTGTTATAAGCACATCAAGGTATCTTTTCCCTTAGTGACCTTCACCCGAAAGGTTCCTCCACGATTCTTTCTCCAGGAAAATATTATATCCACCAATCAAGTGTAAAATAACAGAAATTTATTATACAAAAAGTCCCAAAGTCTGGGAGGATCCAACAATTTGAGACACAGGATACAGTCCAAACGGCTCAACAGATAAAAAAAATTACCATAAAAATACACCAAAGTTAAAATGAATGAAAAATAAAAAATAATAAAAGTTACCACACACACCCCGGCTGATCTCTGGGATAATTAGAAAGTAAAAACTAATAGTCAAAAAATTACCTTCCTTCCAGAGTCAGCAATATGTGTTGGGATGGTGTGGGAAAAGCTGGCTGTTCACACTCCTTCTGTCGTCAATGCATTTCGGTCACCAACTGACCTTTATCTTGAGATCAGCCGGGGTGTGTGTGGTACGCTCCATCTATTGAATTGCGTTTTATAAACCCCCCTGTTTCATATATACAGAAGTCTGCATAAAGACTGTATTACACTATATATCTTTTTCTCTTTCTTCTTATTCAAAACTCTGACTACATACCGCATCACTTTGAGTGGAATCAAGCGCAGAGGGGAGTAAGAGAGAAGCACGAAGACACCCAATAACAAAGAGAAGGAACGTATTCTCATACATATGAACTTTAAAAGTGCCCAGGGTTGTATATCCCCCATTTGTATTGTATAGTGTCCACCTTTTACACGTTACGGCAGACAGTGTCCCCTTTTTACACATTACAGCAGACAACGTGCCCTTTTTACACATTACGGCAGACAGCATCCCCCTTTAAACACATTACAGGAGACAGTCCCCCTTTTTACACATTACAGCAGACAGCATCCCCTTTTTACACATTACGTCAGACAGTGTCCCCCTTTTTACACATTGTGGCAGACTAGATAGATAGATAGATAGATAGATAGACAGACAGATAGATAGATAGATAGATAGATAGATAGATAGATAGATAGATAGATAGATAGATAGATAGATAGATACTTACCATCTCTCCCCGATGGCTCATGCTCCTCGGTGCAGGCTTCATGTAGCAGACCCTGGGCAGGGGAGAAGGAGGAGGAGGGAGGGGGACTGGAGCCGCAGCAGCGCTATGTAATTGGTAGTGATGCCGCTGCAGCTGTCCCTCTCTCCGTCCGCATTGGCTGGCCGACGCCGCTGTGAATGCTGGGATGAGGGAAGCGCATCCCAGCATTCACAGCAGCGCCGGGCAGCCAGTGCGGAAGGAGAGAGGGACAGCTGCAGCGGCGCCACTACCAATTACATTACGCTGCTGCGGCTCCAGTCCCCCTCCTTCCCTGCCTCTGGCGCTGCTGCTATTCTCTTCTCCTCCAGCGCAGCACACACAGCACAGCAGAGGCGGCTTGTAATGAGCCACGCCCCGCTCTGCCTCCTCCCGCCCCCTATATTCGTCATTGTCTAGCCCAGCCCTTCCACTGAGCCGTCCTGGCAGCTCTCTCCCAGAGAGAGCTGCCAGAAAGTAGGCAAGTATGTTTATATGGTACAATATAGAACATTACTCTGCGCATGTCATCCAATGCAATAGACACAAAGATAGTAAAGCTGGGTACACACTGGATGAATTTTTGAACGATATGCCGATTCAGACATTTCTGAACAACGTTTTTCATATCATCCAGTGTGTACGCACTTGCACGATGCGCGCTCCCGCTGGTTGTTAACAAGGTCATCTGTACATGCAGGTCAGTCTTGCCAATGTCGGTGGCAACTAGATGCATATCGTCTAGTGTGTACACTACGAACAATGAATGATAGGTTAAATTAGGCTGATACCCAACAATTTGGTAGTGTAGGACGACTCCTGTATATTATTTATTCGCTCAGTGTGTACGCACTAGATCATTTGTCAGGGAATCCAAGAAGTTCAAGGGAAATCATCTGCTGATATCGTTCATGGTGCATGTCGTCCAGAGTGTACCCAGCTTAAGGGGTCTATTTACTTACTTTAGTGCTGATGTGCTGTGTTTCCCTGGCCGGCTGGCTCCTCTGAGCATGTGCGAGATCTTACTACTCACGCGAAATCCCCAGCGCAGTCCGGAGCCGTCACCCACCACAGCCAGGGACAGAGCTGTCCCTGGCTGTGGTGGGTGCTGGCTCCGGACTGCGCTGGGGATTTCTGTCCCTGCTGTGGTGTATTGGCATCGACACCAAGCAGCTGTCAAAATCTACAGCTGCAGGTGTCGGAATGCTCATACATTGCTCAAGCATATCGGCCTGCTATCTTATAGATAGCAGTGCCGATATGAATAGGGACGCATAGCGTGTGCCTGGATGCACTTTTTCAAGGATGGCAGCATGTTAAAAGTTCATCATGTTTATACTAAAAAACTTTATTGTTCAAACAGGAAGTCATGACAGGAAATGGGTAAATTGTACCCATTTCCTGTCAGGACTTCCTTGTTTAAACAATTAAGGTATTTAGTATAAATATGATGAACTTTTAACATGCTGCCATCCTTGAAATACTTCGCCCAGGCGCACGAAACGCGTTGGAAGGCTCTAGGAGGGACACCCGCTGAAAGCCAAGCGAGTCAAACAGCGACCGCTGCACCCGCCGGGACTGAGTGGGGTGACATCATCAGCCGGCGACGGATACTGCCGGACGTAGCAGAAACCTTTGCAGTGGGAAGCGCAGACCATTTGCAAACCTACCTCAACTGCATAACAAACAGCACGGAGGCAGGGGGATTTAGGGCAAGACCGCTGTGGACTTTACCATCATTGCAGATGACCATCACATCTCTCCATATAACCAAAAGAAGTGGAAACATTTATTACTAATAACTGTTTCTACACAGGTGCCACAATTATCACTCACACATTATAGCGCTCATTCTCTTTTATTATGGTACTTTATCTCCGTCCACTTTATCTCCATCCAAGGCTTAGTGTTACATGCAACAAGGTGATTCCAATACCCTCTCACTCTCTGTTCTTTTACAATGGAGTATAATCTGAGCAGCATTTTGGCAGAGGAGTAGGTAGAATAGTTTTAATGAATTAACGTGGTGACTGCTGTAGTAGTTACAGGCTGAGGCTGAACTATAAAGTGATTTTTCTACGATTTCCAACCTGCGTATTTCCAGTAAGACCTGCCAGTCTACAGAGCGATCCATGAACCGCAGTGAATCGCTGCGTTCTGATTCATGATGGTTCCTCGGAATACAGGGCTACATGAAGATCTACTGAGGAAACCTCAGAAAGATACTCAGAGGAAGGTGGGATAAATGAGCACTCGGAAGCACAACTGCTGACAAAGGTCAGCTCATATTATCAGTGAAGCATCAGGAGGTTCTGAAACAGCTCAGCCAGGCCTCAGGCTCAGTGTCACTGTCTGCATCCCCCATGTTCTGCCTGTCAACATTCACAATGAATGTATTGTTGCAGAGGTATGCATAACCCTAACATTAACCCTAATTGCAGCCTAACCCTAACTATAAAATAATGAAAAGTTGTCTGCCGATATTCACAATGTCAACATTATGTCATGTCGGCATTGTAAATGACGACATATCCAATGTAAACATTCTTTCAATGTCGACATTATGAAGTGTACAGTGTAGTAATATAGCAGCTGACCATAAAGCTCTGTATTCTGGATATGGAAGTGTATTTATGAAAGGGCATAGGGGGTGATTCCGAGTTGTTCGCTCGCTAGCTGCTTTTAGCAGCATTGCACACGCTAAGCCGCCGCCTACTGGGAGTGTATCTTAGCATAGCAGAATTGCGAACGAAAGCTTCGCTAATTTTTCGTAACGATTACCCCGCAGTTTCTGAGTAGCTCCAGACTTACTCAGCCATTGCGACCAGCTCAGTCCTTTTCGTTCCTGGTTTGACGTCACAAACACACCCAGCGTTCGCCCAGCCACTCCCCCATTTCTCCAGACACTCCCGCGTTTTGGAACTCGAACGCCTGCGTTTTTCCGCACACTCCCATAAAACGGCCAGTTTCCGCCCAGAAACACCCACTTCCTGTCAATCACACTACGAACACCACAGCGATGAAAAAGCTTCGTCATGCCGTGAGTAAAATACCTAACTTTTGTGTAAAATAACTAAGCGCATGCGCTCTGCGAACCTTGCGCATGCGCAGTAAGCGACTAATCACAGTATAGCGAAAATCGGCAACGAGCGAACAACTCGGAATGACCCCCATTGATCCTATGGCTAAGGCTGGGTACACACTTGACGATGAGCATAAGATGCGACATCGTCAAGTGAAACGATATTGGATATACACACTGACCGATGTCGTCAGTGACGGCATCCATCCACATCCAGGTGCATGTAGTCTTGACCAAAATCTTTAGATTTGAAAGCGGGAACTAAAGATATTGGACTTCGTTAAAGACACGCAGGAGCACGCATCGTTAACGATATAGTGTGTACACACTGGACGATATGAACGATATATCGTCTGACACGACTGCTCGGACGATATATCGGGTGCATATCGTCAAGTGTGTACCCAGCCTAAGGCTCGTAATGGCATTACCCTAAACATCTAAAAGTTCCTGGCATAATTTGCTTCCCCATAACTGTACATGGGTAGTCAGTTGCAGGGAACAGCCACTAGTATTTAGGGAACACTGCAAATATGTACATTCCAACCATGGCACCTTATTAAAGTCTCGTCCCACAAAACCAAACCATAATTTGCATATTACATGACCTGTGAGTGCACTCAACCTGCATTCACCAAGGAATGCCATAGTCCACCAAGCTCACCCAATCAGACGGTGCAAAATGTGTGCCACTCTCAGACATTACTATCTTACTGTGCAGATCCATTGCACCTTCTGTCAGTCTGGGAGCATTAGGTGTATGACATCACAAAATGCTATGTGAGGTAATTTTTCCCTAAATGACCCTATATGACCATTAATATAAACCTGCATTGTTCTTTGGTGATGCAATGGAAAGCTTTACTGTCTCAAATTGTTAGGCCACTCTGTGTTGAGTTTGTGTGTTCTCACTGGTTTCCTCCCATAATCCAAAACACATAATGGTAACTTAATTGGCTTCTATATGGGTATGGATCGTTGTGTCGACAGTAACTAGGTCGACATTCATTAGGTCAAACACTGTTGGTCGACAGTGACTAGGTCGACACCTGAAATAGGTCGACACAGTCATTAGGTCGACGTGGCAAAGGTCGACGTGGAAAAAGGTCGAGTTGTGTTTTTTTGTTGTGTAGTTTTCTTCGTAAAGTGACCGGAAACCCCAGTTAGTGCACCGTGCTGCCTTGCATGGCGAGTTCCGCTACCGCTGAGCTTGGCACAGGTTACTATTCCCAGTCGTAGTCCACGTGGGTTGTAAAGTATGAAAAAGTTAAAAAAATGAAAATGTTTTGAAAAACTCATGTTGACCTTTTCATGTGTTGACCTTTACCACATCGACACAATGGCCACGTCGACCTAATGCATGTCGACCAATAGTGGTCGACCTAATGAGTGTCGACTTAAGTGTTGTTGACCTAAAGACCGGATACCATTTTGTGTATGTGTATGCCTGTGACAGGGACTATTGATTGTAAGCTCCACTGGGTAAATATCCTTTGTAAGGTGCTGTGGAATATGTGTGCGCTATATAAATAACTGGTAGTAATGAATTCAATAAATAACAGTTACCCTGGTGCAGTGCTTAAAGTGGTCCTGGAAAGGTGGTGGAACCCTCCCCCCCCAGAGCTGTAAAGGGATTGTGCGCGCCGTAGGCACGCGGCGCAAAGAAAGGGAGCGTGGTCCCAATAAGAAAGGGGCGTGGTCACCCAATAGTATCCCCAATTTAAATTATGTAGAGCTACCCACAGTACACATGTCCCCAGTACAGATGCCCCATAGAAGCTGTCCCCAGTAGTTCATGCCCCCTGTAGTAATGCCCCCAGTAGAAGCAGCCCCCTGTAGTTTGCCTCCAGTACAGATGCCCCCTGTAGTTATGCCCCCAGTAAAAGCTGCCTCCTGTAGTTAAGCCCCCAGCACAAGCTGCCCCCAGTACAGATGCCCCCTGTAGTTATGCCCCCAGTACAGCTGCCACCAGTAGAAGATGCCCCCAAGTAGCGCCACTTCACACACACATAAAAAATAAAACCACACACAATACTCACCAGCCCTGCTCCTGCTTCCGGACCGCTGACCTCCGCCTGGCTGCCCGCTCCTCGGATCTATGGGAGAGACATCATGACGTCTCTCCCATAGCGCTGCCGCCGCACAGCTGCACACACCTGCACACAGTGGAAACCGGAGCTCAACACAACCTCAGCGGGCGCCCGGCATTCCCATGCGGCTCACATGCTGGGTTAGGTGAGCCGGAGGAGGCGGAACTGAGTTCCGCCCCGTTCCGGCTCACTTTAACCTCTGATTTTATCCCTGACACAGCTTTCCCTCCCTGACAGTTTAGCCCACACACAGCTCTCCCTTCAGCACGTATAATCCCACACACCATCCCCCCCAGCACGTATAGTCCCACACACAGCTCCCCCCTCAGCACGTATAATCCCACACACAGCTCTCCCCTCAGCATGTATAATCCCACACACCATCTACCCCAGCACGTATAATCCCACACACAGCTCCCCCCTCAGCACGTATAATACCACACACAGCTCCCCCCTTCCAGCACATATAATCCCTCACACAGCACCCCCAGCACATATAGTCCCACACACAGCTGTCCCCCGCAACACATATAATTCTACAAACAACCCACCCCCAGCACGTATAATTCCACACAGCTACCCCCTCAGAACATAGTCCCACACACACAGCCCCCCCAGCACATATAGTCCCTTCCACAGCCCCCCCCAGCACATATAGTCCCGTACACAGCCCCCCCAGCACATATAGTCCCGTACACAGCCCCTCCAGCACATATTGTCCTACACACAGCCCCATCCAGAACATATAACCCCCACTCACAGCCCCCCAGCGCATATAGTCCTACACACAGCCCCCCCAGCACATATAGTCCTACACACAGCCCCCCCAGCACATATAGTCCTACACATAGCCCCCCCCCAGCACATATAGTATCACACACAGCCACCCCAGCACATACAGGCCCACACACAGCCCCCCCAGCACATATAGTCCCACACACAGCCCCATCCAGCACATGTAACCCCCACACACAGCCCCCCAGCACATATAGTCCTACACACAGCTCCCCCAGCACATATAGTCCCACACAAGCCCCCCACCCCCCTCCCCAGAACAGTTGATCCTGGGCATAGCGACACCCCCCCCCCCCCCGTACATCTCCTTTCTACCTCTTTCATGTGTGTGGGTCATCCTGTCAGGGCTCCAACAGCTCCTCCACTTTAGGCGGCAGGAGAGACAGACGTGCAGGAGAGATAGACATGCAGTGATAGCACTGCATGATCTCATTCCCGCCGCCGCGGCCAGCAGGAGCAGCGGGTTCCTGCGGGGGGAGGGGGGGGGGGGGACACTGTCTAGTGCTGCTGCCCGCCCACCCCATCTATTAAAGTGGGAGGTGAGGCGTGGCGCGGCGCAGTGGCTGTGGCAGCGGGAACAGGCTAATCGGGCAGCGCAGCCTGTACAAAGTTCCCATGGCCGGGCAAAGTGGGCTGGAGGTGGCGGAACCGGTTCCGCCTCCCAATACAACTGACGGAACGTAGATCCGCCCCGTTCTGGCCCACTTTATCCCTGCCCTGGTGTTACCCTTAAATGCTCCCATGATTCTAACTGGCTTTAAACTTTCAACCACATGTACTTATAACAAAGCAGTAAAGGCCAGTACCCACGGGCCGATGCAGGAGAGATGTGTGCTGAGCGAACCGCTCAGCACACATTTCTCCCCCCGCTCAGCACAGCGTGATCTGTGCTGAGCGTGCGGGGGGAGACGGGGGGGCCGCTCACTTCACCCAGCGGGTGAAGTGAGCGACCCGCTAAATTGGCCTGCATGTAGGCCAATCTAGCAGCAGCGATAGCGATGTGCGGGGCCGCGCATCGCTATCGCTGTTAGGGCTACACACGGAGCGATCTTGCTGAAAATCTAAGCAATCTAGTCAGATTGCTTAGATTATCGCTCCGTGTGTACCCCCCCTTAACACTCTAGGAGAACACAACTGGGGGGAGCATATGTTCTAAATATTTTTAGCATGTAATGTATAAGTTGTGTTTGTCATTCTTTATTTTGAGGGATAACTTGTTTAACTATATATTGCCATGAAATATATTTGCACAAGCAAACTGTTGTTAAGCTTTAGAAGTGGGGCATCATGTATGTAACATAATGATTGTCTGGATCTAGGTGAGGAATAAAACAATTAGTGAAACAATAGAGTTGGCTGGTTACCACTTATAGGGGGGGATTTATCAAATCTTGGAGAGAGATAATGTGGTCAGATATAAAGTACCAACCAATCAGCTACTGTCATTTTTCAAATACAGGCTGTAACATGGCAGTTAGGAGCTGATTGGCTGGTATTTTCTGTCTCTCCACTTTATCTCTTTCCAAGCTTTAATATATCATTAGCCGACCCTCAGGAAGAGGTAAGTGGGCCAAGTTGGGGGCGTGGCTGTCTGGGGGTATGGCTATGCCATTCACACCCCTAAAGAAGATCCTGAACATGCCTATGCACTGTTGATTTGCAAGTAAGATTAATGGGCGGGACCTAGATCTACATCACATTTACCTTCTTTTAATTGTTCTCTCTGAAGATCCAGCTGGGGAGGTGTAAGGAGCATGGTGCAGAAACTGCTGTCTGCCATGATAAGTCACTACATTATTGAGACTACTGTACTCTCTTGGGGACCAGGGAGAGCTCCTTAAAATTTGGGAGTCTCCAGGAGTAGACATGTTTGATTCACAAGTAAATGAATACTGTTGTCGGTTGAAAACTCAAGCGACCCAGGTTCTGGGATACAATGTGTTAAATATGGAGACTGACACAGAACATAGCAAAAAGAATAAGCATTTACAGTGCCGACATGCGCCTGTTCTGCGTGGCGTGAAAAAATCAGTGTCATTACTTTTCGGACAGACCCTGTATTTATCTAAGTTACACCAATGAAAACATGCAAATAAGTAATACTTAGTTACAATAATAGCAAGCACAAATTATAATACTTAGCTCTTACCTCAGATGTTTGAAGATCTGTCCCAGATGATGGTCGTCGATTAAGTAGTTTAAATAATGATGTTCAGTCAATCTCCAGGGTCCCGCCTAATAACTTTGTTGCAAGTCAAAAGCTGGAGAGGATTTGTAAAAGTCTAGGGGGGTTATTCAGACGCGATCACTGCTGTTCGTTTTCGCACAGCAGCGATCAGGTCTGAACTGTGCATGTGCCGTTGCCGCAGTGCGCCGGCGCATGCCAGACAGCCGACGGCTGTCTTTAGCTAGGCAGGCAGAGGTGGTTGACAGGCAGAGGCGGTTGCTGGGCAGGAGGGGGCGGGTCAGTGGCGTTTAGCCGCCGTTCAGGGGGCGCGGTCCGGGAAACGCAGGCGTGCCCGGACAGTTGGGAGGGCAGGCCGCGGTGGCTGCATGACGTCACACGCAGCCGCTGCGACTCGGGCAGCGACAAGTAGCTCCCGGCAGGCGTGCAGAAGCTGTGCTGGCTGGGAGCTACTCCTGAAGTACAAAAGCATCGCACAGTGGCGATGCTTTTCTACTTGTGTGACGGGGCAGGGACTGACATGTGGAGCGGGCTAGCCCTGTGCTGGGCATCCCCTCGCATGTCTGGGAAGCTGATCGTAGATGTGTTAAATTTAGCACGTCTACGATCAACTCTGAATTACCCCCTAGGTCCACTGCAGATAGAACTAGCTTTGATCGGAACTCCACTGCTATGAGGGGTATTCAATTGAAGTCGGAAACTGCCGTCTTGTCGGAAATACGTCAGTTTCCGACTTTTTTAGGTTGGAAGCGGTTCCTACTTATTCAATGCTGCCTCTGTTTTTCCGACAAGTCGGGAATTCCGGCTGGTCGGAAAGCATGCGGATCGGCGGCCACGTGTTTTGTTGGAAATGCGGCCAAATACAACAGGTTTTGGCCCCCGCTTCCGACAGTGTCAATCCGACTTTAACAAAAGTCGGACTGGCATTGTCGTGAAGGGCCAAATACGCTCATTGAATACTCAGATGTCGGATCCTTTCTGTTGGAAAGGATCCAACATTAATTGAATATACCTCTATGTGTAAGTCTATAGGCTTTATCCTCCTGTAAGATTACGTTCAGTGTCTTAACAGATATTACATTCAGGGTCTGTGAAGCTGGGTGCAATAGTCATTCACATAACATAATTATGTTATACTTGACAGGTGTCCCCTTTCACCCACTTATGAATACAATACGCCAAACATCTTACTAGACAGTTTACATCTGAGATACTGATAATAGGAACATATATTTATTATAATCAGCCAGCCTAAAAGTTGTGTACACTCCCCACTCACTATGGGCCTAATTCAGACCAGATCGCTGCTGTGCATTCTCGTGCATGCCAGACAGCATGCCAGACAGCCGACGGCCATCTCAGTCCTGCGATCGACTCTGCCTGATTGACAGGCAGAGGTGGTCGCTGGGCGGGAGGGGGCGGGCCGGCAGCGTTTGGCCGCCATTTTAGGGGCGGAATCCAGGTAACGCTGGCGTGCCCGAACCATGCGGGGGGGCGGGCCATGGCAGCTGCGTGGTGTCACACGCAGCCGCTGTGACATGGACAGCGACGAGTAGCTGCTGCTAGGGAGCTACTTGTCAAGTACAAAAGCATTGTATTTGTAATAATGTTTAAGGGGCATTACTGTGTGAGGCATAATATGTACGAGGAATTACTGTGTGACATAATATATAAAGGGCACCACTACTGTGTGGCATAATGTGTTACAAGGGGCACTACTACTGTGTGGCATAATGTGTATAAGGGGTACTACTGTGTGGAATAACTTGAATCTCTGTGTGACATAATGTGAATAAGGGGCTCTACTGTGTGGCATAATGTGAATGGTCTGTACTGTGTGGCGTGATGCGAATAAGGGGCACTACTGTGTCATAATGTGAATGGTCTGTACTGTGTGGTGTAATGCAAATCAGGGTCTCTACTGTGTGGGGCGCAGTGTGAATAAGGGGGACTACACTGTGACTTAACATGAATAAGAACTGTGTGATATAACGTGAATAAGGGACACTACTATGTGATGTAACGTGGTGTAATGTGACTAAGGGCACAGCAGTGCGTTGTAGTGTCACTAAGGGCAACAACTGTGTGGCATAATTTAAATTTGGAGTACTATTCTGTGGTCACGCCCCTTAAAGCGAGATCACGCCTTTTTTTGCACTCTCCCTGCTTCAGTTATGGAGGGGGGCACCAGTGCTCTTTATGTGCACTGATGTGTACTATTTCATGTTCAACTCCCCTGCCCTAAAAAAATCCTACAGTGAACAATAGCTAATCCTCTACTGCTAAGATAGTGCTTTGCCAATTGGGAAAATGCCTTCCCTTTTCTTTGTTTGTGACCTACACCAATGAAGCGCCAGCTTTACCTAACAGAACCAACCAAATACAAAACGTCTGACTGTGGCACATGTTTGAATCCCCTGCAGGGTGAGTGTTCTGTTGTGTGTATTTCAAAACAGAGAATGATGTACACTTGTACAGTGCCTTGCTAAAGTATTCACCCCCCCCCCCCCCCCCCTTTGGCTTTTTACCTGTTTTGTTACATTACAACCTGTAATTTTTTATTTTTTTTTTATCTGAATTTTATATGATGGATATGCACAAAATAGTCTAAGTTGGTGAAGTGAAATGAGAAAGATGTATATCAAAATAATTTTTATAAATAAAAATCTGAAAATTGGCATGTGCATATGTATTTACCCCCTTTGTTATGAAACCCCTCAAAGGTTCTGATGCAACCAATTACCTTCAGAAGTCACATAATTAGTGAAATTAAGTCCACCTGTGTGCAATCTAAGTGTCACATGATCTGTCAGTATAAACACAATTTTTCTGAAAGGCCCCAGAGGCTGCAACACCACTAAGCAAGAGGCATCACAGCATGAGGACCAAGGAGCTCTCAAAACAACTCAGGGACAAAGTTGTTGTGAAGTACAAGTCAGGGTTGGGTTCTAAAAAAATATCCAAATCTTTGATGATCCCCCGCAGCACCATCAAATCCATCATCTTCAAATGGAAAGAACATGGTACCACAACAAACCTGCCAAGAGAGGGCAGGCCACCAAAACTCACAGACCGGGCAAGGAGGGCATTAATCAGAGAGGCAGCACAGAGAGAGACCAAAGGTAACCCTGAAGGAGCTGCAGAGTTCCACAGCAGAGACTGGTGTATCTGCGCATGTGACCACAATAAGCCGTACACTCCATAGACCGTGGCTTTATGGAAGAGTAGCCAGAAAAAAGCAATTAATTAGTGTTGAAAATAAGAAGGCACGACTCCCCAAATGTATGGGGGAAGGTGCTGTGGTTAGATGAGATTAAAATTGAACTTTTTGGCCACCAAGGAAAACGCTATGTCTGGCGCAAACCCAGCACATCCCATCACCCCAAGAACACCATCCCCACAGTGAAACATGGTGTAGCAGCATCATGCTGTGGGGATGTTTTTCAGCAGCAGGGACTGGGAAACTGTTTCGAGTCGAGGGAAAGATAGATGGTGCTAAATACAGGGATATTCTTGAGCAAAACCTGTTTCAGTCTGCCTGTGATTTGAGACTGGGGGGTAAATTTACTAAGGTGGGAGATTTTTAGAACTGGTGATGTTGCTCATAGCAACCAATCAGATTATATCTATTATCTGCTAGAAGCAGCTAAATAAATGGTAAGTAGAATCTGATTGGTTGCCATGGGCAACATCACCAGTTCTAAAAATCTCCCACCTTAGTAAATTTACCCCTGGGACGGAGGTTCACCTTCCAGCAGGACAATGACCCGAAGCATACTGCTAAAGCAACACTCGAGTGGTTTAAGGGGAAACATTTAAATGTGTTGGAATGGCCTAGTCAAAGCCAAGATCTCAGTCCAATTGAGAATCTGTGGTCAGACTTGAAGATTGCTGTTCACAAGCGGAAACCATTCAACATGAAGAAGCTAGAGCAGTTTTGACTTGAGAAATGGGCAAAAACCCAGTGGCAAGATGTAGCAAGCTCATAGAGACTTATCCAAAGCAACTCGCAGCTGTAATTTCAGCAAAAGGTGGCTCTACAAAGTACTAACTTTAGGGGTATGAATTATTGTTGTTTGCGTCACATTAAAAAAAACAACCCATCTTCAAAGTTGTAGGCATGCTCTGTGAATGAAATGATGCAAACCTTCAAATAATCCATTTTAATTCCGGGTTGTGAGGCAACAAAACATGAAAAATGCAAAGTGGGATGAATACTTTTGCAAGGCACTGTATGTTGTTCTAATAATCATTATATTTGTAAGAGCTTAAACTAAAAAGTAGGAGGAGTCAGGAATAGTAAGGGAAGTGGTCTATGCCAGGAGCCAGATGCTGACATGAGGTGGGCCTGTGTGCTTTAAATGCCAAGACCTATTTTTAATCTCAGTCCGGCCCTGACTTTATGTATATATAACCTCCCAGATTTAGGTTTTACATTTTATCTGTGCTCTTTCATTGCTCTGTAACTTTTTTCATTCTCTGGCAATGTAAATCTCCCAAATGCGCTTTATTGTGTGTGATTGTAAAAAAACAGAACGGTTTAAATGTCTGACAACCTTCCCTAAGCTCTTAGCTGTGATAAAATGTTCAGTTTGGATAAGTTTTTACGGCAGATAGATCAGCGTTCAGTAAATTAATGATACATCGATGAGAAGTAAAAGATACGGCAGCCTGATGCGTCCCATATGGAAGATATTTACCTGTTACCCAAATATGCTCTGATGATCTGACTGAATTAGCCAAGAAGTCATTCGTATAAAATTAAATGTAAGAAAGGAGTCGGTGCTACAGTAAGTTGAGGAGCAGACAAATAGCACCTAGATGAAACAGGTCAGACTGATGTGTAAGAGCTTGTAGTACAGAAGCGGCTGGGTGCTGGAGTTGTAATACGCCCCTAGTGGTGGGGTGTCAGTGTGTGGATCGTACCTGCTCCCTTTCAGCTGTGGTCGGCTTCAGCTTTCCTGAACAACATGGGTCTCCTCCGCTTTTTAGACTCACCTGGTAATGGCAGAGGGACAGAGGTGCCCCCAGGAACCCCAACAAGCCACTAACAGTTACTGTATCACCGATTTATCCTCAGATGCTGATGGAATGGGATAAAATCGACCCAATCCACACTGCGTTAATGGACTACATCTCATGGATGTTTCAATTATCGCATGCAGGGACAGAGCTTCTGAGAAAGCTCTGTCCCTGCAATGCCACGCCATGTGCCGACACCGGGTTGACACCCCAACCCCCCCCGTTGCAACCCACCACCACCACCACCACCGCTAATCATACTTGCCTACCTGGGTATCGGTGATTGGAGCTCCAGGAGAGCTACCAGTCATCGTGGCTCCCTGCTGCTGTGACCTTCGGTGCTGTAAAGAGAGCAGCAGCTTTGCAGCATTACTTTGCTGCACTGGTGGTCACAGGAGCGGCAGGGAGCCCCGATGACCTGCAGCCCGCACCAGGGCACTGATCACCGGTCCCTGGGTAGACGTATATGATTTTTTTTTTTTACACAGTGATCAGATTGTGTGTCCACCGGCTTGTGTGTCCATCCCTCCCTTACGCCCTAACCCTCCCTGTCCACATTCTAACCCTATCCTCCCCTATTGGTGCCTAACCCTAACCTCCCCCTTCCTGCAGCCTAAATCTATCCCACCCCCCTTAGTACTAAACCCTTACACCACCCCTGTGGTGCCAAACCCTAACCCCCCTCTCGGCAGCCTAACCCCCCCTTCCCCCGGAGTGTGCCTAAATCTAACCACCCCCACAGCCTAAACCTAACCCGGCCGTTAATACTTACCTTCGGCATCTTGGCTGTTGGGATTCCGTCGTCAGGTTCCTAATTCTTTCGGGATGCCGTCATCAGTGTTCTGACGGCTGTCGGAATTCCGGTGTCGGTGTTACGGCTGCCTGCATCCTGAACGTATACCGTCCTTAGAAGTGGTCTCACTAATGATTAGCTAGAGATCAGTGTTGCGGGATAAACAGGAAAGCTTCCTCATTGCCTAATGTCTGTCAGTGTAAAGTAAGTGATGCAGCTCCCTCTACTAACGGCAAGCTGGCACAGTAAGTAGTATCGTGCTCTCTCTGCTGTCTGTCAGCTGATGCGGGACACTGTACAGGTTACAGTAGAACATCACTGTGGGGTCTATTCATGAAGCAGAGAAAAGAGTGCAGAAGTGAGCCAGTGGAGAAGTTGCCCATGGCAACCAATCAGCTGCTCTGTACAATTTTATAGTATGCAAATTATGTTACTTCAATGCTGATTGGTTGCCATGGGCAACTTCTCCACTAGCTTACCTCTCCACACTTATCACTGCTTCATGAATGGACCCCTGTGTCGGCTGCTGCGGCACCTGCTCTCTCTCGGCTTTACTACAGAGTCTATGACACACTGCCTGTTCCTGCCGCCCTTGTCTCTCTCCTCACGCTGAGCTGGCTGGCAGGCAGTCTTACAGGCTGGCAGATATGCGGCGCAGTAACTGGCTGCTGCTGACTTTCTCTTTTTGTGCAGCTTACCCCGGGTGGTGATGTCGTTCTTAGGGACACCTGGCTGTACCTCTTAGTTCCTCCTCCAAGGACCTCTGCTCCCTTGTGGTCATGGCCAGTTTCACTGCTAGACAGCGCTTTCCTAGCGTGGTATCCGTTTGGCAGGTCGACCTTACTTAGGTCGACAGTCACTAGGTCGACCACTATTGGTCAACATGGATAAATGGCCAATGCCTGAAAATGGTCGACACAGGACAGGTCGACACATGAAAAGGTCGACATGATTTAAAAAAAATAGATTTGTAACTTTTTCATACTTTATCATCCACATGGACTACGGTTGTGAATAGTAACCTTGCCCGCAGCATGGCGAGTGAAGTAAGCCATGCAAGGGGATGCGTGCGATACACTAATTGGGGTTCCTGGTCATGTTATGGAAAAAATGACACCAATAACAGGTAAAACAAAATCCATGTCGACCTTTTCATGTGTCGACCTGTCCCACATCGACCATTTTCATGTGTCGACTATTTTTCAATGTTGATCATGCCAATGTCGACCAATAGGGGTCGACCTAATAACCGTCGACCTTAACATGGTCGACCATTCATACCAGAACCTCCTAGCACTGTCAGCGATCAACCCCATTGGCAGAGTACTGCCGCCTGTCCTACATTGCGACTCCCGGTGCAGCCCCACAGTCCCTCTGTGTCTCGCAGGACGGCTGCCTGCTGCTGACTATCAGCCCGGCACAGCTCCCCGGGCAGCACACAAGGAAGGGCTCAGGGGCAGATGTATTAACCTGGAGAAGGCATAAGGAAGTGATAAACCAGTGATATGTACAAGGTGATAAAGGCACCAGCCAATCAGCTCTAATATGTAAATTAACAGTTCAGATCTGATTGGCTGGTGCCTTTAGTCTCCTCAGAGCTCTCTCTACTCCCGATCAACAGACTTCTCCGCCAAGTTCAGAGGTCACCCAGTAGTTTGGTCCAGTTCCGTTTTGTAAGCTTGCAATTCTCTCCCAGTATACCTAAAGGTGTCATCATACATCTCGGTGATATTGTCTATCAGGTTCGCTAGCGCGGTAATATACTAAAATTTATAACTCCTCTGGCGGTACGGGTGATATCTAGCGCGAGCAGGAGTTGAATCCCGGTGGATTCGTGGATCAAATCAGAGGCTGCATGCTCTGTCCTATCTATAAGGTGTCTCTTTACAATGTGTTCGCAATGGGTGTGAGTGTAAGGAGCTTGAGCATTGCGGTGAACGTCTTTCATTCTATCATGGGTAATGGTCATTACTTCCGGTAACACTCTTCCAATGCAACACAATCCCTCTGAGTTTGGGGCAAGCCACTTATACGCCTTCCTCCCACATATGAAATATGCATCATCGGGGAGGACATATGGGACAGAATATGACATCACCATATTACAAACCTTCCAGGTGAAAAATCCTATCCCTAACTCTCTCATCTGACTAGTACACGTATCAGGTTGTATGATATGCGCACAGTATCCTGGTGATACTTCTCCAACTCGCATGGGCCTACTTCCTAGAGTGTACCTATATTGGAAATATCTTCCACTGTTGGCTATTTGGCGTATAAGCTCTGAGTCAATGGGCATTCTATTGGCTCTGTGTGAGAATGTCATGGTTCGGTTGTTCCATGTCACTTCCCAATTTCCCGGCTTTCAGGGATTGGAAATGTTAAAACATATTAAGGACCTATCCACATGATATTGGTGGAGCTTCAAACTAGGAGGCCTAGAAATATTAAATTTCTTGTCCACCGGTCTCCCACTCCTTAATTCAAGTACCTCATCTATCGTTAAAGAATATGGCACTAGTCCTGACTTTCTATGACCTTGAGGTACTTGTGAGCACACCCAGCATTCCGTTTGGTTTAAAACCTTACCCACTAATGAATGATAGTCACTCAATGGATGACGGTCCATATTGATATTAATGCTGGACTGACATCTCTGGATGCACCCGTCCTCAACTATGTTGTCACAATTCCTACATATACAATTCTCTTCAGCTAACAATCCTTCACAATGTCTGTTAGTGTCATGGCTACCAGATCGTTTTCTGATACTCGCCTTTGCTCGGTGATTGTGTTGCTCTTGGAATTCTACGAATCCATCCTGGTCATCAGAACCCATTCCAGATCCTTTCTCGACCTCGCTGGTACTCTCACCGAAACAGACTGCTCTGGTCAACAACAGGGTCAACAGGAAAATACGGACTGCAGTCTCTTGGGGCGAGTCCATCTTACAGGATGAGAAAGAGAAAGTTGTAATGGGGGTAGCGAAAATAATTGAAGGGAAAGAAAAATGTTACGATAATTGTCCTATAGTCTTGTTGTTCTTCTTGCTCAGATGTCGTCTCAACAGTGCTGTCTCTCAGTCTTCCCAAAACGAACACTCCAGTGATACGATATTCTTTCCTACTCAGCGATCTTTCTGTAAGGAGCATAAATCTTGCATTACCATTTGTCTAACTGTTGTGTGACATACCATCCGTAAAACATGAAAGAACAAAGAGAGAGAACAATAGAAAAGAAACATTGTCAGATTTCCGTTCACCATCAGGCTGTCACACCAACATGTCCATCGGTATCTCTGCACAGTCTCCCCCACCAGTATTTCCACTCTCCACCCTTTGTGTTTGGTCAGACACAACGATGCTGGTAAGATATACTGGGGTTGGGTAGACCTCTGAAAAGACCAAGTAGACATGTGACGTTTGAGCTGTCTGGTGAACGTCAGAGATGAAAAGGAAATATTTAAAGATAAATCACAGAGTTTACCTGGCCGCCCTTGTGTCTACAAGGAATGACCTACCAATTACATCGACTGTAACCTCAGGCTTACTATCAAGGCTAATAATCAACTTCACTGGCTGCAAATTACAGGTGCGGCCCAAAATTTTTCCTATATGATCCCTGATTACAATTACGTGCGTTACGTCGTTGTCTAGGGGGTTGATATACCTTATATGGGTCGTTAAACATACAATTCCGTGCATAATGCCCTTCCCTCTGGCAGTTATAACATTTTATCACATTTGACTTACCCACAGGGGTCTGGGGCTTAAGCTGATGTGGCTTCGTTGTCAGGGCCTGTCTACTTATTGTCATTTGCTTACCGCCCTGTGACTCCCTGTGTCTTACGATGTTCCGATCATGCTCAATAGCGATCTCTCTCAAAGCAGCCATCGACATACCTTTCCAATTAGGTTGAGTGGTCTGTACCTTTATTCTTAACACTTCCTTTAAACCATCCATTAATACAGAAACTGCTACTTCTCTATACTCTACAATGTGAGGTGCAATTGTCTGTGCATAACATACAATACCGTACTTACCTGTGGACACGACCTCACCTGACCCTCCGTAAGGGGGCTTGACTACTGCCTTTACCGATTGGGCCGTGCCCACCTGGGTGTCTCGTATGATGGCTGCTGGAAAAAGTGCCGACATCGTGCTGGGCTCACTTTCTTGCTTGTGATCCTGAGGGAAGTTTAACATGGGGTGCAACTTGCACGGGTTAGAATTTGTACATTTATCAGTTTTACTTCTATCATTATTACATTTATTACGCTTACTATTATCATCATTAATACATTTATTAAGTGCACTATCATCATATCCCAGTATGCCATTCTCTGTAGCCATTGTTTCTCCAGTTGCCATCAGTTTCCTGCTAAGATGGGAACCAGCTGCTTGAGCTAATTCCCTTTGTATCTCCCCTTCCTGTTGCCATAAATGTAAACAGTTTGTGTGTCTGATCCTCAGTTTTTGAGATTTTATCAGACATATCCTTCTCCTTAAATTTTGCAAAACCTCAGGATTAAAACTGCCTACCCTGGGAAACTTCTCCCCATCGTTCACAGTCATACGTTCCCACTCATCGCATAAAACCTCTGCGTGTGATCCATATTTTTCACACATTATGTACCTCGCCGACCCGGCTGGCCGCGGAATAATATCAACCTGAACCTTGGTTGATCGTCCCTTACTTGAGCAACTGGCCCCCATTCTTTGCAGGTATTGCCTTCTCAGCGAATTCCTACAAAAACCACGTTCCCAGAGGTAAGGCGACGGTGAAAGTCCAACGAGTGCCTTCACCCACTCTCGCCCACGTCAACCAATATGCCCACACACTGCTTCAGCGCTGGCGTAAGCGCTGGCGTACTCAACCCAGGGCCCCTGTGTAACCTCTATTTACTGGGGCGTGTGGGAGTATGCTACCCTCCCCAGTAAGTATCAGTTGTTGAAGAATTCCTGAGTGATCAGCGAACCTCCCTTAAAATAAAAAAAAACCTACACAAATCACATTAGAATGTACAAATAGTGTTTATGATCCCGCAAAGCGTACGCAAATTGCGTAATGGGTATCAAGGTAACCAACTAATGCACACAATTACATGCGGTACAGTCACAATGCGTATAAGTAACTATTACTTATCCGCAGAACGACCAGCGGAATCGGTTGTTTAGGCTGCGAAACCTTCAGCCGGAGCGTATTCTCAAAACGGGCCTATATGGGTACTGCGCCAACCCCCAGGGCTGCGCTCACTACCTCTGACCTATCTTAAGTCAGGGTTTTCAGAACTTCGTATAGGTACTTTTAACGGATTTCTGACTTTCGCGGACCTCCTGGTCTGCTGTAACACTAATTGCTCCTCTTACCTTATTCACTTTAAACGTGAGATGGCCTTCTCCCACGCCACCACGTGTTCACTTCACGGGTATCCTTCTACGAGATCTCGAATTTTCCAAGGTTCACACCAAAAAAAAACTTTACTTGCATACACACGCTCTTTCACTTCATATATACTTTGATTTTTTTCTGTACAGAAAAATTCTTTCATTCAGGTGACACAGGCTAATGCAACGAGAGGAGGATCTTTTTAAACTAAATTTTGGAAACTGAACAAATTTGTGCTATTATCGCGTGGCTTCCGTATCTACTACTAAAACAATGCTATCGTGTGATTTGTATTTAGTGGGCGTATCCGTACGCACGTTGCGTGATATACGCCACGTGTGTAGGCCTTTGCGTTGCGTACGCTGTCTCGCACTCGGTCAGAGACACGTGTACACAGGCCGGATACGTCTGCAGCAACACAAATAACACACTTCTATAAATGCAAACGATATTTAACTATAATCGCTTACCAAACACCAAACAGTATCTCCTGTATAACCTTTATAACTGGGTCAGGCTGCGTGCGTGTTTTACAATTACTCCCTTAAGTATTACTTTTAACTAAATAGCAACAAATTTTCTCAGCACGTGATCAATGCTAATGGCAAACAGAAAGGTAGATATGTGAAAATACGCAAATGGAAATACAGGTGTGTGCGTGTGTTGCGTGCGCAATTTTCACCAATACAGAAATTTAAACAGATTTAAAAGACAATAGCTTAACGATCTTACCTTTCGGTTCCGCATCCCACCAGCATCCCTACAAACCAAACGGAGCAGACGCTTATCTAATCAGCACTTACCGTATCCCCAACCACCAAACGGCTAACAGGGGATACTACCTTCCCGCCCTTTGCTGATGGATAAAGTCTGCCTGGTTCCGCTTGGCTGCGGATATGAGGAGGCCCGGACGATGCCCCCCAATTGATAAAGTCAGTTTTTACCTATAAACATTAAGCTATATTCTATTACGGACTAAGTACGCTATTGGCGCACTGAGTACCGTAAGGGTACGCACTTAGCGTAGCAGATGTTAGGCCGTGGGCGCGACGCACGAGCGACACGCACGCTCACGGAATGTTACACAGTAACCCTTAGTAACAACACACCGTAAGGGTACGCTTACACTTTAAACCTTGGCAATGAAATACTATAACGATGTAATGCTTATTAACCTTGATAATATGGAAAGCTGTTTGAGCGATTGAGACGCTCAGAAAACCCTTTACAGTAACTAGTGAAAACACAAGACCTGGTTTGGATTTAAAAACCACTTAGGCTCTAACACCCTCGTGGATAATTCTTTTAGAGTAAAAAGGGGAAAAACAGTACAGCTTATACACTACAAAACTAACATCAAAATCTAAACAGAATAACGAGGAATAATATGAACTATAGCGAACGATCGCAAACACAAGAAAACAGAATGAGTACACAATGAGAACAAATGGCAAACACAGAGGATAACAAAATGGCTACAGAGAACTTACACACGTGGGAATAATTCGCAAGCGCGTCCTGGATCCAGCCCTCAGCCTTCAATGTGAAAACCTTGCAGAGAGAGTGAGTGACTGGACAGGCAATGGTGGTCTTTATATACACAACATACAGTAACAATACAATGGTCCCTATAATCTCATGGTTCATTGGACACAGGAATGTGTCTCTGCATTATAACAAAAGGTCATAGGTGGGTTCGAACAGGTGGGCTGTGCCTTTCTCCAACTGCTCAGGTGGGAGGTATCCTCAGGATTCCCGCCGCATGGGTAATGAACAGCAAATACAGTAAATATCTATAAACTACTTTTGTACATAACTATGCGCAGGAGCGAGCATTCTCTTCCTAACCAACACCGAAATGTTACTATTAAAATACTCTACAGCTGGATACTAGACACCACCGTTCAACCTTTATCTGACCCTACCTATCATGCAAAGAGGAATTTCTCTGTCCAAGAACCGTTTAAACTAAACATACTTTCTGACATTGTTAAGGGGAATATTCACTATAAAACACACTATGTGGATTAAATATGTTATGATCGAGTCGCACGCTAGACGCTTTCAAACTCTACCGTAAATGCGCATACACCGCGCGTGATCGCCGAAGCGATCTTACGCAAATTGCGGATATGTGCACGCACAGCAGAGCGTGTGCACGTGCTGCGGGCATGTGCATGAGGGGTTAGAACAAGGCATATGTATCAGGATATTTTTCGACTTTGACACTACAACTAGGGTTAAGCTGCGGTTAGGGTTAGTCTACAACTAGGGTTAGGCTGCGGTTAGGGTTAGTCTACAACTCGGTTTAGGCTGCGGTTAGGGTTAGTCTACAACTAGGGCTAGGATGTGGTTAGGGTTAGTCTACAAGTAGATTTAGGTTTGGCTGCAACTATGTTTAGGGATAGGTCGCACCTTGGGTTAGGCTGCAGTTAGCGTTAGGTTTAAGCTGCAGTTAGCGTTTGGGTTGCGACTATTGTTAGGCTGTGATTAGGGTTAGGGCAAGGAATTCACAAGGTGATGCCCGCACCCGGGTGTCACCCTTCCAGGAGGTGACACCAAAATGCCAGCTCCTCTGCATTGACAGGACTCGAGTGCTGCAGCGTGACATTATCCTGCAGCAATCGGCTCCTGTCACTGGGATCTTAGGTGCCGGCAGTGCAGCCAGAGTCAGAGTGAATGTAAATTAAACCCAACCTCATGTTTCAACCCAGTTGAGCAAAGTAGAAAAAGGTCAAACACTGTATTGATGGATTCTCCTAAAAACCTGCTGTTCAGGGCAACCCACAAGTTAGGGTTTTCTACCAATCCTGCTTGTAAGCGACTTTTCACTAATATTTATAATTGTCCTTAGACATGATATTACCACCACCACCCTTCCCCCAACCCTTAACCTACTACTTTTCATAGCTTTATGTGGACTGTGCAGTGATGCAAGCACTCAATTTCCCTTTGTAGAACAGCTTCAGATCATGACATATTTGAATATATGTTTGATGCTTGTCCCATCTAATGATTATATTATACCTAATCGCAGACAATATAATGAATACAGTACATTTGTGCTATAGCTGATTGCTAAATGTCTGCGTTTTACCTGATATGTGCAGCGTTTTACCGACTGTATAGTGATAGAAAGAAATGACCTGATAAGAAGGCAAAATTACAACTTTTGTTTTCTTAGTATGAACAGTAAATAGGCTGCAGAGAGAAGTGTTTCCCTTTCACATTCCCCTTATTATGCATGAGGTGCAGAATTGCTAATAAACTACTTCCTTAACAATGCTGTATTTTCTCTACACATTAGAATATACAGTTTCAGCTTCTAAGATGTTCCACGTGATGATGAAAGTATCTCCGCACTGTGGAACTGATGAGCCTACAGTTATGTTAATTCATTGAAAGTAAAAGCTAAAGTATAAATGTATGAAAAGAGCTAAAGATGCTTTTCTTTCCATATGAATTTGGTTTGCCGGGCTAGTGTCACACATGCAGATTTTTCGTGTCCTGACAGCTGTTAAGTAGGGATGCGGTTAGCATCCTGGCACACTGGATGCGGGTTGACCGACCCCGGAATTACAACACAGCGCGGAATCCTGGCACCAGAACCTCAACCGGCGGCATCCCGATGGTTGCAGTGTCCCGGGACAGGGGGCATGGCCAGAAGCTCACTGACTGGCGAAAAACTGGGGGCCTGGGAGGTCACACTCCCTAATTTCGGAAGATGTCCCTCCACGACACACAAAGAAGTTGGGAGGTATGTATTGGGGTGAGGGTTAAGGCCCGCGAGGTTAGGGTTAGGCACTACAGGGGGTGTTAGCCATAGCCACTACCCCACACTATCTTAGCCCTAGCACCACCCCAGGCAGATTAGGGGCAGGGGAGGGGTATATTAATTACCCTGTCCCCTGTCGGATTTCTAAAAATCGTGATGCGACTGTCGGCATTTCATATCTCACCCATTAAGTTGCTGCAAATAACACAGAGGGCCAGCAGAAAACAGCTGAAGCAAATGTGCACAACATAGAGGTCTGTATTATTTCCTTTGCACGTGTCACACTAGCTAAGGGCACAGGGGACACTATTGGTGTGAGGGGAGGTGAGGACCTCGACTGGGTAGCAGTTGGGCAAAACCATGTGCACTGCAGGTGGGGCAGATATAACATGTGCTGAGAGAGTTAGATTTGGGTGGGTTATCTTGTTTCTGTGCAGGGTAAATACTGGCTGCTTTATTTTTACACTGCAATTTAGATTTCAGTTTGAACACACCCCACCCAAATCTAACTCTCTCTGCACATGTAGCATCTGCCCCCCCCACCCCCACCCCCCCCTGCTGTGCACATGGGGGGTAATTCCAAGTTGATCGCAGCAGGACTTTTGTTAGCAGTTGGGCAAAACCATGTGCACTGCAGGGGGGGCAGATTTAACATGTGCAGAGAGTTAGGCCCTACACACTGGCCGATCCGCCGCCGAGCTGCCCGACGGCGGATACGGCCGACGAGGCGACCCGGCGGCAGGGGGGCAGTGACGGGGGGAGTGAAGTTTCTTCACTCCCCCCGTCACCCGGCTGCATTGAAGTGCAGGCAAATATGGACTAGATCGTCTATATTGGCCTGCATGTACAGCCAACGGGGGACCAGCGATGAACGAGTGCGGGGCCGCGCATCGTTCATCGCTGGAGCCTCCACACTGCACGATATGAACGTTATCTCATTCATTAATGAACGAGATCGTTCATATCGTGCAGTCATGTCGGCCAGTGTGTAGGGCCCTAGAGTTAGATTTGGGTGGGGTGTGTTCAATCTGCAATCTAATTTGCAATGTAAAAATAAAGCAGCCAGTATTTACCCTGCACAGAAACAAAATAGCCCACCCAAATCTAACTCTCTCTGCACATGTTATATCTGCCTCCCCTGCAGTGCACATGGTTTTGCCCAACTGCTAACAAATTTGCTGCTGCGATCAACTCTAAATTAGGCCCTTAATGCGTTCTCAGTTCTGCCTGCTTTCTCCTCGCAAGTAACATGCAAACATCTGTCGGCATTCTGAATCAGATGCATATCAACCCCTCAGCCCTCCGCTCGCTAGACCAGCCATCATCACAACAGATGTGTCCTCATACACTATTGTTGCAGTAATGCCAAACAATTCTTCTCTGCACACCAAACCACGTGTGACTCAGCTTGTGCCAAGCGTCTTTTCACTTGAATGTGCATTTTAATCGCAATGTGATGTGACAAAACTGATTCGCTAGACTGTGCTGATTAATTTGCTATGCAACACTGTGGGCGACTGAGTCAGACTCTGAGGCCCTCATTCCGAGTTGTTCGCTCGCAAGCTGCTTTTAGCAGCTTTGCACACGCTAAGCCGCCGCCTACTGGGAGTGAATCTTAGCTTATCAAAATTGCGAACGAAAGATTAGCAAAATTGCGAATAGACACTTCTTACTTACTCGGCATCTGCGATCAGTTCAGTCAGTTTCGTTCCTGGTTTGACGTCACAAACACACCCAGCGTTCGCCCAGACACTCCTCCGTTTCTCCAGCCACTCCCGCGTTTTTCCCAGAAACGGCAGCGTTTTTTCACACACTCCCATAAAACGGCCAGTTTCCGCCCAGAAACACCCACTTCCTGTCAATCACATTACGATCACCAGAACGAAGAAAAAACCTCGTAATGCCGTGAGTAAAATACCTAACTGCATAGCAAATTTACTTGGCGCAGTCGCACTGCGGACATTGCGCATGCGCATTAGCGACTAATCGCTCCGTTGCGAGAAAAAAATAACGAGCGAACAACTCGGAATGACCCCCTGTGTGCGAAGTGCTTCACTAAACTGCGTGAATCGCATTATCACCCTGCTCACCTTTCCTCTCAGTGTGGGCGGATGCAGGGGTAATCGAAGGAGAGCTGGGGGAGTGCGGGTGCAAGCAAATTGCAGGACACTTGCTCACTTTTCTAAGTGGTCAAGAGTGCCGGGGGAGACTGATAAGTGACCTTTAATATATTTTCTTTATTTGACTGAGATGTTAGGATCATCATAGTTAAACAAGTATCTTGAAAGAGGAGACTCTGGAGTAATAATTGTCGGGTGTTTTTTTTACATAATTCCACATTATTTAGTAATATACCATGATTTTTCTACTTTTTTAACGCATATGCAGTCCCCATAGCAGGTCCAAACCAAGGAGTAAAGTCATAGCAAAAGCCAGGGGTATAACTAGAAATGTGTGTGTGCCATAGCAACATTTTCAAGGGACCCCTCAATGTTTATAGAGAGATACTTCTCTCTACAGTGGTTATTCATTTTTTTGCCTATAGTTGTGTCCTATTTCACATTTTGCCAAATTTCAGTATTTCAGTTCCCCCAATTCACATTATGCCACATTCCAGTGTCCCTAGTTCACATTATGCCACATTCCACTGCCCCCAATTCATATTATGCCACATTCCAGTGCCTCCAATTCACATGCCACATTCAGTGCCCCTAGTTTACATTATGCCACATTCCAGTGCCCCTAGTTCACAGTATGCCACATTCCATTGCCCCTAGTTCACATTATGCCACATTCCAGTGCCCCAAGTTCACATTTTGCTACATTACAGTGCCCCTAGTTCATATTATTCCATATTACAGTGCCCCCAATTCACATGACACAATCAGTGCCCCTAGTTCACATTATGCCACATTCCAATGCCCCTAGTTCACAGTATGCCACATTCCATTGCTCCTGGTTCACATTATGCCGCATTCCAGTGCCCCTAGTTCACATTATGCCACATTTCATTGCACCTAGTTCACATTATGCCACATTCTAGTGCCCCTAGTTCACATTCTACCACTTTACAGTGCCCCTAGTTCATATTATGCCACATTTCAGTGCCTCCAATTTACATGCCACATTCCAGTGCCCCTAGTTCACATTATGCCACACTCCAGTGCCCCTAGTTCACATTATGCCACATTAAAGGAAATTTCTATTTAATAATTTCCCTCAACTCAAAATTAAGAACCTGTGTTATTTTTTTTTTAAGAAAAGCTATGAGAAAGAGCTATACTTTAACCCTTTCAGTGGCACAAGTTTTTAATTTAAAAACACACTCGGGGGGGGGGGGGGTTTAAATTGAAGTTGGAGAGGGGGGGAAGGTTCCGGAGGTGGGGGGGTTGACTGATTGGGTAGGGCGAGACTACCCAGTAATCAGCATAAAGTATTTTACTGCTAAGGCCACCCCCCAGCCAATAGGAGTCCAGGGGGCGGGCTAAACTTCATAATGGAGTATACTGATTCCCAGGCGCCGTGCATGGCTGTCCCTAGGGTATCAGTCAGTAGTATACCCGGAAATCTTATTTATTTATTACCAGTTATTTATATAGCGCACACATATTCCGCAGCGCTTTAAGGAGAATATTTGGCCATTCACATCAGTCCCTGCCCCAGTGGAGCTTACAATCTATATTCCCTATCACATGTACACAGACACATTCACACTAGGGTTAATTTTTGTTGAAAGCCAATTAACCTACCAGTATATTTTTGGATTGTTGGAGGAAACCGGAGTTTCTGGAGGAAACCTACGCAAGTACGGGAGAATATACACACTCCACACAGTTAGTGCCATGGTGGGAATCGAACCCATGACCTCAGTGCTGTGAGGCAGTAATGCTAACCATACACCATCCGTACTGCAAACCACTGAAGCAGTTAAGTTGTATGTTGAAAACTCAAAAGATACACAGGAACGGATTTTTATTTCAGTGTCATGTATGGGACATTTTTTACAAATTTTTATGCAATGCCCTTATAGTCGCCATATGGGGCACTAGGAAATGATAGCTAACTGGGACACTTTGAGGAAATTAACATATAGGCTCCTCTGTTCTGCCTCATCTGGTAAAATTCTTTTAGGACGTCTTCTACCTAAAATGTATAAAGGAATCAACTTTTGTTCAACACCTTAATGACGCCTTAAATGCAGACACCAGAATGTATTGTGTGTGTGCATATATATATTAGTGATGTGCACCGGAAATTTTTCGGGTTTTGTGTTTTGGTTTTGGGTTCGGTTCCGCGGCCGTGTTTTGGGTTCGAACGCGTTTTGGCAAAACCTCACCGAAATTTTTTTGTCGGATTCGGGTGTGTTTTGGATTCGGGTGTTTTTTTAAAAAAACCCTAAAAAACAGCTTAAATCATAGAATGTGGGGATCATTTTGATCCCATAGTATTATTAACCTCAATAACCATAATTTCCACTCATTTCTATTCTGAACACCTCACACCTCACAATATTATTTTTAGTCCTAAAATTTGCACCGAGGTCGCTGGATGGCTAAGCTAAGCGACACAAGTGGCCGACACAAACACCTGGCCCATCTAGGAGTGTCACTGCAGTGTCACGCAGGATGGCCCTTCAAAAAATTACTCCCCAAACAGCACATGACGCAAAGAAAAAAAGAGGCGCAATGAGGTAGCTGTGTGACTAAGCTAAGCGACCCTAGTGGCCGACACAAACACCTGGCCCATCTAGGAGTGGCACTGCAGTGTCACACAGGATGGCCCTTCAAAAAATTACTCCCCAAACAGCACATGACGCAAAGAAAAAAAGAGGCGCAATGAGGTAGCTGTGTGACTAAGCTAAGCGACCCTAGTGGCCGACACAAACACCTGGCCCATCTAGGAGTGGCACTGCAGTGTCACGCAGAATGGCCCTTCAAAAAAATACTCCCCAAACAGCACATGACGCAAAGAAAAAAAGAGGCGCAATGAGGTAGCTGTGTGACTAAGCTCAGCGACCCAAGTGGCCGACACAAACACCTGGCCCATCTAGGAGTGGCACTGCAGTGTCAGACAGGATGGCCCTTCGAAAAAATACTCCCCAAACAGCACATGACGCAAAGAAAAAAAAGGCGCAATGAGGTAGCTGTGTGACTAAGCTAAGCGACCCTAGTGGCCGACACAAACACCTGGCCCATCTAGGAGTGGCACTGCAGTGTCACGCAGGATGGCCCTTCAAAAAAATACTCCCCAAACAGCACATGACGCAAAGAAAAAAAGAGGCGCAATGAGGTAGCTGTGTGACTAAGCTAAGCGACCCTAGTGGCCGACACAAACACCTAGCCCATCTAGGAGTGGCACTGCAGTGTCACGCAGGATGGCCCTTCAAAAAAATACTCCCCAAACAGCACATGACACAAAGAAAAAAAGAGGCGCAATGAGGTAGCTGTTGTGACTAAGCTAAGCGACCCTAGTGGCCGACACAAACACCTGGCCCATCTAGGAGTGGCACTGCAGTGTCACGCAGGATGGCCCCCAAACAGCACATGATGCAAACAAAAAAAAGAGGCGCAGTGAGGTAGCTGTGTGACTAAGCTAAGCGACCCTAGTGGCCGACACAAACACCTGGCCCATCTAGGAGTGTCACTGCAGTGTCACGCAGGATGGCCCTTCAAAAAAATACTCCCCAAACAGCACATGACGCAAAGAAAAAAAGAGGCGCAATGAGGTAGCTGTGTGACTAAGCTAAGCGACCCTAGTGGCCGACACAAACACCTGGCCCATCTAGGAGTGGCACTGCAGTGTCACGCAGGATGGCCCTTCAAAAAAATACTCCCCAAACAGCACATGACGCAAAGAAAAAAAGAGGCGCAATGAGGTAGCTGTGTGACTAAGCTAAGCGACCCTAGTGGCCGACACAAACACCTGGCCCATCTAGGAGTGGCACTGCAGTGTCACGCAGGATGGCCCTTCAAAAAAATACTCCCCAAACAGCACATGACGCAAAGAAAAATGAAAGAAAAAAGAGGTGCAAGATGGAATTGTCCTTGGGCCCTCCCACCCACCCTTATGTTGTATAAACAGGACATGCACACTTTAACGAACCCATCATTTCAGCCACAGGGTCTGCCACACGACTGTGACTGAAATGACTGGTTGGTTTGGGCCCCCACCAAAAAAGAAGCAATCAATCTCTCCTTGCACAAACTGGCTCTACAGAGGCAAGATGTCCACCTCATCATCATCGTCCGATTCATCACCCCTTTCACTGTGTACATCCCCCTCCTCACAGATTATTAATTCGTCCCCACTGGAATCCACCATCTCAGGTCCCCGTGTACTTTCTGGAGGCAATTGCTGCTGGTGAATGTCTCCATGGAGGAATTGATTATAATTCATTTTAATGAACATCATCTTCTCCACATTTTCTGGAAGTAACCTCGTACGCCGATTGCTGACAAGGTGAGCGGCGGCACTAAACACTCTTTCGGAGTACACACTGGAGGGAGGGCAACTTAGGTAGAATAAAGCCAGTTTGAGCAAGGGCCTCCAAATTGCCTCTTTTTCCTGCCAGTATACGTACGGACTGTCTGACGTGCCTACTTGGATGCGGTCACTCATATAATCCTCCACCATTCTTTCAATGGTGAGAGAATCATATGCAGTGACAGTAGACGACATGTCAGTAATCGTTGGCAGGTCCTTCAGTCCGGACCAGATGTCAGCATCAGCAGTCGCTCCAGACTGCCCTGCATCACCGCCAGCGGGTGGGCTCGGAATTCGTAGCCTTTTCCTCGCATCCCCAGTTGCGGGAGAATGTGATGGAGGAGAAGTTGACGGGTCACGTTCCGCCTGACTTGACAATTTTTTTACCAGCAGGTCTTTGAACCTCTGCAGACTTGTGTCTGCCGGAAAGAGAGATCCAACGTAGGTTTTAAATCTAGGATCGAGCACGGTGGCCAAAATGTAGTGCTCTGATTTCAACAGATTGACCACCCGTGAATCCTGGTTAAGCGAATGAAGGGCTCCATCCACAAGTCCCACATGCCTAGCGGAATCGCTCTGTTTTAGCTCCTCCTTCAATGCCTCCAGCTTCTTCTGCAAAAGCCTGATGAGGGGAATGACCTGACTCAGGCTGGCAGTGTCTGAACTGACTTCACGTGTGGCAAGTTCAAAAGGTTGCAGAACCTTGCACAACGTTGAAATCATTCTCCACTGCGCTTGAGACAGGTGCATTCCACCTCCTTTGCCTATATCGTGGGCAGATGTATAGGCTTGAATGGCCTTTTGCTGCTCCTCCATCCTCTGAAGCATATAGAGGGTTGAATTCCACCTCGTTACCACCTCTTGCTTCAGATGATGGCAGGGCAGGTTCAGGTGTTTTTGGTGGTGCTCCAGTCTTCTGTACGCGGAGCCTGTACGCCGAAAGTGGCCCGCAATTCTTCTGGCCACCGACAGCATCTCTTGCACGCCCCTGTCGTTTTTTAAATAATTCTGCACCACCAAATTCAAGGTATGTGCAAAACATGGGACGTGCTGGAATTTGCCCAGATGTAATGCACGCACAATATTGCTGGCATTGTCCGATGCCACAAATCCCCAGGAGAGTCCAATTGGGGTAAGCCATTCTGCGATGATCTTCCTCAGTTGCCGTAAGAGGTTTTCAGCTGTGTGCGTATTCTGGAAAGCGGTGATACAAAGCATAGCCTGCCTAGGAACGAGTTGGCGTTTGTGAGATGCTGCTACTGGTGCCGCCGCTGCTGTTCTTGCAGCGGGAGGCAATACATCTACCCAGTGGGCTGTCACAGTCATATAGTCCTGAGTCTGCCCTGCTCCACTTGTCCACATGTCCGTGGTTAAGTGGACATTGGGTACAACTGCATTTTTTAGGACACTGGTGAGTCTTTTTCTGACGTCCGTGTACATTCTCGGTATCGTCTGCCTAGAGAAGTGGAACCTAGATGGTATTTGGTAACAGGGGCACACTACCTCAAGCAATTCTCTAGTTCCCCGTGAACTAACGGCGGATACTGGACGCACGTCTAACACCAACATAGTTGTCAAGGCCTGAGTTATCCGCTTTGCAACAGGATGACTGCTGTGATATTTCATCTTCCCCGCAAAGGACTGTTGGACAGTCAATTGCTTACTGGAAGTAGTACAAGTGGTCTTCCGACTTCCCCTCTGGGATGACGATCGATTCCCAGCAGCAACAACAGCAGCGCCAGCAGCAGTAGGCGTTACACTCAAGGATGCATCGGAGGAATCCCAGGCAGGAGAGGACTCGTCAGACTTGCCAGTGACATGGCCTGCAGGACTATTGGCTTTCCTGGGTAAGGAGGAAATTGACACTGAGGGAGTTGGTGGTGTGGTTTGCGGGAGCTTGGTTACAAGAGGAAGGGATTTACTGGTCAGTGGACTGCTTCCGCTGTCGCCCAAAGTTTTTGAACTTGTCACTGACTTATTATGAATGCGCTGCAGGTGACGTATAAGGGAGGATGTTCCGAGGTGGTTAACGCCCTTACCCCTACTTATTACAGCTTGACAAAGGCAACACACGGCTTGACACCAGTTGTCCGCATTTCTGTTGAAATAATTCCACACTGAAGAGCTGATTTTTTTTGTATTTTGACCAGGCATGTCAATGGCCATATTCCTCCCACGGACAACAGGTGTCTCCCCGGGTGCCTGACTTAAACAAACCACCTCACCATCAGAATCCTCCTTGTCAATTTCCTCCCCAGCGCCAGCAACACCCATATCCTCATCCTGGTGTACTTCAACACTGACATCTTCAATTTGACTATCAGGAACTGGACTGCGGGTGCTCCTTCCAGCACTTGCAGGGGGCGTGCAAATGGTGGAAGGCGCAAGCTCTTCCCGTCCAGTGTTGGGAAGGTCAGGCATCGCAACCGACATAATTGGACTCTCCTTGGGGATTTGTGATTTCGAAGAACGCACAGTTCTTTGCTGTGCTTTTGCCAGCTTAAGTCTTTTCTTTTTTATAGCGAGAGGATGAGTGCTTCCATCCTCATGTGAAGCTGAACCACTAGCCATGAACATAGGCCAGGGCCTCAGCCGTTCCTTGCCACTCCGTGTCGTAAATGGCATATTGGCAAGTTTACGCTTCTCCTCAGACGCTTTTAATTTTGATTTTTGGGTCATTTTTTTACTGATCTTTTGTGTTTTGGATTTTACATGCTCTGTACTATGACATTGGGCATCGGCCTTGGCAGACGACGTTGATGGCATTTCATCGTCTCGGCCATGACTAGTGGCAGCAGCTTCAGCACGAGGTGGAAGTGGATCTTGATCTTTCCCTATTTTTTTAACCTCCACATTTTTGTTCTCCATATTTTAATGCGCACAACTAAAAGCCACCACAGGTATACAATGTAGATGGATGGATAGTATAGTATTATATTACTTATGGACGACGAGTGCACTGACGACACAGAGGTAGGTACAGCCGTGGCCTTCCGTACTGCTATATATATATATATATATATATATATATAATATACTGTATAATAATAATAACGGACCTGGTGGACACTGTCAGCAGACTGCTATACTAGTATGAAGGAAAAAAAAACCACCACAGGTTATATACAATGTAGATGGATGGATAGTATAGTATTATATTACTTATGGACGACGAGTGCACTGACGACACAGAGGTAGGTACAGCCGTGGCCTACCGTACTGCTCTATATATATATATATATATATATATATATAATATACTGTATAATAATAATAACAACGGACCTGGTGGACACTGTCAGCAGACTGCTAAACTAGTATGAAGAAAAAAAAACCCACCACAGGTTATATACAATGTAGATGGATGGATAGTATAGTATTATATTACTTATGGACGACGAGTGCACTGACGACACAGAGGTAGGTACAGCCGTGGCCTACCGTACTGCTATATATATATATATAATACTGTATAATAATAATAACGGACCTGGTGGACACTGTCAGCAGACTGCTAAACTAGTATGAAGAAAAAAAAAACCACCACAGGTTATATACAATGTAGATGGATGGATACTATAGTATAGTATTATATTACTTATGGACGACAAGTGCACTGACGACACAGAGGTAGGTACAGCCGTGGCCTACCGTACTGCTATATATATATATATATATATATATATATATATATAAAATATACTGTATAATAATAATAACGGACCTGGTGGACACTGTCAGCAGACTGCTAAACTAGTATGAAGAAAAAAAAACCCACCACAGGTATACAATGTAGATGGATGGATAGTATAGTATTATATTACTTATGGACGACGAGTGCACTGACGACACAGAGGTAGGTACAGCCGTGGCCTACCGTACTGCTATATATATATATATATATATAATATATATATATATATATATATATATAATATACTGTATAATAATAATAACGGACCTGGTGGACACTGTCAGCAGACTGCTAAACTAGTATGAAGAAAAAAAAGCCACCACAGGTATACAATGTAGATGGATGGATACTATAGTATAGTATTATATTACTTATGGACGACGAGTGCACTGACGACACAGAGGCAGGTACAGCCGTGGCCTACCGTACTGCTATATATATATATATATATATATATATAATATACTGTATAATAATAATAACGGACCTGGTGGACACTGTCAGCAGACTGCTAAACTAGTATGAAGAAAAAAAAAGCCACCACAGGTATACAATGTAGATGGATGGATACTATAGTATAGTATTATATTACTTATGGACGACAAGTGCACTGACGACACAGAGGTAGGTACAGCCGTGGCCTACCGTACTGCTATATATATATATATATATATATATAATATACTGTATAATAATAATAACGGACCTGGTGGACACTGTCAGCAGACTGCTAAACTAGTATGAAGAAAAAAAAAACCACCACAGGTATACAATGTAGATGGATGGATAGTATAGTATTATATTACTTATGGACGACGAGTGCACTGACGACACAGAGGTAGGTACAGCCGTGGCCTACCGTACTGCTATATATATATATATATATATATATATACACACACAGATGTCGGCGGCACTCACGGGCTTTTCAAAGCCAAAAGACCAGACCAGTCAATTAGCGCTTAACGTTTCGGTTTATTTCAACCGTCATCAGAAGCATAATGATACAAAGACACAAACAAACATTTATACATGAGTAACTCACCACCAATGTTTGTTTGTGTCTTTGTATCATTATGCTTCTGATGACGTGTGTACGTATGCTGTTTGCTGCGGAGGGCACCCGGCAAGTTGAATCTCTTGAAAAGCAGTGAGTGCCGAATATCTTGTGTTTATATATATATATATATATATATATATATAATATACTGTATAATAATAATAATAATAACGGACCTGGTGGACACTGTCAGCAGACTGCTAAACTAGTATGAAGAAAAAAAAAGCCACCACAGGTATACAATGTAGATGGATGGATACTATAGTATAGTATTATATTACTTATGGACGACGAGTGCACTGACGACACAGAGGCAGGTACATCCGTGGCCTACCGTACTGCTATATATATATATAATATACTGTATAATAATAACGGACCTGGTGGACACTGTCAGCAGACTGCTAAACTAGTATGAAGAAAAAAAAAGCCACCACAGGAGTGTTTTTCAGGCAGACAAACGTATACTGGACTGGTGGTCACTGTCAGCAAAACTGTGCACTGTACTCCTGCTATAACTGCTCCCCAGTCCCCACAATTAGGCAGTGTGAGCAGTGCACTCAGCACAGATATATGCAGCAGTGCAGCACACTGAGTGAGCACAGATATGGTGGAGCGTTTTTTTTCAGGCAGAGAAACAACGGATTAAACTCACTGGTGGTATAATCAAAACCCTGTACTGTACTCCCTAACAGCTGCTCCCCGTCCCCAATCCTCCCCACAATTATAAGTCACTCAGTCTTTTCTACTATAACGGAGAGGACGCCAGCCACGTCCTCTCCCTATCAATCTCAATGCACGTGTGAAAATGGCGGCGACGCGCGACTCCTTATATAGAATTCGAATCTCGCGAGAATCCGACAGCGGGATGATGACGTTCGGGCGCGCTCGGGTTAACCGAGCAAGGTGGGAGGATCCGAGTCGCTCGGACCCGTGAAAAAAAAGGTGAAGTTCGGGCGGGTTCGATTCCCGAGGATCCGAACCCGCTCATCACTAATATATATATATATATATATATATATATATATATATATATATATATATATATATACTTAAATTATAGATTTTTTATTAAAAGCAATATAGAAATAAGTAACATTAATTGGCTATAATTATATTTTAGTTGTTTATTCACAGTTAACATATGTAAAGCAAAAAGTACCAGTCTGAAATATGACCCAGATATAAATTAGCGTCTCACAATGGCAGTGTAGGGAACGCAGGATACATGGGGAGGGATGAAAGCTGCAGACACAGATACATCTTAGCCGAGTATTTTCGGAATTGTTCTATCATTACTTTGACTTGCATGCTTCCAAAAAGTATTCTCACAACATGATACAGTTTTGAAAATGCCTCAGAATCTTCCCGCTTTCATTAGAGGCTCTATATATAGTCTGGCAGTGTCACATTGTTTGATATTCTTCTCGTGTCAGCTATTCACCAAACCTAATTATTATTTGAATGCACCTTATAGCAGCGCTCTACAGAGTGGCATATTGTATCGCACATTTTTTTATCAGTAGAAACATGACTCTAACGTTTGAGAAATGGATCATTTAGAAAGCACTGATGTTGACGTGACTGGCGGGGTAGCTGGTAGAATCCACTGGTGGGGATTCCTAGGTGCCAGCAAACCATTCATAAAACAAGGCATCAGTGGCATGGATCAAGTAGGTCTAGTACAGACTATGGGGGTCATTCCGAGTTGATCGCTAGCTGCATTCGCAAAAAAACGGCACTTCTGCGCATGCATATGCGGCGCAATGCGCACGCGCAACGTAGTTTTACAATGGCCGATGTAGTTTGCACAGGGTTTAGCGAAGGGTTTAGCAAAGCTTTTCAGTCGCACTGCAGACCGCAGAGTGAATGACATGAAGTGGGCGTTTCTGGGTGTCAACTGACCGTTTTCAGGGAGTGTTCGAAAAAAACGCAGGCGTGCCAGGAAAAACGCAGGTGTGGCTGGGCGAACGCAGGGCGTGTTTGTGAAGTCAAATCCGGAACTAAACAGTCTGAAGTGATCGCAATCTAGGAGTAGGTCTGAAGCTACTCTGAAACTGCACAATTTTTTTTTGTAGCCGCTGTGCGATCCTTTCGTTCGCACTTCTGCTAAGCTAAAATACACTCCCAGTGGGAGGCGGCTTAGCGTTTGCATGGCTGCAAAAAACTGCTAGCGAGCGAACAACTCGGAATAACCACCTATAACAATAGACTGAGGGCCCGGTTCATAGATTTATCTTAGTGGCACTGCCATTGCGTCTTTTTACATAGGCACTGTACTAAAATATACAAAGGTTCAAGTGAAAAGACGCAAACTTTAGGCATCTGTGATCTGATGGGAGGAGGGGGGGGGGGGTCTGGTTTGAATTTTTTGGGGAAAATGTAAAAAAAAAATGTAAACAATAAAAACACCCAATTTGCTTTTTTTTTTTTTTTAATGCACATTGGACTCCCAAGTTAGATATTTTTAAGATCTTTTTTTTTTTTAACCTGCATGAAACAGAGAGACAGAACTTTTGTGAATTCAGCTAAAAATTGTGACACCACAGTGCACTCGTTACCTTTTATGTTCTAGGTTTGGATTGGCAGCATAAAGGCGAGCTATGCCATAATGGCTGTCAGATGGACGGCTACCTTGTGAGAAGTAACCTGGACACACTACTCGCCCATCACCAGAGCAGTTCTGCTTTGCAAATACTGCTTTCAATGTCTTTAGAGCTGACTCGCTCTCATATAACAGGAATAGAGCGCTTCCCGTTACCTTATCTAATGTCAGGGTCTAATGTTCCGAAATGTGTATAACTCATAGCAGAAGATACCGTATCTGTCATATTTCTGCCGCTATTCAGCAACTGATACAGTAGCTAAGGCATGTAGTCAATATCCCGACGGTCGTGATCCCGGCAATCAGGATACCGACGCCGGAATCCCGACCGCCCAGAATGCCAGGAGCGGCGCCAGCGCTTTTCACACTCGTGGGTGTCCACAACACCCATCAATCCTGGTGTCTGTATTCTGATCTCCGGGATTCCACCCCCAGCCTGTAGCTACAGTAACACCTGAGTTGTAGTGGGGCTAAACTTGGACTGATAATACTTGTATACAAAGCTGATACCGGTTGAGTATCCCATATCGGAAATGCTTGGGACCAGAACTATTTTGGATTTCAGATTTTTCCGTATTTTGGAATATTCGCATACTATAATGAGATATCATGGCGATGGGACCCACCTAAGTCTAACCACAGGATGCTTGTATGTTTCATATACACCTTATACACACAGCCTGTACGTCATTTTATACAATATTTAATAATTTTCTGCATGAAACAAAGTGTGTGTACTCTGAGCCACCAGAAATCAGAGGTGTCACCAGGGGCGGATTTGGAAAAAAAAGCGGCCCTGGAAAAATTTGTACTAGTGGCCCCACATGGGCAGCACCAGAGGTGTAAGGTCTAGCCATGGGCCATGGCAGCAGCACCCTCCCCCCAAGACTTTCCAGATACTTAGTGGGCATGTCCAGCATCAAGGGGGAAGTTAAAAAGAAATAAAATTAAATATTATGAGCACATTATATGCATACTTGCCTACCTGACCCTCTCCATGAGGGAGAAAATGCTCTGTTCCTGGACTTTCCTGGTAATGTATGATTGCCATCACCTGTGGTGAGCTAGTTAATTGATAAGAAAGGTGTTTCACCACAGGTGATGGCAATCATACATTACCAGGAAAGACCAGAAACAGAGCATTTTCTCCCTCATGGAGAGGGTCAGGTAGGCAAGTATGATTATATGATACACCTTCAGAATTTAGGAAACTATATCATTCTTTAGAAAGATCTATTTTCTTGCTTATTACACCAACCGTATCCCAATCACTATTCACTCAATCTTATATGTCTGCCAAGCAGGCAGACAGAGCATACACTAGATCAGTGGTTCTCAAACTTGGCCCTCATTACCCCACATGTTTTGCAGGTAACCCAGCAGGTGCACAGGTGTATTAATTACTCACTGACACATTTTAAAAGGTCCACAGGTGGAGCTAATTATTTCACTTGTGATTCTGTGAGGAGACCTGCAAAACATGCCCTGTGTGGGGTCCTGAGGACCGAGTTTGAGAACCTGTGCACTAGATCATCTGCAATCACAGGCTAAGTGGCAAAGTAATTTTCATATATGCAAATTATTTTGCATCTTATTCATTATGTCTATAAAAAGGACCACATGTCCTCAAACAAAACAGGCCCCACGGGTGTGTCAGCCCACCGGGAATCTTCCCTGTAAACCCTATGGCCAATCCGCCACTGGGTGTCACTATCTCAGCCGCGCTAAAGAAATGTTTTGGTTTCAGAATATTATGAATATCAGATTTTGGGATATGGGAAACTCAATCTGTACCAACATATGCATTCTATACCTATTACTAATCATCCCCAATATTAGATATACAGATGGAGAAGGAAGCGGAACTCCCAGGAGACACTTCAATAGAAGTTTTCTCACCAGATAATTTTCTATAGAAAGTCCTGAGAGTGCGGCTTCCTTCTGCCTCTGTCTGTCTATCCCATCACAATGCTTGGGGCTAGGGGGCTAATTCAGACCTGATCGCTGCTGAGTTCTGAACTGCGCAAGCGCCGGTGCCGCAGGGCGCCGGTGCATGCCAGAGATGCGATCGGCATCTCTGCCCAGCAATCGCCTCTGATTGACAGGCAGAGGCATTCGCTGGGCGGGAGGTTGCAGGCAATTGGCGTTGGGCCGCCATTTTAGGGGCATGGTCTGGGCAACGCAGGTGTGCCCGGACCGTGCGGGGGGTGGGCTGCGTGGCGTCACACGCAGCCGCTGAGACCCGGAGAGCGATGGGTAGCTTCCTGCCAGCACGCAGGAGCTCCGCGGGTAGGGAGCTACTCTTCAGGTACAGAAGCAATGCCGCTGTGTGATGCTTTTGTACCTGTGCGGTGGGGGGAGGGCCTGACATGCGGGGTGGACTACCCCTGCTGGCAAGCTGACCCGTTTCATCATAAATATGAGACAAGACCAGCCCCATAGTGCAGTCAGGCATAATGGCACTTCTGTCTAATGTTAAGCTGGCCATACACTGCATGATAAGAGTGAAACCAGAAAACTACATGACTGTTGTGAATGATCATTCAGTGTATGGTACTGAACAATGACCGTTTACAGCAGGGGTGGGGAAATCTCCGGCCTGTGGGCCGTATAAGGCCCGCAAAGCCATTTGTTCTGGCCCGCTGCTGTGTGTCAGGGAGACACGCCACCCCTCAGTCCAGCGGTGGGGTATCTCAGCTGTCAGGGTAGGGAGGAGAGCACAGCTATGTCCTACGGCAGCGGCGGATAGGATCTCAAACCAGCCGCCGGTTCGTGAGCCAATCAGAGCTCGCGGACTGGCAGCCAATCAGGAGTCGCCACTGATGGTCTGCAAGCTCTGATTGGCTCACCGGCGGCTGGTTTGAGGTCCTACATGCCACCACCACCGCCCGACATAATGCGCTCTCCTCCCTGCCTGGTCCCTGACAGATGACACACGCCACTGCCGCCGGACTGAGCACTAAGGGGCAGGAGAGGCGCATGCTGCGCTCTCCTCCCAAGACACACAGCAGCAGCAGTGAGCAGCACAGTGGGGTGGGGGGGCATGTGTGGGGCAATGTGTATCTGGCACTGTGGGGCATTTGGTTATCTGGCACTGTGGGGCATTTGTATATCTGGCACTTTGGGGCATTTGTATATCTGGCACTGTGGGGCATTTATGTATCTGACACTGTGGGGCACTGTGTATCTGGCACTGTGCGGTAATGTGCATCTGGCACTGTGGGGTAATATGTATCTGGCACTGTGGGTCATATGTATATCTGGCACTGTGGCGGCATACGTGTATCTGGCATTGTGGCGGCATATGTGTATCTTGCACTGCACTATTGAGGGCATATGTGTATCACGTCCCATTTTAATTGGCCACACCCATTTTTTGGTGCACACCAAGAGGAATAACTACTGGGGGGCAGGCTAATTTTTAAGTTGATAATTTTTGTATGGCCCCCAAAGGATTTTATAATCATCCTTGGTAGAAAAAAGCTTCCCCACCCCTGCTTTACAGTCTGAAAGCTTCTGACAAACGGTCTATATCATTCAGCTTGTTTGTTTTTTAATCTGTTGGATATTTCCAACCAGGACTGTAGAAAGAATTCCCGGGACCCAGTAATGAAAAGGGGCGTGGCCTAATCACAGTGGTGTGTCCACACCCCCTTTTTGAAAAATAAATAAAACAAGTGTAGGGAATACTTTTATGCTCCACAACCTGCAGGTGGCACTCATGTGCCCTTCAGCCAGGGTCAGACCCAGGGAGGGGGTTCGATCAATACGATCACCCCCTCCCCCCACGGTGCCACTGCTACCAACCGTCATTCAGCCATCTTCAGGCTGTGCGTGGAGATCTCCTGTATACATCATGTAGCGTACAGAGTACACCCAACTATCAGGCAATCGGCTCCTCTCCTGTTCTTGTCGCCTGGACTTGTGCAGTGTATGGCCAGCCTTATGGCGCGTACACACTATGCAATATAGCATACAATACAGCTGACATCGGCCGGTTCGTTGCGATATTGTATAGTGTGTATGCACGATACAGGATACGATGTGAGCTCCCGCAGGTCGTATCCAGCATTGCACGTCGGACCTGCATGTTGCTTACAAGTGCCATGCTGCCGAATGCAGCATGGTCCCGCTCCTCCCTCCCGATGCAGCAGACATCGGCAAGTGTGTATGCACTTGCCGATGTCGTGACCCCATCGCAGGTGATGTCGCATCGTGCGGACATCGCACTGATGTGTACATAGCATTAGAATTGTCCGATTGCCAATCTGGGCCAGGTCAGCTGCTCTAGCCTACAGCATATATGTGCATGGGTCATCACGTTATTAAATTAGCTTCATTTTCCAGCTCTAGCTGGATAAGCCCTAACGTATTCTGATGAACTGCTTTTGCTTTGTAAACTTGTAAAACTGTTTTAGTTACTGAAGAGGAGGAAATAGGAGTTGATAGCCGGCCTCTTGGCAGCTGGCGTATACAGCTCTTTCAAACATCCATGCTATGCTGTAACTTGGCAGAGAAGGGTTTTGCAGATATATGTGAATGATTAATTCTTGTCTCTTGTTTCTCTCGCTCAGGTTCGGGCTAGTGCAATCGCTCAGGATGCAGACCAGAATTATGACTATGCCAGTAACAGTGTGGTTCTACATCTAGAGCCGGGAGATGAAGTCTATATAAAATTAGATGGGGGCAAAGCCCACGGAGGGAACAGCAACAAGTACAGCACATTCTCTGGATTTATCATCTATGCTGACTGAGGAGACCTCCCATGGAGAAGACGTTTATTTTATCTGACGCACTTTTTGGCCCCGTTGTGACATTGTATTGGGGCTGCTGACTCTAGCGTGCCGGCAGGACACTTACTACTATGGGACCATGTGCACTGCGAAGATCCGCTGCTACCTGACTAACATCTGTACACCTCAAAAAAAAAAAAAAGACATGACTAGTAAATAAAATATATACATATATGTTGTACAAGTTACACAGGAGTGTCATCCCTTACCAAAAAGCAACATTCCTTGTCTATGCCTGTGTCAACGAAAATCCTATATGATACAGATTTTGTATTGAAAAACAAATAAAACAAAAAAAACCCTTGAAGACAAAAAAAATATCCCTAAACATATGATATCAATATACTATATCCTTACTGTTATACCCATGTGTCAGCTTTGGACTTTGTGTGTTGCCTGCCAGTGATAACGCTTGGAGTTCATTAGTACGACAAGACATTGTCGGCACGTATTTATTTTTCGATCACAAGAGATGCCCGGTAAAGTGTAAGCCTCCTCCTCGAGGCCTAATCTGGGTAACCATGCCAACGTGTAATCGAGTTTGCAGGTTTGGAAATACAAAAGTAAAAATCTGAGAGAAAGAATAAGTTTCAGTTTGATAAAACTGTGACGCTGCTAAATATTCTGTTAAACACAATTTAAATTGCATATATAAAAGAAATTTAAAAGTGGTTACATTTGTTCATATAAAGTTTTATATTTAATACTCAGAAAGTACATTGTATTTATTTTTTAACTTGTATATTTCCTGCCTTATTACGCTTAGAATGTAATTGGTATAACAGAGCACGTTAATATTATTTCTGTATTTACAATATTTTTTTGACAGTCATTTTATTATTTATTAACATTTACTTATATACAGTAGCACTAACATATTCCGTTCCGCTTTACAGTTGGATTTTATGGGTTGGATATGCACCAGATCAGTAGCCATGTGATCAGTATGTAGTGATAGGTTCCACCTACCTGTGATAATCTTACTGCCTCGATCTGGAGACTCATACTTTGTATGTTATGCAGGCATGTCCAGATTAAGATTTGTGGGGGCTCGTCCAGTGAAGAGCAACGGGTGGCAGGCATGCACACCTCTCAGAATGCTGTACTGCTGCATTGTGAGGAGGGCCCTGGGGCCGTTTTTGTAAGGACTCCAGTTGTCCCCTCCCAAATAATCTGGCTACGAATTTAGCATTTTTTGAGAAATATTATTAATGTTATTAACTAATAATATAATTTATTTTACAAATTTATGGTTGCAGTGCATAAGTATTGCTTTGTAGCAGTGTTCTAACTCTAAGCTGGTGTCAGAAGGGCATTTTGAATGTTCATAAAGTTACTATACAGTGGTGACACATTGCAATGCATGGGGAACGCTCATCCAGTCATACCAGAGTAACCGATCAGAAAATGTAGCAGGTATCGTCTTTGGATCTTAAATAAATCCCATGTGAAAAGGGATGAGTTTGTGGCTGGAAAAGTGCCCAAAGACTCATTCTGACAACACTTTTCATATGGAAATCATTAGGTGCTGCAGTGCCAGCTGCAAGTATAATCGCTTATGGCTCTTAAATGTCCTAGTTTGCCTAGGACAGGTCCTTTTTATTGAGAAAAAAATATTTAAAAAGTACTGCATAGCTTCACATAAGCATGGCAGTCATTTTGTTGTAGTTTGAACCAAATTTTCATGAGCATGCAAATATATCAGTTCACTAGGAAACAATGGCATCACATTGTAGAGTTGTTTACATTTGTTCCTGATTGGTATCCGATCTTTAGGTCGACCACACTTAGGTCAACAGTCATTAGGTTGACCACTATTGGTCGACATGGTCAGTAGGTCGACATGGCAAAGGTCGACACATTAAAATGTCGACATACATTTTTCACAAAAATGTTTTCCTTTTTTTAACTTTTTCATACTTTATGATCCACGTCGACTACGATTGGGAATAGTAACCTTGCGCGAAGCATGGCAAGTGAAGCAATCCATGCGAGGGGATACGATGCACTAATTGGGGTTCCCGGTCACTTTTACGAAGATAACTAAACGCCCCAAAAATGTAAAACCTCATGTCGGCCTTTTTCCATGTCTGCCTTTTCCATGTCGACCTAATGACCGCGTCAACCTAGTCACTGTCGACCAATAGTGGTCGCCCAATGACTGTCGACCTAGTTTGGGTCGACCAATGACCCACACCCTTCCTGATTGTAAGCAGGAAAACACACAGGCATGAGAAAAGCACATTACATGCATGTGTTCAGGTGAATGAAGCTCACAATGGGACCACCGGGTCAGACTTAAACATGAATGGCCCACCGGGGGAATGCTGTGGTAAAGGTCCACCCTTAAGGGGTGTGACCAAACAGCACAGAAGCTTGGCCAACCATTAGTATGTGCATGGTCTAGGTCCCTTTATGAATATATATATATGGTAAATACTGATAGTGCATGCATGATAATCAGGGCCGGCCCGAGCCTATTTCTTTGGTCAGCAAATATAAATTTTAGCGCCTCTTGATGGGATGAACATTTTAAAGGGACAGCGCGTGTCGCCGCAAAAAGGGTGTGTTCTTACAAGAAAGGGGCATGGTCACACAATTGTACCAAGAGTACAGGGAGATAGTGGGTGACTGCAGAAGCAGGGGTAACAGGGATATAGTAGCTGACTGGTGAGGCAGAGTGACAGGGAAATAGTGGGTTACTGGTGAGGCAGGGGTGACAGGGAGATAGTGAGTGACTGGTGAGGCAGGGGTGACAGGGAGACAGTGGGTGACTGGTGAGGCAGAGTGACAGGGAGAGAGTGAGTGTCTGGTGAAGCAGGGGTGACAGGGAGATAGTGAGTGACTGGTGAAGCAGGGGTAACAGGGAGATCGTGAGTGACTGGTGAAGCAGAGTGACAGGGAGATAGTGGGTTACTGGTGAGGCAGGGGTGACAGGGAGATAGTGAGTGACTGGTGAGGCAGGGGTGACAGGGAGACAGTGGGTGACTGGTGAGGCAGGGGTGACAGGGAGACAGTGGGTGACTGGTGAGGCAGAATGACAGGGAGATAGTGAGTTTATGGTGAAGCAGGGGTGACAGGGAGATAGTTAGTGACTGGTGAAGCAGGGGTGACAGGAAGATAGTGAGTGACTGGTGAAGCAGGGGTAACAGGGAGATCGTGAGTGACTGGTGAAGCAGAGTGACAGGGAGATAGTGGGTTACTGGTGAGGCAGGGGTGACAGGGAGATAGTGAGTGACTGGTGAGGCAGGTTGACAGGTAGGTAGATAGTGAGTGACTGGTGAGGCAGGGGTGACAGGGAGATAGTGAGTGACTGGTGAGGAAGGGGTGACAGGGAGATAGTGGGTTTCTGGTGAAGCAGGGGTGACAGGGAGACAGTGAGTGACTGGGGAGGCAGGGATGACAGGGAGATAGTGGGTGACAGGTAGATAGTGGGTGACTGGGGAGGCAGGGGTGACAGGTACAAGTAGATAGTGGGTGATTAGGGAGGCAAGGGTGACAGGTAGATAGTGGGTGACTGGGGAGGCAGGGATAACAGTTGGTAGATAGTGTATCTTCAACCTACTGTATATAGTTGCACAGGCCCTATCAATTACAAGCATGCCTAAGTCCACATATTCCATTATACTGTAGCAAACACAATACAAGTCAAGGAGCGGTGTTAAAATGTTTGCGCTCCTCCCGCACCCGTTTGCGCCTGCCGGCAGCTATTCATTTGTTTCTGCCAACAGGCGTGATATTATCATTTCAGCTCACTACCCCCAGGGGTGACAAGCTGAAATGCATGAAAAGTGACACGTTTGGGCGCCCTAACGGGACTTTTCGCAATCGCAAACATTACTTTAGTTGTGTTTAGCCACTTAACACAACTAAACCCTACTACTATTGGCGTAATATGCACAATAATGGAAATCAATCCAGTATCGCCCTGCGATCTCCCGTCACTTTAGACGGGAGATCGGGAGCTATATATCAACTGAATACCGCCCAATATATCGCAAAGGGTTACTAGCATAAATGGAACTTTCAACCTTGACTAAACTTAAAATAAACTTGTTATACAGGATATTTTACAGCACCTACAGTCCAAAATGAATAAATATGTATAGATACAGTATACTGTATATAGTACAATGAGCAAATCTCCAAAATTTAAAAACACCATATAAATAGTTGGTGAATGTAGTGATAAATCAATCACGCTAGTCGCAGCACTGCATGGCAAAGAAGAGAGTTTTAGACAGTAGCCAACATGGGAGAGATCCAAGGTACTGGAGCTCACCCGCACAGCGTCGGAGCCAGCTGCTGGCAGACTGGTGGGTCAGAGACATTGCCCTGGGAGCGGTCTGCTGTCTCACTGGAGCAGCACAGGACTGACAGTTTAAAAAAAAAAAAAAACCTGCTCCTCTGTAACTCCTTGGCGCCCCCTCAAATCCTGCACCCAAGGCGCATGCCCCCTTAGCCCCCCTCTAGTTACGGCCATGTCCTGGGAGCAGGGTGGCCGTCATAGTCCAGTGAGTGGGAGTGGCCAGCAGCGTCCTGGGAGCAGGGTGGCCGGCAGCGCCCAGGGATAATGTACCAGAGAACTGTGGCAGGTCTAGTTAGGGCGAAATACATACAATTGTAAAACTGACCTACTTGTAGGTTAGTGAATGAGTGTAGAGCTACAATGCATTCCAATCCCTCCCAGGAAATGTGTTTATTACGTTTAAGCTCACAGTCAACAAGAGGAGGTAACAGTGTTGTGTTGTGAGCACACACTTTGATTGGCAGTAGAACAAATATTGGTGTATTTTCATCAGTGGTACTGTTCAACCAAGTAACTTACCTTTTAGTAGAGTAACAATGTATAAATCGAGCGCACAGTCTAAAACCTGACCCCACTGTGATTTCCCCAGTGCGCCAGTAGATCAGTCTGACTTTGTCTGTACATGACTGTATGCGCCAGTGTGAATATTTTCACCCCACTAAAGCTTAGAGATGTGGATTGACAGTACCAATAGTGAATAAGAAACATGCATTACCATATTTGTACACAATATAAGTGTAATGAAGTGTCACATACAAAATAGAGGCCCTCATTCCGAGTTGTTCGCTCGCAAGCGGATTTTAGCAGAGTTGCTCACGCTAAGCCGCCGCCTACTGGGAGTGAATCTTAGCATCTTAAAATTGCGAACGATGTATTCGCAATATTGCGATTACACACCTCGTAGCAGTTTCTGAGTAGCTCCACACTTACTCGGCATCTGCGATCATTTCACTGCTTGTCGTTCCTGGTTTGACGTCACAAACACACCCAGCGTTCGCCCAGACACTCCCCCGTTTCTCCGGCCACTCCTGCGTTTTTTCCGGAAACCGTAGCGTTTTTTCCCACACGCCCATAAAATGGCCTGTTTCCGCCCAGTAACACCCATTTCCTGTCAATCACATTACGATCGCCAGAACGATGAAAATGCCGTGAGTAAAATTCCTAAGTGCATAGCAAATTTACTTGGCGCAGACGCAGTGCGGACATTGCGCATGCGCATTAAGCGGAAAATCGCTGCGATGCGAAGATTTTTACCGAGCGAACAACTCGGAATGACCTCCAGAGAGTATTGTTGCAAATACCACATTAATTACAAACACAAATTGAATTCTATTGAATATCAAATTGGAGTCTTCTTTCCTGCCTCAGTCCTAATGGTAATGGAAATGGAAATGAAGCAATGTGAATAAGGCGCCACACTAATGGCTGAAGTGCCAGCAGCTGGAGGGGTCACTGCAGAATTGGCAAATCTGAAAATAGATAGTGCAGCGAATGGTCTTATTCATCATCATTATCATCTTGTTTGGCTGCACCAGCCCGATGCACCCATAAGAGACCACGGAGGCACAAAGAAGGTTGGGGGTAATTCAGACTAGATCGTTGCGGGGGAAGGTGGGGCCTGACATGCGGGGCGGACTAGCCCTGTGCTGGGCGTCCCCCCGCATGTCAGAGTAAAGGATCGTAGATGTGCTAAATTTAGCACATCTACGATCAACTCTGAATTACCCTCATGTACGTTGATGTAGTTAGTTATGTATTTTGTAACCAATTTAACATATTAAGGGGCAGATATACTAAGCATTGGAGAGTGATAACAAGGAGAGAGATAAAGTACCAACCAATCAGTCCCTAACTGCCATGTCACAGGCTGTGTTTGTTACATAAGAGATTTGGAGCTGGTTGGTTGGTACTTTATCTCTCAGCACTTTTGAGATGCTCACCAGCAACTTTGCAGATCCAAGCAACTGCGTGCAAACACTCAGCAGTGGTCACAGATACTAGGATATTTGTTCATCTGCGTAACACTATGGTCGCACAGAATGGTCGCAGGAACTGCAATGCTGGTGCCTTGTTTACTGGATATGCGATAGCCTACAACTGCGGATACATGCCCTGCAACGGTGACACTTTTGCCGCCACTCCCTGTTACCTCCCATACAAGGCTCCTGACTGTCAATCACATTGTGGATAGATCCTCAATGCAAGGGCATTGCTGAGGTACCTTGGTGCATGTTCAGTGCGATCGTGACGCTTGTGCAGGCGATAATTGCTCAAATCCATAAGTATCCATTGTGTACATCTCTAAATCAGGCCATAGGATTGGACTTACAACATGCATTCGATATCTTCTGATGGGATCCAGTCTTTAGGTCTACAGCACTTAGATCAAAACTCATTAGGTCGACCACTATTGGTCGACATGGTCACTAAGTCGACATGGCAAAAGTTTACACATAAAAAAGTCAACATGAGTTTTTCTTTTTTCTTTCTTTTTTTTAAAAGTTTTTCATACTTTATGATCCACGTGGACTATGATTGGGAATAGTAACCTTGCCCGAAGTTTGCTCGCCATGCAAGGGGATACGGTGCACTTATTGGGGTTCCCAGTCACTTTATGAAGAAAACGACATTTAAAAAAAAAAACACACGTCGACCCTTTTCAACGTCGACCTATTCCACGTCAATCTAATGACGGTGTCGACCTATTGCAGGTGTTGACCTAGTCACTGTTGACAATAGTGGTCGACCTAATGACCGCCGACCCTATGATCCTCCCTTCCTTATTAACAGTCTATTATTTATGTCCATGACCTCATGCAGCTGCCTTTAGGTGCCCCTGGTTACTAAGAGCGACTACATACTAAGAGGCTAGATAGTATGGACTATATACAGTATTAAACTCTGAATAAACTGGAAGGTTTCCCAAACTTTTTCACGTCACTTTCACTCTGTTATTCCCCCCCCCCCCCCCCCCCCAGCAAATTAATAGTAATTGCGGATTACCATGCACAGAGATGTTATGTTTCAGTTTGTACCCTGCAGAGGTTGTGTTATCTTTTCACTAAAACGTGCAATGTGACCAGGTGTATAGATTTTATATACTGTACAGCACTGGAATAGACAAATTACTATCTGACAATTTCTACAAAAGGTAGACAACAATTAATCTGCAGAGCATGCTAATTATGCAAAAATTCAAATTAAAAAGCAAAGAGTTCCAAAATTATTAAGAAATAAACAATATAGTGTATAATGAAAATGCATGGAAGCTCTCTCTATCTCTCCATAATATAACTATAAATGAATTTCCAGTCTGGGTTCTTAACGTTCATCTGCCAGGCTCTGTATATACTGTAGTAGTGTAGTATGTGATAATGAAATGGATGTCTTATTCTACAATCTCTTTTGTGGGACTGTCATAAAGGAGTTCTGGTTGGAGATATTCAAAGTTGTACTAATCTGCCTTCCAGTGTTACCCTGATCCAGAAGGTACCCTTAAAGGTTCCATCATAATGCACTGAATGCACTATCCTACTGCCATTGATTCAAAGACACTGTTACCCCAATTAATGGTGGTTCCCTGGGCGAGGGCAGCAACAATATCAGTATGTGTTTGCAAAAAGTCCCACCTTAGCAAGAGATCAGACTTGAACATGACCGAAGGTTCACAGCAACCCTGCAACAAAGTCAAATATAAGTCAACTTAAAAGTAAAGGGTGAGCATTGAGTGCCATTATTCCTCCAAGACCAATTGTAAAGCATAAACCATTATAAATTGTGAAAGAGAAATATTAGAGGTAGTTTCTTTCTGTTGCCCTTTGATATGACACATCTGAACCCCGCTACCTGCAATGGCTGCATCTCTATTCGCAGAGTTCTGTGTTGTATCCAGTGGAAATAAAGCTCTGCCTAAGTCATATAAAAACATTAATTTTAAAAGTAAGGAGGACATATGCAAACCAATGACTTGAAAAAAATAAACTTTGTAAGAACACAGGGATGCAATGTAAAATTTAGCACCTGTTTCTTTGATCCGCCGAGCCCCCAATTCTTCAAACAGCCTGAACAGAACATTTGCGCTGCTGCTTGGATGGATTTTGTTTGGGGTATCAAAGCGCTATTCTTTGATAACCCATAACAATGCCAGCTAGAGCAGGATCTACAGGATGCAATTAAGTAAACACAAGGTACACATGTAAATATAATGGAAGATTTTATTTTAAACACACTGTGGAGTTAGCATTTAACTTTGGCACAAACTTTCTACTGCAATATACATAAACGGTGTAGCAATAGAGTCCCTACTTACGATGTCTTGTACTGTACTATGGCATAGCATCTTGTTGGTTGTTGCTGTACTGAATTGAGTTTTTTTTTCAGTTAGAGGAAAACTAAAGTATCGCTAGATTACAATACAAGCAGGAGACTGAATTACTTCAAAAAAATGTCCATCTTTGGTGAGGCCAGTGTATGGAAAGCCTCAGACAACTGTAAGGACATGACTGGCTTTTGCATCCATAGACTGTAACTAAGATAAACCTAATAATGAAGACACAATTGGACACAACATAGAGTTACAGACAGTTACAGTACTGCCACATAGATATAACAGGTGTGGGATCCGTTCTCCAGAAGCTTTGGACTTGGGGTTTTCTATGTAAGGTTTTTCCTTGTAATTCTGAAGAACATGCTTAAATTCCTGATAAAAACCCATACACTTGTAATTGCAAACATTGGGGGGGGGTACTATGGTTAGGCACTAGATGAGGGGTTAGCTGTAGCCCCCCCCCCCCTCCGATTCGTAGCCCTACCCGCTACTCCCTGTGTCTTAGTCCTAGCCTCCACCACAGGCAGGTTAGGGGAGGGGACAGGGGAGGGGTAAAATAATTACACCAGTGTCGTTCATGTGACCGCCGGCATCCCAACCGCTGTTAACCTGTATCACACCCGTGGTGGTGGTGGTAACTATAATTATTGTATCATTGCATATCACAGCGATACATAATGAATTATCACCATCATTTACCAGTGAGGAGTTTTTGCCTTTCACTGGCATCCTAATCCTGCTGACGAGAGAGGTATGCACTGCTAAAGCTGGCACATGCGCATACAAGGTCATACGTGTGTGCCCCAGTAGGTCACCCGGGCACACACGTCTGTCTCTGCAGTGCAGGTAATAGAAGCACATTAAGAACTATAGAATTCTAGACCAGTTTTGGCTACTGAAAAATCAATATTACACTTAAATCTTTACATGTTGTGGCTGCCCGGACCCCTGGCATTTATCCAGAATATATTCCAAAAATACATTTTATATGTACCCATGAATATATAGTATAGTATAATTATATCTATAACCTTATGTAACAAGTGTATAGAAACCGTATATATGTACTACTTACCTGTCCTTCAACATTATACAACTTGCTATTTACGACACATAAGTGGGAAGACTTAGGGGCCCATTTATTAACATTATTCTTAATAACAAAATGTGAAAAATCCACATCGCATTAACCCCCCCCTTCCCCCCCCCCCCCCCCCCCCCCCCCAAAAGAAGAGAAAAAAAAAATCACAGTGAGCCCTGTGACAATCTCAGGCTGGCAAAATCACAGGGTAGCACTGCGATATGCAGCCTTTTGCACAGCTTTCTCTATCCCCTGCCAGAGAAAGCTGTGCAGGGACCCAGCAGTGTCTGATGGACACACAGGCTGATCACTGGCTGATCACAGACTGATCACTGGTAAAAACAAAACAAAAAAGTAACCCCCCTCCCACCCCAAAAACATACTTACCCATCCAAGAGCCAGTGATCAGTGTTCCCGTGCGGGCTGCCGGGCGCCGGTTCATCTATGTGGTGCGCTGTGACCCCCCAGTGCAGTAAAATGATGCTGCAAAAAAACGGCAGCTCACTTTACAGCACTAGGAGGCACAGCAGCGCACAGGATCCGGCGCCTTGCAGCCCGATGGCCGGTTTCCTGGACTGGTAAGTATATTTACCATGCGGTGGTCCGTGACGCGCGGGGGGGGGGGGGGGGAGGGGTAGTCGCGACGGAGGGGGGGGGGTCACGACTACCCCCCCCCCCCCCCAGCAGGACATCAGGGTATTTTTAACGAAAATTACCCTGATGAATCTGCGGACAGGCATGTCCCTGCGTGCAATAAGTGATACATCCGTGCAATGTAATCAATTATCACAGTACGGATGGTGATAAATAGGCCCCTTAATATTTAATTAAGCTAAATGCTGAATCAGCACTTTAGATGCTGAATTTCGAGTTCTCAGAGAGATTTCAGTCACTTTCCTCAGTGATGATGTGACCCATGACATTTCACAGGGGTTTAGCCACAATGAAACAAATTGTGTTGTTGTCACCTCCTCTTTTCACGTCCAAAAAGTAGGCTAGCATGACCACACGCATATACTGTACTACTAATATCATTTTTTAACCTCATGCTATGTAAAAGCTAGCTATAAAAGCAATTATATTTTAACCTATGTCTGAAAAAATAAATTATCACAATTTTTTTTAATGCCTCCTGTTATATTTACAAGCCATTGTCCATACATAATCATTTTTTTTTATATTACATGTTATACAAAAAATGATGACTTTATATGTATCAACTAAAACAGCAGCGTTTGCTTAGCTACCTTAATCACTGTAGAAGAGATTAAAAAGTACGGTTTACAGTGTGTACGCCACTGGCTGCAAGGGCAGACACAGGATATCTGGAGGGGGGTTTCAGAAGGACTGTTGCCAGCCCATGAAGGCTGTATAATTAGCATGTAACAAGCTATGGGGGTAATTCCAAGTTGATCGCAGCAGGATTTTTGTCAGCAATTGGGCAAAACCATGTGCACTGCAGGGGAGGCAGATATAACATGTGCAGAGAGAGTTAGATTTGGGTGGGGTGTGTTCAATCTGCAATCTAATTTGCAGTGTAAAAATAAAGCAGCCAGTATTTACCCTGCACAGAAATAAAATAACCCACCCAAATCTAACTCTTTCTGCACATGTTATATCTGCCTCCCCTGCAGTGCACATGGTTTTGCCCAATTGCTATCAAATATCCTGCTGCGATCAACTTGGAATTACCCCCTATAGTCTGCCATAAACAAAGTGCAGTGTATGTAATACAGTATGTCAGACCTATGCAGGCCTAATGATCACTGTAAGCCACTTACCAGATTCTCTCTCTGGTGCGATGATTGAGCACTCACATCCACAAACACACACAGCAGACTTGGTAGAAAAATCTGCTGCCACTGGGCATGTGCAGCAGCTCCATTCCAGGCAACTAAACCCCCCCCTCCTCCTTCATTTGCCTATGGATTGTACACACATTAGACAGCTGACCTGTAGGTGAAGTCTATTGAGTCGTTAGAGACACCAACAAGATCACTGGGACTCAAGTGTCTACATCTACTGTATATATATTGGATTTATATATGTATATTGGATGGGTGTGGTATTGAAGGTCGACCACACTTAGGTCAGCAGTGTCTAAGTCGATCACTATTGGTCAACAGTAACTTGGTCGACAGGGATTCTAGGTCGACGGGTCAAAAGGTTGACATTAGTTTTTTTTAAATCTTTTTTGGTGTAGTTTTCACCATACAGTAACCAGGAACCCCAATTAGTGCACCGTGTCCCCTCGCTTTGGGCAAGGTGCCTTGCTCTGCTACGGCTGTGCTCGGCACAGGTTACCGTTCCCAATTGTAGTCCACGTGGATCATAAAGTATGAAAAAGTTCAAAAAAATGTTGTTTTTTTTAAAACTCTTGTCGACCTTTTGTCCTGTCAACCTAAAACATGTTGACCTAGAGACCCTGTCGCCCTAGTTACTGTCGACCAATAGTGGTCGACCTAGACACTGTCGACGTAAATCTTGTCGACCTAGAGACCGGATACCATATTGGATATACTGGATATTTTTCTGTATATACTGTATATGTATATGTGTGTACGTATGTATGTATGTATGTATATATATGTATATATATATATATATATATATATATATAGCCACTCCTATATAAATATTTATATTATATAACATGTTATATAGTCTTTTCTAGCAACAATTTAAAGGTAGTGTCCAAACTTTTCTTTGGCAGAAAGTAATTTAAGTGGCTGTGTTCCAGTTCAAGCATTAATTAAAGAACAGCAGGATAATTACAAGCATCATCAATATTACAAGGAGCATCAAATTGTTCCAGAGGGGAGTCATTTAATTGGAACCACTTTACTTTTCTACAAGTTGTGCATTATTATTATTACTTGCTTCAGAGTACACTTGATTATCACTGCCTGTAGGAATTCAATTAATAATTTTTAAAGACAATTGTATAAGTGTTTATTTCTGTAAGTGGGAAAAACATCTCCACAATGCAGCAACTCTAAATGACAGTCAAAACGAAAACAGGGAGCGTTACGTCTTGGAGTGTCGGGGTTATCGCTTTTTTGAACTCCCTTCATTCTCTAGTTTGAAATATTACAGGCAAATTCATGAGAACACTTTAGGAGGAGTTATCCCATCCTCACCTATATTCTACATGGGGACCACAGATTATATATATTGTAGACAGACACCCTTCTCATTGCATAGCAGAACAGCGAGGACCCCACCTCTTAAATCTCACCTTTCTTCAACACTCTAAGGCTGAAAATAAATTAAAAACCCTCCATTAGGATTGGCTGGTTTAAACTATTGTTTAAACAATGGTTTAAACCAAATAGTTAAAAAACAAAACAAAAAATAAATAAATAGGATTTTAATTACCTACCGGTAAATCTATTTCTTCTAGTCCGTAGGGGATACTGGGGAAGGTACTTCAGTACGGTGGAGTATTGATGGGGTCCAAATGAGCCTGGGCACTTTAAATAAAACTTAGTGTGTGCTGGCTCCTCCCCTCTGTGCCCCCTCCCACAGCCAGTTCAGAAAACTGTGCCCGAAGGAGACAGAACATACTTTGAGCGGAGGAAAAGTAGATCGAACCAAACAGGTAACAGAGAAGATCCAACGTCAGAATGACTAAACTGGAATGAGCAACATAACCAGCACACCAAACATACAGAACAGTTACAACTGAACATAAGTATGAAGATAGCAAAGCCGACTAGACCAGTTTCAAACAGAAACCAAACACGTTATGCAGAAAAACGGTACAAAGCACAGAGGAGGGCGCCCAGTATCCCCTACGGACTAGGAGAAAAGGATTAACCGGTAGGTAATTAAAATCCTATTTTCTCATACGTCCTAGTGGATACTGGGGAAGGTACTTCAGTATGGTGTGGACGCCCCAAAGCTCCCAGAAAGGGTGGGATTGTGCTGAGACGTCTGCAGGACCGAACGTCCATACTGAGTATCCTCCGAAGCCAGGGTATCAAACCTATAGAATTTCACAAAAGTGTTCGTACCCGACCAGGTAGCAGCCCGACATAACTGCAATGCCGAAACACCCCAGGCAGCCACCCACGAGGAGCCTACAGACCTAGTCGAATGGGCAGTAACCCGAAGGAGGCCTAGGCGACTGAGCCAAGGCATAAGTCTGCTGGATAGTGAGTTTGATCTAGCGAACGATGGTCTGCTTGTAAGCAGGACCGCCAATCCTGTGAGCATCATAGAGGACAAAGTGGGAATCCGATTTACGGAACCGACCAGTCCTTTTGACATAGATCTTCAACGCCCGGACCACATCCAAGGACTCTGAAGTAGGGGATTCTTTAGTCAGGACATGGACCACGATTGGTTCATTTATGTGAAAAGCAGACACAACTTTAGCAGGAACCTCGGAAGGGTTCTCAACTCTGCTCTTTCCTTATGAAAGACCAGATAAGGACTCTTGTATGACAAGGCCCCCAACTCCGACACTCTTCTAGCCGACGCCAAAGCCAATAGCGTCACAGTCTTCCAAGTAAGGAACTTCACTTCCACCTTCTGCAAAGGCTCAAACCAATAGGACTGCAGACAATCCAACACCATGGACAGATCCCAAGGAGCCGTAGGTGGCACAAGTGGTGGCTGAGATTAAGCACACCCTTCAGTAAGGTTTGAACCACCAGAAGGACAGCAAGTTGCTTCTGAAAAAAGACCGACAAAGCTGAAATCTGAGCCTTCAGAGAGCCTAAATGTAAGCCCAACTCCACTCTAGCCTGCAGGAAATGTAAGAAGCATCCCAGCTTAAAAACAAGAGGCGAAAATTTTCGTCCCTCACACCACGAAACATACCTTTTCCAAATAAAATGGTAATGTCAGGAGGTGACCTCCTTTCTGGCCTGGATCATAGTAGGAATGGCACTAGCAGGAATGCTCTTCCTGGCTAAAATCTCCCTTTCAACTTCCAGGCCGTGAAACGCAGTCACCGTAAGTCTGGATAGATGAACGGTCCTTGCTGAAGAAGGTCTTCTCGAAGTGGTAGAGGCCAAGGCTCTTCCATCAACAGGGAGACTAGATCCGCATATCAGGTTCTGCGAGGCCAGTTTGGGGCAATGAAAATTGCATGAACTCACTCTTTTTTCACTCACCGCAATACCCTGGATATCAGCGTAAACGGAGGGAAAAGATATACCAGCTAGTAATCCCAGTCCGTTGTCAGAGCATCCACCACTATTGCCTATGGATCCCAAGTCCTGGAGCAATAACAATGCAGCTTCTTGTTGGTCCTTGACGCCATGAGGTCTATCTGAGGACATCCCCACTGACGTATTATCTGCTGGAAAACCTGCAGATGAAGAACCCACTCTCCCGTATGGAGGTCATGTCTGCTTAGGAAATCTGCTTCCCAATTGTCCACTCATGGAAGGAAGATGACAGATGGCTTTTGCATACTCGTCCGACCAGAGTAGAATCCGGGAAACCACTCTCATGGCTGCCCTGCTTTTAGTTCCACCCTGGCAGTTTATGTACACAACGGGTGTTGCGTTGTCTGACTGATCCTGAACCGTCTTGTTCCTGAGTAGATGGGAACCCTGAAGCAGAGCACTGTAAATAGCCATGAGTTCCAATATGTTTATTGGAAGGCATGACTCCTGTCTGGACCATCGTGCCTGAAACTGAACTCCCTGAGTCACCGACCCCAGCCCCTGAGGCTTGCGTCCGTCGTCAGGAGTAACCAGTGATAACTCCCAAAGGCTCGACCCTCCACCAAGTGAGATGTCTGCAACCACCACAGAAGAGACACCCTCATCTGAGGTGGTAGTCTCGCAAGCTGGTGCATCTGTAAATGTGACCCCGACCATTTGCTGAGGAGATCCAACTGGAAGGGTCTCGCATGAAACCTGCTGTACTGAATCACCTCGTAAGAGGCCACCATCTTCCCAAGCAAGCGGATACAGAGATGCATGGAGACCTGGTTTGGTTTCAGTACTGACCGTACCAGCGTCTGGATAGCCTTCGCCTTGTCCAGTGGAAGGAACACCTTCTGTGCCACCATATCCAGAATCATTCCCAGAAACTGTAGTTGCTCAGTGGGTTCCAAGTGCGATTTCTGTAAATTCAGAATCCACCCATGACGAGTCAGCAGAGATTTTGTCAGGCTGATACTCAGCAGCAACTGTTCCCTGGACTCGCCTTTATCAGCAGTTCATCCAGATACGGGACTATGTTTACACCCTGTAACCAAAGTTGGAGCATCATTTCCACCATCACCTTTGTGAACACTCTCGGCGCTGTCGAGAGACCGAAAGGCAAAGCCTGGAACTGGTAGTGAATGTCCTGCAGGGCAAATCTCAGGTAAGCCTGATGAGGCAGCCATATCGGGATGTGAAGATAAGCATCCCTTATGTCCAAAGAAACAAGAAATTGACCCTCCTTCAGTCCTGAGACAACTGCTTTCAAGGATTCCATCTGGAATTTGAACACCTGTAAATACGGGTTCAATGACTTGAGATTTAAAACAGGTCTGACCGAACCGTCCGGTTTCGATACCACAAAGATGTTTGAATAAAAACCCCTTGCTCTCTGGTGAGCAGGAACTGGGACAATGACCTGAGTTCAGATCAGTTTCTCTATTGCCCCCTGCAAAGTTTCTTGCATATCCACCGAAACTGATAAGTTGGACTTGAAGAATCTGTGAGGAGGAGGAAATTCGAACTCCAGTCTATATCCTAGGGAAATCAGAGATTTGACCCAGGCATCCTGGCAGGAACTGTCCCAAACATGGCTGAAATGTTTGAGACGAACCCCAACCTGGAGATCTCCCATCTCTGGGGATCTGGCATCATGCAGATGGCTTAGGAGGAAGCTGAGCTGGCACTCTGCTTCTGGGGTCCTGTGGTAGCTGGTTTATGATCCCTACCTATAGTGCCTCGTGCTGCATTTGAGGCACCCCTAGCTCTGCCACGAAACCTGGCCGTACGAAAGGACTGGGGGGATGGGCCTGGATATGCTCGTCTAGCAGGCGGAGCCTGCCACAGCAAGTAAGTAAGGTTGTAGCCTGAGTAATCCATTTATTCAATTCCTCTCCAAATAAGCTTTCTTGGATTCAGCGTCCGCTGACCACTGACGCAGCCACAAAGCCCTGCATGCCGCAACAGACATCACAGTCATGCGAGCATTTAGAAGACCAATTTCCTTAAGTGCTTCACACAAAAAGGATGCAGACGCCTCAATGTGTAGTGTCAATTGCAAAAGATCAGACTGATCTCTGCTGTCGCTGATACCAGAAGCGAGGCCACTAGCCCACTTTTCTATTGCTTTTGTGATCAAGGAACCCCCAATCACCGGTCGCTGTGAAACACCTGCCGCCATGTATATGAATTTCAAAATATTCTCAATTTTGCGGTCAGCCGCTGCCTTTAAAGGAAGTCGTACCTGGCACTGGTAGCACCGTCTTTTTTGACAGATGTGACACCGAAGCATCCACTGAAGGTGGAGTCTCCCAAATTTTCCTGTTGTCCACAGGGAAGGTAAATGAGGCCATAAAACGTTTTGGCACCTGAAACCTCTTATCAGGGTGTACCCAAACCTCTTTAAACATAACTTCTAACTCTGAGGACACCGGGAAAGTCACATTTGACTTTTTTGGCTTTGTAAAAAACACAGTGGCCTCTTGATCCAACTCAGTGTCTTGGATCTGCAGTACATCTCTTATCGCATAGATAAGTGATTCCACTCTCTGATTTGGGGTAGCTTCCTCCCAATCATCACTTAATACAAGCTCCCCTTCTTCAACCTCAGCAATATCCTCCTCAGAGTCCGACTGAAGGACCGGAGGCAGCATACGTTTCTAAAGCACAATTCTTGGGGGTTGGGCAGACGGAATCTGGCCTGACATTAGATCATTCATGGATTTTTGTAAAACCCTCCGCTCCTTCTTGGCTGTGGCCAATTCAGTGGAGATGTCCACCATTACACCTTTTAAAGCAAAAAGCCAGGTTGGAGGCAAATCTTGTAATTTGCTGCCACTCTGAGAGGAGTCACTGCAACTACACAAATTCTGGAATCCTCAGATTCCGGCATAAATGACTGGAAGCAAGAAGCACATGCAACAGCTTTCCGTGCCATACTGACACAAAAATCTTACACACAAGATATACACACAGAGGAAGAAATAAACAGCACAGGTGTCTTCTTTGCCCAACTACAGGATAGGAACACAGAAAAGAGGAACCAGCACACTTCTTGCCCCTTTACACTGAAGTGAAACACTGACGCTGGGCAGTGATAACAGGACCCTATATAAATTGTCCGGATTTAGACTAGAGCGCTCCCACTGATATATATATATATATATATATATATATATATATGTATACTAGGTGCTTCATCGCGCCCTATGGGCGCTCTTCACACCGTCGCAAGGGGCTACGCCCCGTTAACCCCTGCATGCCTTTCTGGGGTTCAATATTTGTATTATATGGAGTATTACCTGCATTCCTTTGTTAGTGGGTAAATATTGCACAATGAAAGGGCATGCGATGGTGAAGGAGGCGCAGCCCCTTGCGACGGCATGAACATCACCTGCAGTGCACGATGTACAGAATGTAGTGGGTGCGGGGGGGGACTGCGGATGGGGGAGGGTGTCTGTAGATGCTGCGGGTGGAGGGGGGGCAGAAGCGGGGGGAGAGGCCGGATGGGGAAGGGTCGGGAGGTGCTGAGGGTGGGGGAGGGGCAGAGGAGTGGGGGCTGCGGATGGGGGAGGGGTACGGAGGCACTGCAGGTGGGGGAGGGCAGGGGTGCCATGGGTGGGGGAGGGGCAGGTGCAGGATGTTGCGGATGGGTGAAGGGTTCCGGATGGTTCCGGATGGTGCTTTGGGATGGGAAGGGGCGGGGGGTGCCGGGGGTGGGGTAGGGGGTCCGGAGGCGCCGTGGGTGGGGGAGGGGAAGGTGCAGGTGGTGTGGCGGATGGGGAAAGGGGTCCGGAGGCGCTGCAGGTGGTGGAGGGGCAGGTGCAGGGGTGCCATGGGTGGGGGAGGGGGTGGGACCACGGATGGAGGAGGGTGTCTGCGGGTGGAGGGGGGGCAGGTGTGGGGGGAGACATATATGGGGGTGGATGGTGGAGGGGGTCTGGAGGTGCTGTGGGTGGTGGAGGGGTGGCGGAGTGGGAGCCGCCGGTGGTGTAGGGGTCTGGAGACACAGCGTGTGGGGGAGGGGTGGAGTGCCGCATGTGGTGGTGGGGAAGGTGCGGAGGTGTGGTGCATTGGGGAGGGGTCTGGAGGTGCTGCGGGTACTATACCTAACAAAAAGGTAGATGGAGGGTATGCAGTAACAGGGCCAGGACGAGGGTGACGTGGCCAGGACCGGGGTGACGTGGCCAGTACCGGGGTGACGGGGTCAGAACAGGGGTGACGGGGCCAGGACAGGGGCGACGGGGCCAGGACAGAAATGACAGGGACAGGATAGGGGTGACAGGGCTAGGGTAGGGGCGGCAGGACTAGAACAGGGGTGACAGGGCCAGGATAAGGGTGACAGGGCCAGGATAAGGGTGAAAGTACCAAGATAAGGGTGACAGGGCAAGGCCAGGGGTGACAGGGCAAGGCCAGGGGTGACAGGGACATGACAGAACACAGGGCACGGGAGAGATTGGTATTAGGGACAAAACAGTGGTGACAGACAGATGTGTCTTACCGGAGTCACTGCTGCTGGCTGCTGCTGTTCCACTCCAACCTGTTGGGATCTGCTGCTGGTGGAGACTTGGCATGGCTGACTCTCTCAGGCTGGAGTCCTGCTTCCTCTGCCCGTCCGCATCCCTCCCCCCTCCTCAGTCACACACCGCGGACCTTTCGCGGCTGCCGGGCACTGTGGTAAGGGGAGACTGGGAGTGACTGGTTAGCCCCCAGGAGACGCTGCGGCTGGAGGGAGGAGGGGGTCATAGCATGCACGCGGCGCGTACCTCGCAGCTGCCGGGCACTGTGGTAAGGGGAGACTGGGAGTGACTGGTTAGCCCCCAGGAGACGCTGCGGCTGGTGGGAGGAGGGGGTCATAGCATGCACGCGGCGCAGACCTCGCGGCTGCCGGGCACTGTGGTAAGGGGAGACTGGGAGTGACTGGTTAGCCCCCAGGAGACGCTGTAAAGGGAGGAGGGGGTCGGAGCCTGCAAGCAGCGTGGACTTCTGCAGCGCTGCCCGCCGGCTAAATTGTGAGGAGCTGGGTGCACCTCACTGCAGGTAGCGGTGGGGTTGCTGGGGCTGGAGATAACAGAGGCGATACGGAACCTGCACAGTGGCAGGTGCCCCACAAAACTGCAGCTAAGAAGCGTGGAGTATGCCAGAAAGTGACGCTCCTCTGCGCCAGAGAGACCCTGCTGAGTATGCTGATGTGGGGGTTCAAGCACACAGTGAGCCGGTGCCCGTCTGTCTGTATGGCATACCCCCTCACACACACACCCCCTTTCCTCCCAACTGTCCCGATTTTCGCGGGACAGTCCAATTTTTTGGGGTCTGTCCCGCTGTCCCACCCGCAGGCCACAGTGTCCCACGTGGGGGTGGGGGGCAGTTGGGAAGCTCCTGTACTCGCAGTTCTGCTAGTACAGCGAGTATAGGAGTCTATTTAGTGGAGACAGAGGGAGAGGGGGCATCAGGGGGTACAGATTAAGAGGGGGTTCCGGCAGCAGAGCCGTATTAAAGGGGGGGGGGGGCCCAGGGGGCCCCACAGTTTTAGGGGGCCCCCGGCTGGAGTAGCTCTGACCCAGCTCTGAAGCTCCCTCGACCTGCCAGTAACAGCAGCAGCATTGTCCTACAGTCAGCACACGCTGCTGCGTGTTGGCAAGTCTGTGGTGTTGCAGGGAGGCAGAAGCCTCCCTGCTTTCTTCTGCCTGTGCGGGGGTGTGTGTGTGTGTGGGGGGGGGGGGGGTCTGGATTTACCCCTAGCTGAGGGGCCAAAATCCCTTAATAAAAAAATAAAAAAAACCCCGAAATTTGCATAAGGGGGCGTGGCCATGCGGGTGGCGATTAGGCCACGCCCCAACCCCACAGTAGGCACAGCAATGAGATGACTCAAGTGCCCTGGGCCCCCCAGACTCATAATCCGTCCCTGGGGGCATGCCAGCAGCTCACAGAGCGCTGGGCATGCCCCCTCACTGATGAAAATGGGGGCGTGGCTAGCGATCGCGGGTCCTCCCTCGAAGCCACACCCCCGTTCGTTGACCACGCCCCTTTTCACCATGCGTGTGTCCCTCATTCTACCTAAAGAAAGCTGGGAGGTATGCACCCCTGTCTGCCTGAAGAAAGCTGGGAGGTATGCACCCCTGCCTATGCCATGCCCATACCATCTGCTTCTGCTCCTAGTCTCCTATAGATTTGCCCAGATCTGTGACTCATTTGACTAACTCCGCCCAGTGTTGTGACTCCGCCCAGCGTTAGCAAATGAAGCACAAAGTCACAGATCTGGGCTATTATATAGGAGATAATATATATATGGGAGGGACAGAATGCTCTGCTCCTGGACTTCCCTCTTAATTTATGATTGCCATCACCTGTTTGGAAATGGGTAATGGATAAGAAAGATGTTTCAGCACAGGTGATGGCAATCATAAATTTAGAGGGAAGTCCTGGAGCAGAGCATTCTGTCCCTCCTGGAGAGGGTCATGTTGGTATCTCCTATATAATAGCCCAGATCTGTGACTTTGTGCTTCATTTGCTAACGCTGGGCACACCCTGCAACACCACAGACCTGCCAACACGCAGCAGCGTGTGCTGACTGTAGGACAATGCTGCTGCTGTACTGGCAGGACGGGGGAGCTTCAGAGCTGGGTCAGAGCTACTCCAGCCGGGGGCCCCCTAAAACTGTGGGGCCCGCGGTACGTACCCCCTGGGCCCCCCCCCCTTAATACGGCTCTGCTGCCGGAACCCCCTCTTAATCTGTACCCCCTGATGCCCCCTCTCCCTCTGTCTCCACTAAATAGACTCCTGTACTCGCTGTACTAGCAGAACAGCGAGTACAGGAGCTTCCTAACTGCCCCCACCCCCACGTGGGACACTGCGGCCCGCGGGTGGGACAGCGGGACAGACCCCAAAAAATTGGACTGTCCCGCGAAAATCGGGACAGTTGGGAGGTAAGGGGGTGTGTGTGTGAGGGGGTATGCCATACAGACAGACGGGCACCGGCTCACTGTGTGCTTGAACCCCCACATCAGCATACTCAGCAAGGGCTATCTGGCGCAGAGGAGCGTCACTTTCTGGCACACTCCACGCTTCTTAGCTGCAGTTTTGTGGGGCACCTGCCACTGTGCAGGTTCCGTATCGCCTCCGTTATCTCCAGCCCCAGCAACCCCACCGCTACCTGCAGTGAGGTGCACCCAGCTCCTCACACTTTAGCCGGCGGGCAGCGCTGCAGCAGTCCACGCTGCTTGCAGGCTCCGACCCCCTCCTCCCTCCAGCCGCAGCGTCTCCTGGGGGCTAACCAGTCACTCCCAGTCTCCCCTTACCACAGTGCCCGGCAGCCGCGAGGTCTGCACCGCGTGCATGCTATGACCCCCTCCTCCCTCCAGCCGCAGCGTAACCTGGGGGCTAACCAGTCACTCCCAGTCTCCCCTTACCACAGTTCCCGGCAGCTGCGAGATACGCGCAGCGTGCATGCTATGACCCCCTCCTCCCTCCAGCCGCAGCGTCTCCTGGGGGCTAACCAGTCACTCCCAGTCTCCCCTTACCACAGTGCCCAGCAGCCGCGCGAGGTCCACGGTGTGTGACTGAGGAGGGGGGAGGGATGCGGACGGGCAGAGGAAGCAGGACTCCAGCCTGAGAGAGTCAGCCATGCCAAGTCTCCACCAGCAGCAGATCCCAACAGGTTGGAGTGGAACAGCAGCAGCCAGCAGCAGTGACTCCGGTAAGACACATCTGTCTGTCACCACTGTTTTGTCCCTAATACCAATCTCTCCCGTGCCCTGTGTTCTGTCATGTCCCTGTCACCCCTGGCCTTGCCCTGTCACCCTTATCTTGGTCCTTTCACCCTTATCCTGGCCCTGTCACCCCTGTCCTGGTCCAGCCGCCCCTACCCTAGCCCTGTCACCCCTATCCTGTCCCTGTCATTTCTGTCCTGGCCCCGTCGCCCCTGTCCTGGCCCCGTCACCCCTGTTCTGACCCCGTCACCCCGGTCCTGGCCCCGTCACCCCGGTCCTGGCCCTGTTACTGCATACCCTCCAGCTACCTTTTTGCCAGGTATAGTACCCGCAGCGCCTCCAGACCCCTCCCCAATGCACCACACCTCCGCACCTTCCCCACCACCACATGCGGCACTCCACCCCTCCCCCACACGCTGTGTCTCCAGACCCCCTACACCACCGGCGGCTCCCACTCCGCCGCCCCTCCACCACCCACAGCACCTCCAGACCCCCTCCACCATCCACCCCCATATATGTCTCCCCCCACACCTGCCCCCCCTCCACCCGCAGACACCCTCCTCCATCCGCGCTCCCCCCCTCCCCCACCCATGGCACCCCTGCACCTGCCCCTCCACCACCTGCAGCGCCTCCGGACCCCTTTCCCCATCCGCCACACCACCTGCACCTTCCCCTCCCCCACCCCCGGCACCCCCGCCCCTTCCAATCCCACAGCACCATCCGGAACCCTTCACCCATCCGCAACATCCTGCACCTGCCCCTCCCCCACCCATGGCACCCCTGCCCCTCCCCCACCTGCAGTGTCTCCGGACCCCTCCCCCATCTGCAGCCCCCACTCCTCTGCCCTTCCCCCACCACCTCCCGACCCTTCCCCATCCGGCCTCCCCCCCCCCCCGCTTCCGCCCCCCCCCTCCACCCGCAGCATCTACAGACACCCTCCCCCATCCGCAGTCCCCCCCGCACCCACTACATTCTGTACATCATGCCCTGCAGGTGCTGTTCACGCCGTCGCAAGGGGCTGCGCCTCCTTCACCATCGCACGCCCTTTCATTGTGCAATATTTACCCACTAACAAAGGAATGCAGGTAATACTCCATATAATACAAATACTGAACCCCAGAAAGGCATGCAGGGGTTAACGGGGCGTAGCCCCTTGCGACGGTGTGAAGAGCTCCCGTAGGGCGCGATGAAGCACCTAGTGTATATATATATATATATATATATAAATATAACCCCACTGTACCACACCGCAGTCTGAGGGGACCCCAGAGGCTCTGGTACTGTTGTCAGCACAGTACACACGCTGAGGAGGTGGAGAACGGCGCCTTTCCACTGCTGGTCCCACTCTGTGTGTAGCACCGCCCCCAACACGTAACGGGTGCTCCACCTGCACAAACTGACTAGTGTGTGTGTATGGTGCCAGCCAGCCCTGAATGTAGCCCCTGGCAGCTTATCGCCAGTTTGTATGTCTTCTCCCAGCGCCAGCAACCCTAGCACTGAGGCAGGTGTGCCGGGAGATCAGACACCGCCTTGTCAGGGTGCCGACGTCAACTCACCAATCTTCACAATTTCAGCTGCCTAGGGCGGCAGTAGTGGCTGCAGGACCGAGCGCCAGTGATCGGAGCGACTGCTGCACGAGAGCCCTCAGGATTATGTCCTGTAGCCGAGGACGTGGACCATTAACCCTTAGAAGAGGTTGGTCTCGCTCCCCCACTAAGCTTCCCTCGGTGCAGACAGACAGGAGCCAACCTGTCAGTCCAAATTAACAAAGGGGTCAATTCAATTCAGCAACTTATGAATAGCGCCGGGAATTAGCTCCCGACGCTATTCAATTCAGCTGCTAGTTACCCGCAATTGTCGGGAATTCTTCTCTCATCCCCGGGGGATGAGAGAAGAAACCCGACAAAAGTGCTGCCTCGCGGCCGGCGCGAGGCTGATTCTGTCGGGAATCAGCCTCGCGTCGGGGAGTTAAGTCGGAGAATGCCCGTTCTCCCGACAATTCAACCTGTTTAGTCGGCGAGAACGGGACATCGCCGACTTAACTGGAGCTGAATTGAATAGCGTCGGGAGCTAATTCCCGGCGCTATTCATAAGTTGCCGAATTGAATTGACCCCAAAAAGTCATAAATAAAACTGAAGAAAACAGTGGAGCCTCTCCAGGCAGTGGCTGGCACTGAGGGCACATTTTTCTAAACTGGCTGTGGGAGGAGCCAGCACACACTAAGTTTTATTTAAAGTGCCGAGGCTCCTTTGGATTCCATCTATACCCCACCGTACTGAAGCACCTTCCCCAGTATCCCCTAGGACGAATGAGAAAAAAAACGTTTTTCCTTTTTTCTTATTATGCTGTATCTACAGGCATGGTGCCATGACTTCTTAAAAAAAGCCTATTATAAGGGAATCCCCCTGGTATTATTCCACATTCTTGTTGCCTGTCGTCTTAATTTTTCGTGAGCTGAACCAATTCAGTAAATTCACACACACAACTGAGATATAGGGAGGGTAAGCCAGATCAGAGAGGTAATAAATCTGCCTGGAATCAGCACAAACTCCTCCCCTAACAATCCTATAGGTCAGTAGAAACCCACAACTATCATTCTCAATCTTAAAGGGTAAACAACTCAAACACATTAAAGAGGCAATACACTGAGAAACACCTCATGGTTTTATCTCCTTCATGTTTCAGTCCTACTGAGATGACTCTGAGTGTACATTGTATGTTTTAAGATGTTTAGTCTATCTACATATACACACACATGTAATAGGAATAATAAGCAGTAAAAAAATTGGTTTTATTGAAAGATGTAAAATTAATCATATCAAAGCCTAGAACTGGATTGTTAATGTTAGAAAGCAATAAAATGATTGAGCAAAGTTTCTAATACATAGCAATGTTTCACAGTATGAATTTAACAATCAGGATTAATTTTTTGCCCCCATTAAAACATAAAAAAAAAAAGTTTTACACCAAAAAATACAGTTGTTTCTTTTTTTTTTTAATGATTTTTTTTCCAATCCAGCACTCTGTGTCATGAAACATGGAGATATTTCAAGCCAGTGAAGAGCTACCAGCTAGACAAAGGACTTTAATCCATTTTATTTGTATATTTTTAACCCAGTCATAATTTAATATAATAGGTTTCGTCATTTTGAAACTCAGTTCTATCAAATGTTGATTTTGTTAATTTCAAACTTTCCCAAAACAAATTTTTAATTCATCCCACAGATCTGCAATCTATTGAAAAAAGGTATTTATTATCAATTCTGATGACGATGGCTTAGTAAAATCAATGTTTTCCCATTTATTTGAAAGGGCAATTCATTTCAATGTGAGCAGGAAGCCCATTTAAATGTTTTGCCAATAAACGATTACAGTTTGCAAGTCCCAGCACTGACAATGTAGTCCCACAAGGCTCAACAAGTCATAGCAGCATATAAAGGGCATATATTAAAGGAAGGAAAATGAATGAGAAAGGAAGGGCCATAGAGAAAATAGGATTTTAATTACCTACCGGTAAATCCTTTTCTCGTTGTCCATAGAGGATAATGGGGTTTCATTTAGTACCATGGAGCCACGGGCACTAGGAGCAACGGGCACTTTAAGAATTTGATAGTGTGGGCTAGCTCATCCCACTATGCCCCTCCCACTAGACTCAGTCTAGGAAACTGAGCTCAAGGAGACGGACATACTTTGAGAGAAAGATAGATAAAGATAGTGGTGAGATTCCGAACCAGCACACTCAAAACAGAGGAAAGATATGCTAACCCAACCTTAAACAGGAACAGCAACAGCTGAACCAACAATACTTAACTAAGTAACAGTGCAGGAAGAAAGAAGCACCAGGCGGGCGCCCAATATCCTCTATGGACTACGAGAAAAGGATTTACCGGTAGGTATTTAAAATCCTATTTTCTGTTACGTCCTAGAGAGGATACTGGGGTTCCATTTAGTACCATGGGGATGTACCAAAGTTCCCAAGCCGGGTGGGAGAGTGCTGAAGTTCCTGCAGAACTGATTGACCAAACTGAAGGTCCTCAGAGGCCAAAGTATCGAACTTGTAGAACTTAGCAAACGTGTTCAAACCAGACCAAGTAGCCGCTCGGCAGAGCTGTAAAGCCGATATACCCCGGGCAGCCGCCCAGGAAGAACCCACCGACCTAGTAGAGTGGGCCTGTACAGATTTTGGAACCGGCAAACCTGCTGTGGAATAAGCATGATGGATAGTGAGCCTGATCCAGCGTGCACTTGTCTGCTATGAAGCAGGACACCCAATTTTATTGGGATCATATAGAATGAACAGCGAGTCGGATTTCTGTGACGAGCTGTCCTCTTTACGTATACCTTCAAAGCCCTCACAACATCCAAAGACTTTGAAGTAGCGGAAGTGTCGGTGATAAACGGAACCACAATAGATTGGTTGATGCGAAACGCAGACACCACTTTCGGAAGAAATTGCTGATGAGCTCTGAGTTCAGCTTTGTCTTTATGGAAAATTAAATAGGGGCTCTTGTGAGACAAAGCTCCCAGCTCCGAGACACGTCTTGCTGAAGCCAAGGCCAACAGTGTGACGGTCTTCCACGTAAGATATTTTATGTCCACCTCCTGTAATGGTTCAAACCAGTCCAATTGGAGGAACTGAAGCACCAAATTGAGATCCCAAGGTGCCGTGGGAGGCACAAAGGGAGGTTGGATGCGCAGAACACCTTTCAAAAGCATCTGGACCTCAGGGAGAGAAGACAATTGTTTTTGAAAGAAAATGGACAAAGCCAAAATCTGGACTTTTATGGAGCCCAAACGTAGGCCCACATCCACACCTGCCTGCAGAAAAAGCAGGAAACGTCCCAGGTGAAATTCCGCAGCAGAATAAGTTCTGCTCTCACACGAAGAGACACATTTCTTCCAAATACGGTGGTAATGTTACGTTACCCCCTTCCTGGCTTGGATCATAGTCAGGATAACTTTGTTAGGGATCCCTCTTCTGGCTAGAAAAAGCCGTTCAACTTCCATGCCGTCAAACGTAGCTGCGGTAAGTCCTGATAGACGAATGGGCCCTGTTGCAGAAGATCCTCACGAAGAGGTAGAGGCCATGGATCTTCGAGGAGCATCTCCAGAAGGTCCGCGTACCAGTCCCTTCTTGGCCAGTCTGGAGCAATGAGTATTGCTTGAACCTTTTCCCTTTTTATTCTTTTTAGAATTCTTGGGATCAGAGCAAGTGGAGGAAACACATACACTATCTGATAGACCCATGGAGTCATCAGAGTGTCTACCGCCACTGCCTGTGGGTCTCTCGACCTGAAACAATACCGCTTGAGCTTCTTGTTGAGACGAGAGGCCATCATGTAGATTTGTGGATATGCCCACCGACGTGTCAAGCACCTGAATGCTTCCGGGTGAAGACCCCACTCCGCCGGGTGCAGGTCGTGTCTGCTGAGGAAGTCTGATTCCCAGTTGTCTAATCCCGGAGTGAAGACCGATGACAACGCCACAGCGTTTTTTTCTGCCCAGAGGAGAATTCTTGACACCTCTGACATTGCTGCTCTGCTTTTAGTTCCGCCCGGTCGGTTTATGTACGTCACTGCCATCACATTGTCCGACTGGACCTGAATGGCCCGATCATGAAGAAGCTAAGAGGCCTGCAGAAGGGCGCTGTATATGACCCTGAGTTCCAGAATGTTGATTGGAAGGATGACTTCCTGACTTGACCATCTTCCTTGAAACTGCACCCCCTGGGTGACTGCTCCCCAACCTCGGAGGCTTGCGTCCGTGGTTATCTGGATCCAGTCCTGAATTCCGAACCTCCGATCCTTGACGAGGTGAGAAATCTGTAGCCACCACAGAAGGGAGATCCTGGTTTTGGTGACAGACCGATCCTCTGGTGCATGTCAAGATGCGATCCAGACCATTTGTCCAACGGATCGAGCTGGAAGGGTCTTGCGTGAAACCTCCCGTATTGAAGCGCCTCATAAGAGGCCACCATTTTCCCCAGAAGGTGAATGCATAAATGCACAGATATCCAGGTTGGCTTCAGGACATCCCGAACCAGCGACTGGATTACCAATGCCTTTTCCAACGGAAGGAACACTTTCTGCGACTCCATGTCCAGTACCATTACCAGGAATGGGAGCCTCCGTGCTGGTTCTAGGTGGGATTTCGGAAGGTTCAGAATCCACCCGTGATCCTGGAGAAGTTTGGTTGAGAGACCAATGCTGTCCAGCAACCTCTCCCTGGACGGTGCCTTTATCAGAAGATCGTCCAGATATGGTATTATGTTCACTCCCTGCTTGCGGAGTATAAACATCATCTCTGCTATCACTTTGGTGAACACCTTTGGTGCCGTGGAGAGACCAAATGGCAGGGCCTGGAACTGGTAGTGACAGTCCTGCAGTGCAAACCATAGATAAGCCTGATGAGGCGGCCAGATCAGAATGTGAAGGTACGCATCCTTGATCTCCAGAGACACTAGGAATTCCCCTTACTCCAGACATGAGATCACCGCTCTCAGAGACTCCATCTTGAACTTGAACACTCTTAAGAACGGGTTCAAGGACTTGAGGTTCAAAATTGGTCGAACCGAACCATCCGGTTTCGGTACTACAAACAAGTTGGAATAGTACCCCTTGTTGTGCAGAGGAGGTGGAACTGGAACAATGACTTGAGTCTGTATCAGTTTTTGGATGGCCTGCTGTAAAGTTGTACTTGCCTCTTGTGAAGCTGGTAAGCCTGATTTGAAAAATCTGTGAGGTGGGAGCTCTTGGAACTCCAGTCTGTAGCCCTGGGAAATAAGATCTACGACCCAGGGATCCCGGCATGATCTTGACCAGATGTGACTGAACAATTTTAGTCGGGCTCCCACCTGATAGTCCTCCAGGCATCGCGGTCCACCGTCATGCTGAAGGCTTTGAGGAAGCAGAGCCTGAGCTCTGTTCCTGAGCACCTGCAGTTGCTAGTTTGTATGGTTTACCTCTTGCGCCTCTGGAGGCTGTAGAGGCACTTCTGGATTTTTCCCTTAAACTTGGCTGTCCGAAAGGAATGTAAATTTGAAGCTGAATAAGCTTTCCTGGCTGTGAGTGCTTTGGAAGGAAGATGCGTAGACTTACCCGCAGTAGCTTTGGAGATCCATTTGTCTAGTTCGTCTCCAAACATGGCCTCTCCTGTGAATGGTAGGCCTTCCACGCCTTTCCTGGAGTCCGCATCAGCAGTCCACTGGCGTAGCCACAAGCCTCTGCGTGCTGACACTGCCATAGTGGTGGTGATGCATTAAGCAAACCTATCTCTTTTATGGCTTCCGCCATAAAGTTTGCAGAGTCCTGTATATGCTGCAGGAGTAAAACAACATCCCCCCTAGACAAGGAATCTAACCCCTCAGTTAGGTTACCTGACCATCTAGCAATGGCTTTTGTGATCCATGCACATGCAACAGTGGGTCTCTGGGCCACCCCAGCAGCTGTGTACAATAATTTGAGTGTAGTCTCAATTTTACGACCAGCCGTATCTTTTATGGAAGCTGCACCAGGGACAGGCAATACAATTTTTTGTGACAGCCTAGAGAATGATGCGTCCACTATCTGTAGATTTTCCCATTTTTTCCTATCCTCCAGAGGAAAAGGAAAAGATGAGAGCAACCTTTTAGGGATTTGAAATTTCTTATCAGGATTAACCCACGGTTCTTCAAACAGGGTATTCAATTCCTTTGACGCAGGAAAAGTGACTGGGGACTTCTTTTTTACATTAGAATAAGATTCCTCACATTCCTCTGACACCTTATCAGGAATTTGCAGAACATCTCTGATAGCCTCTATAAGAGCCTCTATTCCCTGTGACAGAGTAGCATCCCCCCTCCAAATCCACCTCACCCTCCTCCATGTCTGACCCGTCAGCATCAGAGTCAGACTGCAGGATATGGAACAGAGATCGTTTTTGCGGACAAATGGGAGGGGATTGAGACGCTGGTTTGGGGACTGAGGGGGTAATTCTGAGTTGATCGCAGCAGGAACTTTGTTAGAAGTTGGGCAAAACCATGTGCACTGCAGGGGAGGCAGATATAACATGTGCAGAGAGAGTTAGATTTGGGTGGGTTATTTTTTTTCTGTGCAGGGTAAATACTGGCTGCTTTATCTTTACACTGCAATTTAGACTGCAGATTGAACACACCACACCCAAATCTAACTCTCTCTGCACATGTTATGTCTGCCTCCCCTGCAGTGGATATGGTTTTGCCCAACTGCTAACAAAGTTCCTGCTGCGATCAACTCAGAATTACCCCCTGAGTCTCTATTCATAAACTCATCCACAGTCTGTCTTAAGTATTGCGTCTCTTTCTCATTTTGGAATAGTTTTGCAGAAATATTTGAGATCATTCCCTTAATGGAATTAACCCACTTCGGTTCAGCCACGCTATTCTCGAAAGGTACACTGCCCTGAGTACCCAGTAGTGAGCCCCCTGGGGAGGAGAAACACTCCGCTGTACAAGAAACACACTCTTTGCCTGACATAATGTAAATGTGACAGCACACACACACACAGGAAAAGGTTAAGCACAATTAACCCACAAAGAGCCCTTCAGGGAGACACAGAGTTATTTGGAGCCAGCCCCCACCACGCCCTTATCGCTAATGCCAATCTTAGCCGGGTTGCAGACTAAGTACCCTGATAGGGGACTTAGTACACTAATAATCACTTCCCACCTGCTATGACCCCCTGGTACCGCTGAGGTAATCTGGAGTCTCTCCGGAGGAGCTGCTCGTCCCGGTAAGTCAGCATTTGTGTCCACCACAGAGGAAAAATGCCGCTGGTGAGCTGCTGGATCCACTCATAGTGAAGGCCCAGCCCCTTCAATGGCGCGCGGTCTTCCTGCTTTTTTTATACTGGCTGAGGTAATCTGGTGCTTAAAATGGAGAGAAAACCGTTTTAAGGCTTCTTTTGCCAGTGTGGGTACTGTGTACAGTATACTGAGACGCAGCCGTGTACTGTGTCTGGAGACGCATTCCACCCCGGTTAGAAGCTGTGCGTCTCCGTACCCTCATGCCACCATAATGGCCGGCGACCCGCTGGCCGGCACGCCGGCTTAGTACTCACCACTCTTCATTCTTGCTCTGTTAGGGATGGCAGCGTGCTGCGGGAATGTACGCTCGCCGTGGTGGGGCTTGCGAATAGTTCCCTCAGGAGCTAGTGTCCTGTCAGCAGAGAATGGGACCATTAACCCTTCAAGTGGTTGGGCCGTTCCTCCCCACCCTAAGTCCCACGAAGCAGGAGGGCTAGTGCCAACCAGCTTTGCCTGAAAATAACACATATAAAATAAGTGCAGAAAACTCTTCAGGAGCTTCCATAAGCATGACTGGCTCCTCCGGGCACATTTTCTAAACTGAGTCTGGTAGGAGGGGCATAGAGGGAGGAGCCAGCCCACACTATAAAATTATTAAAGTGCCCATGGCTCCTAGTGGACACGTCTATATCCCATGGTACTAAATGGAACCCCAGTATCCTCTAGGACGTAGGAGAAAATAGTGGTAGAATATCAGCTTTGTCTATCTTGAAAGGGATACAGTGAATATGCTGGTTATTGGGTCCCGGCAGCCGAAATACAGATGCCGGAATACTGATACCCGTTGGAATCCCGACATCGGAACTCTGAAAGGGGCAGGAGACCGAAGCCAGAATTCCGAAGCTGTCATCCCGACCATTACACCAGCCAGCGGGTTAGGTTTAGGGGCAGAAGGGTGGATTAGGTTTAGGTGCCACCTGGGGGGGATAGAGAGGGTGTGTGTGTGTGTGTGTGTGTGTGTGTGTGTGGGGGGTATTGGAGGTTAGGGATAGGATGCGGGGAGGGAGGGTTAGATTTAGGCTCCCCTAGGGGAGGTTAGGGTCAGGTTGCAGGGTAGGGAGGGTTGGGTTTAGGCAGTGGGGATAGGAAGTTAGGTTTAGGAACCTTCTGGGGGGTGGTTAGGTGGGGGAGGTTAGGTCAGGCTACGGGACCAAAGGGTTACGGGTAGGTGTGAGGGCGAAATACCCTCTACTCACACCAGTCCGGATTTTGAACATCAGGATCCCGGCGTCGGTATTATGAATGCCAGTGATCCCGGACAATGGTCATCCATACTGATTCCTCTAAAAATATGCTAATATAATTTATGCCTAGGAATACAGGTCTGCAAATGATTAAAGAAAATCGTCATATGAAAAAGGTGGCACAATTAACTTTCCTTTTAGTTTATGAACAATATCACCTGTGTTATTGACCCCACATAAGTCTTATTAACACCATGGTCATTGTTCTTTGAAATATGAACCTCTGCTACATTACTTAAAGGTCAGCCACCTTTTGGGATTCTCCAACAAGATTTTATGGATATTCTCTTGGGATATACCTCTCAGCAGCATTTTGGGAACAATATTGTTGAGGATATGCGAGTAGCCGTGACCGCCATATTTTACCAGCCTGTTCTTTGTATGTATGTCATGAGAAATTACAATTCTGTCTTCATAGTCATTATTGATCAAAGTCCGCAGCCTGAAAAACAAAGTTGCCATAATTAAGTCTGCAGTTGTGACGTTAGCTTCTAATGGCTGGAAAATACTTTCTACAAACTTTTTTTGCAAATTTACGTAGCAACTAAAACTTTTTGCCAAAACATGTATTACATTTGCTCAGAACTCAAGTTGGAGCTTTTTCTACTATGGAAAGTGGCCCAGGGTTGTAGATTAGGGGTTTACAGTCCGACACAACCTTAAAAATAAGAATTTACTTACCGATAATTCTATTTCTCATAGTCCGTAGTGGATGCTGGGACTCCGTAAGGACCATGGGGAATAGCGGCTCCGCAGGAGACTGGGCACAAAAGTAAAAGCTTGAACTAGCTGGTGTGCACTGGCTCCTCCCCCTATGACCCTCCTCCAAGCCTCAGTTAGGATACTGTGCCCGGACGAGCGTACATAATAAGGAAGGATATTGAATCCCGGGTAAGACTCATACCAGCCACACCAATCACACCGTACAACCTGTGATCTGAACCCAGTTAACAGTATGATAAACGAAGGAGCCTCTGAAAAGATGGCTCACAACAATAATAACCCGAATTTTGTAACAATAACTATATACAAGTATTGCAGACAATCCGCACTTGGGATGGGCGCCCAGCATCCACTACGGACTATGAGAAATAGAATTATCGGTAAGTAAATTCTTATTTTCTCTAACGTCCTAAGTGGATGCTGGGACTCCGTAAGGACCATGGGGATTATACCAAAGCTCCCAAACGGGCGGGAGAGTGCGGATGACTCTGCAGCACCGAATGAGAGAACTCCAGGTCCTCCTCAGCCAGGGTATCAAATTTGTAGAATTTAGCAAACGTGTTTGCCCCTGACCAAGTAGCTGCTCGGCAAAGTTGTAAAGCCGAGACCCCTCGGGCAGCCGCCCAAGATGAGCCCACCTTCCTTGTGGAATGGGCTTTTACAGATTTTGGCTGTGGCAGGCCTGCCACAGAATGTGCAAGCTGAATTGTACTACAAATCCAACGAGCAATCGTCTGCTTAGAAGCAGGAGCACCCAGCTTGTTGGGTGCATACAGGATAAACAGCGAGTCAGATTTCCTGACTCCAGCCGTCCTGGAAATATATATTTTCAGGGCCCTGACTACGTCCAGTAACTTGGAGTCCTCCAAGTCCCTAGTAGCCGCAGGCACCACAATAGGCTGGTTCACGTGAAACGCTGAAACCACCTTTGGGAGAAATTGAGGACGAGTCCTCAATTCTGCCCTATCCGTGTGAAAAATCAGGTAAGGGCTTTTATAAGATAAAGCCGCCAATTCTGAGACACGCCTGGCTGAAACCAGGGCTAACAGCATTACCACCTTCCATGTGAGATATTTTAATTCCACAGTGGTGAGTGGTTCAAACCAATGTGATTTTAGGAACCCCAAAACCACATTGAGATCCCAAGGTGCCACCGGGGGCACAAAAGGAGGCTGTATATGCAGTACCCCTTTGACAAACGTCTGGACTTCAGGCACTGAAGCCAGTTCTTTTTGGAAGAAAATCGACAGGGCCGAAATTTGAACCTTAATGGACCCTAATTTTAGGCCCATAGACAGTCCTGTTTGCAGGAAATGTAGGAAGCGACCCAGTTGAAATTCCTCTGTAGGGGCCTCTTTGGCCTCACACCACGCAACATATTTTCGCCAAATGCGGTGATAATGTTTCGCGGTTACATCCTTCCTGGCCTTTATCAGGGTAGGGATGACTTCTTCTGGAATGCCTTTTTCCTTCAGGATCCGGCGTTCAACCGCCATGCCGTCAAACGCAGCTGCGGTAAGTCTTGGAACAGACAAGGTCCCTGCTGGAGCAGGTCCTTTCTTAGAGGTAGAGGCCACGGGTCCTCCGTGAGCATCTCTTGAAGTTCCGGGTACCAAGTCCTTCTTGGCCAATCCGGAACCACGAGTATAGTTCTTACTCCTCTCCTTTTTATGATTCTCAGTACTTTTGGTATGAGAGGCAGAGGAGGGAACACATACACTGACTGGTACACCCATGGTGTTACCAGAGCGTCCACCGCTATTGCCTGAGGGTCCCTTGACCTGGCGCAATATCGGTCTAGTTTTTTGTTGAGACGGGACGCCATCATGTCCACCTTTGGTTTTTCCCAACGGTTTACCATCTCTTGGAAGACTTCTGGATGAAGTCCCCACTCCCCCGGGTGAAGGTCGTGTCTGCTGAGGAAGTCCGCTTCCCAGTTGTCCACTCCCGGAATGAACACTGCTGACAGTGCTATCACATGATTCTCCGCCCAGCGAAGAATCCTTGCAGCTTCTGCCATCGCCCTCCTGCTTCTCGTGCCGCCCTGTCTGTTTACGTGGGCGACTGACGTGATGTTGTCCGATTGGATCAATACCGCCTGACCCTGAAGCAGGGGTTTTGCTTGACTTAGGGCATTGTAAATGGCCCTTAGTTCCAGAATGTTTATATGAAGAGATGTTTCCATGCTTGACCACAAGCCCTGGAAATTTTGTCCCTGTGTGACTGCTCCCCAGCCTCTCAGGCTGGCATCTGTGGTCACCAGGATCCAATCCTGAATGCCGAATCTGCGGCCCTCTAGTAGATGAGCACTCTGCAGCCACCACAGAAGAGACACCCTTGTCCTTGGCGACAGGGTTATCCGCTGATGCATCTGAAGATGCGATCCGGACCATTTGTCCAGAAGATCCCACTGAAACGTTCTTGCATGGAATCTTCCGAATGGAATCGCTTCGTAAGAAGCCACCATTTTTCCCAGGACCCTCGTGCACTGATGCACTGACACCTGGCCTGGTTTTAGGAGATTCCTGACTAGCTCGGATAACTCCCTGGCCTTCTCCTCTGGGAGAAACACCTTTTTCTGGACTGTGTCCAGAATCATTCCTAGGAACAGGAGACGTGTCGTTGGAATCAGCTGCGATTTTGGAATATTTAGAATCCACCCGTGCTGACGTAACACTAACTGAGATAGTGCTACTCCGACTTCTAACTGTTCCCTGGACCTTGCCCTTATCAGGAGATCGTCCAAGTAAGGGATAATTAAAACGCCTTTTCTTCGAAGAAGAATCATCATTTCGGCCATTACCTTGGTAAAGACCCGAGGTGCCGTGGACAATCCAAACGGCAGCGTCTGAAACTGATAATGACAGTTTTGTACTACAAACCTGAGGTACCCTTGGTGAGAAGGGTAGATTGGGACGTGGAGATAAGCATCTTTGATGTCCAGAGACACCATATAGTCCCCTTCTTCCAGGTTTGCTATCACTGCTCTGAGTGACTCCATCTTGAATTTGAACCTCTTTATGTAAGTGTTCAAGGATTTTAGATTTAAAATTGGTCTCACCGAGCCGTCCGGCTTCGGTACCACAAACAGCGTGGAATAATACCCCTTTCCCTGTTGTAGGAGAGGTACCTTGATTATCACCTGCTGGGAATACAGCTTGTGAATGGCTTCCAAAACTGCCTCCCTGTCGGAGGGAGACTTTGGTAGAGCAGACTTCAGGAACCGGCGAGGGGAAGACGTCTCGAATTCCAGTTTGTACCCCTGTACTACCCCTGTACTACCTGCAGAATCCAGGGGTCCACTTGCGAGTGAGCCCACTGCGCGTTGAAATTTTTGAAACGGGCCCCCACCGTGTCCGCTTGTAAAGCCCCAGCGTCATGCTGAAGACTTGGCAGAAGCAGAGGAGGGCTTCTGCTCCTGGGAAGAGGCTGCCTGGTGCAGTCTTTTTCCTCTTCCTCTGCCCCGGGGCAGAAATGAGTGGCCTTTTGCCCGCCTGTACTTATGGGAACGAAAGGACTGAGTTTGAAAAGACGGTGTCTTTTTCTGCTGAGAGGTGACCTGGGGTAAAAAGGTGGACTTTCCGGCCGTTGCCGTGGCCACCAGGTCCGATAGACCGGCCCCAAATAACTCCTCCCCTTTAAACGGCAATACTTCCATATGTCGTTTGGAATCCGCATCCCCTGACCACTGTCGCGTCCATAACGCTCTTCTGGCAGAAATGGACATAGCACTCACTCTTGATGCCAGGGTGCAAATATCCCTCTGTGCATCACGCATATATAGTAATGCATCCTTCAAATGCTCTATAGTTAGTAATATACTGTCCCTATCCAGGGTATCAATATTTTCAGTCAGGGAATCCGACCACGCCACTCCAGCACTGCACATCCAGGCTGATGCGATTGCTGGTCGCAGTATAACACCAGTATGTGTGTATATACCCTTCAGGATATTTTCCAGCCTTCTATCCGCTGGTTCTTTGATGGCGGCCGTATCAGGAGACGGTAACGCTACTTGTTTAGATAAACGTGTGAGCGCTTTATCTACTCTAGGGGGTGTTTCCCAACGCGCCCTAACCTCTGGCGGGAAAGGGTATAGTGCCAATAATTTATTAGAAATTAGCACTTTTTTATCGGGGGAAACCCACGCTTTATCACACACCTCATTTAATTCATCTGACTCAGGAAAAGCTACTGGTAGTTTTTTCACTCCCCACATAATACCCTTCTTTGTGGTACTTGTAGTGTCAGAAATGTTCAATGCCTCCTTCATTGCCGTGATCATGTAACGTGTGGCCCTACTGGACATTACGTTTGTCTCCTCACCGTCGACACTGGACTCAGTATCCGTGTCTGGGTCTGTGTCGACCCACTGAGGTAACGGGCGTTTTATCGCCCCTGACGGTGTCTGAGACGCCTGGACAGGCACTAATTGATTTGTCGGCTGTCTCATGTCGTCAACAGTTTTTTTTGTAAAGTGCTGACATTGTCACGTAGTTCTTTAAATACAACCATCCAGTCAGGTGTCGACTCCCTAGGGGGTGACATCACTAATACAGGCAATTGCTCTGCTTCCACATCATTTTCCTCCTCATACATGTCGACACAATCGTACCGACACCCAGCACACACACAGGGAATGCTCTGATAGAGGACAGGACCCCACTAGCCCTTTGGGGAGACAGAGGGAGAGTTTGCCAGCACACACCAGAGCGCTATATATATATATAGGGATAACCTTATATAAGTGTTACTCCCTTTTTTAGCTGCTGTTTATAATTTAGCTGCCAATAGTGCCCCCCCTCTCTCGTTTTTACCCTGATTCTGTAGGGACTGCAGGGGAGAGTCAGGGAGCCGTCCTTCCAGCGGAACTGTGAGGGAAAATGGCGCTTGTGTGCTGAGGAGATAGGCTCCGCCCCTTCACGACAGCCTTATCTCCCGCTTTTTTCTGGAAAACTGGCAGGGGTTAAATACATCCATATAGCCCAGGAGCTATATGTGATGTATTTCTTTTGCCATCCTAAGGTATTTCTGTTTTTATTGCGTCTCAGGGCGCTCCCCCCCAGCGCCCTGCACCCTCAGTGACCGGAGTGTGAAGTGTGCTGAGAGCAATGGCGCACAGCTGCAGTGCTGTGCGCTACCTTAGTTGAAGACAGGAACGTCTTCTGCCGCCGATTTCACCGGACCTCTTCGTTCTTCTGGCTCTGTAAGGGGGCCGGCGGCGCGGCTCCGGGACCCATCCAGGCTGAACCTGTGATCGTCCCTCTGGAGCTAATGTCCAGTAGCCTAAGAAACCCAATCCACTCTGCACGCAGGTGAGTTCGCTTCTTCTCCCCTTAGTCCCACGATGCAGTGAGCCTGTTGCCAGCAGGACTCACTGAAAATAAAAAACCTAAAGTAAAAACTTTTACTCTAAGCAGCTCAGGAGAGCCACCTAGCATGCACCCTTCTCGTTCGGGCACAAAAATCTAACTGAGGCTTGGAGGAGGGTCATAGGGGGAGGAGCCAGTGCACACCAGCTAGTTCAAGCTTTTACTTTTGTGCCCAGTCTCCTGCGGAGCCGCTATTCCCCATGGTCCTTACGGAGTCCCAGCATCCACTTAGGACGTTAGAGAAAGTTTTTTAGTGACACTTCAAACCTGACTATGCAAACCACATTGTCATAGAACCGTCTTGCGCTGTGCAATGTTGTCATTTGCAGCATTAGGTAATGAGGGCTGGGGCTGGGCCATGAACCTATCACCAAACCCCAAAAAGCTTCTCTGACTGAGAAAGTGGGCACAATCAGGGAGTCGAGAGAACTCCACGACATGCCGCAGTCTTCTAGACATTCCAGGAGAGTAAGCATATACAGTTTCATGGTAGCAAGCACATCAGTACCTGTCTTATTTGGCCCAGTGGAATTTTTTAGGTTTGTTTTCCAATGTAGTTAACTAGTAAACTACATTGGGGAGAAATCCAGAGCTGATCACAATTCAAAAGGTAATTCTGTTAACTACTGCAGGGACTGTGTAGCAAATTCAGCATGGGGGTTGTGTGTGTGTGTGTGTGTGTGTGTGTGGGGGGGGGGGTGCAGGAGAAGATAAGAGAAGCAATTACTCGCTATGAATTATTAAAAAATGGCTGGATGCAATCATCAGTATCTGTTCCTGTTTTGTGAGCTGTGCAAGATCTTGCAGTTTCCATAGTTAAACTAGGAGACTGAGGGGGCAAGTAATAACCTGCACCATGCAGGCAGCGCAGTTCCCAGATAGTATGATTGATGTTTTATAGGGGCAATTAATAAACCAGGATGGTTTGCCATCGATGATTGTTTAGTCGATGACAAACATTTCAGTGTCCTCTGCCACTGATGGTAGAGAGCAGAGCTGTGACTTTGTAGCCAGCATACAGGGAACAGAGCTTTGCCCTGCTCATCCAACCTGCTGCTAAGACCCACTCTGCTCCCTGAGTGGCCAGTCGTCTGCTTTATACTCTAGCTCAAGCAGAGATGTCCATCTTGGGTGAAACCATCAATGGTTTCACTTCACTGGTTTCATGCCATCAATTCTAAGCACAGATGGCACCATCGTTGGTTAACCCTCCAATAGCCATCCCTAACAGTGCCCAAGCAGAGTGTGATCCATGTCAAATAGAGGAGACTGCAGCCTGTTAAGCTGCTGCGACATCCTTGGCAGTGTACTGTATTTATGTTTGAACCCACCAACCCACACAGTACATTTCTACACTGTTGGTTGGCAAAGCATTCACTCACACTCTGCTGGCTATACCCGAGCCTTGTCCATTGTTACGGTTTATGGGGCATTTTCAATATTTAGCGGGGTCTCAACTGATATACAGTAGCTGGGATCTTTGTCAGTCATCTTCAGTGCTGCTTAACTCTGCCTAGCAGGATCCTTTAATGGTAACTAGTTCTAGTCCTTGCCACTTAGTACAAAAATATGACATTTATACCCAGTGATCAGTGTTGGGAATATGGGAGATGATTCAGAAGGGTACGCACTGGCGATGTTAGCCGTAGTGGTGCTACTGCACATGTGCCTCGGTTGTGTCCGTACAGGGTCACAGTTGCGATTTCAGATGCACGCAAGGAGAAGTGAAAATGTGGTGGTATTCCTGGGTGGTGACATGTTATGGGCTAGTAATGGGTGACATGTTATGGGCGTGTAATGGGAGTGTCGCGGGCATGTTGGTGAAAGTGGTTGTGTACGCAGACGCTCAACCGGTCACCTAGAAGTCTACAGACTGACGGAGAAGCTGCACCTGATATCGGGCTGGTGCATGTTTCATTGGTGCGACCCATGGTTGTATTTAAGGATGCACCAAGAGGTATTACCGTATGTGCAGACACTGCTAGTGAGCGTCTCAGTCCTTACACATGCAGACGCGTGGATATACACCGGGGAAGGACCACCAGTATGTGCAGCTGCTTCTACGTTCACCTCTCAATTAGCCCCTAGTGCAGTGGGGCTCAAACTGTGTGCCGTGGCACCCTGGGGTGCTGCGAGACACTTGCTGGGGTGCCTCGGGTTGGTGGTTGAGGACCAATTCATATTATTTATGGTCAATGTAATAGGCAAAACCAGTGCTAGAGGCTGTCAATCATAAAATATGTGGACAAACAGAAGCCAATCTTGTCCCTCACCACACAGTTGACCCCAAGGATGACATATAAACACAATTTACTTCTCAATAAGAAACTTTTGGCCTAGGGGTGCCATGAAAAAGATAAATTCTGATAATCTAGGGCACCGTGATTCAAAAAAGTTTGAGAACCACTGCCCTAGTGCAATATGATGGTCCAGCAAACAGTAAGTACACCAGTCCTAGACATGTATAACAGTGTATATATAGTGGCAGATGCTCAATTAGCTTAGTGATATCATTCAGGTGCTTGAAAGGGAGGGGTATTTCTAAGCAGGAAAAAAAAAAATTTGTTTATCCCAGCCCTCTGAATAATAGCAGTAACCAGATTTAAATCCCACACAATATCTTAGAATTCAGAGATCTTGGTTACATATATCTGCGCAAATGTATGTATAAGCCCCCAAGCCGCGTCAAGGCCGCTCTGTATATATTGGGGGTCCCTAGCGCTATATCTAGGTGCAGAGCGTGGCACCCCAAAATTCAGCATAAGCAAAAATTAGATGTAATTAAAATAAGAAATAGTGTTAAAGAAATTAGTATGTGATAAGTGTTAATAAAGTGCAAGGTTATGCCACACTAAAGCCATCCAGCTCAGCCAATCCAGGGCCACCACATCCCACACCTCCACAACCCCCAGAGCAGGCCCTAGGCATAGGCAAACTAGGCAAATGCCTAGTGCATTTGGAATGCCATGGGGCACAAGCAAATTCTGCTGATTAAAATTATATGCGGCATGCCTATATTCTGTGTGTGACTGTAGCTGTATCTGTATTTGAATTGCTACATTACAGTGTATTCCTGGAAATCACTGTAACGTAGCATTTCGTATGCAGATACAGCCACATTGGCACACAGAATATAGGCATGCTACATATCATTTTAGGGGAAAGGGGTGCAGGGTCAGAGACGGAACAAGCAGCGGTACCCATAGCCCAACCTGGATGTCTGACACCAGTGAATAGTGTGGGTTTGGATATTTTATTAGGGGGCTTTGAGGTTAGCGGTTAGTTACTCTCCGTGACAATGTGGGCTTTGCTGCAGCTGCCTAACACAGTTATGTGCTCTGGTGACTGGCAAGAGGGGGAAGGAAGCGGCAGTTCTACACCTCTCTATTATTACCCTGCTTCACCACACTTTCCTATAATAAATGAGATACACTAGATGCCCTAGTGTACCCTAACGTTGCTGGAAGCTTGGACTGCTCACATGTATCACAGATTAGCCAGAGAGATACAGAATACCCTTCCTACTCCCCACACAGGTCACCTAGACAGTGCCAGTGTCTATACTTTATACTTCCTGAAGTGTAATCTGGTGACTGGTGTTCCGTGTCTCTGAACTATTATACAGCAATGTCTATGGGAATTATGCTCACTGCTGTGGATGATTCCTGCTGCTGTGTCTGTGTGCGGCTACAGTGCATGAGTGTTTCCAGACCTCAGCAATCCTCCACCAATAATCTGCCTAGTGCTCCTTGTGCACTCCCCCGACTCAGTGTGGGTGTGGTCAGTGCTGTGTAGGTGTGGTCAGTGTTGTGTGGGTGTGGTCAGTGCTGGGTTGGTGTGGTCAGTGCTATGTGGGTGTGGTCAGTGCTGTGTGGGTGTGTACACCCCTACTCTATAAGACGCACTGTCTCACAAAATACATAAAAAAAGGAAAATTGGAGAATTTTGTGAGAAAACTAGAAATACAAATGTAAGACTTATGATTTATGGCCGACCGTGTGGACAGCGAGGTGGCTTGTTTTCATCATGCTGTCATGATGATGGGCCTAATTTTGTGTGGAGGCCTGGAGCTGGAGCTCCATTCCCCCACTGTTTATCTGGCCCTGGGCACTGTCCTGGCTTTTGGTGGCTATTAGGGCTCTTGCTTCAAACATCAGCAGATATGGTGTCCAGTCTGATGATTGGCAGCTGATGGTGATTGACAGCTGGCTGGGAAGAGGCCCGTTCTGTCTGCAGGTGCTGGTGGAGAGGGGTACAGTAAGCAGGGTGGACAGCTACAGTGAGTGACATCTGGCTGTGTAGAGGGCCCGGACTGTGGGGGAGATGTACTAAGCCTTGGAGAGGGATAAAGTGGAGAGAGATAAAGTTCCAGCCAATCAGCTTTTAACTGACATGTTACCGGCTGTGTTGGAAAAATGACAGTTAGGAGCTGACTGGTTGGTAGTTTCTCTCCACCTTATCACTATGCAAGGCTTAGTACATCTGTCCCTTTCCGCGGTAACCAGCGGCGGGTGTGAGTTGCGGGGGTGTGTCAGTTTGGGTTGGCAGGCAATATGGGCTGTCCGTTAGGCGAGCAGGGGGCAGAGCTCAGGTATCAGCGGCTGTCACTGCTGCTCCGCTCTCTGGGTAACCAGAGATCCTGCGCTCACAGACACAGCTTCTTTTTCCCCCAGATACTCAGATTCTCCCGACCAATGTACCCAGTTCTCAGCACCACTCTCTGGAAACCTCAACGCCTGTCACCAAGAAACTTCAAGACTTGTGCACGTCACCCTTGCCATCCGCCCTGCATGCATTAACAAGGCACCAGCATAAGCACGAGGGCCACAGGAAAGTTCTCCATCCCCCAATGGTCAGGTGACCATAAGTGTCCACTCAATATTTCCCAGTGAGTGCTTTAGTCCATAGTCACTTTTCCCTACTATAAAAATACTTTAAATTAAACTATTATTACATTAATTACTAAATTGTAATGATTAATAATAAATTCATATTTTATTTTTTCAAATCTATATAATCCTAAACAATTTATTACAAAACAGCAAAAATATTTTGATATGAAACATAAAAGGGTCACAGTTATAACAGACTCTCCTGCCCTGGTGGTGCTGCTGCACAGTGCCTAGAAGCATGATGTCATAATAACTAAGCTTCATGGGTCCTAGAACTACTGGCAGGCACCGTGGCGCAGTGTCTGCACCAGTGTCACCCGGGAGTGTGATAAGACCTGGCACGCCTACCCGGGAGTGTGGTAAGCATTAGCATACCTCAGATCGGGAAGAGTGGTAAGTCCTAGCACACCTCTGACAGGGTGGCCCCCAAGTTGAGTCGCAGGGCGTGGATCTCAAACCTGGTTCCCAGATACATTTTTTTTCCTGACAAAAAAACCCTGGACCTTGGAGGGCAGAGCTTATACAAAAGGGGCATCGGTTGGATCTTGACAAAATATTAAAACATGAAATGCTAATAACTAAAAATATTTTTATTGCCCGTGCTCAAGTTATGACCCTTTGTGAATTCGCACACTCACCTATCTGCACTAATTAGGAGTATTGCTCTTTTCCAGGTTATAGAAATTGTTTGTCATGGACTTCTGTTTGTTAAGTTAATGTTAAATTAGTCCACTTGATAGTCAATTGACTGTAAGACCATTCGGGTATAGGGGGTAATTCTGAGTTGATTGCAGCAGGAATTTTGTTAGCAATTGGGCAAAACCATGTGCACTGCAGGGGAGGCAGATATAACATGTGCAGAGAGAGTTAGATTTGGGTGGGTTATTTTGTTTCTGTGCAGGGTAAATACTGGCTGCTTTATTTTTACACTGCAATTTAGATTGCAGATTGAACACAACCCACACAAATATAACTCTCTCTGCGCATGTTATATCTGCCCCCCATGCAGTGCACATGGTTTTGCCCAACTGCTAACAAAATTCCTGCTGCGATCAACTTGGAATTACCCCCATAAAGCAATAAAAATATTAATTTAAATAAATATGAGAAAAGGAAAATTAAATTTTAAAACCCTAGTAGGGTTCGAACCTGTGACCAAAGGTGAAGTATTACAGTGCATTAACCCACATAACATTTAGCAGCGCCCCATTACATTATGGGGTACCTCTAAAATCTGGAGATCACTTTTCGACTGCTAAAAGGGAAGCAGCTGGCATACTGATTTATACATGGGCTCTGCCAGAGCCGGCCCTAGGCATAAGCAAATTAGGCAAATGCCTTGGGCATTTGGAATGCCATGGGGCGCAAGCAGATTCTGCTGTATAAAATGATATGCGGCATGCCTATAGTCTGTGTGTGACTGTGGCTGTATCTGCATATGAAATGCTACATTACAGTCGGTTCGAGACTCCCCAGTGATCGACTTCCGGGATATGCAACTGCAGGTCTTCCAGGATCTAGCCCCGTCTACCATTCAGAAACGACGAGATCTTCAGCCCGTTACTAGGATACTACGGCAGCATCAAATACGGTACAGATGGGGATTCCCTTTTATGCTACAGATTACAGTGAACAATTCCACCCACTCCGTTAAAACTTTAGCTCAGGGTCAGGATTTGTTGGCTAAGCTAGATCTCCTCCCTGTACCATCACCTGATAGCGAGACTGCCTCTTCCTCCGGTCCACGGCACCCTCGGATCCCACTGCCTGAATGGACAAGGGTGACCCGTCAACGCAATGGCACTACTGACCCTACCTGATCTTAGTGGACACTCTTGATTACAATAAGATAGTTCTCACTATTCTAGAGATATGTCTCCTCCTCAAATGTTCTTTGTTGGCAGGTGGGGGCCACGGCCCCCGTCTTACTTCTTTCACTCAACTGTTATAGGTTTTGATACGGCTCACCGGGCTTTGATATTTGTTATATGTTAAGCCTAGCTCTATGTTATTGTGCTGGGCTGGCTTTGCTTACCCCGATTTTCCCTTGTCTCCTTTTCTTTCCCCTATTTCAAACCCCCCCCCCCCCCCCCTTGCCCTTGTTCCCCTCCCTCTTTTCCCTTATTCCCCCCCCCCCCCCCTTTTTTTCTTCTTTTTTTCTTTCCTTACGACACAGTACGTTTTTCTTTCTTTTGTGTGTGTTCCGGGTTATATAGCTGAATTTTCGGCTGTTGCCGACTTAAATGTTGCGATCCAGAGGGACCTAGTTTTCTGCTCCCACTACCCCCGTGCTCCCTTTATCTGTGATTAAGTATATAATGTCTATTATTTGTGTAGCGGTCCTTGACTGGGACCCTATGTTTCAGGGTTTTTTCCCGTATGGGTTTTCTATCACTCGCTCTTTCTCTAAATCTCTGCTCCTTGTTTCTTGCTGTCCCTTTTCTTCCTCTTTTTCTCTTCCTCCCCGGGATGGGTCTCCGTTGATTCTTTTCCATTCTGTGGTATCACATGGCTCTTAAGTTGTTCTCTGTAAATGTTAACGGGCTTAATTCTCCCAAGAAACGTACAGTGATGTTGTCCGCCTGTAGGAGGGAAAAAGCTGACATGGTCTTCCTTCAGGAGACCCACTTCACTGGTACACACTCTCGACTTCAAGGTAAGCAGTTTGCACAAACCTTTTTTGCTTCTGCTGATTGTAAGAAAAGGGGGGTGGCTATACTGATTCATCGTAGTATCCCATTTGTACATACCGCAACAATTGCTGACCCCGCAGGCAGGTACATTGTGGTAATTGGTACACTTCGTACAGAAACCCTAACACTTGTGTCTGTGTATGCCCCGAATCAAGACCAATCACGTTTTTTCCGCACACTCTTTCAGCGTCTTAACAGAGTAGCGCAGGGCCACATCATTTTAGGTGGGGATTTTAATACTGTGATCGATCCCCTCTTAGATACATCTAACCCTCCTAAAAATAAGAAGGAAGCATCCCCGACTGAGGCCTCTCTCACGTTAATTTCCTCCCTCGCACAGCTTAATCTGAGAGATACCTGGCGTCTTAAACACTTCACTGCTAGGGATTATACCCACTTCTCTGCACCTCACCAACATTATTCTCGGATCGATATGATCCAAGTGTCTCAATCACTCACGACACTAATTTCTGATGCAGGTATCACTCCTTGCTCATGGACAGACCATGCGGGGGTCTATATCCTCCTAGAAATCTATAGAACCCCTAATAAAACACGTAAATGGCGTCTAGATGACACCCTTCTTTCACATCCCTCCACTCTTTTAGACACCAAATCAACTTTGGAATTTTTTTTCAAGGAAAATGCCTCCCCAGAAGTCTCTCCTAGTCTTGTTTGGGAAGCGCACAAAGCCACTATCCGTGGTCACTTCATGTCCAAGGCTTCCGCTATATGTAAGAAAGCAGCACAGGAAATTTCCTCATTAGAATCAAAAATATCTGCGCTCTTAGCCCAACATAAAAATGCCCCGAGCGACTCCCTATGCTCCCAGATTGATAACCTCAGAGGTCAGTTAAATGCACTTTTATCGCGACGCGCAGCTGCTATACTACAGAAGCTCCGTCAGAAATTCTATGATAAAGCGGATAAAATTGATAGTCTCTTAGCCAACAAATTGAGAAGCAAACGTGCTACGGGAATGATAGAAAAACTTCACTCCAATACATTGAATATGCCTACTTATGACCCAAAACAGATGGTAGAGGAATTTCGGGAGTTTTATAGCTCCTTATATAATCTTTCTGCCCCTCCTCTCTCCTCTGATGGTCCAGAGGGTATATACTCGTACCTATTAGACACCCCCCTGCCATGTCTGACAGAGCGACAGATCTCTCTTCTTAATGAGTCTATCTCGTTGGAAGAGACGGTTGCCGCTATCAAATCTATGCGATCATCAGCCGCACCTGGCCCAGATGGCTTCACCGCCCAATATTACAAAACTTTCCACGCAGAATTAGCCCCTTATCTTACCTCGCTCTTTAATAAAGTTTTACAGGGGGCATCGTTTGCGCCGGCAACTGTGCACGCTGACATTATTGTGATCCCGAAACCAGAGAGAGACCCCACACAATGTTCCAATTATCGCCCGATCTCATTACTAAATGTTGATCTTAAGATTTACGCAAAAATTTTGGCCAACCGACTAGCTCCCCTGCTTACGCAATTGATACACCCAGACCAAGTGGGCTTTATTTCTGGCCGTCAAGCCTCCGATAATACCAGGAGAGCTATAGATCTGATATGTTCTATTCATAAACAAAAACTACCCTCATTGTTACTAGCACTGGATGCCGAGAAGGCTTTTGACAGGATATCTTGGTCCTTCACCTTTTCGGTACTCCGAAAGATGGGCTTCTCTGGCAAATTTCTGGATGGTGTCTCGGTGCTTTATAGATCCCCTACTGCCACGGTTTCTGTCAATCGCCTCACCTCCACCGTTTTCGGAATCACTAATGGCACCAGACAGGGATGTCCGCTCTCCCCCCTACTATTTGCCCTGGTTATGGAACCACTGGCAGCAAGGATCCGAGCTAATACAGATATAGCTGGAGTGCGGGTAGGCCCTTCTGAGCATAAAATTGCATTGTGCGCAGACGACGTCCTCTTGTCCCTTGGATCCCCGACTCAGTCGTTGCAGCCGCTCCTCTCTGAAATTGACCTCTACTCTAAGCACTCAGGTTATAAATTCAACGCGAGTAAAACCTAAGTATTGAATTTTTACATTCCTGGCCCGGTTAAGCTCTCTTTAGAAAAATCCTTCCCATTTCAGTGGCACAAACAAAAGATTAAATATTTAGGCATTTTCCTAACACATAGCCACCACCAACTATACCAGGCTAATTTCCCTAGACTTTTAGACCGCATTAAATCGGATTTGTCTTCTTGGTCCAGCCTTTTTATCTCTTGGATAGGTAGAGTGAATTCAGTGAAAATGAACGTGCTCCCTCGGATACTATACCTATTCCAAACTCTCCCGATATTTATCCCTCCATCTGCCTTTAAATTCTTACAGTTTCACACATCACAATTTATATGGGCAAATAAGCGTCCCCGAGTCAGACTGAAACTATTACAGCGCCCCTCATGTAGTGGCGGTCTGGGCATCCCAGATTTTAGAAGATATTATTTAGCCGCTCAGCTTTCACACTGTGTGCAATGGTGTAATCCAGAGTCTCAGAGAGTCTGGGTAACTATAGAAGTTGCTGAATTAGGTCTTTCTACTCTCTCTTCTCTTCTTTGGCTCCCGAAGTCCTGCCGCCCTAGAAATGTGGCCTCTCACCCCCTGGTGTCCCGCTCACTGACGGTTTGGGATTTTGCCAATAAGAAATACAGCTTGGCCCCGGCCCCCTCCCCCATCATCCCTATATTACACAACCCAGCATTTTCCCCTGGTACACACAAATCACTATTTGCCCCCTGGCAGGATAGAGGTATCTTATATCTGAATGATATCACCAAAGACACAAGTTTTCCTCAGTTTTCCCAGATTCAGGAAGGTATTGACATCCCGTCCAAATATTTTTATCAATATTTACAACTTAGGCACTTTCATTCCGCAATGAGCCACGTCCTCTCTAGCAGACCCCTGACTACGTTCGAGGCAGTGTGTTTCAGAAGTCATTCAACCAAAGGTTTAATTTCCCTCTTATATGCCGCTCTCGATGGAGAACCACCCTCTCAACGTGATCCTCACGAGAGGGCATGGGAACTGGATCTGGGCTCGGCCTTAGATGATGAGGAATGGTCTGAGGCCTGGGGTAACGCTGCATCTAGCTCCATCTGCATTAGAATCAAAGAGAACGTCTACAAATTATTATATAGATGGTATTATGTACCATCTCGCTTAAGCAGAATGTACCCGGATACATCGGATAGATGTTGGAGAGGATGTGGCGCAGAGGGCTCCTTCCTGCATATATGGTGGTCGTGCCCTAAAATTGTAAATGTTTGGAGAGATGTGATTAATCTTATTACTAATTTGCTACAGATTCCCATTCCTTATGATCCTAAATACATTCTTCTCCCCGTAAACCTGCCAACGCTGACAAACCATAAAAATAAACTACTATGTCATATACCGTATTTTTCGGACCATAAGACGCACTTTTTCTCCCCAAAATTGTGGGGGAAAAAGTATGTGCGTCTTATGGAGCGAATAAGACGTTTGCGGGTAGCGGGTAGTGGCGGTGGCCGGCGGGTAGCGGAGGCTGGCGGGTAGCGGCGGGTCCTGGATGCTACTGCTGCGCCGTCATCAGCAGAGCGGCCACAACTCAGCAGAAGAGCCGGCGTCCTGTAACTCCCCTGCTCCACCATACCTCCTCCCTCCTCAGGAGAGCAGGGAACCACTGGTACTGTCGGGTAGCGGCGGCCGGCGGGTAGCGGCGGGTCCTGGATGCTGCTGCTGCTGCTGTGCCGTCATCATCAGAGCGCAGAGCGGCCACATCTCAGCAGCAGAGCCGGCGTCATGCGACTCCCCCGCTCCCCCCCACCTCCTCCCTTCTCAGGAGACGCAGGGAACCACTGGTACTGTCAGTGTGTGTGTGTGTGTGTGTGTATGCTCGCTCTGATGTGTGTGTGTGTGTCTGTGTATGCTGGCTCTGACAGAAGGCTGCACTGTATATCTCTTAGAGGTCAGAATAATTTTTTCCCAGTTATCCTACTCTAAAAACTAGGTGTGTCTTATGGTCAGGTGCGTCTTATGGTCCGAAAAATACGTTTCGGCAATGACATGTCAATTGGCCTCGGACTGGAAAAACCCCATTCCACCTTCCATGCAGTCTATTATCGCCCGCATATGGTACGTTTACCGTATGGACTATATGACTAGTATCATTAATTGCTCCTCCAAGTCATTTGATAAAATATGGGGTCCTTGGCTGACTACACAACATGCCCCTTCACCTTTCAACTAATAATGCCCTGTGCCATGTCTGATGGAACCCTCCCGGGGATTCTAACCTACCATATTCTATCCTTCTGTATCTTCCTTTTTCTCTTCCCCTTCTCTCTCCCTTTTCATATCCTATCCTATACTATTTCTCAATATTAGTCGGTTAGACTTTCGGCCGACTGCTATTCTCTCTGTCTTATTATACCCGCTCTCTGGGTCAAAAATTGATCATTTTCTCTTGATTTCCTATATACGTACCAACTGTTAGGTTGTATTTGTACTGTATTATACTATAATTGCCATATGTTGGTTTCTGTTTGCTGTCTGTGATCCCATGAATAAAAATTATGTTTAAAAAAAAGAAATGCTACATTACAGTGTATTCCTGGAAATCACTATAACGTAGCATTTCGTATGCAGATACAGCCACAGTGGCACACAGAATATAGGCATGCTACATATCATTTTAATCAGTAGAAGCTGCTTGTACATTCTAGTCACATGGCAATGAAAATTAGATGCATTTTCTGCAAAAAAAGGCACCAAACGTTAGCAGAGCTGGACGGGAGCTGCATGGCATATTGAGGAAAGATGTATGAGGACACATCTGTATCCAAGCAGAGGAAGAGGTCACAGTGTTAGCGGCCATGTGAGTGCTGTGTGTGGGTAGGTTCGTTGTGCAGTAGTGTTCGGCATATGTGTAAGAGACATTATGTGTGTCATGTGTATAAATGCATTCATAATGTGCGACATGTGTAAGAGGCATTACGTGTCTCATTATGTGTATAAGGACATTAAAAAAGGTTGGCATAATGTGTAAGGCGTTTTATGTTTATATGGACATTAATAATGTGTGTCATGTGTAAGGGGCATTACTAATGTGTGGCATTATGTGTATAAGGTGCTCTACTGTGTGGCGTAATGTATAGAAAAGGCACTACTGTGTGGTCTAATGTGAATAAAGAGCAATATGGTGTGGTGCAATTTGAATTGGGTGCACTATTGTGTGGCCACACCCCTTCCCAAAAGAACACGCCTCTTTTTGGGCTGCGCGCTGAATATGCGCACTGTTCCTATTTAAAATACAGGGGGTAGGAGCACCACAATGAGGACTGCTATGACTGAGGGGTGATGGGAAAGGGGTGCAGGGTCAGGGACGGAACTAGCAGCGGTGCTAGGGGGCACCAGCCAAAATCTTGCCTAGGGCATCATATTGATTAGGGCTGGTTCTGACAACCCGCAATCTGGGTCTATGATTAACCAGCAAGGGGCCACATGATAATGGCTCCCTGCTACAATGTATAACAGTGTGTGTGTGTGTGTGTGTGTGTGTGTGTGTGTGGTAACAGCACACAATTGTAAAGAAGTATACATCTGCAAATACAAAAGGAATAAGTATATATAGGTTACTCAGCAGAAAAGATAGCACCAACATGCTGAAGAACAGAGTATCAATGTAAGCCATTAATCAAGTTCATTAGCAGAATAAATACTGGTATTGACTGCCATGGTATGTGCAATTGGTCAACGTCGCTGAAACCTTCAATTAACGGAAGAGGTCAATACAGGTAATCTGTGGGCAATCCTGTTGTGTTACTAAAGGTTTCCAGAGACATTTATTTACGTTAGACCAGCAACTAGCCGATGATTCCAGCTTTCTTATTAATTCTTTAGTTTGTTTAAGAATTAATTATTTTGCCAGGAAAGAAAAAACTCTTCTGTGATGCAGTGAGAAGAAGAAAGATCGCGAGAAAGAAAATAGAGAAAGGGCGTGAGAGAAAATAACAAGATGAAAAATTATTTATGAATTAATTTTTATGTCAAGTCCCCGGCATACAAACATACTGTATGGCCATCACTCCAATTCCGAGACCAGGACTGCTATCAGTGGGGTACTCATGTACCAGTACTAGGGTCTCAGGGGGCCATACAATTCACAGATGATGCCGCCTGCAAACTGCTTCTTATCACAGGAAGATGTTTCCATGGAAGAAAGAAGCATCAGCACGCCGCGGGCCCCACTATTTGAAACAGTGACCAGTGGCAGCTGCAAAACTGATTTAGATTTGGGCATATGAGTTGCATGTCCTGGGCCCCCTTATCATTCCTACTCATTTGTGCCTCTGACACTCTCCTTTTCCCAGGATGCCTCTAACCCCCTTTCTTCCTAGAGTGCCTCTGGCCCCCTCCCTCCCTAAGGATGACTCTGACCCCCTCACTCCCGAAGGGTGTCTATGACCCCCTTACTCTCCAAGAGTGCCTCTTACCCCCTCCTTCCCCAACAGTGTTTCTGACCCCCTCACTCCCCAAGGGTGCCTTTGACCCCCTCCCTTCCCAAGTGTACCTCTGACCCACTCCTTCCCCAAGGGTACCTCTGACCCACTCCTTCCCCAAGGGTACCTCTGACCCACTCCTTCCCCAAGGGTACCTTTGACCCCCTCACTCCCCAAGAGTGCCTATAACCCACTTAGTCCACAAGGGTGCTTCTGACCCCCTCAATCCACAAGGGTGCCTTTGTCTCCATCCCACCCAAGGGTGCCTCGGACCCCATCCCCTCAAAGGTGACTGACTCTCCCTTCCCTGATGGCAGCCCTGTTCTGAACCTCTGAGAAGTAAATAGAACAAGAGGTCCCAGCCTCAGATTAGGACCCTGGGCACCTTGCAAACGTCACTGCTGCACAAAGTAGATAGTGAATGGTGATGTCAAACACACAGATGTCATAAAATCATGTCTCCTTTTGTTCATGGTAATTAGTAGGGGAATTGTCTCCTCTCCTAGTCCCTTAGAGAGACCCCGATTCTGGGCGGGAAGTATCATACATCGCATTTTGGAAGCCAAACATCCCACCACTTACCGCATGCATAACAACTTTAATAACACAGGTATCTTTGTAGAAATGCAATTACATTCACAATGAGCAGCTCTTCCGAAAAGAGTTGTCCTTTGTAATTAGAAGACTTCTGGGTTTATGGCTCGTGAGTCCATCTGTCATAGGCACACGCAGGGGGGGGTTTCTGGTTGCTCAGAAACCCCCCTCCCCTTGGCAAGTGGCAAACTATGACAACAATAGCAATGGTATAGAATATGATTACTAGAGCTGCCGCTGCATCATGCAGAGCTGCTGCACATACCCAGTAGCAGCTTTTTCTACAAAGTTTGCTGTGTGTGTGGTTCTGAGCCCTCATTCAGTGCACTGGAACAAAGAGTAGCTACCAGAAAGAAGAGACAGGAGCCTTACCATGAGGTGGGAGAATGTGTGCTTAGAAAGTGAGATAATAGTTCCATAATGTTTGTGCCTTTATTATAGTATGTTTAACCTTTTGCAGACCACTTATATTATTTATATAATTTAAATATGTTTCTTACAGCCTATACTATAGATCAGTGGTTCTCAACCTCGGTCCTCGAGTACCCCCAACAGTTCATGTTTTCCAGGTCACCTAGCAGTTGAACAGGTGTATTTATTACTCACTGACACATTTTAAAAGACCCACAGGTGGAGTTAATTATTTCACTTGCAGTCCTGTGAGGAGACCTGGAAAACATGAACTGTAGGGGGTACTTGAGGACCGAGGTTGAGAACCACTGCTATAGAGCATCTATAATGATCCGCAGAGTAGAATATATGGAGATTGCATTTGGAAACCCCCCTCTAGAAATCCTGCGTTTGCCACTGTCTGTACATACGCGAGTCACATAGACTTTGGAAGGGATCCTATTGGACCAACCAGCTCATAACTGCCATGTTACAGGCTGTGGAAGCGATCCTATTGGACCAACCAGCTCCTAACTGCCATGTTACAGGCTGTGGAAGGGATCCTATTGGACCAACCAGCTCCTAACTGCCATGTTACAGGCTGTGTTTGACAGATAGAAGCTGATTGGTTGGCACTTTAGTACCGTGCAATTTATCACTCTCCAAGGCTTGATAAACCTGGCCCTTTGTATATACCCTGTACAGCCCTGCAGAAACTTTGTGGTGAATTAAAAATAAAGAATAATAAGAATAAGAATTCTTTACACAGTCCAGTATCCATTTTTCCGTGTTCTAGTTTGTAATCAGGAGGTAACAAGCCCACCAGAGACATTAGCAGCGAGTGGTTCCACTAACTGCTTTTCATATTTTTCAGTGTATTTTATTGCTCCAGGAACCATGTGCCAAACATTCCAAACACAGAAATCGGACACACCAGGAAAAATAGGATTTTAATACCTACCGGTAATTCCTTTTCTCGTAGTCCGTAGTGGATACTGGGAAATAATATATTACCATGGGGTATAGATCGGGTCCACTGGAGCCTGGCACTTTAAGAAATTAATTGTGTGTGCTGGCTCCTCCCCTCTATGCCCCTCAGTCTAGGAAACTGTGCCCAAGGAGACGGACATACTTTGAGAGAAGGCTATAACACACAAAGCGGTGAGGTAACGAACCAACACACAAACAATAAGGTAGTTCAGCTAACCAGAACAGAGGAAAGAAATGCTAACAGTATAAGGATAGCAACGCTAACCAAACATGGAACAGGGAAGCAACAGCAACCACATACAATAACACTTACAACCAGGTAAGCAGGAAACGAAGCACGGAGGCGGGCGCCCAGTATCCACTACGGACTACGAGAAAAGGAATTACAGCTAGGTATTAAATTCCTATTTTCTCTAACGTCCTAGTGGATACTGGGGAATAGTATATTACCATGGGGACATCCCAAAGCTCCCAGAACGGGTGGGAGAGTGCTGAGACCCCTGCAAAACCGCCTAACCAAACTGAAGATCATCCTTTCCCAAGGTGTCGAACCTGTAGAACTTAACAAACGTGTTCATACCAGACTAAGTTGCTGCACGGCACAACTGTAAGGCCGAGACACCCCGGGCAGCCACCCAGGAAGAACCGACCGACCTTGTGGAGTAGGCCTGAACCAAACGCGGCAGAGCAGCCAAAGTATAGGCTTGTTGGATAATTTATTTGAGCCAACGAGCAATGGACTGCTTGGAGGCAGGATGACCAATTTTTTACTTCCTGTGACGAGCCATCCTTTTGATGTAAATCCTCAAAGCCCTCACAACATCCAGGGACTTTAGAGCAACTTAAGTGGCTGATAAGACTGGAACCACAACTGGTTGGTTTATATGAAAGGCGGACACTACTTTCGGTAAAAACTGTGGGCGCGTTCTGAGGTCCACCCTGTCCTCATGAAATACCAAGTATGGGCTCTTGCAAGACAAGGCCCCCAATTCTGACACTCGCCTAGCCGAAGACAAGGCCTGTAACATGACATTCTTCCACGTTAAGTATCTGAAGTCCACCTTAAGCAAGGGTTCGAACCAATCCGACTGGAGAAAGCTCAACACCACATTGTGGTCCCACGGAGCAGTGGGAGGAACAAAGGGTGGCTGAATGTGCAACACCCCCTTAAGAAAGGTCTGTACTTCAGGAAGTGCTGCCAGTTGTTTCTGGAAGAAGATAGAGAGAAACGAAATCTGAACCTTGATGGAGCCTAAACACAGGCCCTTATCCACTCCTGCTTGCAGGAACAGTAGAAACCAGGCCAGACAAAATTCCACAGGAGAACATTTTCGACCCTCACACCAAGAAACATATTTCTTCCAAATACGGTGGTAATGTTTGGAGGTAACCACGTTACGGGCCTGAACCATCGTGGAAACCACCTTGGAGGGAAGACCCTTCCTGGTTAAAATTTCCCTCTCAACCTCCAGGCCGTCAAACGTAGCCGCTGTAAGTCTGGATATACGAATGGTCCTTGTTGAAGACGGTCCTTGAGAAGCGGCAGAGGCCAGGGTTCCTACGACAGGGTCAGAAGGTCTGCATACCAGGCCAGACGAGGCCAATCCGGGGCAATGAGAACTGCCTGAACCCTTTCCTTTTTGAATCTTTTGAGAACTCTTGGAATTAGCGGGATTGGAGGAAACAGGTAAACAAACTGGTAAGGCAATGGCGTTGTCAGAGTGTTTACCACAACCGCTTGCGGGTCCCTCGTTCTGGAGCAGTAACGACGGAGCTTCTATTGAGACAAGAAGCCATCAGGTCTATCTGTGGACAACCCACCGGTGAACAAGTTGTTGAAACACCTGAGAGTGGAGGCCCCATTCTCCCGCGGGGAGGTCGTGCCTGCTGAGGAAGTCCGCTTTCCAGTTGTCCATTCCTGGAATGTGAATGACTGAGATGGCCCTTGCGTTGGCTTCCGCCCAGAGGAGTATTCTAGACACCTCACGCATTGCGTCCCTGCTTCTTGTTCCGCCCTGCCGGTTGATGTACGCCACTGCCGTCGCATTGACTGACTGCACCTGGATGGCCTGATTCCAAGTAGGGATGACGCCTGTATTAGAGCATTATAAATTGCCCTGAGTTCCAGGATGTTGATTGGAAGAACAGATTCCTGAAAAGACCACGTCCCCTGGAACTGTGCTCCTTGAGTCACAGCCCCCCAACTCCGGAGGCTGGCATCTGTTGTCAACAGCGTCCATGACTGGGTGTTGAAACTCCGACCCTCCACAAGATGGGGGACTTGTAGCCACAATAGCAGGGATATCTGTGCTTTCGTTGACAGGGTTATATGCTGATGCATATGCAGGTGAGGTCCCGACCATTTGTCCAACAAATCCAGTTGAAATGGTCGCGCATGAAACCTGCCGTACTGTATCGCCTCGTAGGAGGCCAACATCTTGCCCAGTAGGCGGATGCACAGATGATTCGAGACCACGCAAGGTTTCAGCATCAACCGGACCATAGACTGAATAGTCAAGGCCTTGTCCATAGGAAGGTAGACCTTCTGAGACACCGAATCCAGGATCATCCCCAAGAACTGAATTCGCTGAGACGGTTCCAAGTGAGATTTCTGAAAATTTAGTATCCAACCGTGATCCGTAAGCAAACGAGTAGTCAAGTCGACACTGTGCAGTAGCTGTTCCCTGGACACCGCCTTTATCAAAAGATCGCCCAGGTACGAAATTATTTGGACACCCCTCATGCGCAGTTGTAGCATCATTTCCACCATGACCTTCATGAATACCCTTGGGGCTGTTGAGAAGCCGAAGGATAAGGCCTGAAACTGGAAATGTTGGTCCAGAATCGCGAACCTGAGGAACGCTTGGTGAGGGGGCCAAATCGGGATATGTAGGTATGCGTCCTTTATATGCAGGGACACCAGAAACTCCCCCTCCTCCAGATTCGCTATCACTGCTCTTAGAGATTCCATCTTGAATTTGAACACCTGAAGATACGGGTTAGGGATTTGAGGTTCAAGATCGGTCGTACAGAGCTGTCCGGCTTCGGAACCACAAAGAGACTTGAGTAAAACCGCTTTGTGTGCAGATGAGGAGGCACTGGAACAGCAACTCCTGTAGAAAGCAGCTTTTGCACTGCCTGCTGTAAGCAAACTTTTGCTTCCTGTGAAGCTGGTAAGCCTGACCTGAAGAATCTGAGAAGAGGGAGCTTCCGGAATTCCAGCCAGTATCCTTAGGATATGAGGTCCCTCACCCAAAGATCCCGGCAGGACTCTGCCCATATGTGGGCGAAGTGTTGAAGGCAAGCACCTACCTGAAAGTCGCCTTGCTGCTGGGGCCAGCTGTCACTTGGAGGGCTTTGTGGAAGAGGATCCTGAGGCCTGGTCCGCAGGTCCAGCAGCTGCTGGTTTACAGGACATACCGCGAGATCCTCTAGCAACATTGGAGGCACCTCTGGCCTTGCCTCTGAATCTGCCCACTCGAAAGGACTGCAGGGAGGGTCCAGGATAGGGACGCCTAGCAGGTGGCGGGGCAGATGGCAGATATGTAGATTTACCTGTAGTTGCCTGAGATATCCACTTGTTCAGTTCTCCAAACAAGGCATCACCTATAAAAGGAAGGTTTTCAACCTCTATTTTAGAATCATCATCTGCTGACCAGTGACCATTGACGTAGCCACAGGGCTCTACGAGCCGATAATGCCATAGCAGTGGTACGGCCGTTAATGATATTAAGTTCCTTAAACAGGCTCACTCATAAAATTCGCAGCATCTTGGATGTGTTGTAGTAACGTAAGTATCTCATCTGGAGGGGTGGTCTTCAGTATGCCGGCTGTCGGGATCCCGGCGCACAGTATACCGGCGCCGGAATCCCGACAGCCGGCATACCGACACTTATTCTCCCTCGTGGGGGTCCACGATCCCCCTGGAGGGAGAATAAAATAGCGTGGTGCGCATAGCGCGCCACTGTGCCCGCAGCGCGGCGAGCGCAGCGTGGCAAGCGCAGTGAGCCCGCAAGGGGCTCATTGCACTCGCCACACTGTCGGTAAGCCGGCGGTCGGGCTCCCGGCACCGGTATGCTGGTCGCCGGGAGCGCGACCGCCGGCCTACCATACTACACCCCATCTGGAGGTAGTGTAAGTAACCCTTTCAGAAGATCATCAGACCATTTCACCATGGCTCTAGAAATCCAGCTGCATACTATGGTAGGGCGTTGGGCTACACCTGCTACACTATAAATTGATTTAAGAGTGGTTTAAATTTTGCGATCAGCTGGGTCTTTAAGGGAAACAGCCCCAGGTACAGGTAAAACGATCTTACGTGACAGTCTGGACACAGAGGTATCCACTGTTGGCGGGGTTTTCCAGACTTTCCTATCCTCTGTAGGGAAAGGGAATGAATTTAACACCCATTTAGGGGTAATACATTTCTTGTCAGGATTTACCCATGCTGCCCTAGCCAGGGAATCTAATTCTTTAGAAACCAGGAAGGTTGCAAAGGACTTTGGTTTCACATTAAAATACAATTCCTCTGCCTGTTCTTCCTCCTTATTAGAGATATTGGCCCTCATTCCGAGTTGTTCGCTCGCATAGCTGCTTTTAGCAGCATTGCACACGCTAGGCCGCCGCCCTCTGGGAGTGTATCTTAGCTTAGCAGAATAGCGAACGAAAGATTAGCAGAACTGCTACTAAATAATTTGCTGCAGTTTCTGAGTAGCTCCAGACCTACTCCTAGACTGCGATCACCTCAGTCCGTTTAGTTCCTGGTTTGACGTTACAAACACGCCCTGCGTTCGGCCAGCCACTCCCCCGTTTCTCCAGCCACTCCTGCGTTTTTACCTGGCACGCCTGCGTTTTTTAGCACACTCCCTGAAAACGGCCAGTTTCCGCCCAGAAACACCCACTTCCTGTTAATCACACTACGATCACTCGAGCGATGAAAAAACGTCGCTCGAGCTTGAGTAAATCTCCAAAGTTTTGTGTTAAATTACTGAATGCATGTACCATGCGCATTTCCACCTAATCGCTCCGTTGCGAAAAACGGCAACGAGCGAACAACTCGGAATGACCACCATTGAGCACCTCTCTAATGGCATAAATGAGGGCTTCAACACTCATCCTCGTCCACCTCAGCCTCACATTCATCAAGCTCTGGTAGTTCAGAATCAGAGTCAGATTGTAATAATTGAGGGAGAGTGCATTTGTGAGAGACCAACAGGGGGGGCTGAAGAGCCTGTCTGTGGTCGGCAGCAGTTACCATAAACGTGTCCATAGTTTGCTTTAGGGTTTGCCTTTCCTGCTTAGCCATAGCTAACTCTGAGTTAATATTGGAAATTATTCCGACCTGATCACACACTAGCTATTTTTTGCAGTGCCGCGATTAGGTCAAAACTCGTCAAAACTGGGCATGCGTATGCACCGCAATGCACAGGCGCATCGTACGGGTACAAAGCGGATCGGTGCTGGGTGATTGATTTAACAAAGAATCCATTCGCACAGCCGATCGCAAGAAGATTGACAGGAAGAAGGCGTTTATGGGTGTCAACTGACCGTTTTCATGGAGTGGTTGGAAAAACGCAGGCATGTTCAAGCGTTTGCAGGGCGGGTGTATGACGTCAGTTTCGGGACCGGACAGGCTGAAGTGATCGCAGCGGCTGAGTAAGTTCAGACCTACTCAGAAACTGCACAAACTGTTTTTGTACTGCTCGGCTGCACAAGCGTTTGCACACTTGCAAAGCGAAAATAACCTCCCCATAGGTGGCGACTGTCTGATCGCAGCGGTGTAAAAAATTGCTAGCGAGCGATCAATTCGGAATGACCCCCCCCCTAGTTTTAAATGATTCCATCCACTACCTTGTGAAGGAATTGAGCATTGGGTACACATAAGGGACCCCTGTGAGGAAGGTATAAACCTAGCCTTGCATAAAGTACACACAGACTTATTTGCAGACATGCTAGAGTAGAAACACACAGATTAGTATGAAAACACAGACCAGTGTTAGTGAGATATGCACACTAACCCAGACTACCCTGAAGGGAGTGACACAGAGAGAACTTGGAACCAGCACACTACACCACAGACTGAGCAGCGCCCCGCTGGGTGTACTTTGAGTGTAATTTTCCACACAGCGGTAGAACCGCTGATTATGAGCTCCCCCTTCACTATAACCCACTGGTACCAGTTACAATGATGATTCAGTGGGTCCTGGAGGAGCAGTCTCCGCGTGCAGCCTGTGCATCATCAGCAGCAGGAAATGGCGCCGTTTGGCTTCTGGTCCCGATCTCCGGGAAGCCCCGCCCCCATAATGGCGCGCGGTCCCGGCATTAATTTTACACTGGCTTTCTCCATAAAAAGTGTGAAAACAAGTGTACATAGCCCCCATTCACCTTGTTGCCAGTCTGGATAGTCAGTAGGCACCGCGGCCCGGAGCCGGGTGAACACTGTCCCGTCAAGCCGCCAATATGCACCGGGGACCCGATAACCGGGACCCCGGTGTAATACTCACTGCACCGCGTCAACTTCGGCATCTGTTAAGGGATGGGGCAACATGCTGTCGGCGCGGGCTCACAACCTGGGGATGTGAGAAACAGCACCTCAGGAGCTCAGTGTCCTGTCAGCTGGGATTACGAACCATTAACTTTAGGAAGTTGGTTCGGTCCCCCCCTTAAGTCCCACGACGCAGGTAGACTGGTTGCCAACAAGTGTGCCTCAAAATAATAAACTAAAAGAAATTTCTGAAGAAAACTCTCAACAGAATGCACCCAGCTCCTTGGGAACATTTTCTAAACTGAGTCTGCAAGGAGGGGCATACATAGAGGGGAGGAACCAGCACACACTATTAATTTCTTAAAGTGCCAGGCTCCAGTGGACCCGTTCTATACCCCATGGTAATATACTATTCCCCAGTATCCACTAGGACTTTAGAGAAAGTATAGATAAACGGATGGTGTAAATTAGTGGGTTGAGCTGTAACTGGAAAGGTCATGTGCTTAGATGTACCTGTAATCAAACAGATCAATCCCAATTACTTAGTACGGGTGTAGTATGGTATGCCGGCGGCCGGGCTCCCGGCGACCAGCATACCGGCGCCGGCATACCGACAGCGCAGCGAGTGCAAATGAGCCCCTTGCGGGCTCGCTGCGGGCACAGTGGCGCACTACGCGCGCTACGCTATTTATTCTTCCTCCAGGAGGGTCATGGACCCCCAAGAGGGAGAAAAAGTGTCGGTATGCCGGCTGTCGGGATTCCGGCGCCGGTATACTGTGCGCCAGGATCACGACAGCCGGCAAACTGAAGACTATTGTGCGAAGAAATTGATGCTGAATTCAGCTTCAGAAAATACATAAATGAATGAAAAATGCCAATTCAATAGTAGAAATAGTTTTCCTGATTTATATTACCATGGAGATGTAGGCTCCATTCTGAACTAAAATGAAACATGGACTATATCACTAATGAGTTTTATTATAAATAAAGGCTAAGAATGAGCATTGTATAATAACGTAAAAGTATAACTCCAGTGTGTACCTGCAGGGGCTGATTAGCAATAAACGTTATCCAGTGTCATGGAGCCGCCAGGAGAATCCTATGTCTTTGTTATGTAACATGTACAGTGTCTTGCTAAAGTATTCACCCCCCTTTGCATTTTTCATATTATGTTGCCTCACAACCTGGAATTAAAATGGATTGTTTGAAGGTTTGCATCATTTCATTCACAGAACATGCCTACAACTTTGAAGATGTTTTTTTTTTTTTTTTTAATTGTGAAGGAAACAACAAATAGGACAAAATTACAGAAAACTTCAGCGTGCATAACTATTCATACCCCTAAAGTCAGTACTTTGTAGAGCCACCTTTTGCTGCAATTACAGCTGCAAGTCGCTTTGGATAAGTCTCTATGAGCTTGCCACATCTTGCCACTGGGATTTTTGCCCATTCCTCAAGGCAAAACTGCTCCAGCTCCTTCATGTTGGATGGTTTCCGCTTGTGAACAGCAATCTTCAAGTCTGACCACAGATTCTCAATTGGATTGAGATCTGGGCTTTGACTAGGCCATTCCAACACATTTAAATGTTTCCCCTTAAAACACTCGAGTGTTGATTTAGCAGTATGCTTCAGGTCATTGTCCTGCTGGAAGGTGAATCTCTGTCCCAGTCTCAAATCACAGACAAACAGGTTTTGCTCAAGAATATTCCTGTATTTAGCACCATCCATCTTTCCCTCGACTCGAAACAGTTTCCCAGTCCCTGCTGCTGAAAAACATCCCTACAGCATGATGCTGCCACCACCATGTTTCACTGTGGGGATGGTGTTCTTGGGGTGATGGGCTGTGTTGTGTTTGCGCCAGACAAAGCGTTTTCCTTGGTGGCCGAAAAGTTCAATTTTAATCTCATCTGACCAGAGCATTTTCCCCCATACATTTGGGGAGTTGTCCACATGCCTTTTGGCAAACTCAAATCGTGCCTTCTTATTTTCAACACGAAGTAATGGCTCCTTTCTGTCCGCTCTTCCATAAAACCCGGCTCTATGGAGTGTACGGCTTATTGTGGTCACATGCGCAGATACACCAGTCTCTGCTGTGGAACTCTGCAGCTCCTTCAGGGTTACCTTTGGTAACTGTGCTGCCTCTCTGATTATTGCCCTCCTTGCCCGGTCTGTGAGTTTTGGTGGCCGGCCCTCTCTTGGCAGGTTTGTTGTGGTACCATGTTCTTTCCCTTTGAAGATGATGGATTTGATGGTGTTCTGAGGGATCATCAAAGATTTGGATATTTATTTTTTTATAACCCAACTCTGACTTGTACTTCTCAACAACTTTGTCCCTGACTTGTTTGGAGAGCTCCTTGGTCTTCATGGTGTGATGCCTCTTTCTTAGTGGTGTTGCAGCCTCTTGGACCTTTCAAGTGACACTTAGATTGCACACAGGTGGACTTAATTTCACTAATCATGTGACTTCTGAAGGTAATTGGTTGCACCAGAACTTTTGAGGGGCTTCATAGCAAAGGCGGTAAATACATATGTACATGCCAATTTTAAAATTTTTATTTATAAAAAAATCTTTTTTTATATAAATTTTTCTCATTTCACTTCACCAACTTAGACTATTTTGTGCATATCCATCATATAAAATTCAGATAAAAAAAAATTAATTAAATTACAGGTTGTAATGTAACAAAAATAGGTAAAAAACCAAGGGGGGTGAATACTTTAGCAAGGCACTGTGGGGTACATTTACTAAGCAGTTATAAGAGCGGAGAAGTGAGCCAGTGGAGAAGTGCCCATGGCAACCAATCAGCACTGAAGTAACATCTACCATTTGCATACTATAAAATGATACAGAGCTGCTGATTGGTTGATGGGGAAATTTCTCCACTGGCTCACTTTTCCGTTCTTATCACTGCTTAGTAAATGTACCCCTGTATCTCTTCTGTGTGTAATACAAAGGTAGGTGCCATCCAGCATATTGTAGCCCCTTATCTCCTCTCTGGCAACCCCTTCCTATCACAAGCTGCAGCACGACTTCCCCTCTTGATGCCTATTGCCATAGAGAGTCAGCATGCGGCCATATAGGTTACTCTGGGGGAGTATCCCCTTGAGGTGCACATTTGCGGCCACCACCCTTAGAGACCTCATGCTGCAAGTCTAGTCCACCGATAGGTGGGCTCTTCCTGCTGGCCTGCCCGCCATCTTTGACCTTTTCCTCTCCAGTCTAACACCTCCTTCCTTCCCGCTCCGCCATGTTTGTCTGTCTCACACACTGTGTGGCTGTGTTTCTGTGCCCCAAGTTTGTCTATCACTAACACTTCCCTTCATCTCTGATTCCCATTTTCTATGTGCATCTCTTTCCCTCTGTTTCTGTCTCCCCATATGTGCTCCTCACTTAATTTTGCATCTGTCTCATCTTTGTGTTTGCTTTTTGTATTACAATTTTGTATATGTACCACTTCTCTACCGCCACCAACCATCTTTCCCCCGGTGCTCTCCCCACCCTATAATTCTCCCATCTTCATCCATTTTTTTCTTCCTTATCATCTACTGATGTTTAGGATATATTTATGATATGGAAGCCAGAACCCCTTATGGTGGCGTCCAATCAGAAGTTACTTGATGAACTAAGGTGCAACACTGTCCAACACCACATAATGGACTTTAGAATGGCAAAATAGCAGATCTGCCAATCCTTGTGTCCCACTTAGAATAGTATGCCTTGTTGGGTTACCACAGTGGTTTCCAAACTTTTTTGAATCACGGCGCCCTAGAGTATCAGAATTTTTTTCACGGCACCCCCTAGGCCAAACATTTTGTCAAAGTCAGAAAAATATCTCTATGCACACTACCATATTTGCACCTCACACTGGTCCGCGCTGCGCATGCGTGCGCTCTCCCGTGAAGGCGCATACCCGCTGTTGCGTGCACCCGCTGGTGCACGGTATGCGTATTTACGGTAAAGTTTGTGTAGTCGTAGCGTGCGACTCAATCGTTACATATTTTCACTAATAATGTATTTTGTAGATCATGGTCCCTTTGATAGATTCTGAAAGTTTGGTTAATATAGAATGTTTATGAACAGAGGAATCCCTCTTTGTTTGATACGAAGGGTCAGACAGGAGTAATACAGTGGTGTTTAGTATCCATCGGAAGAATATTTAATTAGAAATATTCCGGTGTTGGTTTGAAACAGATCAATCGCTCGTGCGAATAGTTATGGACATAAGAAGTTTATGAACATTTACTTTATTTGCACTTTATTACCCATGCGGCGGGAAACCCAGTTTCCCTCCCACCTGAGCAGTTGGAAATAGTCACAGCCCACCTGTATGAATCAACCTATGACCTTTTGTTATAATGCAGAGCCGAATTCCTGTGTCCAATGAACAATGAGATTGTAGGGACCATTGAATTGTATTGTGTGTGGGGCATAAATAGCGGGCCGACCATATCCAACTTCACTCTCTTCAACGGTTCTCATTGCGGATAATCGGGAGCTGGATATCGAGGCGCATGCGATCGTTCCCCTTGTGCGTAAGTTTTCTCCGTAATCATATTGTCTTACTGTGAGCCATTTCTCTCTCTCCCTCTCTTCTCTTTCTCTCGTATTTTCCCTTGATTAGACTTAATTGTATTGTATTGTATTTCCTGTATAGTTATCTGGTTAGTTGGTTTATGTTATATTGTAGTGTATGCTTTGTACTGTGATTCTTTTTGCAAGTATAATAGTCATAATACATATAATAGGTTTCGGACCCTAAGCCCAGGTATCTGTGTATTCTTTTTAGTGTTAAGTATTCCCTGAGCGTCGGTGACGCTCAAGCTGCTTTGTAGTTAATCAGGTTACACAAGGTTGCACTTACACTTTGTCTCTACACTTAGGTTTGCTGTGTATTTCATTGCCAAAGGTATAGATATAAAGGTTTAACGTTGTGAGCGTCTGCATCGCTGGTGATCTCCTCGTGGTCCCGAGCGCCGCTACGCTATAGCGAATCATTACGATAGTCAACAGCCAATAGCGTGCCTGCCTGTGATCACTTGGCCGTGAGTGAACGTGACGCCTGAGCGTCTCGATCACGGCTAAGCGATCGATACGCAACTTGCGTACCCCTATGGTACTTCTTACGTAGATAGCGTACAGTGTTCTAAGACCTCATATTGGGTTATATATACGATAAATATTCAGCTTTATCAATTGGCGGCTCGTCCTGTCCTTCACATATCTGCACTAGGTAGATCAGCAGACATTATCCCTCAGCAAAGGGCGGGAGGTTGTCTCGTAGTGCTGACGGGATAAGCGTCTGCTTCGCTTAGATAAAAGAGTGCTGAAGGAATCCGGGAACCGGAGGTAAGAACAAAACGCTAGTGTCTTTTAAAACTGTATTTTTCTGTCTTGCGTACACACGCACGCACACATATATATCTGCATTTCCTTTTCATTTTCGTATATCACTCTCCTGTCTGCCAGTTTTTTTTTTTTTTTTTTATTTGATAAAAGTGCTAAAAGAGATTTGCTGTTATTTCATAGTTTAAGAATAGAGGTAACATAGTTAAAGTGTAGACAAACACACAGTTTTGCCTAGGAGATAAGGCGAAGTCAGTGTGGTGTGTGGTAGATGACCAGGGATCATCTACATTGATAAAAATATAAATTGTGTTACGGTGGATCTTTGCTTTGCGTACACGTGTCCCTAACAAAAGACTTGTGTACGCAATCCAAAGGCAGACGCACGCAGCGTACATTACGCAACGGAGCGTCCGGTTACGCCCACGTAGCTCAAGTCACGATAAGTTGATTTTTAACGCAACGCGATAAGTAACGCAAAGCGGTAAATAGCGCCACAGGCGATAAATAACGCAAGTCTATTTTTGGAAATCCGAAATTTAAATTAACAGATCCTGCTTCTAATTGGTAACACAGCTGGGCTAAAGAAAAATTTCTGCGCAGAAATAGAAATAGAAGCAAAAGTGTACATGTGATGAGTGAGTGTTTTTGTATTACATAAGTTTATATAACTTAGAGGTTGAACCAAAAAGAAAAGTCGAGTACTCGTGAGGGACATACGTGTAAGTGACGTGCACGGTGGCTAGGGAGGCATCCTTGGTTAAACATAATATTTGAGCATTAGAGTATAGCGGACCAGTATAGAACAAGACCAGGAGGTCAGACCAGGAGGTCGTACAGAACAAGACCAGGAGGTCATAGTAGGCCAGCAGGTCCAGGTACAGTAAACAGGGAAGTCCGCTATACAGTTCAGAGGCACAACACCAAAAGAAGGGTTGGTGCAAGACCCATATAGGCCGTACAAGCTCTGGCTGAAGGAATTCGCAGTCGTAAGTTTCGATTCCATTGGTCTTTCCGTACATAAGCTTAGTTGTTTGTGTACTGAACGACTGGACCGCACGAAATTGTGTACAGTAGTTAGTAATCTGACCTAGTACCATTAGAGTAAAGGGGTCACAAACGCTATTTGTACATTCTGACGTGATTTGTGTAATTTTTTATTTTTTCAAGAAGGGAAGTTCGCTGGTCACTCAGGAACTATCTGACAACCTCACCTTTACTGGAAAGAGTAAGTGTTCTGCGGATAACCCTCGCATGTTCCAGTAAACAAAGGTTTTTATAGGTGCCCTGGGTCGAGTGCGCCAGCACCATATCGGTGTGATCAGGTCGCATTGGTCGGCGTGGGCGAGTGAGTGGGGTACTCGGTAAACCGCCACCGTCAGCCTATTGTGAACAATCTGGTTTTCTGTAAGGGTTCGCTGAAGACCTTGATATAGAGATCAGAGGTAGAGCAAGCAACGCCTGCAGAGTTATGGGGGCCAGTTGTTCAGGTAGGGGGCGATCAACCTCGGTTCGGGTTGATCCTGTAAACCGTCCAGTAGGATCGGCCAGGTACGTAATGTGTGAGAAATATGGAAGTCACACAGAGGTTTTATGTGATGAATGGGAGAGAATGACGGTACAAGACCGGGAGAAATTCCCAAGAATAGGTAGCTTCAGCCCAGAGGTGTTACAAAATTTAAGGAGGAGGATATGTCTCATAAAATCAACAAAGAGACGAATCCAGCATTATGATTATTTACAGTTGTGGCAACATGAAGGTGAGATACAGAGAGGTTTGGCTCAGGCGGCGGGATCTGGCTCTAACAGAAAACTGATTGCCACGGCCCCGCCGCCACCATATATAGCAGGAGAGAAGTTGATTACGGAGAAAGACGCACTAAGGTGTAACACAAAATCACTTAGTAACTGTGTAAATGTTAATGATAATGTTAACCCATTAACCCATGCAAGTATTAACCCGTGCAAGTTGTACCCTGTTTTGAACTTTCCTCAGGAGTGTGATCAAGAGGACGAATCGGCAACGATTTCAGCGCTCTCTCTAGCAGCCCCCATAGCAGAGACCACAGTAGGCACAGCTCTACCCACGAGATTAGTAAAGGCCCCTAGCGGAGGGATAGGTGAGGTCGTATCGACTGGTAAGTACGGCACCATGCATTATACTGAAACAATTTCACCACAAGCTGTAGAATCTACACAGAATGAGGTTGTTAGAATCACACCTGTTAGAGTAATAGCAGTGCCAAATGGGAAAACAGATGTATCAGGAGCCACTCCCATAAGGAACATTGCCATGTACAGCCCATTTTCCCGAATGGAATTAAGGACCATAGTGTCTGAATTCCCTGACCCTAGAAAAGATTTAGTTGCCAGCCAAAAATACATCACAGACTTAGGAAACACTTTAGAGCCCAATAATAAAGATTGGCAGATATTGCTAAGAGCTTGTTTACCCTCCAATGTCGACTCAGCTCAATTTTTAGCTGATTGTGGACTAGATCTGGATGTACCTCTTACAGATGTGTACAACAAAGATAACGTAAAAAGGATAAACTTACAGTTAAAGGAGCTTTTCCCAGCAGTTGTTAAATGGAACAAAATATTTTCCATTAAACAAAAAGAGTCAGAAACAGCTGCAGAATATTTTCACCGGGCACTATTAGAAATGGCAAAGTACACTGGTATAGAGGACATTAGGACAAATCCAAACCATCAAGAAGTAGCGGTATCTGTACTAATGGATGGTTTGAAGGAAACATTAAAGGCAAGGGTACAGACCACGCAACCATGTTGGCGAGGTCTGTCAGTGTCCACTTTGAGAGAGGCTGCTATTGATCACGACCGAAACATCACCAGACACAGGGAGTCGCAGAGTGATAAGCTAATGTCGGTAAGTATACAGGCCCTGACCACAAAGCAGCCTGCGTACGTACCACCAAACCCTGTGGGTAAGTCAACTATGGTAACATGTTATTCTTGTCAAAGACAGGGACACTATGCACGAGATTGTAGAGTAAAGAATCCACGAAACTCATACCAAACCCCTAGACAACGACACGACACACGACATTGGGAGCAAGGTCCGCAGAAACGGAGTTATGAGCCACATACAGGGGAAACAAAAAGATATCCCCCAAACAGAGACTGGCATGCCTCTGGTAGTTCCCAACTATCTCCCTCACAAGTAGTTGCTGCCAGCGGGATTCAGGGAGGTCACCATACCCAATAGGGGTGTGGCCATACCTGTAATCTGCAGCCAGTAAAATTAATTGCCAATCTTGGAAGTGAACCCGAGATCGCAATTAATGTAGCTGGTAAAACTTTAAACTTTCTTGTAGACACAGGGGCGGCCAAGTCAGTGATAAATTCGACAGTGGGCATGAGAACCACTGGTAGGACAATTCCAGCCATGGGAGTAACAGGAGTAGTCCAGCACTACCCTGTTAGCAAACCAGCCGAGATTACAATAGGGCCTTTGCATACCAAGCTTTCCTTTTTGCTGGCTGCATCGGCACCAACCAATCTCCTGGGAAGAGACTTACTGTGTAAAATGGGGTGCGTCATTTATTGTACTCCTGAAGGTGTATTCTTGGACATACCTGAGAATCACGCTCAGGAAGTGCGAGACATGTTAGACTCCCCATCAAAATTAATGTCACATACCATTATGACAAATAGGAATCCATCCCAAGTAGAAGAGATGACATCTCAGATACCAGAGTCACTTTGGACAAAAGACGGACAGGACACTGGATTAATGGCAAACGTAGCTCCAGTAGTTGTACAAGTAAAAGACGGTAGGATAGCTCCAAAAATCCCACAGTATCCTCTGAAGCCAGAGGTGGAGTTAGGAGTTTACCCAGTAATAGAGCGCTTGCTACAACAGGGCATTCTGGTAAGAACGTCCAGCACTGCCAATAGTCCCATCTTCCCTGTTAAAAAGAGTGGGGGGAGGGGTTACAGGCTAGTGCAGGATCTAAGGGGGATTAACAAAATAGTTGAGAGTCAGTTCCCCGTAGTGCCAAATCCAGCTGTCATCCTAATGCAAATCCCTCCCACTGCCAAAATTTTCACTGTTATTGACCTCTGCTCCGCTTTCTTTTCGGTACCTCTGCACCCTGACAGCCAATATTTGTTTGCATTCACATACAGAGGAGTCCAATACACGTGGACTCGATTACCCCAAGGTTTCATAGATAGTCCAAGTATATTTTCCCAGGCTTTGCATGATTGTTTACAGTCTTTCCAACCAGACAGTGGATCAGTATTGATACAGTATGTGGACGATTTATTACTGTGTTCAGATTCATTGGAAGCATCTCTGAAGGATACGAAACAGCTCCTGTTTCATCTTTCAGACACAGGACACAAGGTTTCCAAAGACAAGTTACAATTATGCCAAACTAAGGTAAAATATTTGGGACACTGTCTAACACAAGGACTGAGACACCTGACCGCTGATAGAATCCAAGCAATTAGAGACATGACTCTGCCACAAACCCAGCAACAGATCAGAACGTTTTTAGGAATGTGTGGGTATTGCCGTAATTGGATCCCAGGGTTTTCCATTTTAGCGTTACCTTTGCAGGAAATGGTCTCCTCAAACAAACCTGATAGGATTTCGCATACAGACGAGTCCGAAACAGCATTTGAGAGACTCAAACAGTGCCTAACGCAGGCACCAGCACTAGGTATGCCAGACTATGGGAAACCCTTTGAACTATACGGAACAGAAAATGCTGGTTGCGCGGCAGGAGTACTAACCCAAAAAACACGGTGATGCCAGCAGGCCAGTTGCATACTACAGCGCTCAGCTAGATACGGTAGCGCGATCCCTCCCCACATGCTTGCGAAGCGTTGCTGCAATAGCATTGCTAGTGACAAAAAGCGAAGATGTCGTGCTAGGCCACAACCTCACAATCCATACACCACATGCAGTGTCAGCCTTATTGAATTCTGCCCAAACCAGACACGTCTCATCAGCGAGATTTACAAGATGGGAATTGGCACTAATGGCCCCCGTAAACATCACCATAAGGAGATGCAGTGCATTAAATCCTGCAACATATCTCCCAGGTGTGCCTGGTCAGGCACAAAGGGTGGAAGGTGAGAGTGATGGGGAAGGAGGATTTAATACAAAGGAAGATACACATGATTGTATGGAATATTTGACCCAAAATTTTACCGCAAGGCCTGACATCAGTGACAACCCACTGGAAGATGCAGAACTCACGTTCTACACGGACGGTAGTTGTCATAGACAGTCAGACTCGGGAGACTTGTGTACTGGATACGCAGTCGTAGATGACCAAGACACCATAGAAGCGGAACCGCTAGGCCCACCTCACTCAGCCCAGGTTGCTGAACTGGTCGCCCTAACCAGAGCATGTGAATTGGCTAAGGGTAAGTCAGCCAATATCTACACCGATTCTAGATACGCATTCGGGGTAGACCATGATTTCGGAGCCCTATGGCGCCTCAGAAATTTCATGACGGCAGCTGGTACACCGGTAGCGCATGCAGCTCACATAAAAAGGCTTCTAACAGCGATACAGGAACCCGACAGAGTGGCTGTTATCAAATGTAAAGCACATACATATAGCCAAGACCCGGTATCACTTGGTAACAGCCGAGCAGACGAAGCTGCTAAGTTAGCAGCTGCTACCCCCATACAGACAGACACCACACAACTGATGGTATTCAATACCATCAATACACAGAAGTTGTGTAAAATGCAAAATTTGTGTTCCACACAGGAAAGAGCGGTCTGGAAGGCAAAGGGATATGGCCAGGAGTCCTCAGGGCTCTGGACGGATGGACATGGTAAACCAGTGGCCCCCAGAGCATATCTTCCATGTCTGGCTGAAGCAGCTCACGGGCTGACTCATCTAGGCAAGGAGGGAATGTGCAAATTGGTAAGAGCCTATTGGTGCGCCCCAGGATTCTCCTCTCATGCGAGTAAAAGAGCAATGTCATGCGCCTTACCTGTTTGAGAAAGAATATTGGAAAGGCAATACCTACAGAACCATCCCATATCCCACCTGCCGGCGGCCCTTTCCAGGTAATACAAATTGACTTCATTCAATTACCCCCTTGTCGGAATTTGAAATATGTACTTGTTTGTATAGATGTTTTCTCGAATTGGGTCGAAGCATTTCCTGCAGCTACAAATACCGCTATGTTTACAGCTAAGAAAATTGTGCAGGAATTTGTATGTAGATATGGTATCCCTAGAATAATCGAAAGTGATAGGGGTACCCATTTTACAGGTGATGTCTTTCAAGGAATGTGTAAGTTGATGGGAATTGATAGCAAGCTGCACACTCCGTACCATCCACAGGCGAGTGCGAAGGTCGAAAGAGTGAACAGCACTATTAAAAATAAATTGAGTAAAGTGATGGCAGAGACAGGATTGACATGGCCAGAAGCTTTACCCATTGTATTGTACAGTATCAGAACCACTCCCAGGTCCCCTCTTAATCTGTCTCCCTTTGAAATCTTGTTTGGTCGACAACCGCATGTCATGATTAACCCTCAGGATGATTTGAAATGTAACAATGAAGTAACTGTAAAGTACTTGATTAACATGAGTAAACAGTTAAGGAATCAAAATGATAATCTAAAGTTAGTGATTCCTGATCAACCTGATAGTAATTGTCATGACATTGAACCTGGGGATTATGTAATGATACGAAATTTTCTACGCTCAGGTTGCCTTATTGACAGATGGGAAGGACCATACCAGGTCTTATTGACTAGCACTACAGCATTGAAAGTTGCTGAGAGAGAGACGTGGGTCCATTCATCCCACTGCAAGAAGGTTGCTGATCCAGAGAAGTCCCGTGATAAGGAACAGACGGTAGAGGTTGTATCACTGGAGTATCTGTTCCAGGAGGACTGAGGCGGCACCTGAGCCTTGAAGACCGAGAGCTGTTGTCAACTCCCCACTCCCTTTTATTGTTTTCTCCACTTCCCATCCCCTCTCCCTCAAATTTATTTTTCCTCCCTCTCATTCTTCTCCGTTTCCTCCTATAAGATGGACTTGCCCCAAGAGACTGTGATCCGGATTTTCCTGTTGACCATGATGTTGACCAGAGCAGTCTGTTCCGGCGAGAGTACCATGGAGGTCGAGAGAGGTTCTGGAATGGGTTCTGATGATAAAGATGGAGGCGTAGTTTTCCAAGATCAACCTAACCAACAAGCAAAGGCGAGTATCAGAAAACGATCCGATAGCATTGACCATAGAAGAAATTGTGACGGATTGTTAGCTGAGGAAAACTGTATCTGTAGGCTCTGTAACAATGTCATTGAAGATGGGTGCATTAAGAAATGCCAATCCAGTTTTAATATCCATGTGGACCGGCATCCATTGAGTGACTATCACTCCTTAGTGGGTAATGTATTAAACAAAACAGATTGTTGGGTATGCTCTCAAGTACCTCAGGGTCATAGCAAATCAGGACTAGTACCATTTCCTTTAACGATAGGGGAGGTACTTGAGTTAAATGGTGGGAGACCGGTGGACCGGAGGTTTAATATCTCCAGCCCTCCTAGTTTGAAGCTCCACCAATACCACGTGGATAGGTCCCTATTATGTTTTAACATCTCCAATCCCAGAAAGCCGGGAAATTGGGAAGTATCATGGAGTAACCACACCATGACCTTTTCACATAGAGCAGATAGAATGCCTACAGATACAGAGCTTGTACGCCACATAGCCAGTAGAGGAAAATCTTTCCGGTATAGATACACCTTAGGAAATAGGATTACTAGAGTTGGAGAAGTATCACCAGGATACTGTGCACATATCGTACAACCTGATACGTGCATTAAGCAGATGGAAGAATTAGGGTTAGGAGATTTCACCTGGAAGGTGTGTAATATGGTAATGTCTTTCTCCGTCCCATATGTTCTCCCCGATGATGCATATTTCATATGCGGGAGAAAGGCGTACAAGTGGCTTGCCCCAAACTCGGAAGGATTGTGTTATATTGGAAAAGTATTGCCTGAAGTAATGACTGTAACACATGATAAAATGAAAGACATACATCGTGGTGCCCAAGCTCCTTATACTCACACCCATTACGAGCACGTTGTTAAAAGGCACCTGATAGAGAAGACAGAGCATCCGGCCTCTGATCTGATAAGTGAATCCACCGGGATTCAATTCTTAATCGCGTTAGATTTCACCCGCACCGCTAGAGGAGTGCTAAATTATAAATACATATCGGCACTCGCAAATTTGTTAGATAATATCACTGAAATGTATGATGACACGTTTAGATATACTGGAAGGGAACTTCAAGCTTATAAAACAGAACTGGTACAGCATAGAATGGTTCTTAATTACCTCACAGCAGTGACAGGCGGATATTGTGTTACATTGGCAACACAGTACGGCGTGAAGTGTTGCACGTATATCACAAATAGCACAGAGGATCCGGTCGAGGTCATAGACTAAAAGATGGACGATATTCTCCAATTGAAGTGGGAATTTCGCCGAAAACACAATCTCACTCTTGCTGCTGTAGGTAATGAGCTGACTGGTTGGGTGTCATGGTTGAACCCGCGAAATTGGTTCTCCGGTTTGGGAGACTGGGCTCAAGGAGTCATAATGGATGTTGGGAAGTTTCTACTATGTATCTTAGGTGTCGTTATATCGATTGGATTGATATTTAGATGCGGGCAGGCTTTAATGAGGTGCAAACAAAGTACCAGAGTGATGAGTTTGAGGAGTGAGGAAACTGTAATTAACCTGGATTTGCTTTACGACCCAACGATAGAAACAATGATGTGATGAAAATGCGATTTCTACGGTCCGTTTCTTTCACCTGTTTTTCTGGTTTTTCTCCAAGATAAAAAGACCCACTTGGACGAGGAAGTTGACGAGACGCTATACAGACAACGGATAGACCAAAGAAGAAGTTTTGACCACTTGAGATATGGACATTTGATGAACTTTGCCATGGATCCCCAGTTTCCCTAGAATTCTTAAACTTACGCTAGCCCAACATTTTTTGTAAATCTAATGGCATTGACAAAGCTTATTGCTCACGCCTAATGAGCAAAACAGCGCAAAGAAGACGACTTTCAACTGATACCGAACAAAACTTCAACCGACAGATGTACATTAACCTGACATAGAATACCACCGCATTTACCGTAATTATGTCTTTTCTTCATTTCTACAACCCTCAGGTAATGACACACATAGTATAGGGAATACAGGCACAGATATCAGCAATCACATATTCCCCTATTCATGTATCATCAACTAAAATGTGCTCCCCATTTTGTTCAAAATCCGAAAAGAGCTCGGTAAAGTTTGACAGCCCATCCACAGACCCGTACCACGGGATAAGAAGGAATTCAAATGTATACTTCGCAATACCTCGAAGCTTGATTTACAACACGTACGGCACGATGATACATGACCCCCCAAACACGGATTCATACACACATGCTTCTGCTATCTCACTAGGTCATACCCTCTTCACACCTACTCCTCTCTCCTCCCTTACCCAACCATGGAAATGAATTAACCCCTAACATATATTTTTCTCCTTTTGAAATGTTTTCAGGAAGTGGCAGTTATTATTGACTGCCAAAGGGTGGACTGTCAAAGTCAGAAAAATATCTCTATGCACCCTACCATATTTGCACCTCACACTGGTCCGCGCTGCGCATGCGTGCGCTCTCCCGTGAAGGCGCATACCCGCTGTTGCGTGCACCCGCTGGTGCACGGTATGCGTATTTACGGTAAAGTTTGTGTAGTCGTAGCGTGCGACTCAATCGTTACATATTTTCACTAATAATGTATTTTGTAGATCATGGTCCCTTTGATAGATTCTGAAAGTTTGGTTAATATAGAATGTTTATGAACAGAGGAATCCCTCTTTGTTTGATACGAAGGGTCAGACAGGAGTAATACAGTGGTGTTTAGTATCCATCGGAAGAATATTTAATTAGAAATATTCCGGTGTTGGTTTGAAACAGATCAATCGCTCGTGCGAATAGTTATGGACATAAGAAGTTTATGAACATTTACTTTATTTGCACTTTATTACCCATGCGGCGGGAAACCCAGTTTCCCTCCCACCTGAGCAGTTGGAAATAGTCACAGCCCACCTGTATGAATCAACCTATGACCTTTTGTTATAATGCAGAGCCGAATTCCTGTGTCCAATGAACAATGAGATTGTAGGGACCATTGAATTGTATTGTGTGTGGGGCATAAATAGCGGGCCGACCATATCCAACTTCACTCTCTTCAACGGTTCTCATTGCTGATAATCGGGAGCTGGATATCGAGGCGCATGCGATCGTTCCCCTTGTGCGTAAGTTTTCTCCGTAATCATATTGTCTTACTGTGAGCCATTTCTCTCTCTCCCTCTCTTCTCTTTCTCTCGTATTTTCCCTTGATTAGACTTAATTGTATTGTATTGTATTTCCTGTATAGTTATCTGGTTAGTTGGTTTATGTTATATTGTAGTGTATGCTTTGTACTGTGATTCTTTTTGCAAGTATAATAGTCATAATACATATAATAGGTTTCGGACCCTAAGCCCAGGTATCTGTGTATTCTTTTTAGTGTTAAGTATTCCCTGAGCGTCGGTGACGCTCAAGCTGCTTTGTAGTTAATCAGGTTACACAAGGTTGCACTTACACTTTGTCTCTACACTTAGGTTTGCTGTGTATTTCATTGCCAAAGGTATAGATATAAAGGTTTAACGTTGTGAGCGTCTGCATCGCTGGTGATCTCCTCGTGGTCCCGAGCGCCGCTACGCTATAGCGAATCATTACGATAGTCAACAGCCAATAGCGTGCCTGCCTGTGATCACTTGGCCGTGAGTGAACGTGACGCCTGAGCGTCTCGATCACGGCTAAGCGATCGATACGCAACTTGCGTACCCCTACGGTACTTCTTACGTAGATAGCGTACAGTGTTCTAAGACCTCATATTGGGTTATATATACGATAAATATTCAGCTTTATCAATTTCTTATTGAGAAATTTAGAAAGAAGTATTAAATTAAGTAGATTGTGTTTATATGTCATCCTTAAGCTCAAATGTGTGGTGAGGGACAAGATTTGCTTCTGTTTGTCCTCATATTTTATGACTGACAGCTACTAACACTAGTTTTGCCTATTATATTGACCATAAATAATTTTAATTGGTCCTGGACCACCAACCCAGGGCACCCCTGCAAGTGTCCCGCGGCACCCCAGGAAGCCACGGTACACAGTTTGGGAAACACTGGGTTACCATATTATTCCTACTTATTTTATGCATTTAATTCAAACTTGTAAAAGACAAACAAAACACAACATGAATTTAACTTTTTGCCATTTCAAAAGGTGGATTAATAATGAAGCAAAGCCACAAAGTATTTTGTGGCGGGTGTTAGAAAACAAAAAGCACCTTTTTGACCATTTTGGGTAGATTGTCTATGCGTGTAGGGAGAAATAATCAAACTAATCCTATTTTCTAGAAATTAAGTCTTCTGAAAAACAAAAAAGTTATAAATAATTACAGATACCAATGTAGGAATGTGACCTGACCAAAAAGTGGGGGTCTTTTCGACCCGTTCGCACGCTGCAATTTTTCGCAGCCATGCGAACGGGTCAGAACTGCGCATGCACACGGGTGACAATGCACAGGCTAGTTGCTGCCCGGCGACAGCCGTCGCTGTGCAGCGGCGAAATGGATGAAGAAAGCATTCGCAAAGGCGAACGCTAGAAGATTGACAAGAAGAGGCCGGCCGGGTGTGTCTACTCACCGTTTTGAAGGCGTGTCCGGGTGAACGCAGGCGTGTCCAGACGTCTCCAGGGAGGGATCCTGACGTCAGCTCCGGACAAGATCATCGCAGCGGGTGAGTAAGTCCTGAGCTGTGCAGAAACTGCACAAACTTTTGTTTGTGCAGCTCTCTGCACAGCGGTTCGCAGCCCTGCACAGCGAATCCCCCCTCCCCTGTAGGCGGTGACTTCCTGATCGCAGAAGCGCTAAAAGTAGCCTGCTAGGGTTCAGGTCGGAATCACCCCCAGTGTCACGACTGGCTCAGGAGTGACGGGGTTTATAGCTCTCTCAAAGGAACCAACCAGACTTGGAAAATGTTGGTGGATAGTTAAGCAGCCATAACAACTTTCACATGGGTGGCTCAACACACATATACAGTATCATGGGAAGAAAAGCCAGTTTTCACTGGAGATATGACTTCTCCCTGTCTCTGAAAGCTTCAAAGAAGACTATCCATTGTTCATCGCGAGTCTCCCATAACTTTCGGCTGGGTAGGCAAATATGGAATCATCTCCACGGATAAACCACAGAGAAGGAAGAAATAGCTCCCGATTCATAAGTAAAACACTTGACTTGTTCCTGCTGGAACGGTTAAATATAAAGGAGGAAGGTTGTGCTTCCGCCATTCAGCCTATTAATAATACAATTTTTGTTATATGATGTTGTTTTATGACTCAAAAAAAAAAAGCAGTACAAAATACATCACAATTACAATGATGTGAAACTTCCATATTGATATAAAATTCTGAAAAGTGACCCCCTTCAATTGCTCCATTCATTTATTTCCTGTTAAAATTCTGTATTTATTTTATGCTGGAAATAATGGCACTTAGAGAATTAGCTCTGCAATATGTTAATTAGAGCCTGGTAAAAACTTTACCTAGTGAGATCAATGGTAAAAATCTAAACAGATTATTCACATCTTCACAAATATGAAAACAACATTAAATCAATAAAATGAAAATGGTCTTTATCTGGCACTAGACAAATCCTTTCCCTTGAAATTCTGCATGATCTAAGTGCCCATACTTACATCTTGATCCTGTCGTTATCGCTGGGCATGTCCACGGATGTGTTAAACTGGTAATTCAGCATTTCCGTTCCAAATAAATCATATTCCAGGTACGACCCCAGTTCGGCAAACTCCAGCAGTTTTTCCTCATCAAATATAGTCCTAGTGTAAAGAGAGGCAATCATTTTATTGCAGACATGTTGACATTAGGTCATTTCCATTAAGAAGGATTAAGGCCTGTTATGTAAAATGTAGGATAGAGACCACATAAAGTCGTGGATTTTACACAGTTTTTAAGCAGCAGATTAATTACAAACAGGTCTTTAAATCGAGGGATGAGGACGATGCTAGGTGCTTTCCATAGTACAATTTGTATTGCATTCTAGAAGGTTCTCATTTTCCCAGTCAAAAACAGAGTTGCCAATTGTCAGGAAATGTAGGAACAAGACAAAAAGAAATGGAATCTCCGTTCAAGTTTGACACAGTCCTCATTTAAAATTAGGAGTAACTCCTGTTAGAGAGAGCAATATTAAACCTTGGCACTCTGTGTTATGCCGCGGGGTAAGGATGGTGGGTGGTAAATGTAAAATGTGGGCATTTTAAAGTTAGGAGCGGGAGCCATACTGGCTCAACTCTAAATCACAGTGTAAAGCTGGCCAGTATTTGTATGTGACATTCAAAAGCAGCCAATATTGCTCCTGTACGCAAAAGACAAAGAGCATTTGGACTCCGGACATCACAACCTGGTTTTAATAAAGCCAACAGTTAGGGGGGAATTCAATTGTTTGAAAAGTCGTTTGGGTGTCTGTTTTTTCCTGTCTAATAGATAGGAAAAAAACAGACACCCAACTGACTTTTCAAATAATTGAATACCCCCCTTAGTGTCTCAAACGTATGATCATTTTGTTCTAGGTGCTGTTATTATTTGAGAAAGTGGTGTTATGACAATGCGTCAGCAAGATGCTGTCCGTCACAAATGTATTAAGCTTTAAAAAGTGATAAAGTAGAAACTGATAAAGTGATAAAGTACCAGCCAATCAGCTTCCTGTCATGTTACAGGATGTGCTTGAAAAATGACAGTTGGGAGCTGATTGACTGGTATTTTCTCTTTCTTTATCAGTCTCCACCTTATCACTTTTTAAGGATTAATACATATGGGCCTAAGGGTGGGATGTACTAAACTCCAATATCTGGTTAAACCTCTAAAAATTGCCATTTTTGCACATTTGCCGCAAACCCCATATGTATTAAAGTGGTCTGCAGTGGCCAACAGACATATCTAAGGTGGACCATCGGCACTACCTAGAATTGTAGGGGGCTGTGATGTACCCGTATGTACCAAACTCCAAAAACTTAACTTTCCAGAGCTTGTGCCCGATAGGTAGATTATAAAAATGTATGGGCTTCTTTCGCAGAAATACCCAGAGAAGGACCTATTTGTCTCCGGCAGCTTGCTCATGCAAGACTGAAACACCTACTTACACTGAAGCACCTACTTACTTGCATATATATATATATATATATATATATATATATATATATATATATAAACAGCACACTGTTCCAGCAATTACAGTACTTAGTCATAGAATGCAATCTTCCCTTTATGCCTACTTACAGCTTAAGAACCCTATTCAGGCAGGATCGCAAAATTTAAGAATCACAGTCTGGCCGATTATGAAATGACTATGCATGCGCAGCGTTCGTATTGCATGTGCGCTCCCGCGATTAGCGATTATTTCTGCGAACACATTGTGCTTCAACGCAATCACATTTTGATTGAGGGGAAGCCAGCGTTTAGGGGAGGAAACAGGGCGTTTTGTGGTTGTGTTTGTAAAAACACACCCATGGCAAGCCGTTTTTTGGGTGGGTCTCCGGCGATGACCACTTCCAGCCTCTTGCGTATGCCGAATTGTGGATGACCTTGCCTGGCGCAGATTAAAAAACTCTTTGATGTTCCGGTATTTGCGTATGGTTATGCCATCACATCGCGTATTGTGATGCGTTCGCACTTTCTGCAATGGGCATTTTTTGCTCTATTTCTGGGTGGTAACTATTTGATTGCAGCAACTAGTTTTTAGCAGAAAACGCTGAATAGGGTCCTAAGCTATTTACTGAAAAGTGCAAGGGCTTTGGGGGTAAATCAGACCTGACCGCTGCTGTGCGTTTTCGCACAGTGGGCGATCAGGTCTAAACTGCGCATGCATATGCACCGCAACACGCAGACACGTCGCATGGGTACAAACGTATCGCCGCTTAGCGATGGGTTTGTGCGAAGAATCCGTTCGCACGGGCGTTCGCAAGGAGATTGACAGGAAGAGAGCGTTTGTGGGTGGCAACTGCCCGTTTTCAGGGAGTGGTTGGAAAAACGCAGGCGTGTCCAGGCGTTTACAGGGAGGGTTCCTGACGTTAATTACGGTCCCGGACAGGGTGATGTGATTGCAGCGGCTGAGTAAGTCCTGGGCTGCGCAGAGACTGCACAAAATCAGTTTGCGCAGTTCTGCTACAAATGCGATCGCACACTTGCACAGCTAAAATACACTCCACCCGTAGGCGATGACAATCCAATCGCAGGGCTGCAAAAATCGCTGGCCAGCGATCAGGTCTGAATTACCCCCTTTGTACATTATGTACTTTCTTATAGTTGGAATAAATGAAAATTAATACATGTACAATTCCACGAGGCAGTCAGCAAACCCTGGAAAGATATACTCAATCGCTGCATATACAAACACACATTTTAAGGACAGAGCCCAGAAACCTCAAGATCACAAGCCTGCGCTCACTGCTTACACTACCTATCAAGATGAGACATCACAGTTTTGGAGATGTCAGCCCCTGCCTCCTGCAGGATGTGAGCAATCTGGAAGGGAGCCTGGCTGTTTCTGCCAGGATGAATATTCACAGGACATCCAAGCTGTGTCTGGGCTTCAGCAGTTGCCTGAAGAATTTTTGTTTCACTGTCAGTTAGTGGCCACGAGCAGCCAATCTCTCCGATTATCCCACATTTTATATCTGTCCCATCTGCTCCCTGGAGAACTTCATTAACTAGAACTTCGGTCAGCTAAGAAGACGACATAAATGTAAAGATACAGGTATCACAGTTAGTACACTAAACATAGCCACAATCGGGGCACAGATAGAGGGCTACACACAGTATACTCACATTGTAAATTATCTTTTTTAGTGCAAAATATGTTTATTGAAAAAATTTGTAGCAATAACAATCGGTTAACATACACACAGTCGCAATAACAAATAGTGTCGTAAAACAACTGCAAGCCTGTCTAGCTCCCGTGGTCAATAACAAGAGAGCATATACTCAATGTTTCATAACAGCTCGACCACAGAGAACGGTATAATTTAATAGTCAAACATATCTTGTTAACCTTATTAAACCAAAGCAAGAACAAGATAAAGAAGAAAATAAGATTTTACTCACCGGTAAATCTATTTCTCGTAGTCCGTAGTGGATGCTGGGACTCCGTAAGGACCATGGGGAATAGCGGCTCCGCAGGAGACTGGGCACAACTAAAGAAAGCTTTAGGACTACCTGGTGTGCACTGTTTCCTCCCTCTATGACCCTCCTCCAGACCTCAGTTAGGATACTGTGCCCGGAAGAGCTGACACAATAAGGAAGGATTTTGAATCCCGGGTAAGACTCATACCAGCCACACCAATCACTCCGTATAACTCGTGATACTATACCCAGTTAACAGTATGAAATATAACTGAGCCTCTCAACAGATGGCTCAACAATAACCCTTTAGTTAAACAATAACTATATACAAGTATTGCAGACAATCCGCACTTGGGATGGGCGCCCAGCATCCACTACGGACTACGAGAAATAGATTTACCGGTGAGTAAAATCTTATTTTCTCTGACGTCCTAAGTGGATGCTGGGACTCCGTAAGGACCATGGGGATTATACCAAAGCTCCCAAACGGGCAGGAGAGTGCGGATGACTCTGCAGCACCGAATGAGCAAACTCTAGGTCCTCCTCAGCCAGGGTATCAAACTTGTAGACTCTTGCAAAAGTGTTTGAACCCGACCAAGTAACAGCTCGGCAAAGTTGTAAAGCCGAGACCCCTCGGGCAGCCGCCCAAGAAGAGCCCACTTTCCTCGTGGAATGGGCTTTTACAGATTTAGGGTGCGGCAGTCCAGCCGCAGAATGTGCAAGTTGAATCGTGCTACAGATCCAGCGAGCAATAGTCTGCTTAGAAGCAGGAGCACCCAGCTTGTTGGGTGCATACAGGATAAATAGCGAGTCAGTTTTCCTGACTCCAGCCGTCCTGGAAACATATTTTCAGGGCCCTGACTACGTCCAGTAACTTGGAGTCCTCCAAGTCCCAAGTAGCCGCAGGCACCACAATAGGTTGGTTCACATGAAAAGCTGATACCACCTTAGGAAGGAATTGGGAACGAGTCCTCAATTCCGCCCTATCCATATAAAAAAATCAGATAAGGGCTTTTGCATGACAAAGCCGCCAATTCTGATACACGCCTGGCCGACACCAAGGCCAACAGCATGACCACTTTCCACGTGAGGTATTTTAGCTCCACGGATTTAAGTGGCTCAACCCAATGCGACTTCAGGAAATCCAACACCACGTTGAGATCCCACGGTGCCACTGGAGGCACAAACGGGGGCTGAATATGCAGCACTCCCTTAACAAAAGTCTGAACTTCAGGCAGTGAAGCCAGTTCTTTTTTGGAAGAAAATGTACAGAGCCGAAATCTGGACCTTAATGGAACCCAATTTTAGGCCCATAGTCACTCCTGACTGTAGGAAGTGCAGAAATCGACCCAGTTGAAATTCCTCTGTTGGGGCCTTCCTGGCCTCACACCAAGCAACATATTTTCGCCATATGCGGTGATAATGTTTTGCGATCACATCTTTCCTAGCCTTAATCAGCGTAGGAATGACTTCCTCCGGAATGCCTTTTTCCTTTAGGATCCGGTGTTCAACCGCCATGCCGTCAAACGCAGCCGCGGTACGTCTTGGAACAGACAAGGCCCCTGCTGCAGCAGGTCCTGTCTGAGCGGCAGAGGCCATGGGTCCTCTGAGATCATTTCTTGAAGTTCTGGGTACCAAGCTCTTCTTGGCCAATCCGGAACCACGAGTATAGTTCGTACTCCTCTCCTTCTTATTATTCTCAGTACCTTGGGTATGAGAGGCAGAGGAGGGAACATATACACCGACTGGTACACCCACGGTGTTACCAGAGCGTCCACAGCTATCGCCTGAGGGTCCCTTGACCTGGCGCAATATATTTTTAGCTTTTTGTTGAGGAGGGACGCCGACATGTCCACCTGTGGCCTTTCCCAATGGGGTACAATCATTTGGAAGACTTCTGGATGAAGTCCCCACTCTCCCGGGTGGAGGTCGTGCCTGCTGAGAAAGTCTGTTTCCCAGTTGTCCACTCCGGGAATGAACACTGCTGACAGTGCTAACACATGATTTTCCGCCCATCGGAAAATCCTTGTGGCTTCTGCCATCGCCATCCTGCTTCTTGTGCCGCCCTGTTGGTTTACATGGGCGACCGCCGTGATGTTGTCTGACTGGATCAGCACCGGCTGGTGTTGAAGCAGGGGTCTAGCCTGACTTAGGGCATTGTAAATGGCCCTTAGTTCCCGAATATTTATGTGTAGGGAAGTCTCCTGACTCGACCATATTCCTTGGAAGTTTCTTCCCTGTGTGACTGCCCCCCAGCCTCGAAGGCTGGCATCCGTGGTCACCAGGACCCAGTCCTGTATGCCGAATCTGCGGCCCTCTAGAAGATGAGCACTCTGCAGCCACCACAACAGCGACACCCTGGCCCTTGGAGACAGGGTTATCAGCCGATGCATCTGAAGATGCGACCCGGACCACTTGTCCAACAGATCCCACTGGAAGATCCTTGCATGGAACCTGCCGAATGGATTTTCTTCGTAAGAAGCTACCATCTTTCCCAGGACTCGCGTGCATTGATGCACCGACACCTGTATTTGTTTTAGGAGGTCTCTGACTAGAGATGACAACTCCTTGGCCTTCTCCTCCGGGAGAAACACTTTTTCCTGTTCTGTGTCCAGAACCATACCCAGGAACAGTAGATGCGTCGTAGGAACCAGCTGCGACTTTGGAATATTCAGAATCCAGCCGTGCTGTCGTAGCACTTCCCGAGATAGTGCTACTCCGACCAACAACTGCTCCCTGGACCTCGCCTTTATAAGGAGATCGTCCAAGTACGGGATAATTCTAGCTCCCTTTTTTCGAAGGAGTATCATCATTTCGGCCATTACCTTGGTAAATACCCTCGGTGCCGGGGACAGACCAACGGCAACGTCTGGAATTGGTAATGACAGTCCTGTACTACAATTTTGAGGTACTCCTGGTGAGGAGGGTAAATGGGGACATGCAGGTAAGCATCCTTGATGTCCAGTGATACCATGTAATCCCCTTCGTCCAGGCTTGCAATAACCGCCCTGAGCGATTCCATTTTGAACTTGAACCTTCGTATTATAAGTGTTCAAAGATTTCAATTTTAGAATGGGTCTCACTGAACCGTCTGGTTTCGGTACCACAAACATTGTGGAATAGTAACCCCGGCCTTGTTGAAGGAGGGGTACCTTGTTTATCACCTGCTGGAAGTACAGCTTGTGAATTGCCGCCAGTACTACCTCCCCTTTCTCCGAGGGCAGCAGGCAAGGCTGATTTGAGGTAACGGCGAGGGGGAGTCGCCTCAAACTCCAGCTTGTATCCCTGTGATACTACTTGCAGATCCCAGGGATCCACCTGTGAGCGAGCCCACTGGTCGCTGAAGTTCCCGAGACGCGCCCCCACCGCACCTGGCTCCACCTGTGGAGCCCCAGCGTCATGCGGTGGACTCAGATGAAGCGGGGGAAGATTTTTGATCCTGGGAACTGGCTGTCTGGTGCAGCTTTTTCCCTCTTCCCTTGTCTCTGTGCAGAAAGGAAATGCCTTTGACCCGCTCGCTTTTCTGAAGCCGAAAGGACTGTACCTGATAATACGGTGCTTTCTTAGGCTGTGAGGAAACCTGAGGTAAAACATTTTCTTCCCAGCTGTTGCTGTGGATACGAGGTCCCAGAGACCATCCCCAAACAATTCCTCACCCTCATAAGGCAGAATCTCCATGTGCCTTTTAAAGTCAGCATCACCTGTCCACTGCCGGGTCCCTAATACCCTCCTGGCAGAATGGACATTGCATTAATTTTGGATGCCAGCCGGCAAATATCCCTCTGTGCATCCCTCATATATAAGACGACGTCTTTAATATGCTCTATGGTTAGCAAAATAGTATCCCTGTCTAGGGTATCAATATTATCTGACAGGGTATCAGACCACGCTGCAGCAGCACTATCAATGCTGAGGCAATTGCAGGTCTCAGTATAGTACCTGAGTGTGTATATACAGACTTCAGGATAGCCTCCTGCTTTTTATCAGCAGGCTCCTTCAAGGTGGCCGTATCCAAAGACGGCAGAGCCACCTTTTTTGACAAACGTGTGAGCGCCTTATCCACCCTAGGGGATATCTCCCAACGTGACCTATCCTCTGGCGGGAAAGGGTACGCCATCAGTAACTTTTTAGAAATTACCAGTTTCTTATCGGGGGAACCCACGCTTCATTCACTCATCTGATGGGGGAACAAAACACTGGCTGCTTTTTCTCTCCAAACATAAAACCCCTTTTTTGTGGTACTTGGGTTAATGTCAGAAATGTGTAACACATTTTTCATTGCCGAGATCATGCAACGGATGTTCCTAGTGGATTGTGTATATGTCTCAACCTCGTCGACACTGGAGTCAGACTCCGTGTCCACATCTGTATCTGCCATCTGAGGCAGCGGGCGTTTTTGAGCCCCTGATGGCCTTTGAGACGCCTGGGCAGGCGCGGGCTGAGAAGCCGGCTGTCCCATAGCTGTTACGTCATCCAGCCTTTTACATAAGGAGTTGACACTGTCGGTTAATACCTTCCACTTATCCATCCACTCTGGTGTCGGCCCCACAGGGGGCGACATCACATTTATCGGCATCTGCTCCGCCTCCACGTAACCTTCCTCCTCAAACATGACGACACAGCCGTACCGACACACCGCACACACACAGGGAATGCTCTGACTGAGGACAGGACCCCACAAAGTCCTTTGGGGAGACAGAGAGAGAGTATGCCAGCACACACCAGAGCGCTATATAATGCAGGGATTAACACTATAACTGAGTGATTTTTCCCAATAGCTGCTTGTATACACAACATTGCGCCTAAATTTAGTGCCCCCCTTTCTTTTTAATCCTTTGAGCCTGAAAACTACAGGGGAGAGCCTGGGGAGCTGTCTTCCAGCTGCACTGTGAAGAAAAAATGGCGCCAGTGTGCTGAGGGAGATAGCCCCGCCCCTTTTTCTGTGTACTTCTCCCGCTTTTTTATGGATCTCTGGCAGGGGTATTTTACACATATATAGCCTATATGACTATATATTGTGTAGATTTGCCAGCCAAGGTGTTTAATATTGCTGCTCAGGGCGCCCCCCCCAGCGCCCTGCACCCATCAGTGACCGGAGTGTGAGGTGTGCATGAGGAGCAATGGCGCACAGCTGCAGTGCTGTGCGCTACCTTGGTGAAGACTGAAGTCTTCTGCCGCCGATTTCCAGGACCGTCTTCTTGCTTCTGGCTCTGTAAGGGGGACGGCGGCGCGGCTCCGGGACCGGACGATCGAGGTCGGGCCCTGTGTTCGATCCCTCTGGAGCTAATGGTGTCCAGTAGCCTAAGAAGCCCAAGCTAGCTGCAAGCAGGTAGGTTCGCTTCTTCTCCCCTTAGTCCCTCGTAGCAGTGAGTCTGTTGCCAGCAGATCTCACTGAAAATAAAAAACCTAAAATATACTTTCTTTTCTAGGAGCTCAGGAGAGCCCCTAGTGTGCATCCAGCTCAGCCGGGCACAAGATTCTAACTGAGGTCTGGAGGAGGGTCATAGTGGGAGGAGCCAGTGCACACCAGTAGTCTAAAGCTTTCTTTTAGTTGTGCCCAGTCTCCTGCGGAGCCGCTATTCCCCATAGTCCTTACGGAGTCCCAGCATCCACTTAGGACGTCAGAGAAAAGGAAAGAAAAGACATGGAAAGAGGTAGAGGAGAAAAAGAAGGGGGAAAGGACAAGAACCAGAATCAGAATCACCCGGTCCACAGCGCGAGTCTCTTGCTTATCACATAACAAAAAGCGGAACATTGAGGTGAGGAGATATCTAAGAGGACGTGGAGGAACTGGAGGTGAGGATGGACCTAAAGGTTGGGGAGTCTTTAAAAAAGTAACCATCGAGCCCACTTATCTCTGAAGGATGAATAGGCCCCATCAACAGATGCCATTATATCATCCAAATCCATATAAAGATCTACTCTATTCAACCAATCTCTAACAGTTGGAGGGGAGGAGGATCGCCAGCGGACAGGAATCACCGCCTTGGCGGCATTGTTGAGATGGCACAATAAGGAGTGTTTATAGCTCGAGATGGGTTTGGACGAGTAGTGAAACAGCCAAAACAGGGGATCCGTTGGTACCTCATCACCCATAATTTCAGCAGAAAGTGAAAGTATCTCCTTCCAGTAGGGTTGGAGCAAGGGGCATGACCACCATATATGGAGCGGGTTCCCGGGGCCAGAAGAGCAGCGCCAACAGGTATTGGGGAGACTAAGACCCATCTTAGAAAGAATATCAGGGCATCCATACCACCGAGAGATCAATTTGTACTGGGTCTCTACTACCAGTGTACTAGGGGAGCAAGCATGAGCCAGTTTGAATATTTTCTCCCAAACGTCCTCGCCAAGCTCCCTGCCGAGATGTCTATCCCACGCCTCAGTAAAGGGAGGAAGAGTTGGGCTGGAGTCTGTCAATAGAAGGTTGTATATCAGGGAGATAAGAGTGGGGCGGGGGCGACGGGCTATCGCAGAGGCGTTCAAACGGCGTGAGGGCCGGGGGCCTCCCTCCAGGATAACCCAGAGACACCAGAAAGTGGCGAACTTGCAGATAACGCCAAAAGTCTCTGGGCGGCAAATGCCATTTCTCTTGTAGATTCGAAAAGGAGACAACCCCACCCCCATCCATCAGTTGTCCGACCCTCCAGAGTCCCAAGTCATACCAAGACTAGAAGGCCCGCTTGGCCATACCAGGGGGAAACCGTTCATTAAATAAAAAGGACATGTAAGCAGAAGTCGGCGAGGAAACAGAGGGGGATTTTCTAATCGCTTTCCAATACGTCAAAGTGGGGCCTATAGTGGGATGGGAAATGGCAGGGAGGGTATGCAGCCACGGAGCGACAGCAATTGGTGACGGGAGTACCTGACTCTCTATCTGCACCCAATGTTTAGATGGGGAAGTTCTAGACCACCAAAGGATCCTTTGGAGATGGCAGGCTCGATAGTAGCCGTGTATATCTGGCAGGCGGAGGCCGCCCTTGTCTCTCTGCCTAACCATTCTGGAAAATTTCAAGCGCGGCCTCTTGCCTCCCCAGATAAATTCTCTAAATAGCAGTTGGACCTCCCGGAACCATGTTGAAGGAATTTTGATCGGTAGGGTCTGCAATAGGTACAAGATTTTAGGGAGGGAATTCATCTTGAGAATACCCAGTCTGCCCAGCCAGGAGAAAGACTTGGAAGTCCAAGACTGAAGGTCTGCACGAAGTTTAGTTAGGAGGGGGATAAAGTTAGAATCAAAAAGACGTGAAAGATCCCTGGTAATGGTAGTCCCCAAGTATTTCAAGTGAGAGGTGTGCCAGGTGAAAGGGAGAGCAGCTTTAAGTCCAGATACCATGGCAGACGGGGCATTAAGATTCAGGGCCACCGATTTTGAATAATTTATTTTAAAATTAGAGAGCTCTCCAAAGAGCTTAAACTCATCCATTAAATTAGGCAAGGAGACTGTGGGGTTTGTGAGTGTAGCCAGTAAATCATCGGCGAAGAGGGCAAGTTTATATTCTACATCCTGGAGCCTGATCCCAGAAATATTTGGATTAAGCCTAATCGCCCTAGCTAAGGCCTCCATGCAGAGAATAAAAATCATGGGGGATAGGGGGCAGCCCTGCCTAGTCCCATTATTAATATCGAACGATCCGGACAAGGAACCGTTAATCACAATTCTGGCCGAAGGGGAGGCGTAAAGGGCTAGAATGCGATGCAAGCAAGTTGGACCCAGTCCCATGTGTCTCGACACCCCGGCCATAAACCCCCAGTCAATTCTATCGAACGCCTTTTCATCGTCAGTAGATAGTAGGATCGTCGGGGAGTCCTTTGAGGAAACATAGTGTATAAGAGCTATGATCTTAGACGTATTGTCCTTCGCCTCTCGACCAGGGACAAACCCCACTTGGTCATTGTGTATAAGGGAGGGTAAGAGGGATCTGAGCCTATTAGCAAGGAGCTTGGCGAAGAGCTTGACGTCAACATTGAGAAGGGATATAGGCCGGTAGCTGGGACACAGGGAGGGGTCCTTACCTTCGTTAGGGATGATCGTGATGTGGGCCTCAAGGGGTTGCCTAGAGAAAGGGTTAGTATCGGAGACTGTGTTGCATGCATCTAAGAGGAGAGGGGACAATTTATCCCGAAAGGCTTTATAATAATTGATGGTAAAACCGTCAGGGCCAGGACTCTTTCCAGAAGGAGTGGATTTAATGGCATCATCGAGTTCTTGGGAAGTAAAGGGCTTTTCCAACTCCTCCCCGGCATCTTCCGAGAGTTTAGGGAAGCCAATCTTTGTAAGGTAAGCATCCACGTCGCGCGACCGATCGCTAGCTGAATCAGGGGAGGGGAGATTGTAAAGGGAGGTGTAGTACGAACAGAATGTCTCCGCAATTTTGTCCGTGTTGTGGAACAGACGGCCCTGTGCGTCCTTTATGGAGGGAATAAATGAGAGCGCCCTCTGGGAACATAAAGCCCTGGCAAGCATTTTGCCCGGCTTGTTGCCCCAGCGGTAATACCGACTGCGACACTTCCGAAAAGAGAATTTCACTTTATCTAATAGCAATTTATTCAAGGACGAACGGGCCGCGACCAGATCTACATAGGTGTCAGGGGAGAGGGAGGCCTTATGGGCGGTTTCTAGGGATTCAATTTGCTGCAGAAGTCCCTCAATTTGGCCCAAACGTTGTTTCTTTAAATAGGAGCCCAATTGAATGTACTTTCCCCGGAATACACATTTATGAGCCTCCCAAATTGTCAAATCAGAGACATCAATGGCATCCTCCAGTTGGGCTCTACAGTACAGGTCGTACAATAGAGACTCATTAAATCGCCACGAGCGTCGCTGAGCCGGAGGGGGACCGATGGAAATGTCCAGTCTAACCGGAGTGTGATCGGACCATGTCATCTGGCCGATGGAAGCATCGCAAGCCAGGGACAGGTGTCTGTGGTCAAGTAGAATATAGTCTAGCCTAGAGTATGAACAATGAGGGACCGAATAATATGTATAATCCCGGTCCGATGGGTGAAATATGCGCCAGACGTCGGACAGCTGATGGACGTGAAGGAGGCGCCGCACCTTCCTGGACAAGCGGTGACGCACCAACGGGGACTCGGAGGAGGTGTCTAGGGTGTAGTCAAGGGCCCACTTGAAATCACCCCCCACAATCAGGATCCCCTGTTTCAGCGCATCAACCCTGTCCATAATAGCCTCGAGGAAGGCAGGTTGACCCTGATTGGGAGTATATATATTAACAATTGTAAAGGTCGTGTTAAAATAGAGCATACAAGTACGAGGCATCTCCCCTCCTCCAACCTGTGGGCCACCACATTGGTAACAGGTACATGTTTAGCAAAAAGGATGGCCACACCTTCAGATTTAGATTGGGAATAATTGCAGTAATACGAACTGGGAAAGAACCTATTCCTAAGGTGGGGTGCAGAGGGGAAATGTCGGAAATGGGTCTCCTGCACAAGGACAATATCAGCCCTCTCCGCGTGAAACGAACGGAGAGCACCGGCCCTCTTCTCAGGGACGTTTAAACCCCTGGCATTTATGGAGATGATCCTAAGTGTAGAAGCCATATGTCGGGGTATTGTAGGACCTCAAAGATCGTACACTGTGGACCAGGTGACAAGAGGAAAAAAAGGAAAAGTGGGGTTAGGAAGAAAAGAGAAAATAGAAGAGAATCCATGAACAAGAAAGAGAGAAAGCGACATACCTGAGTAGGTCGAACAGTAAGACACCGCAACCGGACGGGAAAACCGTAGCGGTAGGGGGCAAATTAGGGGGCCGCAGCCCCACCATCCTAGAATAATTTATTTCAAATGGAGCGTAAGCAACAAAAATAACCGGTGTTGGTTGTGCAATCCAAGAACATTAACATAAATAACAACAAGAATAGCAATACTGATAACAATAATGGGAAAGGTCCTTTCAGGGCAAAAAAAAAAAAAGGGGGGGGGGGAGAGGGTCCAAGCGGCACCAATAGGGGGCAAAATTGTGTCAAGTAAATGCGTAGAAGTAAGGGCCTAGGTCTAAAAACAAGTCAGTAATTGACAGCTATGACAAGATACATTGATGAAATACAGGATACCAATATTGTCGAGCACCTAGGGGGACTGAGGGGAGAAGGAGGGAGGAGGGGAGAGGGAGAAAAAATAAATAAAAAAATTCTGAAGTCATGCAACAGAAACAACAGAGAGACGGAGCAAATAAATCTCACAGGGGAGTCCATCTACAAACTCGACACGGGAGCCAGTAGAATCAGAACTGGAGAAAGGACTAGCAAAGTCTTTCAGCCGTACTCCCATCAAGTGGCATCTACCAAGCGAAGAGAGTCTTCGCCTTTGGATTTCCGTTTTGGATTCTGGACCCTGTGCCACCTCTCTCTTCTGGTCGGATTGGTGGAGGCCAGGGTGGGGAGAGTAAAAGCTCGCCAATCAGGGAGGGAAATATCTTCTAGTCCCAAAGCAGAGCAAAATCCAGGCAAATCCACTGGGGATTGGAGAGAGAGGACCCTACCAGCATGGGATACTTGCAAGGAAAACGGGAAACCCCATCTGTACTTCAGGTCACGTTTGCGCAGCGTTTCCGTCAGAGGCTTCAGCAGTCTCCGCTGTTGGAGCGTGCGCCAGGAGAGGTCTTGGAAAATTTGGATCCGAGTACCATTAAAATCAACTCCTTCCAAGTCCTGTCCCTTGCGAAGAATCTCCTCTTTCTGTGAGAAGTAATGGAGTCTGCAAATGACGTCCCTCGGGTGTTCGGAAGCTGGCCCTTTAGGTCTGAGGGCTCTGTGAGCCGGGTCAAATTCAATCGAGTTAAAGAAGTCCAGGCCCAGGATTTCGCCGAATATTTTGGTTAGAGCGTCAACAAGGCCGGATGTAGGAACCTCTTCAGGGAGGCCCTGAACTCTAATATTATTCCAACGACCCCTGTTGTCCAAATCGTCTAATTTATTCTGCATCAGTTCCATGTCCGACCCCTGTTGGGCGACCGTGTCGCGAAGCTGGAGTAATTGGTCCTCCACCATGTCCCTTTCCTCCTCTATGGAAACAATTCTGGATCCCAAATGTTTAATGTCAGATTGTACCGACGAGATCTGGGTTTGAATAGAGTCCTGAAGCCGGCATTCCAGAGCTTGCATGTCTTGTTTAGAAGGAAGGGAGCGGACATGGGTCAGGATTTCCCCAATTTCACCCTGCAATTGGGACATTTGAGCCCGTAGATCTCTAGTCGGGGGAGAGGAAGCCATCGTGGGTGGGGCAATACCTGTATCAGGCGTAGTAGGAGGGGGGGTCAACAACAGTCGCTATGGACAGGTAGGATCGGAGATTCGATTGAGATGAAGTGCTACGTGTAGACCGGGTGGATTTTCCCTGTTGGTTTTTCTTGCCTCTGACCATCAGAGAAGGGTAAATGAAAGGACCATTTCAAAAGGACAACACCATAGTCTTAGAAGGATGACGGGGGATACATTCCCCAACTAGTTAGACAGCATAGCCGGTGGAGAGCAGCCGCGCTCACATCCCGTCAGCGAGCCCGGAGTGGACGTCCGGAAGTATGTAAATGAGGAGGAGTCCAGCAATATGGTGCACCGCTGTCGGGGAGGGTCAGAGTAGCGCAGAAGGCACTGCGTAAATTCTCGTGAAAGTTCCCAGGTACTGAGGGGCACGTGTAGCGGAGCAGTGCGGAGCCTGCAGCTCAGGAATACAAGGCAACAGCAGCTATCACAAAGCGGGGAGAGGCACTCACAGCACAGGCACAGAGCACAGGGAGCCCCTACAGTGGTAGCAGGGTAGGGACACTGACCCCCACCTAATCGCCAGGGATGGGAGCCTGGCGCAGAGAGGCAAGCAACCACGCAGCAGGGGTGGAAATAGTGCTCATGGTGGGGAGCCGTCCCTGAGGGCACCAGGACCCACTGATCCAGCAAGAGGACTGACGGGGGGGGGGGGGGATACTGCAGGGCAGGGTGGGTGGCAGAGAAGAGGTTCCAGCTGGCTGAGGCAGCTCTGGCCACTATTAAACTTCCAGTCCCCGGATGCACACAGACGGACACTGATAATTAAATGAGACCTCAGTTCAGCCCCACTAATGCGCGTCTGCACCCCCAGGACCAGCGCCTGCACTCCAGGGGATCTCCTGTGCAACCGCAGCCCCCGTCCACGGAGCTCCGGCGCACACGGCTGGGGGAAAACAGGATGTAAGCGGGCGCCTGCGGGGAGGCTCACGGGGTCCGGGCAGCTTACCGCTCAGCGTTGCGGGCCTCCGGCTGCAGGGGAGTGGAAGGAGAGACGTCAGCGAGGGCACGGTTGGCGGCTCAGCGGCTCCAGGCGGCGGTAGGCAAGATGGCCGCCGCTCGAACTCCAGTCCCCGAGTTACCTCCTCCTCACGACCAGCCCCAGCACCCAGCCTCCAGACGAGGGTGCGGGGGGCTTGAACGGGGTAACGGAAGGCTGGTGGTGTCTGGGGGAAGCAGACGGTGGCGAGATCCCGCCTCCGGACGCCCGTCCCGTCCCCAAACTCGAGGTCCCGGCTTCACGCTGGGGGAAGGCCGCAATCCGCATCGATTAAAAGCACTTCCCGACTCCGCGGGTCCCCCACAGCGGCAACAGCTACTCAGGAGGGGTCACTGATGAGAATCTGGAACATCCAGGTACAAGGCAGGAGGGGAAAAGGGCTTTTGTAAGGACTGTGCCTGCAGGAGCTGGGGAGAACACGTCCACTCTCCAGAACGGCCAGGCCTCGCCGTAAATTATCTTTTTTAATAAGATTTGCAGGCGTTGGTGCAGGAACTAGGGGGCACATACTATTGTTTTAAAAGTAAATTGATTATTTCATTTCTCCCCACTGGAAGTCTCACACCTGGCAATGATCACACTACTAGAGTGACTATTGCTCTAGTGTTCCTAGTCTGATCAGTTGGGCACCTTAGGCTACTCTGAATTTCCTTAATAAACCCTTTGCCAGGCCTTTGTTTAGGGGGATATGTACTAAGGGGTATCCGGCCTCTAGGTTGACCACACTTAGGTCGACATGCATTAGGTCAACCACTATTGGTCGACATGCATTAGGCACACTTGCCGACTTTATGGCTGCTCTCTCCGGGAGAGAGCAGCCAGGTCGGCTCAACAGGGGGGCGGGCAGTGACGTGACGTGCAGAGGGGGCGGGCCAGAGGCAGAACGGGGGCGTGGTGGAGGCGGAACGGGGGCGTGGCTGCAGATCGCGTCATGTAAGACACGACCTCCGCTGTGTAATGCTGCTATTACCAGCATTATACAGCAGGGGGCGTGGCTATGATGACACGATTCAACAAGAATCGCGTAATCGCCTGCCTGGACCGCCCACTTTACTCGCTAAGTGGGCGGCCGGGCGGGGGGGGGGGGGGAACCCCTGAAATTGGGAGACTTGCCTGCCCTTCTGGGGGGCCGGGAGGGTCACACGATTTTCGGGAGCCTCCTGGCCATTCCGGGAGAGTAGGCAAGTATGGCATTAGGTCGACATGGTTTCTAGGTCGACATGACAAAAGGTCGACATGAGTTTTTTACAATTTTTTTTAACTTTTTCATACTTTACGATCCATGTAAACTACAGTTGGGAACAGTACCCTTGCCCGAAGTGAGGGGACACGGTGCACTAATTGGGGTTCCCGGTCACTCTATGAAGAAAATGACACGAGATAAAGTCAAAATACTCATGTCGACCTTGCTCACGTCGACCTAATGTCGACCTATGTTGACCTATTAATGTTATGTTAATTAATTATTAATATAATGTTGACCTATTTCAGATGTCGACTTAGTTACTGTCGACCAATAGTGGTCGACCCTATGAACCACACCCGTACTAAGGCTAAGCAGTGAAAAGACTGAAGAAGTGAGCCAGTGGAGAAGTTGGCCATAGCAACCAATCAGCTTTTCTGTATAATTTTATAGTATGCAAATTATAAATGTAACTTCAATGCTGATTGGTTGCCATGGGCAACTTCTCCACTCTTTTCACTGCTTAGTACATTTCCCCCTAAAATCACTAAATCGAAAGAATTACCAAAAAACAAGATTATTTGGATCTACTTGTCTGGTGGTGGACACACATTATTATGACAACTAAAATAACTGAAAATATATAAATTGGATATATGGGGGTAAATTTACTAAAGCTTCTAAAACAGAGAATTGGTGATGTTGCCCATAGCAACCAATCTGATGCCGTCTATCATTTCTCTATTGCCTTTTAGAAAATGATAGACAGCATCTGATCTGGGTTTTAGAAGATTTGGTAAATTTACTAGATAGATTAGATAGATAGATTATGCGCCCTACACACTGGGCGATCACGCTGCAAGATATGAACGATCTCGTTCATTAATGAACGAGATAACGTTCATATCTGTCAGTGTGGAGGCACCAGCGATGAACAATGCGCGGCCCCGCGCTCCTTCATCGCTGATGCCCCCTCGGCTGTGCATGCAGGCCAATATGGACGAGATCGTCCATATTTGCCTGCACGTCTACGGAGCCGGGTGACGGGGGGAGTGAAGAAACTTCACTCCCCCCGTCACTGCCCCCCGCCGCCGGGTCGCCCGTCTGCTCGGCGGCACATCGCCGAGTCTGTAGGGCCCATTAGACAGACAGACAGATTAGACAGGTAGATTAGATAGATAGATAGATAGATAGATAGACTAACTCCATGAAAAACTAAAGAAAAATAAGATTTTACTTACCGATAAATCTATTTCTCGTAGTCCGTAGTGGATGCTGGGACTCCGTCAGGACCATGGGGAATAGCGGCTCCGCAGGAGACAGGGCACAAAATTTAAAAGTTTGACCACTAGATGGTGTGTACTGGCTCCTCCCCCTATGACCCTCCTCCAAGCCTCAGTTAGGATACTGTGCCCGGACGAGCGTACACAATAAGGAAGGATTTTGAATCCCGGGTAAGACTCATACCAGCCACACCAATCACACCGTACAACCTGTGATCTGAACCCAGTTAACAGTATGATAACAGCGGAGCCTCTGAAAAGATGGCTCACAACAATAACAACCCGATTTTTTTGTAACAATAACTATGTACAAGTATTGCAGACAATCCGCACTTGGGATGGGCGCCCAGCATCCACTACGGACTACGAGAAATAGATTTATCGGTAAGTAAAATCTTATTTTCTCTGACGTCCTAGTGGATGCTGGGACTCCGTCAGGACCATGGGGATTATACCAAAGCTCCCAAACGGGCGGGAGAGTGCGGATGACTCTGCAGCACCGAATGAGAGAACTCCAGGTCCTCCTTAGCCAGGGTATCAAATTTGTAGAATTTTACAAACGTGTTCTCCCCTGACCACGTAGCTGCTCGGCAGAGTTGTAATGCCGAGACCCCTCGGGCAGCCGCCCAAGATGAGCCCACCTTCCTTGTGGAATGGGCCTTGACAGATTTAGGCTGTGGCAGGCCTGCCACAGAATGTGCAAGTTGAATTGTGCTACAAATCCAACGAGCAATCGTCTGCTTAGAAGCAGGAGCACCCAGCTTGTTGGGTGCATACAGTATAAACAGCGAGTCAGATTTTCTGACTCCAGCCGTCCTTGAAATATATATTTTCAATGCTCTGACAACGTCCAGCAACTTGGAATCCTCCAAATCGCTAGTAGCCGCAGGCACCACAATAGGCTGGTTCAGGTGAAACGCTGAAACCACCTTAGGCAGAAAGTGAGGACGCGTCCGCAGTTCTGCCCTGTCCGAATGGAAAATCAGATATGGGCTTTTATACGATAAAGCCGCCAATTCTGACACTCTCCTGGCTGAAGCCAGGGCCAGTAGCATGGTTACTTTCCATGTAAGATATTTCAAATCCACCGATTTGAGTGGCTCAAACCAATGGGATTTGAGAAAATCCAAAACTACATTAAGATCCCACGGTGCCACTGGGGGCACAACCGGGGGCTGTATATGTAGTACTCCTTTTACAAAAGTCTGGACTTCAGGAACTGAAGCCAATTCTTTCTGGAAGAAAATCGACAGGGCCGAAATTTGAACCTTAATGGACCCTAATTTGAGGCCCATAGACAATCCTGTTTGCAGGAAATGTAGGAATCGACCCAGTTGAAATTCCTCCGTCGGGGCCTTCCTGGCCTCACACCACGCAACATATTTTCTCCAAATGCGGTGATAATGTTGTGCAGTCACCTCCTTCCTGGCTTTTACCAGGGTAGGGATGACCTCTTCCGGAATGCCTTTTTCCCTTAGGATTCGGCGTTCAACCGCCATGCCGTCAAACGCAGCCGCGGTAAGTCTTGGAATAGACACGGTCCCTGCTGAAGCAGGTCCCGTCTTAGAGGTAGAGGCCACGGATCTTCCGTGAGCATCTCCTGAAGTTCCGGGTGCCAAGTTCTTCTTGGCCAATCCGGAGCCACGAGTATCGTTCTTACTCCCCTTTGCCGTATAATTCTCAGTACTTTTGGTATGAGAGGCAGAGGAGGAAACACATACACTGACTGGTACACCCATGGTGTTACCAGAGCGTCTACAGCTATTGCCTGAGGGTCTCTTGACCTGGCGCAATACCTGTCCAGTTTTTTGTTGAGGCGGGACGCCATCATGTCCACCATTGGTCTTTCCCAATGGACCACAATCATGTGGAAGACTTCTGGATGAAGTCCCCACTCTCCCGGGTGCAGATCGTGTCTGCTGAGGAAGTCTGCTTCCCAGTTGTCCACTCCCGGGATGAACACAGCTGACAGTGCTAACACATGATTTTCTGCCCAGCGGAGAATCCTTGCAGCTTCTGCCATTGCCCTCCTGCTTCTTGTGCCGCCCTGTCTGTTTACGTGGGCGACTGCCGTGATGTTGTCCGACTGAATCAACACCGGCTGACCCTGAAGCAGAGGTTTTGCCAGGCTTAGAGCATTGTAGATTGCTCTTAGCTCCAGTATATTTATGTGAAGAGACGTCTCCAGGCTTGACCACACGCCCTGGAAGTTTCTTCCCTGTGTGACCGCTCCCCAGCCTCTCAGGCTGGCATCCGTGGTCACTAGGACCCAGTTCTGTATGCCGAATCTGCGGCCCTCTAACAGATGAGCACTCTGCAACCACCATAGCAGAGACACTCTTGTCCTTGTGGACAATTTTATCCGCTGATGCATCTGCAGATGCGATCCGGACCATTTGTCCAGCAGATCCCACTGAAAAGTTCGTGCATGGAATCTGCCGAATGGAATCGCTTCGTAAGAAGCTACCATTTTTTCCAGGACTCTTGTGCATTGATGCACAGATACTTTTCCTGGTTTTAGGAGGTTCCTGACTAGATCGGATAACTCCCTGGCTTTCTCCTCCGGAAGAAATACCTTTTTCTGAACAGTGTCCAGAATCATCCCTAGGAACAACAGACGTGTCGTCGGGATCAGTTGGGATTTTGGAAAATTCAGAATCCACCCGTGTTGTTGGAGCACTACTTGGGTTAGTGCTACTCCGACCTCCAGCTGTTCTCTGGATCTTGCCCTTATCAGGAGATCGTCCAAGTAAGGGATAATTAAGACGCCTTCTCTTCGAAGAAGGATCATCATTTCGGCCATTACCTTGGTAAAGACCCGGGGTGCCGTGGACAATCCAAACGGCAGCGTCTGAAACTGATAATGACAGTTTTGGACCACGAACCTGAGGTACCCTTGGTGTGAAGGACAAATTGGAACATGAAGGTAAGCATCCTTGATGTCCAAGGACACCATAAAATCCCCTTCTTCCAGATTCGCTATCACTGCTCTGAGTGACTCCATCTTGAACTTGAATTTTTGTATGTACAGGTTCAGAGATTTTAGATTTAGAATCGGTCTTACCGAGACGTCCGGCTTCGGTACCACAAATAGCGTGGAGTAATACCCCTGTCCCTGTTGTAGGAGGGGTACCTTGACTATCACCTGCTGAGAATACAGCTTGTGAATGGCCTCCAATACCGTCGCCCTGTCGGAGGGAGACGTTGGCAAAGCAGACTTTAGGAAACGGCGAGGAGGGGACTTCTCGAATTCCAACCTGTAACCCTGAGATACTACCTGCAGGATCCAGGGGTCCACCTGCGAGTGAGCCCACTGTGCGCTGAAATGTTTGAGGCGACCCCCCACCGCCCCTGAGTTTGCTTGTAAGGTCCCAGCGTCATCTTCTGGCAGATATGGACATCGCACTTACTCTTGATGTCAGAGTGCAAATATCTCTCTGTGCATCTCGCATATAAAGAAATGCATCCTTTAACTGCTCTATAGTCAGTAAAATACTGTCCCTATCCAGGGTATCAATATTTTCAGACAGTGACTCCGACCAAGCCACGCCAGCACTGCACATCCAGGCTGAGGCGATTGCTGGTCTCAGTATAACACCCGTATGTGTGTATATACTTTTTAATGTATTCTCCAGCCTCCTATCAGCTGGATCCTTGAGGGCGGCCGTATCAGGAGACGGTAACGCCACTTGCTTTGATAAGCGTGTGAGCGCCTTATCCACCCTAGGAGGTGTTTCCCAGCGCGCCCTAACCTCTGGCGGGAAAGGGTATAATGCCAATAACTTCTTTGAAATTAGCAGTTTTCTATCTGGGGTAACCCACGCTTCATCACACACTTCATTCAGTTCCTCTGATTCAGGAAAAACTATCGGTAGTTTTTTCACACCCCACATAATACCCCTTTTTGTGGTACTTGCAGTATCAGAGATATGCAAAGCCTCCTTCATTGCCGTGATCATATAACGTGTGGCCCTACTGGAAAATACGTTTGTTTCTTCACCGTCGACACTGGATTCAGTGTCAGTGTCTGGGTCTGTGTCGACCGACTGAGGTAAAGGGCGTTTTACAGCCCCTGACGGTGTCTGAGACGCCTGGACAGGTACTAACTGGTTTGCCGGCTGTCTCATGTCGTCAACCGACTTTTGTAGCGTGCTGACACTATCTCGTAATTCCATAAACAAAGCCATCCATTCTGGTGTCGACTCCCTAGGGGGTGACATCACCATTACAGGCAATTGCTCCGCCTCCACGCCAACATCGTCCTCATACATGTCGACACACACGTACCGACACACAGCAGACACACAGGGAATGCTCTGATAGAAGACAGGACCCCACTAGCCCTTTGGGGAGTGACAATGCTGAATTCCTTTGTCGTATAACAACCCTTTATGAAGCTAAGAACACTGTACGCTGTTTACTTAAGAAGTACCGTAATGGTACGCTAGTTGCGTAACGATCGCTCAGCCGTAGGCGAGACGCTCAAGCGTCACGTCCGTTCACGGCCCAGGGATCACAGGACACGTTATTGGCTATGACTAGAGTAATGATTCGCTATGGCGTAGCTTACGCTCGAGACCACGAGGAGGTCACCAGCGATGCAGACGCTCACAACACTATACCTTTATGATAAAACCTTATACCAATGAAATACACTGAATACCTTAATGTGAGTACAGGGTGTAAGTGCAACCTTGTAACCTGACTATCTACAAAGCTGCTTGAGCGTCACCGACGCTCAAGTGAACACTTAACACTATAGGAAATACACAGATGCTGGTTTAGGTTCCAAAGCCTATTAACTGTATTATATCTAATATACTTGTAAAAGGGGATAACAGTACATATGATACACTACAATATAACAGAGACTTCCTAACCACAGAACTAAACAATAATTACAAAAAGACAATACTACACTGACCTAAATGCAATACAATACAATACTAACTAATACAATACAATACTAGCCTAGTCTAGGGGAGATATGAGAGAACAGAACAGAGAGAGAGAGAGAGATGAGATGAGAGAAATTGGCTCACAGAAAGACAATGATTACGGAGAGAAACTTACGCACAAAGGGTATGATCGCCTGCGCCTCGATATCCAGCTCCCGGCTATCAGCAGATAACCGTTGATGAGAGAGTGAGAGCTGGATGTGGTCGGCCTGCCTATTTATGCCCCACACACAATGCAATCTCCTGGTCCTACAATCCCATTGTCCATTGGCCGAAGGAATTCGGCCCTGCATCATAACAAAAGGTCATAGGGTGATTCATACAGGTGGGCTGTGACGATTTCCAACAGCTCAGGTGGGTGGGAAACTGGGTTTCCCGCCGCATACCTGAGTATGTGTAATTAATAGAAATGGACATAAACTTCTTATGTCCATAACTATTCGCACGAGCGATTAATACGCTCCAAACCAACACCGGAATATTGCTAATTAAATACTCTTCCGATGGGTACCAAACACTGCTGTATGATTCCTGTTAGACCCTTTGTACGATATAAAGAGGGATTCCTCAGCTCTGGGATATTGTATTTTAACCAAACTTTCAGAATCTATCAAAGGGACCATGATCTATAAACTACATTAATTGTGAACATTTGTAACGAATGAGTCGCACGCTACGACTACATAAACTCTACCGTAAATACGCATACCGCGCCTGCGAGTGCACGTTATTGCGGGTATGCGAATCCACGGGAGAGCGCATGCACGCGCAGCGCGGACCAGTGTGCGGTGCAAATATGGCAACGTGCATTGAGACATTTTTCTGACTTTGACAGTCCACCCTTTGGCAGTCAATAATAACTGCCACAAAACATTTAAGGAGAAAAATGTAAGTCAGGGGTTAATTGATTTCCATGGTTGGGTAGGGGAGGAGAGAGGAGAAGGTGTGAAGAGGGTATGACCTAGTGAGATAGCAGAAGCATGTGTGTATGAATCCATGTTTGGGGGGTCATGTATCATCGTGCCGTACGTGTTGTAAATCAAGCTTCGAGGTATTGCGAAGTATACATTTGAATTCCTTCTTATCCTGTGGTACAGGTCTGTGGATGGGCTGTCAAACTCTACCGAGCTCATTTCGGCTGTGGTTGTAACAAAATGGGGATGCACATTTTAGTTGATGATACATGAATGGGGGAGGTATGTGGTTGCTGATATCTGTGCCTGTATTCCCTATCGTCTATGTGTGTCGTTACCTGAGGGTTGTAGAGATGAAGATAAAGAACACTTACGAAAAATGCAATGATATTCTATGTCAGGGAAATGTACATCTGTCGTCGAAGTTGTGTTCGGTATCTGTTGAGAGTCGTCTTCTTTGCGCTGTTTTGCTCCTTAGGCATGAGCAACAAGCTTTGTCAGTGCCATCAGATTTACAAAAATGTTGGGCTAGCGTGAGTTTAAAGATACTAGGGAAACTGGGGATCCATGGCAAAGTTCATCAAGTGTCCATATTTAAAGTTGTCAAATCTTCTTCTTTGGTGCTTGTCTGTTGTCTGTATACATCTCGTCTCGTCAGCTTCCTCGTCCAAGGGGGTCTTTGTATCTTGGAGAAAAGCAGAAAAACAGGTGAAAGAAACGGACCGTATAATCGCATTTTCATCACATTCTGGTTTCTATCATTGGGTCATAAATCAAATCCAGGTTAATTACGGTTTCCTCATTCCTCAAGCTCATCACTTTTGTACTTTGTTTGCACCTCATTAAAGCCTGCCCGCATCTAAATATCAATCCAATCGATATAACGACACCCAAGATACATAGTAGAAACTTTCCAACATCCATTATGACTCCTTGAGCCCAGTCCCCCAAACCGGAGAACCAATTTCGCGGGTTCAACCATGACACCCAACTAGTCAGCTCATTACCTACAGCAGCAAGGGTGAGATTGTGTTTTCGACGAAATTCCCACTTCAATTGGAGAATATCGTCCATCTTTTGGTCTATGACCTCTACCGGATCCTCGGTGCTATTTGTGATATACGTGCAACACTTTATGCCGTACTGTGTTGCCAATGTAACACAATATCCGCCTGTTACTGCTGTAAGATAATTAAGAACCATCCTATGCTGAACTAGTTCTGTTTTGTAAGCTTGAAGTTCTCTTCCAGTGTATCTAAACGTGTCATCATACATTTCAGTGATATTATCTAACAAATTGGCGAGTGCGGAAATGTATCTATAATTCATCACTCCCCGAGCGGTACGAGTGAAATCTAACGCTACCAGAACCTGAATCCCGGTGGATTCATGGATAAGATCAGAGGCCGGATGCTCTAACCTTTCTGACAGTTGTCTTTTAACCCGGTGCTCGTAGTGAGTGTGAGTATAAGGAGCTTGGGCACCACGGTGTATGTCCTTTATTTTGTCATGTGTAACAGTCATCACTTCAGGCAATACTTTTCCAATATAACACAATCCTTCAGAGTTTGGGGCAAGCCATTTGTACGCCTTTCTCCCGCATATGAAATATGCATCATCGGGGAGAACATAAGGGACGGAGAAGGACATGACCATGTTACAAACCTTCCAGGTGAAATCTCCTGACCCTAATTCTTCCATCTGCTTAATGCACGTATCGGTTTGTACGATATGTGCACAGTATCCTGGTGATACCTCTCCAACTCTAGTAATCCTATTTCCTAAGGTATATCGATACCGGAAAGATTTTCCTCTACTGGCTATGTGGCGTACGAGCTCTGTATCTGTAGGCATTCTATCTGCTCTGTGTGAAAAGGTCATGGTGTGGTTACTCCATGACACTTCCCAATTTCCCGGTTTTCTGGGATTGGAGATGTTAAAACATATGAGGGACCTATCCACATGGTATTGGTGGAGCTTCAAACTAGGAGGGCTGGAGATGTTAAACCTCCGGTCCACCGGTCTCCCACCACTTAGCTCAAGTACCTCCCCTAACGTTAAAGGAAATGGTACTAGCCCTGATTTGCTGTGACCCTGAGGTACTTGAGAGCATACCCAACAATCTGTTTGGTTTAACACGTTACCCACTAAGGAGTGATAGTCACTCAATGGATGCCGGTCTATATGGATATTAAAACTAGATTGGCATTTCTTTATGCATCCATCTTCAACCAGATTATCACAGAGCCTACAGATACAATTTTCTTCAGCTAACAATCCATCACAATTTCTTCTATCGGATCGTTTTCTGATACTCGCCTTTGCTTGTTGGTTTGGTTGATCTTGGAAAACTACGCCTCCATCATCATAATCGGAACCCATTCCAGAACCTCTTTCGACCTCTATGGTACTCTCGCCGGAACAGACTGATCTGGTCAACATCATGGTTAACATCAAAATCCGGATCACAGTCTCTTGGGGCAAGTCCATCTTTGAGGAGGAAATAGAGAAGAATGAGGAGGGGGAAAAAAGAAATTTTAAGGGAGAGGGGCTGGGAAGTGGAGAAAAACAATAAAAGGGAGAAGGGAGTCGACAACTGCTTTCGGTCTTCAAGGCTCAGGTGCCGCCTCAGTCCTCCTGGAACAGACACTCCAGTGATACAACCTCTACCGTCTGTTCCTTATCACGGGACTTCTCTGGATCAGCAACCTTTTTGCAGTGGGATGAATGGACCCAAGTCTCTCTCTCAGCAACCTTCAATGCTGTGGTGCTAGTCAATAAGACCTGGTATGGTCCTTCCCATCTATCAATAAGACAACCTGAGCGTAGAAAATTTCGTATCATTACATGATCCCCAGGTTCAATGTCATGACAATTACTATCTGGTAAATCAGGAATCACCAACTTCAGATTATCATTTTGATTCCTCAACTGTTTACTCATGTTAATCAAGTACTTTACAGTTACTTCATTGTTACATTTCAAATCATCCTGAGGGTTAATCATGACATGCGGTTGTCGACCAAACAGAATTTCAAAAGGAGACAGATTAAGAGGGGACCTGGGAGTGGTTCTGATGCTATACAAAACAATGGGTAAAGCTTCTGGCCACGTTAATCCTGTCTCTGCCATTACTTTACTCAATTTATTTTTAATAGTGCTGTTCACTCTTTCGACCTTCGCACTCGCCTGTGGACGGTACGGAGTGTGCAGCTTGCTATCAATACCCATCAATTTACACATTCCTTGAAAGACATCACCTGTAAAATGGGTACCCCTATCACTTTCAATGATTCTAGGGATACCATATCTACATACAAATTCCTGCACAATTTTCTTAGCTGTAAACATAGCGGTATTTGTAGCTGCTGGAAAAGCCTCGACCCAATTCGAGAAAACATCTATACAGACAAGTACATATTTCAAATTTCGACATGGGGGTAATTGAATGAAGTCAATTTGTATTACCTGGAAAGGGCCGCCGGCAGGTGGGATATGGGATGGTTCTGTAGGTATTGCTTTTCCAATATTCTTTCTCAGACAGGTAAGGCATGACATTGCTCTTTTACTCGCATGAGAGGAGAATCCTGGGGCGCACCAGTATGCTCTTACCAATTTGCACATCCCCTCCTTGCCTAGATGAGTCAGCCCGTGAGCTGCTTCAGCCAGACATGGAAGGTATGCCCTGGGGGCCACTGGTTTACCATGTCCATCCGTCCAGAGCCCTGAGGACTCCTGGCCATATCCCTTTGCCTTCCAGACTGCTCTTTCCTGTGTGGAACACAGATTCTGCATCTCACACAACTTCTGTGTGTTGATGGTATTAAATACCATCAACTGTGTGGTGTCTGTCCGTGTGGGGGTAGCAGCTGCAAGCTTTGCGGCTTCGTCTGCTCGGCTGTTACCAAGGGATACTGGGTCTTGGCTATATGTATGTGCTTTACATTTGATAACAGCCACTCTGTCGGGTTCCTGTATCGCTGTTAGAAGCCTTTTTATGTGAGCTGCATGCGCTATCGGTGTACCAGCTGCCGTCATGAAATTTCTGAGCCGCCATAGGGCTCCGAAATCATGGACTACCCCGAACGCGTATCTGGAATCGGTGTAGATATTGGCTGACTTACCCTTAGCCAATTCACATGCTCTGGTTAGGGCGACCAGTTCAGCAACCTGGGCTGAGTGAGGTGGGCCTAGCGGTTCCGCTTCTATGGTGTCTTGGTCATCTACGACTGCGTATCCAGTACACAAGTCTCCCGAGTCTGACTGTCTGTGACAACTACCGTCCGTGTAGAACGTGAGTTCTGCATCTTTCAGTGGATTGTCACTGATGTCAGGCCTTGCGGTAAAATTTTGGGTCAAATATTCCATACAATCATGTGTATCTTCCTTTGCATTAAATCCTCCTTCCCCATCACTCTCACCTTCCACCCTTTGTGTCTGACCAGGCACACCTGGGAGAAATGTTGCAGGATTTAATGCGCTGCATCTCCTTATGGTGATGTTTACGGGGGCCATTAATGCCAATTCCCATCTTGTAAACCTTGCTGATGAGACGTGTCTGGTTTGGGCAGAATTCAATAAGGCAGATACCGCATGCGGTGTATGGATTGTGAGGTTGTGGCCTAGCACGACATCTTCGCTTTTCGTTACTAGCAATGCTATTGCCGCAACGCTACGCAAGCATGTGGGGAGGGATCGCGCTACCGTATCTAGCTGGGCGCTGTAGTATGCAATTGGCCTGCTGGCATCACCGTGTTTTTGTGTTAGTACACCTGCTGCGCACCCAGCACTTTCTGTTCCGTATAGTTCAAAGGGTTTCCCATAGTCTGGCATACCTAGTGCTGGTGCCTGCGTTAGGCACTGTTTGAGTCTCTCAAATGCTGTTTCAGATTCGTCTGTATGCGAAATCCGATCAGGTTTGTTTGAAGAGACCATTTCCTGCAAAGGTAGCGCCAATATGGAAAACCCTGGGATCCAATTACGGCAATACCCACACATTCCTAAAAACGTCCTGATCTGTTGCTGGGTTTGTGGCAGTGTCATGTCTCTAATGGCTTGGATTCTATCAGCGGTCAGGTGTCTCAGTCCTTGTGTTAGACAGTGTCCCAAATATTTTACCTTAGCTTGGCATAATTGCAACTTGTCTTTGGAAACCTTGTGACCTGTGTCTGAAAGATGAAACAGGAGCTGTTTCGTATCCTTCAGAGATGCTTCCAGTGAATCTGAACACAGTAATAAATCGTCCACATACTGTATCAATACTGATCCACTGTCTGGTTGGAAAGACTGTAAACAATCATGCAAAGCCTGAGAAAATATACTTGGACTATCTATGAAACCTTGGGGTAACCGAGTCCACGTGTATTGGACTCCTCTGTATGTAAATGCAAACAAATATTGGCTGTCAGGGTGCAGAGGTACCGAAAAGAAAGCGGAGCAGAGGTCAATAACAGTGAAAAATTTGGCAGTGGGAGGAATTTGCATTAGGATGACAGCTGGATTAGGCACTACGGGGAACTGACTCTCAACTATTTTGTTAATCCCCCTTAGATCCTGCACTAGCCTGTAACCCCTCCCCCCACTCTTTTTAACAGGGAAGATGGGACTATTTGCGGTGCTGGACGTTCTTACTAGAATGCCCTGTTGTAGCAAGCGCTCTATTACGGGAAAAACTCCTAACTCCACCTCTGGCTTCAGAGGATACTGTGGGATTTTTGGAGCTATCCTACCATCTTTTACTTGTACAACTACTGGAGCTACGTTTGCCATTAATCCAGTGTCCTGTCCATCTTTTGTCCAAAGTGACTCTGGTATCTGAGATATCATCTCTTCTACTTGGGATGGATTCCTATTTGTCATAATGGAATGTGACATTAATTTTGATGGGGAGTCTAACATGTCTCGTACTTCCTGAGCGTGATTCTCAGGAATGTCCAAGAATACACCTTCAGGGGTACAATAAATGACGCAACCCATTTTACATAGTAAGTCTCTTCCCAGGAGATTAGTTGGTGCAGATGCAGCCAGCAAAAAGGAATGCTTGGTATGCAAAGGCCCTATTGTAATCTCGGCTGGTTTGCTAACAGGGTAGTGCTGGACTACTCCTGTTACTCCCATGGCTGGAATTGTCCTACCAGTGGTTCTCATGCCCACTGTCGAATTTATCACTGACTTGGCCGCCCCTGTGTCTACAAGAAAGTTTAAAGTTTTACCAGCTACATTGATTGCAATTTCTGGTTCGCTTCCAAGACTGGCAATCAACTTAACTGGGTGCAGATTACAGGTATGGCCACACCCCTATTGGGTATGCTGACCTCCCTGAATCCCGCTGGCAGCAACTACTTGTGAGGGAGTTAGCTGGGAACTACCAGAGGCATGCCAGTCTCTGTTTGGGGGATATCTTTTTGTTTCCCCTGTATGTGGCTCAAAACTCCGCCTCTGTGGACCCTGCTCCCAATGTCGTGTGTTGTGTTGTTGTCTAGGGGGTTGAAAAGATCTTTGTACATTCTTTGTTCTACATTCTCGTGCAAAGTGTCCCGGTCTGTTACAAGAAAAACATGTTATTACACTTGCCTTACCCGCAGGATTCGGTGGTACATACGCAGGCTGCCTTGTGGTCAGCGCCTGTATACTTACGGACATCAACTTATCACTTTGCGATTCCCTGTGCCTAGTGATGTTTCTGTCGTGATCAATAGCAGCCTCTCTCAAGCCGGACACTGACAGACCTCGCCAGCATGGTTGCGTGGTCTGAACCCTAGTCTTTAATGTTTCCTTTAAACCATCCATCAGTACAGATACTGCTACTTCTCGATGGTTTGGGTTGGTCTTAATGTCTTCTATACCAGTGTACTTTGCCATTTCTAATAGTGCCCGGTGAAAATATTCTGTTGCCGTTTCGGACTCCTTTTGCTTAATGGAAAATATTTTATTCCATTTAACAACGGCTGGGAAATACTCTTTTAGCTGTAAATTTATCCTTTTTACATTATCCTTGTTGTACACGTCTGTAAGCGGTACATCTTTATCCAATGCACAATCAGCTAAAAACTGAGTTGCATCAACATTGGAAGGTAAACAAGCTCTTAGCAGTATCTGCCAATCCTTGTTGTTGGGTTCTACAGTGTTACCTAGATCCCTGATGTATTTTTGGCTAGCAACTAAATCCTTCCTGGGGTCAGGAAATTCGGACACTATTGTTCTTAATTCCATTCTGGAAAATGGAGTGTACATGGCAATGTTCCTTATGGGAGTGGCTCCAGACACATCTGTTTTTCCATTGGGAACTGCTATTACCCTTACAGGAGCAATTCTAACAGCCTCTTCCTGTGTAGATTCTACAGCTTGTTGTGGTACAATTGTTTCAGTGTAGTGCATGGTGCCGTACTTACCCGTTGACACGACCTCACCTATCCCTCCGCTAGGGGCTTTCACTAATCTCGTGGGTGTCGCTGTGCCTACTGTGGTCTCTGCTATGGTGGCTGCAAGAGAGAGAGCTGAAATTGTTGCTGAATCGTCTTCTTGATCACACTCCTGAGGAAGGTTCAAAACAGGGTACATCTTGCACGGGTTAATACTTGCATGAGTTATTTGGTTAACATCATTAACATTTACAGGGTTACTAAGAGTTTGTGTTTTACAACCCAGTGCGTTTCTCTCCGCAATCAACTTCTCTCCTGCAATGTATGGTGGAGGAGGAGCTGTGGCAATCAACTTCCTGACTGCCCCAGATCCTGCCGCCAGAGCCAAACCTCTCTGTATCTCACCTTCCTGGTGCCATAACTGTAAATAATCATGATGCTGAATTCGTCTCTTTGCTGATTTTACGAGACATATCCTCCTCCTTAAATTTTGTAACACTTCTGGACTAAAGCTACCTATTCTTGGGAATTTGTCCCTGTCTTGTACAGTCATTCTCTCCCATTCATCACATAAAGATTCGGTGTGAATTCCATATTTTTCACACATTACATATCGTGCCGACCCAACTGGTCGGTTCACAGAATCAACCTGAACCAGGGTTGATCGCCCCCTACCTGAACAAATGGCCCCCATAATCTGCAGGCGTTGCTTATTCCTCCTTGAATATCAAGGCTTTCAGCGAACCCTTACAAACAAACCAAGATGTCCTTGGGCAGGCCGGCGGTGGTGGTTTATCAAGTACCCCACTTACTTCTCGCCCACGTTGGCCTGTGCTGCAATCACTGTAGCCAGAGCTGCTGTACCCAACCTAGGGCCCCTGTGAACCTTTAGTTTACTGGAACATATGAGGGTTACCCGCAGGACACTTACTCTTTCCAGTAAAGTTGGGGTTGTTAGATAGTTCCTGAGTGACCAGCGAACTTCCCTTCCAAAAATAAAAAATTACACAAATCACGTCAGAATGTACAGATAGCGTTTGTGACCACTTTACTCTAATGGTATTAGGTCAGATTACTAACTACTGCACACAATAACGTGCGGTCCAATCGTTCAGTATACGAGCACTACTTGTCATGTACTGAAAGATCAATGGAATCTATGTTTCCGGCTGCGATTCCTTCAGCCAGAGCTTGTATGGCCTATATGGGTTCTGCACCAACACCCCAGGCGTTGTGCCACTGGACTTTTATAGCGGACCTTTTACCTTACGACCTCCTGGTCTTGTTACCTTATGACCTCCTGGTCTTGTTACCTTATGACCTCCTGGTCTTGTTACCTTATGGTCCGCTATACTCTAATGCTCAAATATTATTTAACCAGAGATGCCTCCCTAGCCACCGTATATGTCACTTACACGTATGTCCCTTGACGAGTACCCGGCTTTCCTTTTGGTTCCACCTTAAAGTTATATAAACTTTTGTATACAAAACACACTCACTCAACACATGTACACTTTTGTTTCTATATCTATTTCTGCGCAGAAATTGTCTTTAGGCCAAAAGTGTTACCAATTAGGAGCAGGATCTGTTAAACTAAATTTCAGATTTTCCAAAAATAGATTTGTGTTATTTACCGCTTCGCGTTATCTACCGCTGTGCGTTAATTATCGCCTTTGCGTTACTTCACTTTATCACAACTTGAGCTACGTGGGCGTAACCGGACGCTACGTTGCGTAATGAACGCTGCGTGCGTCTGCCTTTTGGATTGCGTACGCTAGTCTTTGTTAGCGACACGTGTACGCAATGCAAAGGATCCACCGTAACACAATATATTTTTATCAATGTAAATGATCCCTGATCATCTACCGCAATCCACACTGACTGCCTTGTATCTCAGACAAACCGTGTGTTTGTTCTATACTTTAACTATCACCTCTACTATTAAATAACAGCAAATCTCTTTTTAGCACTTTCTATCAACTATAAAATTGGCAAACAGGAATAGTGATATACGAAAAATGAAACAGAAATGCAGATATATGTATGCGTGCGTGTATACGCAAGACAGAAGAGAAATAAAAGTTTTAAAAGACACAAGCGTTTTGTTCTTACTTCCGGTTCCCGGATTCCTTCAGCACTCTTTATCTAAGCGAAGCAGACGCTTATCCCGTCAGCACTGTGAGACAACCTCCCACCCTTTGCTGGAGGGATAATGTCTGCTGATCTACCTAGTGCAGATATGAGAAGGATAGGACGAGCCCGCAATTGACAATGCTGAATTCCTTTGTCGTATAACAACCCTTTATGAAGCTAAGAACACTGTACGCTGTTTACTTAAGAAGTACCGTAATGGTACGCTAGTTGCGTAACGATCGCTCAGCCGTAGGCGAGACGCTCAAGCGTCACGTTCGTTCACGGCCCAGGGATCACAGGACACGTTATTGGCTATGACTAGAGTAATGATTCGCTATGGCGTAGCTTACGCTCGAGACCACGAGGAGGTCACCAGCGATGCAGACGCTCACAACACTATACCTTTATGATAAAACCTTATACCAATGAAATACACTGAATACCTTAATGTGAGTACAGGGTGTAAGTGCAACCTTGTAACCTGACTATCTACAAAGCTGCTTGAGCGTCACCGACGCTCAAGTGAACACTTAACACTATAGGAAATACACAGATGCTGGTTTAGGTTCCAAAGCCTATTAACTGTATTATATCTAATATACTTGTAAAAGGGGATAACAGTACATATGATACACTACAATATAACAGAGACTTCCTAACCACAGAACTAAACAATAATTACAAAAAGACAATACTACACTGACCTAAATGCAATACAATACAATACTAACTAATACAATACAATACTAGCCTAGTCTAGGGGAGATATGAGAGAACAGAGAGAGAGAGAGAGAGAGAGAGAGAGAGAGATGAGATGAGAGAAATTGGCTCACAGAAAGACAATGATTACGGAGAGAAACTTACGCACAAAGGGTATGATCGCCTGCGCCTCGATATCCAGCTCCCGGCTATCAGCAGATAACCGTTGATGAGAGAGTGAGAGCTGGATGTGGTCGGCCTGCCTATTTATGCCCCACACACAATGCAATCTCCTGGTCCTACAATCCCATTGTCCATTGGCCGAAGGAATTCGGCCCTGCATCATAACAAAAGGTCATAGGGTGATTCATACAGGTGGGCTGTGACGATTTCCAACAGCTCAGGTGGGTGGGAAACTGGGTTTCCCGCCGCATACCTGAGTATGTGTAATTAATAGAAATGGACATAAACTTCTTATGTCCATAACTATTCGCACGAGCGATTAATACGCTCCAAACCAACACCGGAATATTGCTAATTAAATACTCTTCCGATGGGTACCAAACACTGCTGTATGATTCCTGTTAGACCCTTTGTACGATATAAAGAGGGATTCCTCAGCTCTGGGATATTGTATTTTAACCAAACTTTCAGAATCTATCAAAGGGACCATGATCTATAAACTACATTAATTGTGAACATTTGTAACGAATGAGTCGCACGCTACGACTACATAAACTCTACCGTAAATACGCATACCGCGCCTGCGAGTGCACGTTATTGCGGGTATGCGAATCCACGGGAGAGCGCATGCACGCGCAGCGCGGACCAGTGTGCGGTGCAAATATGGCAACGTGCATTGAGACATTTTTCTGACTTTGACAGGAGACAGAGGGAGAGTTTGCCAGCACACACCCAAGCGCTATAAATATATATAGGGACAACCTTAATAAGTGTGTTCCCTTTATAGCAGCTCAAATATTATAAATATCGCCAATAAGTGCCCCCCCTCTCTGTTTTTACCCTGTTTCTGTAGTGCAGTGCAGGGGAGAGTCCTGGGAGCCTTCCTCGCAGCGGAGCTGGGCAGGAAAATGGCGCTGTGTACTGAGGAGAATAGGCCCCGCCCCCTTTTCGGCGGGCTTCTTCTCCCGGTTTTTTTTGGAACCTGGCAGGGGTTAAATACATCCATATAGCCCCAGGGGCTATATGTGATATATTATAGCCAGAATAGGTATATTACATTGCTGCCCAGGGCGCCCCCCCCAGCGCCCTGCACCCTCAGTGACCGCTGGTGTGAAGTGTGCGGAGAGCAATGGCGCACAGCTGCAGTGCTGTGCGCTACCTCATGAAGACTGAGACGTCTTCTGCCGCCGGTTTCTGGACCTCTTCTCTATTCGGCATCTGCAAGGGGGTCGGCGGCGCGGCTCCGGTGACCCATCCAGGCTGTACCTGTGATCGTCCCTCTGGAGCTAGTGTCCAGTAGCCTAAGAAGCAAATCCATCCTGCACGCAGGTGAGTTCACTTCTTCTCCCCTAAGTCCCTCGTTGCAGTGAGCCTGTTGCCAGCAGGACTCACTGAAAATAAAAAACCTAACAAACTTTTTCTAAGCAGCTCTTTAGGAGAGCCACCTAGATTGCACCCTGCTCGGACGGGCACAAAAACCTAACTGAGGCTTGGAGGAGGGTCATAGGGGGAGGAGCCAGTACACACCACCTAGTGGTCAAACTTTTAAATTTTGTGCCCTGTCTCCTGCGGAGCCGCTATTCCCCATGGTCCTGACGGAGTCCCAGCATCCACTAGGACGTCAGAGAAATACAATTACAAAGAACATGTGGTTTTAGAAGGAGTTACATGAACTGGAATAAAGGCCCACATTTATCAAGCCTTGGAGAGTGAAAAAATAGCACGGTGATAAAGTACCAACCAATCAGCTCCTAACTGTCATTTTTCAAACACAGCCTGTAACATGGCAGTTAGGAGCAGATTGACTGGTACTTTATCACTGTGCATTCTCCAAGGCTTGATAAATGGGGGGCTAAATACGTTTTACTTACCAACACACAGGGGGAGATACAAATGTTTGAAAAAAGTCGGTTGGGTGTCTGTTTTTTCCCTGTCTATTAAGGCCCGTACACACTGGTCGATGTATCGGCCGTTCTCTTGAACGGCCGATACATCGCGGGACCGTCGGCCAGTGTGTACAGGCGATACGTCTGTGAACTCCGTCGTTCATAGACGTATCGCGTCGGCCGCGCAGCACAGCCGACAGCCAATATATCTAACGATATATTGGCGCGTCGCTGTGTGTGTACGGGGCGGTCGTCCGACCGCCCGTACACATGCTGCGGCGGCCGGCGGTTCATGACGTCAGTCCCCCGACGGATCGGGCTGTGTGTATGCACAGCACACTGCCCGATCCGTACATAGATATATCTGCAGATCAATTGATCTGCAGATATATCTAATAGTGTGTACCCACCTTTAGATAGGAAAAACATACTCCCAACTGAGTTTTCAAACATTTGAATCTCCCCCATAATGTATGTGATACATTGGGTGAGATTCAAATGACATATCACGCCCAATTTCCTTCTACAATGATCTCCCTTATTGCGCATATTGCGCCCATAGTGATCAGGTTTAGCTGTGTAAAGGGTTGGGTGCCTCGCTACTCCGGAGGTAACTAGCTGAAATAATGTTACCCCGCCCCTGAGGGCAGAAACAGAATGGGTGTGAAAAGGGGTGAAAAGAGTTGAATCTCCCCCATAGTGTCTCTGCCGATGCATGTTTGCCAAAGTCCCTATCCTGTGAGTTTCCCTTTCATGTGGAACAGACCTCCACAGGTAGAGACTTTGAGAACCCTGAACAGGGCTTGCCGGAACTGTAGCGAGGATCTATACTGCTGCTCACACAGTAGGACGCATCAGATGGGACTCTCCACATACACTGAGCAGCAGGGAGTATAACTTCAGGAAAATGTAATCATCATTCTACATAGGAAGCAATTGTTCTGTACAAGGGCCAAGGGGGGTAATTCAGAGTTAATCGCAGCAGCAAATTTGTTACATACTTGTCTACCTGACCCTCTCCATGAGGGAGAAAATGCTCTGTTCCTGGACTTTCCTGGTAATGTATGATTGCCATCACCTGTGGTGAGCTAGTTAATTGATAAGAAAGGTGTTTCACCACAGGTGATGGCAATCATAGAATAAGGAGTAAAGTGATCCCTTATAGCACAAAAGTTCTAGTTAACGTCATTGGATCATGAAAATGATCTAACAGGATATTCCATGAGTCTAAATGAGTCATGTTTTCTCAATTCTTAAATACCATGTGCTAAAGATTGTTATTGTTGAATAGCCGTATTTCCTGACTGTAATGCTAGTTTTACAATAAGAATGCATTGCTAAGATTAATAGAATCAGATAAGTTACCAGAATACATAACAGGACTATGTTACAGTATGTGCACACAATAAGGGCATGCCATTTAATGCCAAAGCGATGAGGCGAGGTGCAAGCTCATATATATTGTGTGACACAAGATTTCTCACTAATAGGGGAACCATTGTATTACAGACTAAACTGACGAGAAGAACAAGGAACATCCTGACAACCTAAATGAGTTGGTGAAGCTGAAAGAACATGTCCTGCAAAACGATATTTAAACCTGCCAAATATACAGGACCCATAGAATTTTTAATGAGTGTGCCCAAGACTTAGAATTCTAAAATGCTATTACCAATTTAAAAACTCACGTAGAAAATGTATTAAATAAGGTAAAAGCACTATTCATATTTCATCAGTCTATGGCCAAAGCAGTTGCTATGGGTTACAGCATGTCCCAGTTTCATCTTGTTATTGAAGAAGTCTTTTTTAGTGTTTTTAAAAGATGAAGTACTGCGCACCCGTTATTTCCTCGCCAGGGGGGTAACCAGAGGGGAATACTTCACATTTTTTTCTTCTTATTGTGCCACTTGTTGGCTCGGTTCTTAATTTAATTTGTCTACTAAATATTGTTGGTTGGTGACCAGTAAGTGTTTTGGTCCCATCTGAGACTCGGAAACTGTGGGCCTGGTATAGGTGTCCCTTTGAAACTCCCCATCGCCGGACCTGACACCTCCTATCATGACAGAGGAGTATAAGAGAGCAAGATGGTCATATTTAGTGAAATATAAAACATTCCAGAGTTATTATTATATATGATTCAGCTGATATCCCAGTTGTCGGGATGCCGGTGGTCACATGACCGACACCAGCATCGCAACCTTTATGATCCTGAAGTCGTAGGGGGTAAGTATTTCCCTTCCCGCCTTCCTACCCTAAACCTCCAAGGGTGGTGGCTAGGGCTAACAACCCCCCCCCCCCCCCCCACAGTGACGGCTACGGCTAAGTTACTCCGATATTTTCCTGATACTTTGAGTAGTGTAGGGATTTCAGCCTTGGTCACATGGTCACCGGAATACCAACAGCCGGGAAGCTAAATGCATTTGGAGTAGCACATAGCCTAGGAGCAGTTGTCAATACTTTATCATTTACCTGCTCAACAGTCTTTGAACGAGTCTCGGGGCTGTGAGTTGCATCCACGTAAAACCCAGCACCTGAGATGATGTGGACTCCAGTTTCCTCTGCGAGTCTCTTAAGAGTCTTTACATCTCTGTCAATTCCAGTAGTGGTATTCTCCACAATGCAGCCACCGCCCGCTGCCTTAAAGGAAATCAATTCTTCTTTCACAGCTTTTACCTCCTGGTTCAGGAGAAGGTTCTCCTTCTTACTGTAAGGATTTTGTTTCAGCCAGAACAAGTTCTTCATGACTATGGGTCCATCGGACAAGGCCGCTTGGTGAGCAGGTGGTGGACAGTAGCAGCAGTTGAAAGTCATTGTTAGGTGCTCATGTGTCATGGTGTAGCCAAGCTGGTCTGGTTGGACGAGTCCCAACACAGTCTGTACACGGCCACTCAGAGATGACATGTTCTATCCCAGAACTATTACTAGGAGGAAAAAAATTAAAATCAATAAATAAATAATTGAAAAGAAATAAGGCCAATTTCTGGAAGTATTAAACACAATTCATTCCAAAGAATTTTACAAGAGTAAAGCGACACCAAAAAATATGTCGGTGACCAAATACTAATTTTAAAAAAAAGTTACATTTTGTATTTTCATTTAAAAGAGGATCCAGAGACTAATATAAAAAGACTTTCATCTGGACTTGAGGTCTGTGCACAGAGGTTTATGCATACATCTGCCACTTGTGTGCCGTTCACATGTTCCATAGGACAATTTGTTATCCAGAGTGTTTCATCCTTTGCGTCCATTACGGACACTCATTTTGGGGGGGATTTTGTCCCAGGCAATATCCACAAAGTGCAGTCGGGACGGTCGGAACACTGGCATCCTATGGCCATCAACATTGTCAATTTTCCATCGGACCCCATAGATGTGCAAGGGAATATTAGCAATGTTGGGCTACTGTGACTCTCAGGAAAGTGCACAGCACTTGGCGGCACACAACATCGTTGCGGCACATTGAAAGAACTTAATTTTTTAACCATTTTGTCATGTTAACTTTATCTTTCTGAATACCAGAGCATGGACCAGAGAAAGAAGGGCACTTGTGATCCTGTGGGCTGCTGGGAGGTTGGATGACGCGTTTTGCATTGAACCTTGTCATCCAAGAACTGTCCCTGCTGTAAAATGCTGCACATTGCGGCTTTAATCTGAGGGGGCAGGGCCATGGAAACCAGAATGTAGCACCAGGTCCCCGGCCAAGTATGCAAAAAATAGATTGCTTAGCTATCATAACAGTACATAGCAATACATTCATTTTTCAAGTATTGATGGATTGTAATAAAACAAAGATTGATGATCATTGTAATGAAACATATCTTGTGTTACAGCAGTGCATAATTTGCATGCAATTAAAATGGACATATGTGTATGTATCTGTAATACGAGGTGTGGCTATTAAATAAAAATATTGATGCTATAATTTACGTTTAATTAAGTTAAGTGCATTTTAACTCCATTCCCCTTCTATGTACTTCCCTTCTGCTTCTATACACTATCAGCTGTTTCAACAGCTCCGTAGTTTTCTTCTTTACCTCAGTAACTGATGCAAAACAAGTGCACTTGAGTACAGATTTGATTTTAGGGAAAATAAATAAGTCAATGGTGCTAGGTCTGGCAAGGATAGAGGCTGTGCTAGCACTGCAATCTGATTCTCGGCCAAAAACTGCTTCACAAAAACTGATTCTTTCCCGCAAAGTTGCTAGAACATTTTTGCAGTAATGTTGATTCATACCCCTTTCAGACCGCCTGAGGCGGGTCGCACCCTGGAGTCTGACATGGGAGCTCCCAGGGTGCGACCCACCTTAGGTGCCCTGCCGCCACTGTCTGCAACCCGGCATAGCGCTGGATGGGTGATATTAGTGGTGACATGGCAGGGGCGGTGCTTAGAGATCACATGATCTCCAAGCGCCGCCCGTTTACACACTGTGAAGGGGACCAGGTCGCATCGACCCGGCTCCCGTTCACACCGCACAGTGAGCCGGGTTAAACACGAGTTAAACCCTGCTCACTACCAGGGTTGAAATACTGAGTCGCTCGACCCGGTATGTTTCCAGACACCTTTCAAACCACACAGGAACCCTGGTTATGCACGCTCATGTGCCAATAACCCATGTTCAAAGCTGGCAATCTGAACGGGGTATCACTGATGCACCTTCTGGTACCCAGTCTGCCAAAATAACACCCTTAATATCAAAGAAAACAATTAAGGGCAGGTTTCAATTGAAGTCGGAAGTTCCGAAAGCCGACACTTTCCGCCGATGATCGGAACTTTCCGACACTTCAATACTGAATTGAATTGCGGTTTTCCGCCCAGTTGGAAATTCAGACTAGTCGAAAAACACATGGATGAGCGGAATCTCTTCTCATCCATGTGTTTTCCGACAGCGGTGCTGTCGAAAATGGGACTTTTTGACCATCCATTTTCGCCCATAAAAGAGGGCGGAAATGAATTGTCGACAGGGAGGGTGAAATGGGCGGAAACAGCCCGCTTGTGAATAGCCTGCAGTCAGATCCTCTACGTCGGAGAGGATCCGACTGCAATTGAATACAGTATAGCCCTAAGAAGACTTTGAATTTGGATTTGATTTGACGTGCATTTTTCATTGTTGGTGATGATGGTGTTTTTCAGTGCATGAACTGGTGTTTTGTCTCAGGATCATACTGGAAGATCTATTTTTCATCATAAGTAATCACTTCAACTAAAAAATGCGAATCCACTTGAATTTTGTTACAAATTTGCTTACAATTTTCTTTCAGCTTGGCAGTGAGAAGCCTCGGGACCATCTTAGCTTTTGTCATGTTTAGGTCTTGATGCAAAACTTGCCTAACAGTTTCTTTGTCGATGTTTACCCTTTCTGCTATTATTTGATTTCCAGTTTGAACAGTTTTCTACATTTTTTCCACATTTTTGTTTATTTTTGATGTGCACGGCCTTTCCGGGACGTTCATCATCTTCTAAATCTTTTGTGCCACTCAAGTACACGTGCAAGTGACATACAATCTGCCCCATAAGCCTCGGGTAGCATACAGAAAGATTTGGTGGGCGTTTTGTTCAGTTAACTAAACATGTTAAGTGAACACATTGCTCTACTGTTAAGCATTTTTATGATGCACAGGAAAAGCACAATTGATCTGAACGCTGCAAACTATCTGTGTGAGAGGGGTGAAACTTGCAAAACTGTTTTGGGATAGTCCAAGGTCAATGTACTTCCTTTTAACGGAAGCAGGATGGCTTATTTTTTTTCCAAGTAGTCTTGTTATTTAATTGTCACACCTTGTATGTATGTAACATTATTAAGAGATTAGTTTTGTCTTGATAGGTAATGTGTTATCAGTAATAGCCAGGAGCTCTGAATACTGCAAGCTGGAAATATTTTTTTTACAAAAGGCCCCAAAAATGTTTCGCTTTGGGCAAAAACTGACTCTTTAGAGGGGAAGGAAAGATACAGGTATTAGATTCTTCCTTGGGGATACAGCAATGGCAGATTATGATGAGGACAGATCGCCGATAAGTTCTGCATAGTGGCTGTGTCTACCAATAGCTTCTTGTTGGTCTGACCTGGAAGCAGCAGCCCTGATGATAAGTACATGAAGAATGTGTCCTGTGGATGGGCTTGTGTTGTTTTAAGGATTCCCTTTTTTGTTAATGCCTGGAAAGCAAAGATCCATATCCACCTCTCTTCAATTGGCATGTTGCCTTAATTACATAGAGAGGGATGTGTTTAACCCGCCTCTACACACTTGGCAATAAGTATAAAATAAGGCACGACCAGGCAGGGGAATAGCCAGAACTTAGTGGGCCCTATAACAGCAATTTGAAGGGGCCCCATCTCAATGCTTCTAGAGACACCTCTCTGCAGCAGTTGATAATTTTATGTCCCATAATAGTGCCCTAGTTAATATTCTGAACCATAGTAGTGCCCTAGTTTATTTTATGAACTGAAGTAGTGCCCCAGTTCACATTATGTCACATTTTAGGGCACAGTACCCCTAAGTGACTTTATGACATTCAGGGGCAGATGTATTAAGCCTGGATAAGTGATAAAGCAGTGATAAGTGAAAGGTGATAACGATCAGCTCCTAACTGTTCATTTACATATTGGAGCTGATTGGCTGGTGTTGTATCACCTTGCATTTATCACTGCTTTATCACTTCTCCAGGCTTAATACATCTGCCCCCCGATGTCCCCAATTAACATTTTTTCACATTACAGTGCCCCCAGTCAGGGTCGGACTGACAGGGGTACAGGGGAAACCACCGGAGGGCCCCACTGCCTGAGGGCCCACTCCTTCCTCTAGGGATCAGGTTCCAGACTGTGCACTTGTATTATACAGATGGGTCCACATTTATCTTGACCTTTAATAGGATTAACTGAGACTGTCCAGTCGGACTTAATCCCCTGCTGTATTGTTCTCTGTATTGTATTGCAACTGAGAACGACAGATGAAGGGTTTATGCTAATAAGTCATGTTGTGCCTAGGCGCAGAAAATTAGTCAAGATAACCGTGGACCCATCTGTACATGGTAGATATGTTGCATTACACTGTACAAGACTATTGTGCAATTCAAGCCTCTGTGGAGGCTGGCCGCACCCCCTTTGTAGGCTGGCCACTCCCCTATATATGGGCCCCTATCACGGCATTCCCCCGGTGGGCCCTTCATACCCCAGTCCGACACTGCCCCCAGTTCATATTATGCCATACTATGGTGCCTCCCCTTCATATTGTGCTACATTACAGTTTACAGTTTATATTACAGTATGAACATTATAATGCCCTTCAGTTCATTTTATACCAAATTACAATGAGCAGGCCCAAGGGCATTACTAGATATATTGTAGGCTCCATGGACAAAGTTTGTAAAGGACCCTATGTACCACCTAGTGGTGAAAAATGTATATAACGTGTAACTGTGACAGGGAAGATGGCCCCTCTCAGCTCTAGGCCCCATAGCAGCTGCACTCCCTGCACCTATGGTAGCTACGCCCTTGCATCCAAGCATCAACTACAGTATGTGGTCCCTAACTTTTTAGAATAAATTCCCTCTGTGTCAATGGGTGCTTCACTTTCCCACTGTAGATCCATGTTAAGGCAAGCGAGTTCCCCAATTCTCCTGAGAATTTCCTAAATTTTACCCAATATTGTCCACCTCATTCTACTGACAGTTCTTGACTCCACTCCCTACAAAAAAAAAAAAGAAAAGATATGCTTTGGCAATTGAGGTTTAATACAAAATGTATAGTGAAACAAGAGACGCACTTTACAATCCCCTATTAATCCAAATGCATTATTATAGAGATCTCAGATAAAACACCGGACGCTACCAACAAGCAGCTCTTAGGATACTGATGCTCAGTAGTGACAAATAATTTAGAGGAAGTATTAAATATACGGTGTCCTTGGTAAGATCTATGCAACTGAACGTACAATATTTATAAATATACGGAATTCTGCAATCTGCGACTGTCAGACAAAAACTGAGAACTAGGATATGATATTTTTCATGGAGAGTATTTCACTACTCATTCATGCCATCAATGTTTATGATTCAGAATAGGCTTTTATAACGGAGCCAGAGGACTTCATTTCATGAGCTGAACATTTTACAACCCGAGATGAATTTGTTTATAACCGGTCCTCTTGATGGTTAGATGGAATCTCTCTACGACTCTCTGCAAGCCAGAAAACCAACTTCTTTTTTCTAGAAGTTTTGATATTGGCAACTTCAAAGTGTCTGTACCAATATAAGGGCCAGGGCCAGTGCTAGGGTGTTCGGCGCCCCCTTGCAAACTATAAATTTGTGCCCCTTCCATACTTTACAAAGGGACAGCAAACAATGCTTTTACACATATTGCTCCCTGTAGTAGTGGCACTTACACACGTAACGCCCCCTGCAGTTGTGATGCTTACCCACATAACGCCCCCTGTACCAGTGACGCTTACACACGTAACTAGTGATGCTTACACCCGTAACGACCCCTGCAACAGTGACGCTTACACACGTAACGCACCCTGCAGCAGTGATGCTTACACACGGAACACCCCCTGTACCAGTGACGCTTACAGATGCAACGCCCCCCGTACCAGTGACACTTACACATGCAACGCCCCCCGTACCAGTGACACTTACACATACAACGCCCCCCATACCAGTGACGCTTACACTTGCAACACCTCCTGTACTAGTGACGCTTACACACGTAACGCCCCCTGTAGCAGTGATGCTTATACAAGACGCAACGCCCCTGTAGCAGTGACGCTTACACACATTATGCTGCACAGTCACACATACACATACTGTACATACATTACACACAAAGTACAATCACACACACACACATATACTGTATACAGTACATATACACACACACACACACACTGTATATTACATATACACTCACACACACTTTCACTCACTCTTTCCAGCCACTTACATAAAGAAGTCTGGCAAATCGTCTTTCTGTGTTGTCGGCAGCAGCCTGGCCCCGTGTAGCTCCGCCCCTTATTCCAGTGTAGCTCTGCCCCCTTTTAGATCCGCCCAGCACACTGCACTGTGAGGTGAGTCTGTGACAGGGAAGGGGGAGAGGAGACTTCATGATGCCGGCACCGCTGCCTGTCATAGAGTGTGACGGAACAACATAACAGCAATGTCAGCGCCTGTGGATGTGCGGACCCTAATGGAGCAACACTTGAATTGCTCTGTCGGCCGCCATCTAGTGGTCACTGACATGCACAAACTTCCCTCCATAGAGGTGAGGAGCAGCATTAGCCTTTTATTATATAGGATGGGAGTTATAGCCAAACCTGGAATTTGTGGTGCCACACACTGTAAGGTTTCATTACCCATAAATATGCATAATACATACATAGGGGTCAATCCAATTAGGTACGAGTTGCGAGTTTGTTTAATGAAACTCGCAGACTTTGCATGAATGTGTGCATCCGAGGATTCTCCAATTCAATTAAAAATGCCTATTTGATGTACTCGCAGCAGGGAGTTGTGAATTGTCAGCCAAATGCAAAATGAGATACAGTAAGTGCATAAAAAAGTGGGATGACCTTCCTGGACCCTATGAAAGGGACAATTTCGTTTGTAGAGTCATGCAGAAGACTGTTTGTGGGCATCAGGAAAAGCACTGGAGGTTTTAAAATGGTGTTAAATATCTGATTTGTGCATTTAAAAAAAGTAAAACATGATAAAAAGCAATCTTTTTTTGTTTACTTTCATGTGAAAAAAGATGCAAAGAAGTAGGAAAAAAGATGCTTTTGGGATTCTTTGAGGTGACTGAATTTAAAAAAAAATATATATATTTTTCAAAAAAAGAAATACTCTAATTAAATTTGGGGTTTATAAAGCAACAAAAAAGTTGATTTTGGAGTAATCTGGAGCCATTTTGTAAAAAAACAATGACATGTAACTATTGGACTAATTAAGCTAACTGGAAACTGTAATTAGTCAATGGGGTGGGGAGGGGGAGGGGGTCCCAACATTTTAACTGAAAAATAAGGATTTTCCCTAGCATCTCTCACCCTCTCAGTGAGGTGTAAAAATACGAGTTTACACTGACTTGTTCGATTCAAGTTTCTATTTGTATTGCAAAAGTAATTTGTATTGCTAATTTGTTGAGAAAACAGCAACTCGCATTCTGCAACTTGCACCTACGGTAATTGAACTGACCTCATAGTTACTTACCCACATTTAGTCAACTCGGTCTTATATATGTAATGTATAGTGGTTTTGGTTCTAATTCCCTGTTCGTGTTTTGGTTTTGGCTTGGTTTTGCCAAAACCACTCTTTCGTGTTTTGGTTTTGGATCTGGATGATTTTTGAAAAAAATCAAAGTGGTGCAATGAGGTAGCTGTATGGCTAAGCTAAGCGACACAAACAATTGGCCCATCTAGGAGTGGCATTGCAGTGTCAGACAGGAGAATTATATGCATTTATATGGAATTATACGGCAGGATCACTGGACTTATACGCCAGTACCACTGTAATTATACGGCAGAATCAATGGACTTACATGGCAGTACCACTGGAATTATACGGCAGGATCGCTGGAATTATACAGCAGGATCGCTGGATTTATACGGCAGTACCGCTGGACATATATGGCAGGATCAATGGACATACAGTATACGGTAGGATCAATGGACATATACGGCAGGATCACTGGACATATATACGGCAGGATCACTGGACATATATACGGCAGGATCACTGGACATATATACGGCAGGATCAATGGACATATACGGCAGGATCAATGGACATATACGGCAGGATCACTGGACATATACGGCAGGATCACTGGACATATACGGCAGGATCACTGGACATATACGGCAGGATCACTGGACATATACGGCAGGATCACTGGACTTATACGGCAGTACCACTGGAATTATACGGCAGTACAACTGGAATTATACGGCAGGATCACTGGATTTATACGGAAGTACCGCTGGACATATCCGGCAGTACCATTGGACATATACGGCAGCACAGGGACACCACCACTGGACTGATGCAGGACAACACAGCACCACTGCAATGGACTGGACTTATACAGCAGCCAGCGCCGCAACTACGTGTGTGCCAGGTGTGCCTGGCACACAGCGCAATCACCCAGCGGGCGCAACGGCCAGCGGCTTGTAGTGAATCAAATTGACTCATTACAAGCCGCCTCTGCTGTGCTGGTTGCAACGCGCTGGAGAAGCCGGAGGCAGTGGAGGAGAGCAGCAGCACCAGAGGCAGGGGAGGAGAAGGAGGGAGGGGGACTGGAGCCGCAGCAGCGCTATGTTATTGGTAGTGGCGCAGCTGCAACAGTCCCTCTCCTTCCGCATTAGCTGCCCAGAGCTGCTGTGAATGCTGGGATGCGCTTCGCACATCCCAGTATTCACAGCGGCAGCGGGCAGCCAATGCGGAAGCAGAGGGACAGCTGCACTACCAATTACACTACGCTGCTGCGGCTCCAGTCCCCCTTCCTCCTCCTCCTTTCCCCCTGCCAAGGATCTGCCAGCACCGAGGAGCCTGACTGCCAGCGGGGAGAGATGGTAAGTATCTATCTATCTGTCTGTCTATCTCGCTCTCTCTAACTATTCTGTCTGCTGCAATGTGTAAAAAGGTGACGCTGTCTGCCATAATGTGTAAAAAGGGGACGCTGTCTGCCGTAATGTGTAAAAAGGGGGACGCTGTCTGCCGTAATGTGTAAAAAGGGGGACGCTGTCTGCCGTAATGTGTAAAAAGCGGGGCGCTGTCTGCCGTAATGTGTAAAAAGGGGATGCTGTCTGCAGCAATGTGTAAAAAGGAGGACGCTGCCTGCCGTAATGTGTAAAAGGGGCTCTACTTGGTGTAGTGGCGCTACTGTGCAGCGTAATTTGAATAATGGAGACTACTGTGCACCGTAGTATGAATTGGTATTATTTTGTGGCCACACCCCTTCCCCATGAAGCCACGCCCCTATTGTTTTTTGCGCACTGCCCCTATCTTGCATGGGGGGAGGGTGGGGGGCGCCAATGCTGTTTCTTGCACACAGCGCTAAAATGCCTAGTTACAGCACTGACAGCAGCACTGGACATATGGCAGCAGAGGACACCACTGTGACTGGTCACTGGACTGACTGTTGCACAGGATACTACCACAGGTCTGATGCAGGACAACACAGCAACACTGTAAGGGACTTGTTATTATTCAGCAGCACTATATATATGGCAGCAGAGGGCCCCACTGTGACTGGTCACTGGACTGACTGATGCACAGGACACTACCACTGGTCTGATGCAGGACAACACAGCAACTCTGTAAGGGACTTGTTATACAGCAACATTGGACATATGGCAGCAGAGGACACCACTGTGACTGGTCACTGGACTGACTGATGCACAGGACACTACCACAGGTCTGATGCAGGACAACACAGCAACACTGTAAGGGCATACTTGCCTACCTGACCCTCTCCATGAGGGAGAAAATGCTCTGTTCCTGGACTTTCCTGGTAATGTATGATTGCCATCACCTGTGGTGAAACACCTTTCTTATCAATTAACTAGCTCACCACAGGTGATGGCAATCGTACATTACCAGGAAAGTCCAGGAACAGAGCATTTTCTCCCTCATGGAGAGGGTCAGGTAATCAAGTATGTGTAAGGGACTTGTTATTATTCAGCAGCACTGGATATATGGCAGCAGAGGGCCCCACTGTGACTGGTCACTGGACTGACTGATGCCCAGGACACTACCACTGGTCTGATGCAGGACAACACAGCAACACTGTAAGGGACTTGTTATTATTATGCATAGGCGTGCGCAGCTAATTTTATTAGGGGGTGCACCGCGGGAGGGTTGTGTCTAGCACCACATTTTGGGCGTGTATAGCACTATTTTACATATTCTCAGTAAAATCACAAGGCTTAATGTCATTTCTCCCTTGTTCCTAATAATAAAGTAGAGATAATACACCGCCGAGAAATAAGATGAAACATAATGCTGCGGCCACCGGTCGGTACAGTCTGCTATGGCATAACCATGAGTCCTAGCTGCCGCTGCATCCTATTGCTGCTTACACTTCCCCAACCTATCCCTGACCCAGTGGCGGAACTAGAGAGTCTCCTAGGTGCATATGCATCCCCCCCACCACCTCCCACCTCAACCAACACATCCCACCCTTTCACTCCCCAGCATCTACACCTGGATTTTGAGTGGGCCACTCTGAAAAGTACTGGAGAGTTAGGGGGCCGAACATTTGAGTTTTAATATAACACAAGTTTATAATTTACACATGTGCCATCAGAGACACATTTACCTCTTTCTATGCAATCAGATCCCTCCTACACAGGACACCAGCATTTTTTACACATGTCCCTATGCTCACCAGCTACTGACAGTAGTGCCTCTTTCTTCACATAACCCCACACAGTACGAGCTGAAATTCACATTACCCCACACAGTACGAGCCGAAATTCACATTACGCCACACAGTACGAGCTGAAATTCACATTACCCCACACGGTCTGAGCCAAAATTCACATTACCCCACACAGTATGAGCCGAAATTCACATTACGCCACACAGTATGAGCCGAAATTCACATTAACCCACCCACTATGAGCCAAAATTCACATTACGCTATATGGTATGAGCCAAATTCACAATACGAAACATGGTATGAGCCAAATTCACAATATAACACATAGTATGTCCCCAGTAGTGTCAGATACATATAATAGCCCCACTCAGAAAACTACTGAATGCTTGGCTCAGTTAATATATTTATATATCCCTTCTTTTCTCTTTCTGAGTGCAACTGCAGATTTTTTTTTTTTATAACTTCATGTTTATATACTATACATGAAGACAGTATACAGTATTTCCCCTGGCCGTCCCCCGTTTCCCCTGCAGGAGCAGGCTCAGCCCTAATGGGGGGGGGTTTGTTGAGGGGGCGGAGTCTGTTGAGCGGGGCAAGATGCCTCCTTACAGGGCCTGATTTTGAGTTGGAGGCAGTTGGGGCCTTTCTTGTGTCTTTTGCTGCAGTTGTGTCTGTGACTTTATGAAAATGCAACTACATAGCCCTTCCCTGGTATAATTCTGTGCTTCTCATACCCCTTTTCCACTAGCTCTTAGAAACACGGGTAAATGTGCAGGGGCGCGCATTTACCCATGTTTTTCCCTAGTGGAAAAGGGTCCCCCGGCAAATTCCTGGATCAATCCTACCCGGGTAGCTAGCCGGGTTGAACATGTGTTCAACCCGGCTAGCTGTCTAGTGTGAACGGGAGCCGCGTCGAGGTGACACGGTCCCCGTTCACAGTATATAGGGAGGGCGGCGCTGGGAGATCATGCGACCCGTGCTAAGTGGAAAAGGGGTATAAATGTGCAAAGACTGAGAAACCCACAGTCAGTGTCTACAGATGCTGCAATCATGCATTGTGCGTCATTAGACGCCACCATTGGTCGCACCAGTGACACTTGCAGCAGCCCTATGCTAGGTGCAGATCATTCGAGTATAGTGCATACACACGGTGCGATATGCACTTAACTTTCCTTACGATAGCCTCCAGTGTGAGCAATTCAGTGTCTCTATACACAAACACTTTCATCAACATTCCCATGTCACTTCAATAATATGCTACATCTGCATCTGATAAGTAAGCCCCCTGTAACCATCAAACTATGTACTGTACACAGTATAATAATGGACATGTATACACACATTACACAAGATATATAGCAGAATGCAGAACACACACACACATATATATATATATATATATATATATACACACACACATACATTAAGCAGGGTATAAAGGGCAGATATACATATATATATATATATATATATATATATATACACAGACACACACACCATGCAGGGTATATAGGACATACATATACACATTATACATGGTACGTATGGAGTATATATACATTATACAGGGTATATATTGCATATATTTTTATTTATACATATATTTATACATGCGCAGAAGCTCTGATTGCTACACCTGCAAGTTAAATTAATCGGCTCGGCGAGGAGGCGTGGTCACCAAGAGGAACACCGACTGGTCACCGATTGCCGTCCCAATCCACCCCTGAAAATATCTGTACTGTACTCAATGCCACACTAGTCATGTAACAGGGCTGCATGCATGTCATAGTTACCAGTGTCCTGGGATAGTCCAAAAAATGTTTCTGTAGTCTTTGTCCTGACTAGGAAGCAGTTTGCTAGAGATGCATATCTGGATGGGTAGTAGGAGGCCTCCCCATTATATCTTATTTAATCCAGGATTATTAGGGACCCATCAGCCAGCCAGGTCACTTAGCGTAAGGCGGTCATGTGACGGGGTTGGCTATAGAATCCTGGTGGTCAGAATACCGATGCCGGGATCCCGGATGCCAGCAGCAGGGCGAGCACTAGAAAACCCCTTGCGGGCTCGCTGCGTTCGTTCGCCACAGGTTATATTCCCACTCTATGGGTGTCGTGGAAACCCACAAGTGGGAATAGCCCTGATGCAGCTGTTGGCATTCTTGGCGGTCGGGATTCCAGCATCGGTATTCTGACCGCCGAGACCCCGACCTGCCGGGATAGTAACTACATCCCATGTGACGTGTTGGTCACTGTAGCCCTGCATAGGCATTTAAACTCCAACTCCCAGAGGCCTATTCATCAATACATAATTATCATTAGTGATAATTATACTTTCAACTTGCTGCAAGTTCAAAGATCCCTGTTTAGAGGCATTATCATGCCTCATTAACAATAGTATCACTTCTGAAAAGCTTTTGTGGGGCCAGCTTTTTTCGGAATTGTGATACTTTTCCTCATGGGTGCTAAGAAGAAGGAGGGATGGAATAGTAACTGGAGGTAGTGGGGACAGGCAGAGGATACTGTGGAGTGGAATTCCACCCGACTTCCCCACCCCCTGTATATCTGTAAGGAGATGCTGCAGTCGCGGGTCCCCCAGCACCAACACCACCTCCTGCCAGTGACCCCCGAAGCCATAACCTAGTGAGATGCTGCAGTCGCGTGATCCCTGCACTTAACACACCACCCCCTGCCGTGTCTGGCAGGTTTGTAAGGCTACCAGGGAGATCAGGGAGATGCTGCAGCTGTGGGACCTCCGCACAACCCCCCCCCCCCCCCCCCCTGCTCGGGGTCCCGTTCAGCTGCACTGTCCCTGCAGCCCCATCTCCCATCCCTCTGTGCAGACCCCCCTCTCAGTATTCATCGCAGCCCGTACTCATCGGCAGCGCTGCTTCTGCAGCCTCCTCCTCTCTCTGCAGACATGCTGCTCAGTGTCCCCCACAACGTCATCACCGCAGGGGGGGGTGCCTGTTGGCCGCACGGCTACCGAGGGAAGCATGGGGCCCAGCCGACCAGGGACTGCCCCGGGGTCCCGGCTACCCAGACAAGTAGAGAGCGCGGGCAGGCTTCACATCATGAGGCGGAGTACAGGAATCAGCAGCAGGCTCGGTGTCCCAGAGAGCGTGGGCGGGAGGAGGGAGAGGGTACAGGCGAGCGGCCGCGCATCACATCGGACTCGGAGCCGGAAGGAGGCTCCTAGTTCAGTGTGGCCACCAGTTATCACTGCTGCTGGCGTGGCGTGTGGGGGGTGCCGAACATTAGGGGGTGCCTGTGCGCACCAGGCACCCCCCGTGCGCACGCCTATGTTATTATGCAGCACTGGATATATGGCAGCAGAGGGCCCCACTGTGACTGGTCACTGGACTGACTGATGCACAGGACACTACCACAGGTCTGATGCAGGACAACACAGCAACACTGTAAGGGCATACTTGCCTACCTGACCCTCTCCATGAGGGAGAAAATGCTCTGTTCCTGGACTTTCCTGGTAATGTATGATTGCCATCACCTGTGGTGAAACACCTTTCTTATCAATTAACTAGCTCACCACAGGTGATGGCAATCATACATTACCAGGAAAGTACAGGAACAGAGCATTTTCTCCCTCATGGAGAGGGTCAGGTAGGGAAGTATGTGTAAGGGACTTGTTATTATTCAGCAGCACTGGATATATGGCAGCAGAGGGCCCCGCTGTGACTGGTCACTGGACTGACTGATGCACAGGACACTACCACTGGTCTGATGCAGGACAACACAGCAGCACTGTAAGGGACTTGTTATTATTATGCAGCACTGGATATATGGCAGCAGAGGGCCCCACTGTGACTGGTCACTGGACTGACTGATGCACAGGACACCACCACTGTGACTGGTCACTGGACTGACTGATGTACAGGACACCACCACTGGTCTGATGCAGGACAACACAGCAGCACTGGGGTGTGGTTCGTTTTATCGACAGTATCTAGGTCGACCACTATAGGTCAACAGTCACTAGGTCGACATGGATGGAAGGTCAACAGGGTTTCTAGGTCGACATGTGCTAGGTCGACAGGTCTAAAGGTCGACATGAGGAATTTTTTTTTTTTTTTTGGTGTCGTTTTCTTCGTAGAGTGACCGGGATCCCAAATTAGGGCACCGCTTCGCTCGCCATGCTTCGGGCATGGTGCCTTCGCTCCGCTACCGCTTCGCTCGGCACACTTTACCGTTCCAATCGTAGTCCACGTGGATCGTTAAGTATGAAAAAAAAAAAAATTGTGAAAAACTCATGTCGACCTTTAGACCTGTCGACCTAGCACATGTCGACCTAGAAACCCTGTCAACCTTCCATCCATGTCGACCTAGTGACTGTCGACCTATAGTGGTCGACCTAAACATTGTCGACCTAGACACTGTCGATCTTCAGACCGGATCCCGCAGCACTGTAAGGGACTTGTTATTATACAGCAGCACTGGACATATGGCAGCAGAGGGCCCCACTGTGACTGGTCACTGGACTGACTGATGCACAGGACACTACCACTGGTCTGATGCAGGACAACACAGCAACTCTGTAAGGGACTTGTATACAGCAGCACTGGACATATGGCAGCAGAGGGCCCCACTGTGACTGGTCACTGGACTGACTGATGCACAGGACACTACCACTGGTCTGATGCAGGACAACACAGCAACACTGTAAGGGACTTATTATACAGCAGCACTGGACATATGGCAGCAGAGGACACCACCACTGTGACTGGACTGATGCAGCACAATACACCATCACTGAACTAATGCAGCACAACACAGCACCCTATAGAGCAGCACTGGACATATGGCAGCAGAGGACACAACCACTGTGACTGGGCAGATACAGCACAAGACACGGACACTGAAGACACTGAGAGAACGGACACACGTCCTCTCTCTACACTCTCCAATGCCGGAGTGAAAATGGTGGCAACGCGCGGCTCCTTATATGGAATCCAAACCCCGCGAGAATCCGACAGCGGGATGATGACGTTTTGCCTCGTTCTGGTTTCCGAGTCAGACGGGAAAACCTGAGCCTGACTCGGATCCGGGCCCGGAGCGTGAAGTCCGGTAGTGTTCGGTTCTCTGAGAACTGAACCCGCTCATCTCTAATGTGATGAGAGGACAACTTTTGATGCCCGCATCACTATTGTATGTTTAAATGTTTTTATTACATTGGAAGAAAAGATCTTGAAAATGCAGTATCCATAATGAAGTGGTGCCCAAAGAGAGTATAGGCCAAGGGCCAATCTCTGTCATCTCTTAACACTCTGGTATGCTTCTTCAACATGCTATATATTATTCCACAGTGCTCTGTGACTACAGTGACAACCACAGTCACATACTTGGGTGCCAAGAGGGGTGGGGCGGGTACTGATTATTATTATTATTACTGGGCCTGGGCTTGTTGGAGGGGCCCAGGTGAGCTGCTTAGGGGAACAAATATCCCCATTTGCAGTGCTGCTGAGGACATATGTCCCCATGTGCAGGGGTGCACCATAACATTCATTGCCATGATGTCAGGAGGAGCAACATTGCGGATGTTCTTGTGAGACTACTGGTGGCCATTTTTCCATGTCTTCTGCTGCCGGTAATGAGATCTGGGCTGAGTCTGCATACCATAACCCCTGTCTGATCCCACATCCCATCCACCACTTGCACAGATACAGTCACCCTGTACCCATAGAGTGTGTGTGACCTAAGCCCGGGTCTCTCACAGGTAGTAGCCACTGCGGGAGTATTTTTCTGCTGATGGGGACAAAGGTTCCCATTTCCAACGCACAGTGCTGCTTAATTTTCTATCTACACATTAGGTTCTGGTTCCACTTTGGCATTAACTAAGATCAATCAGCTGGAAACATATTAGAAATCTTACCTGCTAGGCAACCCTCCCAACTGTAGAGGTCAGTACCGGAAGGACATCTGCCCTCTACTAAGATTGCTAACACACATTCACCTGTAATCTGCTGCTTGCGGTACCATCTAGTTTCCCTTCGTGGAGAGGACCTTTCCCATAAGCCCCTGGGTGCATGTCACAAACTATTTGGAATAGTAACCTGTGGCGAGCGAAGCGAGACACCGAGCCTGAAGTGTGGCGAGTTTAATAGTGTGGGCTGGCTCCTCCCTCTATGCCCCTACCAGTCTAGAAACTGTGCCCGAGGAGACGGACATACTTCGAGAAAAGGAAATACACAGATAGTGGTGAGATTCACACAAGCTCACACATAACAGCAAACCAAGCTAACCTGCTTGAAACAATTCAGCAACAGCTGAACAACAGTACTTAACCAAGTAACAATGCAGTACTTAACCAAGTAACAAGGCAGTACTGAACCAAGTAACAACTGCAGGAAAGCGAAGCGCTGGGCGGGCGTCCAGCATCCTCTACGGACTACGAGAAAAGGATTTACCGGTAGGTAATTAAAATCCTATTTTCTCTTACGTCCTAGAGGATGCTGGGGTCCACATTAGTACCATGGGGATGTACCAAAGCTCCCAGTACGGGAGGGAGAGCGCCGAGGCTCCTGCAGAACCGATTGACCAAACTTTAGGTCCTCAGGGGCCAAGGTATCGAACTTGTAGAACTTAGCAAACGTGTTCGACCCTGACCAAGTTGCTGCTCTGCAAAGTTGTAAAGGCGAGACACCCTGGGTAGCCACCCAGGAAGAACCCACCTTACGAGTAGAGTGAGCCTTAACAGATTTTGGACACGGCAAGCCTGCCGTAGAATAAGCATGTTGGATAGTAAACCTGATCCAGCGAGAAATCATCTGGGTAGAAGCAGGACACCCAATATTGTTGGGGTCATAAAGGACAAACAGAGAGTCCGACTTTCTGTGAAGCAAAGTTCTCTTCACAGAAATCTTCAAAGCCCTCACAACATCCAAGGACTTTGAGGTAATTGAGGAGTCAGTAACCACTGGCACCACAATAGGTTGGTTGATATGAAAAGCCGACACAACCTTCGGAAGAAATTGCTGACGCGTCCTGAGCTCAGCTCTATTTTCATGGAAAATTAAGTAGGGGCTTTTGCAGGACAAAGCCCCCAATTCAGACACATGCCTAGCAGAAGCTAATGCCAACAGTGTGACCGCCTTCCAAGTGAGAAACTTGACATCAACCTCCTGTAAAGGCTCGAACCAATCTGATTGCAGGAACTACAACACCACATTAGGATCCCAAGGTGCCGTAGGAGGCACAAAGGGAGGCTGGATGTGCAGCACCCCTTTCAAGAAAGTCTGAACCTCAGGGAGGGAAGCCAACTGTTTCTGGAAGAAAATGGACAAGGCCGAAATCTGGACTTTGATGGAGCCCAAACGTAGGCCCACATCCACACTTGCTTGCAGGAAGAGGGGAGACCGCCCAAGTTGAAACTCCACCGTAGGAAACTTCTTGGATTCACACCAAGACACATACTTTTTCCAAATGCGATGGTAATGTTTAGACGTTACTCCTTTCCTAGCCTGGATCAGGGTAGGAATAACCTTTTGTGGAATGCCTTTCCGAGCTAAGATCTGGCGTTCAATCACCATGCCGTCAAACATAGCCGTGGTAAGTCTTGATAAGCGAACGGCCCCTGTTGCAGAAGGTCCTCCCGAAGAGGCCTCGGATCTTCCAGCAGTAACTCCAGAAGATCCGCGTACCAAGCCCTTCTTGGCCAGTCCGAAGCAATGAGGATAGCCTGAAATCTTGTTCTTTTTATAAGTTTTAGAATCCTTGGGATGAGTGAGAGTGGAGGGAACACATACACAGACTGGAAGATCCTTGGAGCCACCAGGGTGTCCACCGCCACTGCCTGTGGGTCTCTCGACCTGGAACAGTACCTGCAAAGCTTCTTGTTGAGGCAGGAGGCCATCATGTCTATGTGAGGTACGCCCCAAAGACTTGTCACCTCTGCGAACACCTCTGGGTGGAGTCCCCACTCTCCTGGAAGGAGATAGTGTCTGCTGAGGAAGTCCGCTTTCCAATTGTCCACTCCTGGAATGAAGATTGCTGACAGCGCCATCTCGTGTTTTTCTGCCCAGAGGAGGATCTTTGTTACCTCTGTCATCGCAGCTCTGCTCTTCGTTCCACCTTGTCGGTTGACGTAGGCCACCGTCATTACATTGTCCGACTGCACCTGGATGGCCTGACCTTGCAGAAGATGTGCTGCTTGTAGAGGACCATTGAATACGGCTTTCAGTTCCAGAATGTTTATTGGAAGGATGGATTCCAGACTTGACCACCTTCCTTGGAAGTTTTTCCCTTGGGTTACCGCGCCCCAACCTCTGAGACTTGCATCCGTGGTTAGAAGGATCCAGTTCTGAATCCCGAACCTGCGGCCCTCGAGAAGGTGAGGTATTTGCAGCCACCAAAGGAGTGAAATCCTGGCTTTCAGCGACAGACGTATCCTCTGGTGCATGTGTAGGTGGGATCCCGACCACTTGTCCAGAAGATCCAGTTGGTAGGACCGTACATGAAATCTCCGGTACTGTAGAGTCTCGTAGGAGGCAACCATCTTCCCCAGAAGACGAATGTAGGCTTCAAGACATTCCGGACCATTGTTTGTATCAACAACACTTTCTCCAGTGGTAGAAATACCCTCTGTACTTCCGTGTCGAGGATCATCCCTAGGAAAGACAATCTCCTTGTCGGCTCCAAATGTGACTTTGGAAGATTCAGGATCCAACCATGATCCCGGAGCAGTCGAGTTGTGAGAACAATAGACTGCAACAACTTTTCCCTGGATGATGCTTTTATCAGCAGATCGTCCAGATATGGAATTATGTTCACTCCCTGCTTGCGGAGTAGAAGCATCATCTCTGCCATTACTTTGGTGAACACCCTCGGTGCCGTGGATAGGCCAAATGGCAGCGCCTGGAACTGATAGTGACAGTCCAACAGCGCAAACCTGAGATAAGCCTGGTGTAGCGGCCAAATAGGAATGTGAAGGTATGCATCCTTGATATCTAATGATACCAGGAATTCCCCCTCCTCCAGACATGAGATCACCGCTCTCAGAGATTCCATAACGAATTGAGGTTCAATATTGGTCTGACCGAACCGTCCGGCTTCGGTACCACAAAAGGTTTGAGTAGTAACCCTTGTTTTCCAGATGAGGTGGAACTGAAACAATGACATTTGCCCTTTCCAATTTTTTAATGGCTTCCTGTAAGATAGCCCTTTCTGTCAGCAAAGCTGGTAAGCCTGATTTGAAAAATCTGTGAGGTGGGAGCTCTTGAAACTCCAGTCTGTACCCCTGAGATACAATATCTTGTACCCAGGGGTCCAGGCCTGAGGACGCCCAGACCTGACTGAAATTTCTTAGAAGTGCTCCCACCTGCCTGACCTCCAGGCTGGGAGGTCCACCGTCATGCTGAGGATTTTGAGGAAACAGAACCCGGCTTCTGTTCCTGGGAACCTGCCGGTGCAGGTTTTCTGAATTTTCCGCGACCATCTCTGAAGAAGGTGGAAGGGGACTTGGACTTCTTAACCTTTGCGGTCCAAAAGGACTGCATTGTAGACGCAGAGAAGGATTTTTTCGGCGTCGGAGTGGCTGAGGGAAGAAAGGTTGACTTACCCGTGGTTGCCGTAGAGATCCACACATCCAAAGCTTCCCCAAATAGAGCCTGACCTGTGAAGGGTAGGTTCTCCACACTCATCTTGGATTCCGCATCCGCAGATCATTGGCGCAGCCAGAGTCCCCTGCGTGCCGAGACAGCCATGGAAGACGTCCGTGCATTTAGATTTCCAAGGTACTTCATGGCCTCCACCATGAAACCCGCAGAATCCTGTATGTGACGTAAAAACATTTCAATGTCACTTCTATCCACAGTATCTAAATCCACTAGTAACGTGCCTGACCACTATACTATGGTTTTAGAAATCCATGCACAAGCAATAGTGGGCCTAAGTGCCACGCCTGAAGCAGTGTATATGGATTTGAGCGTAGTCTCATTCTTGCGGTCTGCCGGTTCTTTCAAAGCGGTAGACCCAGGGGGATCTGGTCTGAAGATAGGCACTGTCTAAGTCGACAATGTTTAGTTCGACCACTATAGGTCGACAGTCATTAGGTCGACAGGGTTGGAAGGTCGGCAGGGTTTCTAGGTCGACATGTGCTAGGTCGACAGGTCAAAAGGTCGACATGAGTTTTTCACATATTTTTTCTTTTTTTAATCTTTTTCATACTTAACAATCCACATGGACTACAATTGGAACAGTAATCCTTGCCCGAAGCATGGCGAGCGAAGCGAGCCATGCGAGGGGACACGGTGCACTAATTGGGGTTCCCGGTCACTCTACGAAGAAAACGACATGTCGACCTAGAAAACCCTGTCGACCTAGTGACTCTCGACCTATAGTGGTCGACATAAACATTGTTGACCTAGACACTGTCGATTTAATGATCCACACCAGACCCAGGGACAGGTAAAACCACATTTTTAGACAATCTAAAAACACAAGCAACTACTACAGAAGGGTTTTCCCACTTTTTCCTATCCTCTTCAGGGAAAGGAAAAGCAACCAGAATTCTCTTTGGGATCTGGATTTTTTTCTCTGGGTTTTCCCAGGATTTTTCAAATAATGCGTTTAATTCCCTAGACGCAGGGAAGGTAAGGGAGACTTTCCTGTTGTCTGTAAAGTAAGCCTCCTTGACCAGTTCAGGTACCTTGTCAGTCAGGGATGATGTGTAAAACATCCCGAATGGCCTCAATCATTAGCTGCACCCCTTTAGCAAGGGATGCCTCCCCCCGCAGTATATCCCCATCACCGTCACCCATATCAGAGTCGGTATCCGTGTTGACTTGCATTATTTGGGCAAGAGCACGCTTTTGGGGGCATATGCCAGGGGATTTAGATGAGGTAAAGGGAGTTGAATACAACAAAACCTCTACAGATTTTTTAAAAACCTGTGTTTCAGTCTCATAATGAGCTATCCTAGATGAAATCTGGGATATCATACCCTTAATAGAAGCCCCCACTGGGGTTCGGATTCAGACGGCTGAGACAGTATACTGCATTCCTGAGTATATGGAATAGACTCTTCTGGAGAAGATACACACTCTGCAGCACAAGATACAGAGTCCCTAGACATGGTAATGTGAGATATATAGCGTACACACACACACACACACACACACACAGGAAAATGTCAGACAGTTTCCCCGAAGTACCTTCAGAGAGACACAGAGGTAGGGAGCCAGCACACACAGCGCCCCAGTAGACAGTTATAATAATAAATGCCTGGCGCTGAGTGAGTAACCTAAACAGACTACACAGTAATGTGAATAAACACTCTCCCCCCCTTCTATAACCCCATGGTACCGCACAGGATAGCTGGAGTTATGTGGAGGGTCAGCGCTCCCTGTCAGCGTCTCTGTAGTGTGATCTGCAGGGAGAAAATGGCGATGGTGAGTGCTGGATCCGCTCTGAGAATCTCCACCCCCTAAAATGGTGGGTCTTCCCGCATTTATACAGATTATACTGGCCTGAGGTAATGGCGCTAGCAGTAGTACATATGTCCCTGATAGCAATAGTGACCAGTGTAAGGGTGTTTGCGCTGGCCCAGGGCGCACCTCACAGCGCCGCACACTGTACCTCTGAGCCCTCCCACCCTGATTCCATTTCCACCGGCTCCCCACTTGTCGGGGTGCCGGCATCCTACTCACCACCAACGTCTTCTGGCTCTGTTAGGGGGTGGCGGCAGTGCTGCGGGAGCGTGCGGTCGCCTCAGGGGCTTGCGATCGACACCCTCAGGAGCTAAGTGTCCTGTCAGCGGAGATAGGGGCCATTAACCTCAGAGGGTTGGATCCTACTCCCCCCCCTTAGTCCCACAAAGCAGGGAGGCTGTTGCCAGCAGCCTCCCTGTACCTAACTCTTTAAAAAAACTAAAAAAAACTAAAAGAATTCCTAGGAGCTCCCCTAGCTGTGACCTGCTCCACCGGGCACACTTTCTAAACTGAGTCTGGTAGGAGGGGCATAGAGGGAGGAGCCAGCCCACACTATTAAACTCTTAAAGTGCCCATGGCTCCTAGTCCCGTCAATACCCCATGATACTAATGTGGACCCCAGCATCCTCTAGGACATAAGAGAAAAAAAATTAACCTCAAACGAATGGAGAAAACATTTACGTGCTGTAAGGGCGGAAGTTCTCTCTTGCCCTCTCATTATGTCACTTCCAGGTCCTGGTCACGAAGGTAACATATACACAACCTTACAACTTCTGTTCCATGGTTGCATGATATACAATGTCCTCAGCCACTAGATTATCTTGCTACCTGCTTTGACTATTTGTACATTTATTGACTGTAACTACAGATATCTTTTGGACATCTGGACCACCAGAAACCCAGGACCACTCACCGTCCAACACACCCACTCATTCTGATGGTGGTACATATCCATAGGTGGCAAAATGTGGGGAAGGGGGGGCAAGGAAAAATCAACGAGCGAGGCCACAAGTCAGGTTAGCCGCATGGAAGGGGGGGGCGGTTAGGTTTAGGCTGCGGGGGAGGGTTAGGATTAGACTGCATCCCGGGGCGAGTTAGGGTTAGGCTAAGGGGAGGGGGGGTTAGGCTAAGGGGAGGGGGGGTTAGGGTTGGGCACCCACCTCGGAGGGATGGGGGTTAGGCTGCGGGGGGGGAGGGGGGGGTTAGGTTTAGGCAGCAGGGATGGAGGGTTAGGTTTAGGCACCTTCGGGGGGTGAAGGGGGTCGGGTAGGGTTAGGCACCAAGGGGGAAGATTAGGGTTAGGCTGCAGGGAGGGAGGGTTAGGGTTAGGGGGTTGGGGAGAGGGGGTAACACCCCTTACTCACCCCTGTCGGCTTATTAACAATCGGGATCCCAGTGTTGGTATTACGAGCACCGGGATCCCAAGCGCCGGCAAATCATACTGCTTCCGTATAAAGATCACTGAAAATGCTAGAAACAAAAAGCATTAAGATTTATTTGTTCTACTTCGAAAGAAAAAGAATGTAAAACTGAAGACATACTGTACCCAGTCCCGGTCACAGAACTAAACTTATGTACACTCCCACAGATATAATAGTATAGAACTGCAGTTGCAAGCATTGCTTAACCAATAGTATGCCAAGAAGCATCTATTGTTTTATTAAGATTTACTTATATAGCACCTGTGTAATTTTCCCGATGATTTCTAACAGTCCGGTATGTAGCCTATATGAGTGGAGTGTGGGCCCTCCAGGGGCTCATGAGAAAATGCTATAATGCAGCAGCTACTAGAAGAGAAAATACAATCCTTTAAGAACCACAAACTAACAAACTGCAAGTGCGAGACCTACCTAACTACAGCCCCCTGCTCCTTGTAAGAACACACAGATCTGCTGCAATCTCTACACACAGTCACAGCCTGGCATGCATTAGAGGAATAACTGTCCTAATGCAAACCACAAAAGGATTGGCTGATACAAACTAGGCAATGATTGGTCAGATTGGTCACATTAGCAGTACTGTGTGATACTTTGTTCTACAATAATCCACATACTAGCACTGTGTAGCAGCAGCAATGACCGACCGGGTGTAAACTGATTACCCAGCAGCTGATAAACGACTCAGGTTTCCTGTCACAGTTATCTGATATACCATACTGTGACAGAGAATTACTTCACCGCTTTACTGTGCAGCAGGGCTTAAAGTGGTCCAGGAGAGGTGGGGGAACTCATCTCCCCCACGACCCCTCCCCCTTTGCGCACGCCGCAAAAAAGGGTGTGGTCTCATAAGAAATGGGCGTGGCCACACAAAAGCACCCCAAATTCAAAATAATGCCTCACTGTAGCACAATCTTATTCACATTGCCCGCCCCACATACTTACAGAATGCCCCCAATAGTGCTCACCATTAAATAATAAGTAAACAAACACATATATATATATATATATATATATATATAAAACATGTTTCTCCAGCAGCACTCAATAAGGACAAGAGTCGGCTTTAGTGACTAAAGCCGACTCTTGTCCTAAATGTGTGCCGCTGGAGAAACATGTATGCCTAAATAATGATCATATTGATTTTATGAGGAGTGCTGTCTTGGGGAACACACACTGGAAGGCCTCCTCTCTTTCCCCTGCAGAGACTGACCTCAACTGTAGGCCTGCGGTACGGGAGGCTGTAGCATTGGCATGGCATGGCGCATGTCGGCACACGAGGAGAGAGTGCAGACAGGTGGAGAGGGAGGGCATGCGGTGTGACGTCATCATGTAACATCATGGGACGAGTCCAGGAGGGTGATTCAAGTGCGTGGCCGCCGACGAGGAAAGAAAGCACACTCACTCGCATGACCTGACAGCGAGAGCAGCAGGAGAGGGGCACAGGAATGTGCAGCAATCAATGTAGGGCACGCGTGGGGGGTGCCTGTGCGCACCAGTCACCCCCCGTGCGCACACCTATGATCCTATGCATGTGTGCTGGGGGACAGTGGAATCACGGGCTCCGGCGGTCCCATTGCGCTGTGCTGCGGGGAAACAGACTCGCTGGTCCCAGTATCTGTATAGGGGAAGAAGGGGCTGCTCTTTTGAATCTAGCGCCGATTGCGCACCAATCACGTATCGCAGACTGTTAGCCAATGAGTAGCTGCCACTAGGCAGCTTCTCATTGTCTGGCGGTTCACGAGCCGTGATTGGCTCACGCCAGCTTTTGAAATAGCTGCCCCTTCTTTTTATTGGTTCTGCAGCCGGTCCGCGAGCCAGGATTGGCTGGCGGACGCTGCAAACTTTACAATGCAGCCGGGACCTGATGCTGTGGCCGGACGGAGGTGGAACTGGTTCCGCCTGCAATTAGAGGTGACGGAACGCAGCCCACTTTAACCACTGACTACTACCTATAGTGGGCTGTGCAGTATTGATCCCACAGGAAGATGACACGGTATGCACCCGGCGGGATGTGGAGGGACCTGCTGCTTTCCTATTGCACTGCCCACCAGCTTAATTCCTAATCGTGTATGCTGTAATCCAGCAAAAATTCTGCATACTATTATCACTCAAACACATGGGGGAACATAGGGTGTATATCTATCCCAGCCAGCAGTGGCTATGAGGTAAGGCCAGTGTATATACTATATGTGGTAGTAGTGACAGAGGTGGGGTGTCTGCAATTTTGAGCATTGTAATGACTACATGTGTCCCTTGCAGCATGCTGGCGTCTGTGCAGCGCAGTTCCCATGTGGCAGGAGGTATGCGCCCGTAGGTCAGGCGGCTTGGCTGCGCTGCTGGAATGGTGGCACTGGTCCAGAGGGCCAAAGAGAGTGGAGAGCGCCGGCCGCGTGTACTCCCAGTTCTGGGAAAGCCGCGGAGAAGCTGCAGCTACAGTACCTCTGCCCCCTCCTTAGTACAAGATACGGGGCATCAGACGTCACCGGGCGCGGGTGGCAGCTGCGGTCAGGCGAGTCAGGGGAACGGAGAGCCAGCTTTTCCCTGGCTGCGCATAGGCTGTTACATGGATCCCGACACCTGCTGCATCCAAGACCGGAGGTGCGACCTCTAGTGATCAGTGTAGAGATGTAGTGGGCGGGCGGAGGCGGGGCAGCCATTGACAAGCCTGAAAGGCTTGCTATGATCCTCTTATGATCGTCCTTAAGTGCTGCTGTGGCCGGGTAAGGTGGGCGGGAGGAGGCGGAACTAGTTCCGCCTTCAGTTTTAAGTGACGGAACGCAGTTCCGCCCCGTTCCGGCCCACTTTAACCCCTGCTGTGCAGGGCACATATAGCATCTACCATTGCAGGGCTGCTGTGCCCAGTTCCTGCCACATCAGCTCTTCCTTATACTGTTACTGCAGTTTTACTTTTCTCTAGAAGTTTTTTTTTTATTTCGGGCCTATACTAGGGCCTAATCCATGTTGTACACAATGGGGATGATTTTTCAAGGGAGCGATTATCAGCAGCGATCGCACTGCGCACGCGCCAAGGTACATTTGCAATCACGCTCACAGTGACATTTTATGGCGCCAGCGTTGCTACTGCCGTGGCCAGTCTGCATAGCCATAGGTCAACCCTAGGAGTCGATGTTCCTTATTATTGCATTGGTGCTGCATATGAGTGCGCAATTGCTCCTATGGACTTCTTCCTTCTTGGGCGGGATGATTAGCAGTTCCATGGGTGTGGATCACAGGGTTGAGAGTAACTAGGTCGACAGTTCGACATTAGATCGACATGGACAAGGTCGGCATGGAAAAAGGTTGACATGAGTTTCACTTTTTTTTTTTGCTGTCCTTTTTCTCGTAAAGTGACCGGGAACCCCAATTAGTGCACCGTGTCCCCTCGCATGGTTAGCTTCGCTCACCATGCTTCGGACAAGGGCCCTCATTCCGTGTTGATCGCACGGGCTGCGAAAAGCAACAATACTCCGCCTATGGGGGTGGGTTTTTCCCCATAGCAAGGCTGCGTTCGCCTTTTGCAGCCCTGCTATGGGGAATAAATTTGTGCAGTTTGTAAGTAGGTCTAGACTTACCACCTGCAACGTTTTCAGCCTGTTCGGTCCTGGCTCTGACGTCAAATACCCGTCATGGACACGCCTGCGTTTCTTCAAACGCACATATATCTATAAAAACACCTTAATGGTCTCTATAACGAGGTCTTGCTTTTCAATATTTAAGAACAGTCTTTGAAAAAGATACCTTTGATAAAGTCACGTGGAGCGTGACGAAACGCGTTAGTATTACACCTCTAATACACCTGCTGAGGTCTCTCTCTGAATCCACAAGCACTGATCCATCTGATCTCCTCCTGACAGGTTTCTTTCCATCGACTGCGGTAGTGCCTTACCCCGCTCCCGGCCAGATAGCAACATTGGCGGCTTGATTCTCTTTTTTTCCTCCCGCTGCTGAGCGCCCGTGGGCATTGCAGGACTTGGACCGAGGACGCTCGGTTCAAACACCAGCCCACACAGAGAGGTAATAACAAGCATCTATGACTGAACCCGGTGAGACTGATTAATTGAAAACTTAGGGGCGGTTATAATCACATACCAACCACTACCCCCACCACAAGCATTCAGTGACTGTGGATCTTTTTCAAAGACTGTTCTTAAATATTGAAAAGCAAGACCTCGTTATAGAGACCATTAAGGTGTTTTTATAGATATATGTATGTTTGTTCATAATCAGTTGTCTTTTAACCTTCTTCATGGTTAATAAATTAGTTTGTTTATAACGGCTCTCATCTTTTTATTTTTCTCCTGAGACACAGTGCAGCCGTTTGTTAGCCCTTTATTCCTATTATCACGTTCACAAATTGTGCACGGCAGCGCAGTCTCTCAAGAGCTTCTTTTACTTCATTTATAGTCATTTATTCTCTGTAGGCGCTGACAGCAGTATTTTAGTTTTTCTTTGTTTCTTCAAACACGCCTGCGTTTTTCTTACCACTCCCTGAAAACGGCTCCAGACGCTGTGTTGCCGCCCAGGAGCGCCCACTGCCAGTCAATATTCAAGCGATCGCTTTCTTCTTTCCCTTCATTGTTACCCGGCAATGCGCGTGCGCATTACGGCCCCCGCACCTGTGCAGTAGTGACCCGGTCGCAGCTGTGCGAACGAAAGCACGCTGCGATCGGGTCGGAATGACCCCCAAGGTGCCTCACTGTGCTCGACACAGGTTACCATTCCCAATTGTAGTCCACGTGGATCATAAAGTATAAAAAAGTTATAAAATTAATTTTTTTTTAGAAAAACTCACGTCGAAATTTTTACATGCCGGCCATGACCATGTCGACCTAATGTATGTCAAACAATAGTGGTCGACCTAAGTGTTGTCGACCTAAAGACCGGTTACCCAGTTCCATAACCAAGAAAAATGCAGCTGTGTAGGTATTTGTATGCAAACATACACTAGTCCCTAACAATAATAATCTGCAGATTTGTGTATGTAGCAAGTAAAATACAGGGGGACCAAGTAAAAAAATTGGTCTCCGATGACATGGGCGCAAGCTTACAGTCCATCCGGAAAGTATTCACAGCGCTTAATTTTTTTCCATATTTTGTTATGTTGCAGCCTTATTCCAAAATAGAATTAATTTCTTCCCTCAAAATTCTACACACAATACCCCATAATGACGTGATTTTTTTTTTAGATTTTTGCTAATTTATTAAAAATAAAAAAACTGAGAAATCACATGTACATAAGTATTCACAGCCTTTGCTCAATACTTTGTTGATGCACCTTTGGCAGCAATTACAGCCTCAAGTCTTTTTGAATATGATACCACAAGCTTGGCACACCTATCTTTTGGCACTTTCGCCCATTCCTTTTTGCAGCACTTCTCAAGCTCTATCAGGTTGGATGGGAAGCGTTGGTGCACAGCCATTTTCAGATCTCTCCAGAGATGTTCAATTGGATTCAAGTCTGGGCTCTGGCTGGGCCACTCAAGGACATTCACAGAGTTGTCCTGAAGGCACTCCTTTGATATCTTGGCTGTGTGCTTAAGGTCGTTGTCCTGCTGAAAGATGAACCGTTGCCCCAGTGTGAGGTCAAGAGCGCTCTGGAATAGACTTTCATCCAGGATGTCTCTGTACATTGCTGCATTCATCTTTCCAACTATCCTGACTAGTCTCCCAGTTCATGCAGCTGAAAAACATCCCCACAGCATGATGCTGCCACCACCATGCTTCACTGTAGGGATGATATTGGTTACCTGTATTCTACCGCATTCAATATAAAATACTTTTACTCACACACAAGGCCATTAACCAAACTACACCAACATACATCACTTCGCTTATCTCAAAATATCTCCCAACCCGACCTCTTCGCTCTTCACAAGACCTGCGTCTCTCATCCACACTCATTACTCGCTCCCACTCACGATTGCAGGACTTTCATCGGGCTGCACCCACTCTGTGGAATGCCCTACCGGCTACCACGCACAATAAGACTCTCCTCTGGTCTCCAAACCTTCAAGCATTCCCTGAAAACTCACCTCTTTAGGCAAGCGTATCAAATTCCAGAACCGCCCACATAACTTTCATAAACCTTCCTATCAAATTGCATCCACTCTGCACAGTCTACACATATCCTCACATGTCTTCTCATTCTTCACTTTCCCTTCCTCTCGAAACCGGTTCACCATTGCTGTATGACCATATCATACAGCCCACCAAGAACCTTTGCAATCTGGCGGACAACTATGCAATAGATAGCACCTTTCCTTGTGTATCCGTGCCTATTTCCCTATAGATTGTAAGCTTGCGAGCAGGGCCTTCCTACCTCTATGACTGTTTGTTATCACCCAGTTTGTTATATCATTGTTATTTCCAATTGTAAAGCGCAACGGAATTTGCTGCGCTATATAAGAAACTGTTAATAAATTAATAATAAAATAAATATTAGCCTGGTGATGAGCGGTGCCTGGTTTCCTCCAAACATGACGCCTGGCATTCACGCCAGAGTTCAATCTTTGTCTCATCAGACCAGAGAATTTTTTTTCTCATGGTCTGAGAGTCCTTTAGTTTTCGTTAAAGCTGCCCGTACAGCGAAACGTGCACGTCGGCATTTCAGGGGCACACCACACTCCATATATAATAATGCAATGTTGTATAATGTGTTAACACACCAATGTTTATTTAATGTGCATTGATACTGCTACTACTAGAATTAGTCAAACCAGCAGTCTGTTTACAAGAGTCACAGAATCTAGTGTGGATCACTATAAGGGGAATTACCTAGGTTGAAACCCACATAGGAAGTAATCACTTTACTGATATTAATCCGCTGCTGACTCAATGTGGTGTGGTATGCTGTGCAAACATACCTATATTTTGCTATTCAGCATTTGTATTGCTACCATTAGAGCCACGACAGTCAGAAACAGCAGACTACCTATAAGATTTGCATAACCCAGTAAAGGGTATCATAGCCTATTGCAAGGGGTACATCTAGGTTTTAAACCCATACTAGAAAATATAACAGTGACCATATTTACCCGTAGCTGATCAAGATAATTTCCCATCATAAGTATAGGAGTATGATATGTTAAGGTCCACTCTCCTACTACTTTTCCACACAGTCTGGTGTTATTAATAACCAGAGACTCCTGCATGAGTTATACTTCAACTGATACACTGTAGACCTGGCAGTCTTCTTTAGGAGTTGCCATTGCAACAATTGTTACCTTTTTTCTATTAAAAGCACAAGGTCAAAGTGAAACATTCTCTTGGTATAAGTTAACAGATAGTGCAGATTGTAGCATCGATCTGAACATCATTCGATACCAATAATATATTAAGTATAGCTTTATTTTATTTATTACGGAATAAATACAAGAGTGACACGTAATACCAACATATATATGAATTAATTCCTGCATCTTCCTGGATTATTTTAATTCAGAGTGAACATTGTTTGTGGTATCTATATAAGCATTAACACCCCTAAAGTGATCTATCTCTTTGTCAATTAACTGCCATAAAGATATCCATCTGACTGACTCAGACACAGCATAGGAATAACAAGTGCCATTATGAAGCACATGAATTAATCTTGGTACCCTCTTGACTCATTAATTTCCAAGAAAGTGTAGATAATAATACCAATACAACTGTAGCACACTCATACATTTTTCCAATTTTTTGTGTGGAATTAGATTCAATTGAAGTTATTATTTGGACCAAAAATGCCTATTCCAATTAGTGTGTAGCATGACAATTGCTGAACACGATTGACGCACAGATACTCACACCTCTATGAGGATTAAGATACAGTAGAGGTATATTCAGGCATGAATTAAGAACAACTTTTTAGGAATTATCCAGCACAAATGGTACACAATTAAAATACACAACTGCAGGAGTTATTGTGGTGTTGCCCCTTTTTAAGAATCTCTTTCACACATTTATTTCATTCTTTATCACCTATTTGTTTGTATGTGTCATATTTTAACCGCTATATTTTGCTGTATGTGTCCTATTTAAAGGGACCTTCTCTATATTAAAGTAAGCAATAAAAGCTACGTTTTATTACATTAAGTAACTCATCAAATTTATTTTGTGCACCCAACTTAACAACCGTCTTCTAGTCCTTTTTTTGTGCTGTTCTATAGTTTGGTTACATTAGGGTCGCACCCCCAGAGAGGAAAAAGGTCTACTCTAGACACACGAATATTGGGGATGTTCTAGGTTTTCCTATATATAAGAATTTGTCATATCCTTGATTCCTTACAAGTGTGCAGATGTACTTCTCCCAATTTGTTTGACTAGCACTCTACCATACAGGCCTGATTGGTGGATTGCTACAGAGATGGTTGTCCTTCTGGAAGGTTCTCCTCTCTCCACAGAGATATGCTGTAGCTCTGACAGAGAGACCATCAGGTTCTTGGTCACTTCCCTGCCTAGGGCCCTTCTCCCCCAATTGCTCGGTTTAGACGGCCAGCTAGTTCTAGGAAGAGTCCTGGTGGTTCCAAACTTCTTCCATTTATGGATGACGGAGGCCACTGTGCTCATTGATACCTTCAAAGCAGCATATATTTTTCTGTACCCTTCCCCAGATTTGTGCCTCGAAACAATCCTGTCTCAGAGGTCTATAGACAATTCCTTTGACTTCATGCTTGGTTTGTGCTCAGATATGCACTGTCAAGTGTGGGACCTTATATAAACAGGTGTGTGCCTTTCCAAATCATGTCCAATCAACTGAATTTACCACAGGTGGACTCCAATTAAGCTGTAGGACAACTTATAGGACAGGCACTTGATTTTAGTCTGTTGCATAGTTCAATGTTCAGCCCACTGGAAAACCCTTAAAACTTAAGGGGTCCTGCACCAATGTCACAACTTTCAATAATACTGCTGCTCCCCTTTCGAGTTAATCCTGGAATCCCACAGGACTTGTAGAATCTGCTAACAATAGAAAGATTTTAGTGCATAAAAGTATTTATTTTTAGGACAAGCAATAACAAACACTGGTTTAAAAATGGATAGCCTCGTACCCTGTAGGTTTGCTCTGTGGGCTGGCTACCACTTGGTTTGGTTTTTAATATCCCTGGCAACCTCCTCACTCGCCTCCGTTACCTCTGGGTACACATCCCGCACTGCAAGCCGCCATCAGGTACCACTCTCCAGAGCTGCTGTCGGAAGCCGCAGCATGCCGGGACCATGCTGGATGAACCGGGGAGCTGCAGGAAGAAGCCGGAACCTCACTCAAATCACGTCTGGCCTCGCCGAAACCGGATGGTGGCGGGAGAACCAAACTTGGACCCATTTAAGGCAGGGTAAGTACACCACAAGGTCATGTTGGTATATCTTTTTTTCACAGCACTGCACCTTGATAAAAATGTCCATAGGACGTTGAAACGTCGGTGATACTGGATATGCTGTTCTTTTTGTAACTACAGATCTTAATACATTTGATGATTTGAAAAAGTCTGGTGAGTGCCGCCTGGTTCTTGAATTGCTATGGGGGACATGCATGCAAAGTATTCCCCAGAGAACCCAGCTAAGTGTACATGATTGAAGGAGGGCACACTGTTGCTTGTCTATTGACAGAGAGTGCCATTAAGAAAAGTATTGGAGTGTATATATATATATATATATATATATACACACACTGCTCAAAAAAATAAAGGGAACACTTAAACAACACAATGTAACTCCAAGTCAATCACACTTCTGTGAAATCAAACTGTCCACTTAGGAAGCAACACTGATTGACAATCAATTTCACATGCTGTTGTGAAAATGGAATAGACAACAGGTGGAAATTATAGGCAATTAGCAAGACACCCCCAATAAAGTAGTTGTTCTGCAGGTGGTGACCACAGATCACTTCTCAGCTCCCATGCTTTCTGGCTGATGTTTTGGTCACTTTTGAAAGCTGGCGGTGCTTTCACTCTAGTGGTAGCATGAGACGGAGTCTACAACCTACACAAGTGGCTCAGGTAGTGCAGCTCATCCAGGATGGCACATCAATGCGAGCTGTGGCAAGAAGGTTTGCTGTGTCTGTCAGCGTAGTGTCCAGAGCATGGAGGCGCTACCAGGAGACAGGCCAGTACATCAGGAGACGTGGAGGAGGCCGTAGGAGGGCAACAACCCAACAGCAGGACTGCTACCTCCGCCTTTGTGCAAGGAGGAACAGGAGGAGCACTGCCAGAGCCCTGCAAAATGACCTCCAGCAAGCCACAAATGTGCATGTGTTTACTCAAACGATCAGAAACAGACTCCATGATGGTGGTATGAGGGCCCGACGTCCACAGGTGGGGGTTGTGCTTACAGCCGAACACTGTGCAGGACGTTTGGCATTTGCCAGAGAACACCAAGATTGGCAAATTCGCCACTGGCGCCCTTTGCTCTTCACAGATGAAAGCAGGTTCTCACTGAGCACATGTGACAGACGTAACAGAGTCTGGAGACGCCAAGGAGAACATTCTGCTGCCTGCAACATCCTCCAGCATGACTGGTTTGGCAGTGGGTCAGTAATGGTGTGAGGTGGCATTTCTTTGGGGGGCCGCACAGCCCTACATGTGCTCGCCAGAGGTAGCCTGACTGCCATTAGGTACTGAGATGAGATCCTCAGACCCCTTGTGAGACCATATGCTGGTGCGGTTGGCCCTGGGTTCCTCCTAATGCAACACAATGCTAGACATCATGTGGCTGGAGTGTGTCAGCAGTTCCTGCAAGACGAAGGCATTGATGCTATGGACTGGCCCGCCTGTTCCCCAGACCTGAATCCAATTGAGCACATCTGGGACATCATGTCTCGTTCCATCCACCAACGCCACGTTGCACCACAGACTGTCCAGGAGTTGGCGGATGCTTTAGTCCAGGTCTGGGAGGAGATCCCTCAGGAGACCATCCGCCACCTCATCAGGAGCATGCCCAGGCATTGTAGGGAGGTCATACAGGCACGTGGAGGCCACACACACTACTGAGCCTCATTTTGACTTGTTTTAAGGACATTACATCAAAGTTGGATCAGCCTGTAGTGTGTTTTTCCACTTTAATTTTGAGTGTGACTCCAAATCCAGACCTCCATAAATTTGAAAAAGTGCATAATGAGCAGGAGACCAATTGATGACACCAAGCATAGAAGGCATAATGGTATGTAAATACTCGTCCATGTAGTCAGAACATGGGAGACAAGTTGGTCATCCTGCAGGTGCATCCGGTTCAACAGCCGTTTCGGTGTTCTCCTGACACCTTAATCATGATTGCACCTTATGAAAATGACTGTTCCTGACTTCTCCAGTGGCACCCCTGCTCCGTGCCTGAATTGCATCACCATAAATCCGTGGAGTTCAGATTCGCCATCTCAGGATGCCACAGCCTGAACTGCGGTGCAGTAACTGCAGGGAAGCTCAGTGCTTCCCTGCTATCTGCCCGGCACATGGCGCTAGCTCTGCCCCGTGAACTCCCAGCAGCCCCTGCAGCCTCCCATGACCCATACCTCCCAACTTTTGGCTGCCATGAAGAGGAACATCTGCGCGCGCAGCGCTCGCCCCGAAAATGGGGCGTGGTCTATCGAAAAGGGGGCATGCTTTTCGTCACTGAGGGAGCATTCCCAACGCTCCGTGAGCTGCTGGCATGCCCCTTCTCCTCCTGTCTCCACTGAATAGACGCTGTGCGCATGCGCACAGCGTCTATTCACCGTTGCTCTGCTAAGCAGAGCAGCGAGTGCAGGAGCTTCCCAACTGCCCCCCACACCGCGGGACACTGTGGCCTGCGGTGTGGGACAGCGGGACAGTCCCAAAACAACGGGACTGTCCGCGAAAATCGGGACAGTTGGGAAGTATGCATGACCTCAGACGGCGGTGCATGCGCAGAAAGGACCCGCTGGCCGACTCCAATCACTGCAGAGGGTACCGCCGGAGAATACCTCACCTCTGGAGCCCAGGATACAGGATTGCATCGTTGAAGAGGTGAGTATACGTGAGTTGCTATCTACCAAAGCTATATATTGCATCAAACTGATACGTGATAGTGGTAAGTAACAATTCATGTTTCGTTTTGTACATGAATAGACCCCAAAGTACCAACTAACTAGCTTCTGTCATTTTTCGAACACAGCCTGTAACTTGGCACTTTAGAGCTGATTGGCTGGTACTGTATCTCTTTCTACTTTATCTCTCTCCAAGCTTTGATAAATCCCCCCCAAGTTTCTACAGTACTTTATGTTACTTTTCTTAATGACCTGGCTCGATCACTTCTGTAACATTACTCTGAAATTGTACTGTACGTTTAAGGGAAGATATATAACTCCTCCATCCCGCAGTTTGCAACCACAGTGATAAAGAATTCTATGTGGATAGATTAGGTAACAATAAATCAGAAACAGCATGAAGTCACATTAAGGAAATGTAACAGCTGAAAGAACTACATAGCGATGTCTGGAAGAGTCTCGCCAGTGCTAATCTCGCGCTTTAAGATATCATGGCTATAAATGAATACTCATAAAAAAAAATGCACTACAGTTATACATCAACGTTTGAAAGAAACGCTGCCCAACTTTCATTGTTGGTGGCATCACACATGTGCAGCTAGTGCTTTTCTAGCTTCCAAAGCGCTGATGCCCAATTTTTGTAGTGATTTTATTGCTTTACAGTCATAGCTGGTAATGCTTGTCTGAAAGGTCCTACCAGGGCCAAAGGTAATATTTCAATTTGAAGGCAGTAAATGTGATTTTAAAAGTTCAAGTTTTGTTTAAAAAAAAAAAAAAGAAAAGGAAAAAAAAAAGGATATAAATATCTTTTCTCCAGTGGCAGTTGTAGCACTGTTCCAGACTCACTGGCAGTTGGTGTGGCTCCCCTGTTTGAATCTTGGACTGCGCTGCAACTGCAAAAGAGATATTTATCACTTTTATTTTTTTGAATAACACAAAATGTTTTATATAAGAACTGACCCTGAAAATAAGGGACAGTTGGAAATTATGACATCCCCCTTTTACAGAGACAATAGGATTTTGGTACTTACCAGATAAATCCTTTTCTTTGAATCCATAGGGGGCACTGGAGTACTCTTGGGATATGGACGGTTCCACTGGAACTAGGCACTGAACAGTTAAACTTTGACTATACCTCCCCTCCATATCCCAGAGTACCTCAGTGTCTTTTACTGAGCCTAACTTGAGCTATAGAGGTTGACAATGGGGAAATACATATAACAAAACTGGACAACAATAAAGTTGACACCAACAAAAAAAAATGACAACTAACAGTTGACACCAACCCGACAGAATTTCTAATTTGAAACAATCGGTAAGAGTGTGTTACCATAATATTCCCTGCACTTACCACAACCAGGTAATAACTGCTCTGGGTGGGCGTCCAGTGCCCCCTATGGATTCAAAGAAAAGGATTTATCTGGTAAGTGCCAAAATCCTATTTTCTTTTTCATCCACTAGGGGTCACTGGAGTACTCTTGGGACGTACCAAAGTTTCCCCCGTGGGCGGGAGAGCTATTTGGCACTTGTAACACTAAACGACCAAAGCTAGATGCTGATGCCGCAAAAGTATCAAACTTATAAAAGCGCACAAACGTGTGCACTGATGACCATGTAGCCACCCGGCAAAGCTGTGTCGTAGAGGCTCCACGACCAGCTGCCCATGAAGTTCCAACAGAACGTGTGGAATGAGCTGTTACCGATGTAGGCGGCTGTAATCTAGCCTGAAGATAAGCCTGACGTATGGTCAGTTTTATCCATCTGGATAGGGTCTGCTTAGAGGCTGGCCAACCCATCTTGGCAGCATCATAGAGAACAAACAACGTATCCGTCTTATGAAGTGTAGACGTTCGAGACACATAAACGCGTAAAGCGCGTACCACATCCAGAGTTTCAGAATGTCCTAATAACACAGGAACTACTATTGGTTGGTTGATGTGAAAAGATGACACTACTTTTGGTAAGAAAGCGGGATTCGTCCGAAGTTCCGCTCTGTCATCATGAAACACCAAATATGGTGGCTTGCATGACAAGGCACCCAAATCTGAAACTCGCCTTGCCGAAGCCAAGGCTAGAAGAAAAATTGTTTTCCAAGTGAGAAATTTAAATCGTCTTTGAAAGTAAATTGACAAAGCAGATATCTGCACTTTTAGTGTGGATAAACGTAGACCTCCATCTAATCCCATCTGTAGAAATAACAAAAGACGGGATAACTTGAAAGATGAAGTTGGAAACTTCCTAGCTTCACACCAACCTATATAGGCACACCAAATTCTATAACAATGAGCTGCCGTAACCGGCTTCCTAGCTCGTAACATGGTTGGAATGACTGATTCTGGAATGCCCTCTTTTCTTAAGAGGGCTGTCTCAACAGCCACCCCGTCAAACGCAGCCGCGCTAAATCGGGGTAAAGAAACGGACCCTGTTGTAACAGGTCCGGACGTAGTGGGAGCGGCCAAGGATCATCTGCGAGTAATCCGCGAAGATCCGAAAACCAAGCTCTCCGTGGCCAATGAGGCGCCACTAGTATGACTGTGACGAACTCTCTTTTGATCCGTTTTAGCAATAGAGGGAGCAGCGGAAACGGTGGAAACAGATATACTAGACTGTATGGCCACCTGACTGTGAGAGCATCCACCGCCACTGCCTCTGGATCTCTCATTCTGGATACATACTGGGGCGTTTGATGATTGTGGCGAGATGCCATCAAGTCCACCTGCGGGTAACCCCACCTCTGGACCAGCATGAGAAATACGTCTGGATTTAATGCCCATTCTCCTGGATGGAAATCCCGACGACTGAGATAATCCGCCTCCCAGTTGTCCACTCCCGGAATGAATACTGCCGACAATATCACTTGGTGATACTCGGCCCAATTGAGGATTCGAGTTACTTCCCGCATTGCCATGCGGCTTCTCGTTCCGCCTTGTTTGTTGATGTATGCGACCGCCGTCGCATTGTCTGATTGCACCTGGACTGCCTGAGCCTGCAGCATGTGCACTGCCTGTCGTAACGCATTGTAAATTGCCCGGAGTTCCAGGACATTTATAGACAGCAATCTTTCGTGATCCGCCCAGAGACCCTGGAGCTGAAGATTCTGAACTACAGCTCCCCAACCTCTGAGACTTGCGTCTGCCATGAGAATTATCCAATTCCAGGTGCTGCACTGTTTTCCTGCGGTTAGATTCTGTACCCTGAGCCACCAGAGTAGAGACACTCTGGTCCTTGGAGACAACCTTACCCTGTGGTGAATCTGTAAGTGCGAGCCCGACCACTGTGCGAGAACATCTAGTTGAAAAGGACGTGAGTGAAACCTTCTGAACTGAAGTGCTTCGAAAGCCGCCACCATTGTGCCTAAGAGGCGAATGCACAAATGAACCGAGACTGTGCATGGCTTGAGCACTAATTGTACCAGATGACGAATGACCTGTACTTTCTGTTCGGGTAGGTAGATCCTTTGGTCTACCGTATCGAGAATCATACCTAGGAATTGAAGTCGTTGGGACGGAACTAGATGTGATTTCTTGAAGTTGACAATCCAACCGTGGTGAACCAGTACATTGTATGTCAGCAATGCCTGTTGAAGGAGGATTTGTTGAGACGGAGCTTTGATGAGTAGATCGTCCAAGTATGGAACTATTATCATTCCTAGAGATCTGAGATGAGCTATCATCACAGACATCACCTTGGTGAATACCCGAGGCGCTGACGAGAGGCCAAACGGTAGAGCCTGAAACTGGTAATGGTTCTGTCGTATTGCAAACCGCAAAAACCTTTGATGAGGAGGCCAAATCGGAATGTGTAAGTACGCATCCTTGAGATCCAGCGCAATCATAAACTCCTGTGGCTCTAGACCTGCAATTACTGATCGTAGAGATTCCATTTTGAATCTGTAGTAAGTGATGTACTGGTTGAGGCCCTTTAAGTTCAATATTGGCCTGACCGAGCCATCCGGCTTCGGTACCACAAACAGACTGGAATAATAACCCTGACCCTGTTGGTGCACAGGGACCGGAACCAAAACTGCTGCGTCCAGCAGAGACTGAATGGCAGTCTGCAGAATCGCCCTCTTGTCGTCAGACAGAGGCAGTCCTGTCCCGAAAAACCGCATTGGCGGGAGACAGTCGAACTCTATTTTGTAACCTGTTAAAACTAGATTGCGGATCCACCCATCTGTGGACGTCTGAAGCCACGCCAACTGGAATGACTGAAGACGTGCTCCTACAATAGGAGAACCGAGATGGGCTGGGAGCCCGTCATGCCACTGGCTTACCGGTGACTTTAGTGTCCTGACGAGTGGTATTGGCTCGTTGGAAACTACGTCCCCGACCTCGTCTACCTGGTGTGGCCGTTCCCCTGCCACGCCCGCGAAAGGACTGAGGTGTAAAAGATTTGAACGCCGGTCCAGAATATCTTTTTCTAGGCACTGTTGGAGGAAATGGTAAGAAAACCGACTTCCCTCCCGTGGCCTCAGAAATCCATTTGTCCAATTCAGGACCGAATAACTTCTCGCCCTCATAAGGTATTGCTTCTATTCCTTTTTTGACCTCTGTCTCCGCTCGCCAAGAACGTAGCCAGAGCGCACGTCGTGCTGTGACTAGTGATGATGAAAGGCGAGAAGTGAGCTGACAGACGTCAGTAGAAGCTGTACATAAATAGTCAGCCGCTTCCCAGATTTGATCAGCGAGAAGTATAAGATGATCATCAGTTAAGGCAGATCTGAGTTCTGTTATCCATACCATTAGAGCTTTAGTTACCCAAATGCCACTCAACCCAGGTCTAAGCAGCACTCCTGCCGCTGTATACATGGACTTCAGCATAACCTTTATTTTACGGTCCGAAGGGTCCTTGAGTGTAGTTGCAGCTGGTACTGGTATGGTTAATTTCTTTGTAAGTTTAGACACAGATGAATCCACCAACGGCGGATTCTCCCATGTAGCTGTCATAGAATCTGGAAACGGATAGCTAGACCTAAATCTGTGAGGTACAGAAAACCGTTTATCCGGATTCTTCCTTGTTTCTAGTAACATTTTATTAAGAGATTCTGACACAGGAAAACAAATTGGAATTCTCTGTCGTTTAGTAAAAACGACCTCATCATTTGTCAGAGGCTCCTCAGTTTCTGTAAAATTCAGAGACTGACGCACTGCTCTGATGAGATTATCAATACCCGGCCTGTCAAAATCGTCACCATCTGACTGCTGGACTACTTCGCCCTCCTCACCCACATCTTGTACAGTGAGGTCTGGTGAAGAATCATCAGACAGTAACATAGCAGAAACCGGTAGTTTATAAGAAAAATGAAACTTATCCCCTTTAGTCAAAGAGGATCTCCTTTGGTAAGGCTGAGACCCCTCAGGAAGTTCTAGCGGTCTCACCCTAGATTCAGATCTTGCCGCCTCTCGCTCCTGCCGAGAGGCGGCCAACTCTGATTGCAAACCAGCTAAAACATCTGCTAATATAGCCCATGGCGGGTCCGGGGTAGAAACTGGATTTGGAACCGGAGCAGGAGTTGTATTTGTTTCGGAATTTACCACACATACTTTACATGTGGTAAATCCGTCAGGTAATACACCCTTACAGACATTGCAGAAAAACTGCTTCTTAGACTTTGCTGGTGTCTTACTCATTATGTAAATAATAATAAAAGAAAAACAAAGACAAGAGAGAGAAAACCTGTGCGACTCAGTAAATAGTACTAAGGTGTCTCTATATATCTGGCCAAGTGTGCCAGTAATATGCCTGATCCCAAAATCCCCCTAATACCCCTGCGCCTTCAATGGTGGAGAGATGTATTACAGGAAAATCTGGAGAGAAACAGGGACCGGAACCAAAACTGCTGCGTCCAGCAGAGACTGAATGGCAGTCTGCAGAATCGCCCTCTTGTCGTCAGACAGAGGCAGTCCTGTCCCGAAAAACCGCATTGGCGGGAGACAGTCGAACTCTATTTTGTAACCTGTTAAAACTAGATTGCGGATCCACCCATCTGTGGACGTCTGAAGCCACGCCAACTGGAATGACTGAAGACGTGCTCCTACAATAGGAGAACCGAGATGGGCTGGGAGCCCGTCATGCCACTGGCTTACCGGTGACTTTAGTATCCTGACGAGTGGTATTGGCTCGTTGGAAACTACGTCCCCGACCTCGTCTACCTGGTGTGGCCGTTCCCCTGCCACGCCCGCGAAAGGACTGAGGTGTAAAAGATTTGAACGCCGGTCCAGAATATCTTTTTCTAGGCACTGTTGGAGGAAATGGTAAGAAAACCGACTTCCCTCCCGTGGCCTCAGAAATCCATTTGTCCAATTCAGGACCGAATAACTTCTCGCCCTCATAAGGTATTGCTTCTATTCCTTTTTTGACCTCTGTCTCCGCTCGCCAAGAACGTAGCCAGAGCGCACGTCGTGCTGTGACTAGTGATGATGAAAGGCGAGAAGTGAGCTGACAGACGTCAGTAGAAGCTGTACATAAATAGTCAGCCGCTTCCCAGATTTGATCAGCGAGAAGTATAAGATGATCATCAGTTAAGGCAGATCTGAGTTCTGTTATCCATACCATTAGAGCTTTAGTTACCCAAATGCCACTCAACCCAGGTCTAAGCAGCACTCCTGCCGCTGTATACATGGACTTCAGCATAACCTTTATTTTACGGTCCGAAGGGTCCTTGAGTGTAGTTGCAGCTGGTACTGGTATGGTTAATTTCTTTGTAAGTTTAGACACAGATGAATCCACCAACGGCGGATTCTCCCATGTAGCTGTCATAGAATCTGGAAACGGATAGCTAGACCTAAATCTGTGAGGTACAGAAAACCGTTTATCCGGATTCTTCCTTGTTTCTAGTAACATTTTATTAAGAGATTCTGACACAGGAAAACAAATTGGAATTCTCTGTCGTTTAGTAAAAACGACCTCATCATTTGTCAGAGGCTCCTCAGTTTCTGTAAAATTCAGAGACTGACGCACTGCTCTGATGAGATTATCAATACCCGGCCTGTCAAAATCGTCACCATCTGACTGCTGGACTACTTCGCCCTCCTCACCCACATCTTGTACAGTGAGGTCTGGTGAAGAATCATCAGACAGTAACATAGCAGAAACCGGTAGTTTATAAGAAAAATGAAACTTATCCCCTTTAGTCAAAGAGGATCTCCTTTGGTAAGGCTGAGACCCCTCAGGAAGTTCTAGCGGTCTCACCCTAGATTCAGATCTTGCCGCCTCTCGCTCCTGCCGAGAGGCGGCCAACTCTGATTGCAAACCAGCTAAAACATCTGCTAATATAGCCCATGGCGGGTCCGGGGTAGAAACTGGATTTGGAACCGGAGCAGGAGTTGTATTTGTTTCGGAATTTACCACACATACTTTACATGTGGTAAATCCGTCAGGTAATACACCCTTACAGACATTGCAGAAAAACTGCTTCTTAGACTTTGCTGGTGTCTTACTCATTATGTAAATAATAATAAAAGAAAAACAAAGACAAGAGAGAGAAAACCTGTGCGACTCAGTAAATAGTACTAAGGTGTCTCTATATATCTGGCCAAGTGTGCCAGTAATATGCCTGATCCCAAAATCCCCCTAATACCCCTGCGCCTTCAATGGTGGAGAGATGTATTACAGGAAAATCTGGAGAGAAACAGGAAAAACATGAAGCATGGTTTAATATGTCCCCATGCTCACAGAATATCACAAAGTGCAAACATTTAACTTATGCAGCAGATTATACTTAAATGTATATATGCCATCCTGTTACTTATCTATACAGCGCTGCTGGCTCTGTGTTAGACCATACACCCTGGATAAAGAAGTGTGTGCCTCCCTCTCTCCCCCGTGCTCCGTGTACCGCTACTCTGTATCCGGAGACCGCTGCTATGACTCCGGAAGTGCCATACAATATGCCGCATGGAGCCGTGGAGCGGCTATGCACCAGCGTGGCTGAGCATGGCGGGAGAGGTGTTCACAGCGGCGCTGAAAGCGGCGGCTGGCGGCTGCGGGCAGCGCACGGCATAATATACAGAAACAATAATCCCACACAGCGGGGCGGCAGCATGAGCTGACCGCCCCAAACACATACCTGGACCCTGTGGTGAGGGCAATGACGGGGCTTCTCTGCAAGCACTGTCAGCCTTTTACTGCAGGTGTCCTGCACGTGGAAATGAGGGAGCTCTTCTAGAGAGGTCCGACACCCACAGCTGCATGAGCAGCTTTCACTATCCCAAACCCTCGCCTTCTTGGAAGGGGGAAAGTGATGTTTTCAAAAATAATCAAAGAGAAAAATCAATAATTGTGGATCCACTTCCACAAGCCTAGTTGCTCTGTGAGCACCGAAAAAACACTGAGGTACTCTGGGATATGGAGGGGAGGTATAGTCAAAGTTTAACTGTTCAGTGCCTAGTTCCAGTGGAACCGTCCATATCCCAAGAGTACTCCAGTGACCCCTAGTGGATGAAAAAGAAATACTGTAGTTCCTAGTACATGTGTAAATACTATTTTAGCTCATGAAGAAATATACAGGTATCTGCAGGGACTCCAGTACTAACGGTGCACACACACTTGATGAGAAAATGAGCGACGTCGCTCATTTTCACCCTTCCAGAGCGACTTCGCTCACTTTCTCGGCAAGTGTGTATGCCGCCGCTGGCCAGAGATGCGCGGCTCCGCGGGTCATTAAAGACCCTCGCTATCGGCTGTGCAAGCAGCTCAATTTGGACTGTCGTCCAAGTGTAGCCTGCAAGGCTCGGCCGCTGCGTGATGTCACTGAGTGATATGAACGTCATATCGCTTAGTGTGTGTGCTCTGCCGCCAAACGCACCCGCCAGGGAGGGGAAACACTTGTCGACATTGCTCATAGAGCATGTCGCCTTTAGAAGTGAGGAAAAAAACCATAATGGGTGAAAGTTTCCCTATATCAGGGTTTTTCTGTACATGACATAATCAGGCTTTTTGGCTACCGGTTAGGTTGCACAGTAAGCATAGTGGTTAGTACTATCGTGTGTGTAATGATGACAATATAGAAAATACTGTTCACAAACAGGCAATGCATTGTGGGAATACTGTGGTTTTAGCACACCTACTGGCTTATTACAGTCAATGGCCCTCATTCCGAGTCGTTCGCTCGGTAATTTTCATCGCATCGCAGTGAAATTCCGCTTAGTACGCATGCGCAATATTCGCACTGCGACTGCGCCAAGTAATTTAACAATGAAGATAGTATTTTTACTCATGGCTTTTTCTTCGCTCCGGCGATCGTAGTGTGATTGACAGGAAATGGGTGTTACTGGGCGGAAACACGGCGTTTTATGGGCGTGTGGATAAAAACGCTACCGTTTCCGGAAAAAACGCAGGAGTGGCCGGAGAAACGGGGGAGTGTCTGGGCGAACGCTGGGTGTGTTTGTGACGTCAAACCAGGAACGACAAGCACTGAACTGATCGCAGATGCCGAGTAAGTCTGAAGCTACTCAGAAACTGCTACGAGGTGTGTAATCGCAATATTGCGATTACTTCGTTCGCAATTTTAAGAAGCTAAGATTCACTCCCAGTAGGCGGCGGCTTAGCGTGTGTAACTCTGCTAAAATCGCCTTGCGAGCGATCAACTCGGAATGAGGGCCAATGTTTGCTTAATTGCTCCGAAATTCCCTATCATGTTGAATTATTCCCCAGCTCTCTCACCAGGCACTATTAATTGCACTAATAAGACCTATTCTTTCTAGTTGAATCAAGATGAACCACAACATTTTAGAGGTCATTTGTTAACAAATTTTTCACTTAAACAATGTTTTTTTTTTAAATTGTTCAGGTTTTGGAAATAATGGTTTTAACTGTGTATATCAATATAAATGAGATATCCCACATCGCAAAGAACAGACAAAGTAACACTGCAAAAAGCCTACAAAAATAGATTCTTGTACAATGCATTGTAAATCTTAATAAAATAATCTATGTTGTTTTGTACGCGTGTTCTTTACATAGAAACATAAAAACATAGAATTTGACGGCAGATAAGAACCACTTGGCCCATCTAGTCTGCCCTTTTTTTAACCATATTTTTATCTCAAAACTTATTTGATCCTTATTTCTTTGTAAATATATCCTTATGTCTATCCCATGCATGTTTAAATTGCTCTACTGTCTTAGCCTCTACCACCTCTGATGGGAGGCTATTCCACTTGTCCACTACCCTTTCTGTGAAGTAATTTTTCCTCAGATTTCCCCTGAACCTCCCCCCTCCAGTCTCAGTGCATGTCCTTGTGTCCTATTTCTTCTCTTCATTTGGAGAATGTTTCCCTCCTGGACTTTGTTAAAACCCTTGATATATTTGAAAGTTTCTATTATGTCCCCCCTTTCCCTTCTCTGCTCCAAACTATACATATTGAGATTTAAGCATACATCCCAACTGTCCCGATTTTCGCGGGACAGTCCCATTTTTTTGGTACTGTCCCACCCACGGGCCGCAGTGTCCCGCAGTGAGGGGGGGCAGTTGGAAGGCTCCGCACAGTGTCATTCACTGGAGTCAGAGGAAGAGGGAGCATGCCAGCAGCTCACAGAGCGTTGGGCATGCCCCCTTCAGTGATGAAAACGGGGCATGGCTCATGATCGCGGGCCCTCCCACAAAGCCACACCCCCATTTCCATAGCCCCCCCGCGCGCAGATGTCCCTCCTTACCCAGACATAACATTGGGAGGTATGCCTTAAGCAAAATGTTTAAAGAGAAGTTTATGTCACACATTGTTACAAAATCAAATCACAAAGGGGCAGGTTTATCACCATCCGTATCGGGCCAACAACAAAAAAAAAATTATTTTGGTGCCTGGAATGTTAGTATTGATTTTGGTTATATTGGGCATGCTAATTCCAAATACGAAAACAGTTTTTCTCTATCAGCTATACTTTTTGCACATGCCCAGGACGCAGCATATCACCATCTGGGCGACCTTCAGTCTGAGTAGGACATCATTCATCTTGGTTGTCAGAAACTTTCTGGGTAATCACAAAGCTCAAAACTATGCTGAGCTAGCAAACAACATGCTCATTAATTTCAGAGACCTTGCAGGTAATATGAGCATAAAAGTTCATTACTTACAAAGCCACTTGGACCATTTCTCAGAAAATTTGTGTGACATGAGCGAAGAGCAAGGTGAAAGATTTCACCAGAACATTAAAACAATGGAAGATCGCTACCAGGGAATATGAGATATACATATGATGGAAGATTACAGATGGAATTTACAAAGAGACTGTCCAAACAAGGGGCCTAATTCAGATCTGATTGCTGCTGTGTGTTTTCGCACAGTGGCCCTCATTCCGAGTTGTTCGCTCGCTAGCCGCTTTTCGCAGCAGTACACACGCTAAGCCGCCGCCCTCTGGGAGTGTATCTTAGCTTAGCAGAATTGCGAATGAAGTATTCGCAATATTGCGAAAAGATTTTTCTGTGCAGTTTCTGAGTAGCTCGAGACTTACTCTGCCAGTGCGATCAGTTCAGTGCTTGTCGTTCCTGGTTTGACGTCACAAACACACCCAGCGTTCACCCAGACACTCCTCCGTTTCTCCAGCCACTCCCGCGTTTTTCCCAGAAACGGTAGCGTTTTTTCACACACTCCCATAAAACGTCCAGTTTCCGCCCAGAAACACCCACTTCCTGTCAATCACACTCCGATCACCAGAACGAAGAAAAAACCTCATAATGCCGTGAGTAAAATACCAAACTTCTTAGCAAATTTACTTGGCGCAGTCGCAGTGCGAACATTGCGCATGCGCAATTAGCGGAAAATCGCTGCGATGCGAAGAAAATTACCGAGCGAACAACTCGGAATGAGGGCCAGTGGCCGATCAGATCCGAACTACATATGCACCACAATGCGCAGGCACATCGGACGGCAACAACACGCATCGGTGGTCAGCGACAGGATGGTGCGAATGATCCATTCGCACGGCCGTTTGCAAGGTGATTGACAGGAAGAGGCCATTTGTGGGTGGCAACTGACCATTTTCAGGGAGTCAAAGAAAGGAGAAAAAGAAGGCTCTTGTGTGGGTGCACTCTTAATTAAATGAAATAAATTTCAATAATTTTTAAATGATCATAAACAATACTGGTAAAACATAACTTTATTTAAATGTTAATTAAAAACGATATGATTGCCCATTACAGAATGTATGATCCAAAATAAACATGTTAAGGATAAGGTATACATTTAAAAAAATTAAAAAAATGTTCTGGTCCTGTCTCACGGAATGTGATACGAAAGGCTGTAGACACTTCAAAGTCTTACAGCCATTTCAGCCCGACCAGTACAGACAATCTGTATTAATGAGACCACCATGTGGTCAGTTAGGTATTAGGTCTGTATTAAGAGGGTCAGAGTAATTTATGAGACAGAACAAAGTTCATACCAGTCACTAGAAAATTGCACAAGTGTGTTAGGGTTATGAAAAATTAATGCTCGTCTAGAAGATAGATTGATTGTTATATGCAGTACCAAGGAAAGGTTGGTGAAAAATAAGGACAAGTGGTGATACTGCTGTTGGTGTCACATAACACACATCATATGAAATGATTCATACTCTACAACACTGGGTATTCCCTGTGAGTCTCCTCCTCAGGTACTAACCCAGCCCAACACTGTTTGGCTTCCAAGATCGGACGAGATCGGGCACTGGCAGTGTAGTTTGATAGTAGAGAAAATGGGTGGGTCGGACACCAATGAGAGTGCACCTAAAAATAGTGTGACAGTTTAGTCACATAGGTAAAGATGTGGATCTGCTTTCTACGTTAGGCTGGATACATCAAATCCCACATCCGTGGTATTGTGCACCCTGGATCGTAGATGAGAGTCCACGGAAATAAAGAGATGAAAACAGAGATCACCAAAATTATATACAATGTATGTTGGAATAGTCGTAGAAAAAGAAGGTTACTGCAATAAAAAATTTATGCAAATCATGTTAATTATACACACTTGTAGCACATGATTAATTCTTACACAAACAGGATACAAACTGTGCACTGGTATGGAGTCCCTATATCGGTTGACTGAAGTATCTCAGAATAACTCAATAATAGAAGTTCCTGTTGTTGGCACCGTGTGCCTGTGTATACAGGAAAGGCTGGTATTAGCCTAGGAAATCAGCCAGAGTAACAACCTGTGCAGTGTATTCATATAAACAGTGTGGATGACCAAGAAAAAGAGGGAACGCACATAAATTGGCTTTGAATGAGCCTAAGAAAAGGAGGGGACACAACTATATTGGTTTTGAATAGGCTTGTTAAAGTCCAGTATGATTAGACACTATTGTCAATAAATACGAGAGTAGGTTAATAAATGTAGGTCACCCCTAAAGTGACACTGAATAAAGAATAACAAGATATTGTTGCAAGCACAGTTAGTGTGCATGACCTGCGTGTGTCCAGCGATGAAGGTGTAATTCCATGTGCTGGAGCTAGTACCGGTAGACCCGCTATGTCAGGAAAATGCGTTTCACCACGCAGGGCTTGTTCACTTCCTGGGTATGACAGCGAGTAAACAGGGAGTATAAAAGTGCCTCACATGGAGGCATAAGCCAATCAATGCCGGACATCCTCCATACGGGAGGAGCATCATAAAATAAGATTTTAAACCTACCGGTAAATCTTTTTCTCTTAGTCCGTAGAGGATGCTGGGGACTCCGTAAGAACCATGGGGATAGACGGGCTCCGCAGGAGACATGGGCACTTTAAGAAAGACTTTAGGTATGGGTTTGCACTGGCTCCTCCCTCTATGCCCCTCCTCCAGACCTCAGTTAGAGAAACTGTGCCCAGAGGAGACGGACAGTACGAGGAAAGGATTTTTGTTAATCCAAGGGCAAGATTCATACCAGCCACACCAATCACACCGTATAACTTGTGATATACTAACCAGTTAACAGTATGAAAACAACATAGCATCAGTCCAAGACCGATGAAACTATAACATAACCCTTATGTAAGCAAAACTATACACAAGTCTTGCAGAAGTAGTCCGCACTTGGGACGGGCACCCAGCATCCTCTACGGACTACGAGTAGGTAGGTTTAAAATCTTATTTTCTCTTATGTCCTAGAGGATGCTGGGGACTCCGTAAGGACCATGGGGATTATACCAAAGCTCCCAAATGGGCGGGAGAGTGCGGATGACTCTGCAGCACAGATTGAGCAAACAGGAGGTCCTCCTCAGCCAGGGTATCAAACTTATAGAACTTTGCAAAGGTGTTTGAACCCGACCAAGTAGAAGCTCGGCATAGTTGTAGTGCCGAGACCCCTCGGGCAGCCGCCCAAGACGAGCCCACCTTCCTAGTGGATTGGGCCTTAACCGATTTTGGTAACGGCAATCCAGCCGTAGAATGCGCCTGCTGAATCGTGTTACAGATCCAGCGAGCAATAGTCTGCTTTGAAGCAGGGGCGCCAACCTTGCTTCTGTTTTTCTGACTCTAGCCATTCTGGCCATGTAAATTTTCAAAGCCCTGACTACATCAAGGGACTCGGAATCCTCCAAGTCTCGCGTAGCTACAGGCACCACAATAGGTTGGTTCATATGAAAAGATGACACCACCTTAGGCAAGAATTGAGGACGGGTCCGCAATTCCGCTCTATCCATATGGAAAACCAGATAGGGGCTTTTATGAGACAAAGCCGCCAATTCCGACACTCGCCTAGTCGAAGCCAAGGCTAATAACATGACCACCTTCCAAGTGAGATATTTTAACTCTACCGTTTTAAGTGGTTCAAACCAGTGCGACTTAAGGAAACTCAACACCACGTTAAGGTCCCAAGGCGCCACCGGAGGTATAAAAGGAGGCTGAATATGCAGCACTCCCTTCACAAAAGTCTATATTTCTGGGAGAGAAGCCAATTCTTTTTGAAAGAAAATGGATAAGGCCGAAATCTGAACCTTAATGGAGCCTCATTTTAGACCCAAATTCACTCCAGTCTGTAGGTAGTAAAGGAAACGGCCCAGATGGAATTCTTCCGTAGGAGCATTCCTGGCCTTACACCAAGAAACATATTTTCGCCATATACGGTGATAATGTTTAGCTGTCACGTCCTTCCTAGCCTTTATCAGCGTAGGAATGACCTCATCCGGAATGCCTTTTTCCGCTAGGATCCTGCGTTCAACCGCCATGCCGTCAAACGCAGCCGCGGTAAGTCTTGGAACAGACAAGGCCCCTGTTGCAACAGGTCCTGTCGTAGAGGAAGAGGCCATGGATCTTCTGTGAGCATTTCCAGCAGATCCGGATACCAGGTCCTTCGTGGCCAATCTGGAACAATGAGAATTGTTCTCACTCCTCTTTTTCTTATTATTCTCAACACCTTGGGTATGAGAGGAAGAGGAGGAAACACATAGACCGACTGGAACACCCACAGTGTCACTAGGGCGTCTACAGCTACCGCCTGAGGGTCTTTTGATCTGGCGCAATACCTCTGTAGCTTTTTGTTGAGGCGGGACGCCATCATGTCTATCTGGGGCAGTCCCCACTGACTTGCAATCTGTGCGAAGACTTCCCGATGAAGTCCCCACTCTCCTGGATGCAGGTCGTGTCTGCTGAGGAAGTCTGCTTCCCAGTTGTCCACTCCCGGAATGAACACTGCTGTCAGTGCGCTTACATGATTTTCCGCCCAGCAAAGAATCCTGGCGGCTTCCGCCATTGCCACTCTGCTCCTTGTGCCGCCTTGGCGGTTTACATGAGCCACTGCGGTGATGTTATCTGATTGGATCAGAACTGGTTGGTCGCGAAGTAAGGTCTCCGCTTAACGTAGGGCGTTGTATATGGCCCTCAGTTCCAGGATGTTGATGTGAAGACAAGTCTCTTGAGTTGACCAAAGACCTTGGAAGTTTCTTCCCTGTGTGACTGCTCCCCAACCTCGGAGGCTCGCAACCGTGGTCACCAGGATCCAATCCTGAATGCCGAACCCGCGGCCTTCTAGAAAGTGAGCACTCTGCAGCCACCACAGGAGAGATACCCTGGCTCTGGGGGACAGGGTGATCAACTGATGAATTTGTAGATGTGACCCGGACCACTTGTCCAGTAGGTCCCATTGGAAAGTCCTCGCATGGAACCTGCCGAAGGGAATGGCTTCGTATGATGCCACCATCTTTCCCAGGACTCGAGTGCAGTGATGCACTGACACCTGTTTTGGCTTCAATAGGTTCCTGACCAGAGTCATGAGTTCCTGAGCTTTTTCTATCGGAAGATAAACCCTTTTCTGGTCTGTATCCAGAATTATGCCCAAGAAGGTCAGACGAGTCGTAGGAACCAACTGCGACTTCGGGATATTGAGAATCCAGCCGTGTTGCTGTAACACCTTCAGTGAAAGTGAGACGCTGTTCAACAACTGCTCTCTTGATCTCGCTTTTATGAGGAGATCGTCCAAGTATGGGATAATTGTGACACCCTGCTAGCGCAGGAGCACCATCATTTCCGCCATTACCTTGGTGAAAATTCTCGGGGCCGTGGAAAGCCCAAACGGCAACGTCTGAAATTGGTAATGACAATCCTGTACCGCAAATCTCAGGTACGCCTGATGAGGTGGATACATGGGAACATGAAGGTACGCATCCTTTATGTCCAGAGATACCATAAAATCCCCCCCCTTCCGGGCTGGCGATGACCGCCCTGAGCGATTCCATCTTGAACTTGAACCTTTTCAAGTATAGGTTCAGGGATTTTAAATTTAAAATGGTTCTGACCGAACCGTCCGGTTTCGGGACTACAAACAGGGTTGAGTTATATCCCCTCCCTTGTTGAAGTAGGGGAACCTTGACCACCACCTGTTGAAGATACAATTTGTGAATTGCATTTACCATTATCTCCCTTTCTGGGGAAGAAGTCAGCAGGGCCGATTTGAAAAACCGGCGAGGAGGCACCTCTTCAAATTTCAGCTTTTAACCCTGAGAACAATTTCTATTGCCCAGAGATCCACCTGTGAATGAACCCAGATGTGGCTGAAAATTCGAAGACGTGCCCCCACTGGGGTGGACTCCCTTAGCGGTGGATTTTGTAGAGGCCGGGGAGGACTTCTGTTCCTGGGAACCAGCTGTGTTGTGCAGCTTCTTTCCTCTGCCCTTACCTCTGGCAAGAAAGGACGCACCTCGTACTTTCTTGTTTCTCTGTGACCGAAAGGACTGCATCTAATAATGTGGTGCTTTCTTAGGCTGTGAGGGAATATAAGGCAAAAATTTTGATTTACCAGCTGTAGCTGTGGAGACCAGGTCCGAGAGACCTTCCCCAAACTATTCCTCACCCTTGTAAGGTAAAACCTCCATATGCCTCTTTGAGTCGGCATCACATGTCCATTGCCGGGTCCATAGGACTCGTCTAGCAGAAATCGACATAGCGTTGATTCTAGAACCCAGTAGGCCAATGTCTCTTTGAGCATCTCTCATATATAAGACAGCATCGTTAATATGACCCCGGGTCAATAAAATGGTACCCTTATCCCGGGTATCAATTTCCGTCGAGAAGGTACCTATCCACGCTGCTACAGCGCTACAAACTCCAGTCGACACTATTGCCGGTCTGAGTAAGGTACTAGAATGTGTGTAAATGGACTTTAAGGGAGCCTGCTGTTTGCGATCAGCAGGATCCCTGAGGGTAGCCATATCTTGGGATGGCAGATTTACTCTTTTGGATAAGCGTGTCCACGCTTTTTTCCCCCCTTGGGGAAGATTCTCACCGTATCCTGTCCTTAGTCGGGAAAGGATACACCCTAAGAATCCTTTTGGGAATCTGCAGTTTCTTGTCTGGAGATTCCCAAGCCTTTTCAATAACTCGTTCATGAGATGGGGGAAAGGTTACCTCAGGTTTCTTTACCCTATACATGTGTACCCTCGTGTCAGGGACAGGGGGTTTCTCTGTGATATGCAAAACTTCTTTTATTACAATAATCATATATTGAATACTATTTGCCAATTCTGGCTGTAATTTTGCATCATCGTAGTCGACACTGGAGTCAGAATCCGTGTCGGCGTCAGTGTCTACTATTCTTGATAGTGGGCGCTTTTGAGACCCCGGAGGTCCCTGTGACATAGGGGAAAGGCAGGGTTTGACGCCTGTACATTCCCTAGACTCAGTGCAATAAATTCACATTAGCACTAAAACATTCCACATATCCAACCAGTCAGGTGTCGGTGTTGCAGACGGAGACACCACAGTCATTAACTCCACCTCCTCCCTATGAGAGCCTTTCACCTCAGACATGCCGATACACGCGTACCGACACACCACACACTCAGGGAATCCTCTTATCTGAAGACAGTTCCCCCACAAGGCCCTTTGGAGAGACAGAGAGAGAGTATGCCAGCACACACCCAGCGCTATATGACCCAGGAAAATAAACACACAATATGTTTACCCAGATAGCGCTGTAATCTTTATTTTTGCGCCAAATTATGTGCCCCCCCCCCCTTCTTTAAAACCCTCTTTCACTGTGGATAAGCAGGGGAGAGTCCGGGGAGCTTCCTCACAGCGCTGTGCTGTGGAGAAAATGGCGCTGGTGAGTGCTGAGGAAGAAGCCCCGCCCCCTCAGCGGCGGGCTTCTGTCCCGCTGAAATATATAAAAAACTGGCGGGGGCTCTTTATATATACAGTGCCAAGCTGTATATAACTTCTTTTGCCAGAAATTGAGGTTATATTGCTGCCCAGGGCGCCCCCCCTGCGCCTGCACCCTTACAGTAACTGCCGTTTGTGTGTGCTGTGTGGGAGCAATGGCGCACAGCTTAACTGCTGTGCGTTACCTCAGTGAAGATCTGAAGTCTTCTGCCGCCTCTGAAGTCTTCTTTCTTCTCATACTCACCCGGCTTCTATCTTCCGGCTCTGTGAGGAGGACGGCGGCGTGGCTCCGGGACGAAGGACGAACTCCAGGGTGAGACCTGTGTATTCCGATTCCCTCTGGAGCTAATGGTGTCCAGTAGCCTAAGAAGCAGAGCCTTGAAACTCACAGAAGTAGGTCTGCTTCTCTCTCCTCAGTCCCACGATGCAGGGAGTCTGTTGCCAGCAGGCTCCCTGAAAATAAAAAACCTAACAAAATACTTTCTTTCAGGAAACTCAGGAGAGCTCCCTGTAATGCACCCAGTCTCCTCTGGGCACAGTAGTAAACTGAGGTCTGGAGGAGGGGCATAGAGGGAGGAGCCAGTGCACACCCATACCTAAAGTCTTTCTTAAAGTGCCCATGTCTCCTGCGGAGCCCGTCTATCCCCATGGTCCTTACGGAGTCCCCAGCATCCTCTAGGAAGTAAGAGAAATGATGTTAGTTTCCCATAGGTCCGCGCCACTGACGTCAGTGGCTGTGGCCGGATAGGAATAACCGCGTCACCTGACGGACGCTGACGGGGCCTAGTTAAAAGAGGGCAGATTGTGCCCATATTGGAACGGGAAAGGGGAGTTTAATTGCATGAAACGGGAATATAGCTATGCGGATTGCAAGTCACATATAAGTATAATTAAAGGGTTTTCAATGAAAATTGGAAATAACGCTTGCCTCAAAGAGAAATTGTTACTTTTAATATTAAACTGGCATCTACTATAATGCTGACAGTCATAGCAGCTGTTAATTCATGTGACCGGCCATTCTGATATTGGACAAATAGTCATCACTGGGGCATTGGCATATTTCCCATAGATCTGTGCCGCTGACGTCAGCGGCTAATGCTGGATGGGAGCAAGAAAGCCAGTGATGTGTTAAAAGGTCACATGCAGCACATGGCGGATGCTGGCGGGGCCATCATGAAAGAGGGCAGATTGTGCCCATATCAGATCAAGGACAGAGAATTGAATTACACAAGACGGAGATGAAATTAAGTTAATTATAAGTAGCATGTAGATATACAAGAAGGGTTTAATGGGAATTAAAAATGAAGAATGCCTCAGGGGAAAATATTTTATTAAACTGGCATCCACTATCTTGTTATCAGTCATATCAACTGTTAGTTGATGTCACTTCGCATCCCTATATCAGACAAAAAGTCACATGATAAATGTGCGTGGGGCCATATTGAAGGTGGGCAAGTCATGCCCTAAAATCAAAGGGGAGGGAAATGGGAGAAGAAAAGGTGAAACGGGAATATGAAATGAGAAATAGAATAGTTGTTGGATTAACCTGAGTGATGAAATTTAAAATTAGTGAGAGTATTAATATAAGAAAATTAATGTAAATAATAGTGATAAAACTAATTCTAAAAAGAATAGATGTGAATATAAATATAAAAGTGAAGGATAATGCTGTGGTGTATGCAGGTGTATAAGTGTTAGTGAAGTTGTGAGGGAGGGATATGCCACCAATTGTGGATTAATGGAGTGACATAATTGGTGAAGGTGGACTGCTGGGTGTAAAAATGAGGGTTGACTAGGATGTGGTAAAGTGAAAGTGAGTGAGAGTCTGGCATAATTACAAGTTGGGAAGGGAAATATTGATGATTTAATGCAAAATTGTCCAAATTTTTGGTTCCACCATTTAAGATTCTGACTTCTTTGTCTGGCGGGCTCAAGCGTTTTCAGGGAGGGTGTCTGACGTCAGCTCCGGCCCCGATCATCAAGATTCAATCGCTCTGGAAGAGTAAGTCCTGGGCTGCGCAGAGACTGCACAAAATCACTTTGTGCAGCTCTGCTACACATAGGAACGCACACTTGCGCAGCAATTTTACAGTCCTCCTGTAGGCTGCAACTATCTGATCGCAGGACAGCAAAAAACGCAGCCAGCGATCAGATCTGAATTAGGCCCTAAGGGGGTCATTCAGATCTGATCGCTGCTGTGCGTTTTCACACAGCGGGTGATCACATCTGAACTGCGCATACGTATGCACTGCAATGCGCATGCACATCGGACGGGTACAACGGGCTTCGCCAGTCAGCGACGGCATTGTGTGAAGGAACCATTCGCACGGGCGTTTGCAAGGAGATTGACAGGAAGAGGCTATTTGTGGGTGGCAACTGATCGTTTTCAGTGAGTGTCCAGAAAAACGCAGGTGGGCTCAGACGTTTTTAAGGGAGCGTGTCTGACGTCGGCTCTGGCCCCTGATCAGCAGGGTTCAATCACACTGGAAGCGTAAGTCCTGGGCTGTGTAAAGACGGTACTAAATCAGTTTGTGCAGCTCTGCTACACATGCGATCGTACACTTGCACAGCTAAAATACACTCCCCCTGTAGACTATCTGATCGCAGGGCAGCAAAAAACGCAGCCCAGCGATCAGATCTGTATTAAGCCCCAAGTCCATCCAAGAATGTTCTAGAAAAGAAGCTTCCTCAACTAATTTTCTTTTAATTTATGGTTTCATTTTATTATTTTGAAGAAAAAGTGTTATTTGAGTCACAATAGTGTTACTGTAATGTTAGTAAGCTTGGTCTATCAGTACTGGGGCACCCCAGGGCTGTGTCCTCTCATCCCTTCTCCCTGTACACTAATGACTGTTCCTCTGAGTCCCAGTCAGTTAAAATCATTAAATTTGCAGACAACACCACCGTCATCGGCCTCATAAAAGAAAGGGACGAATCGGACTACAGACGGTAAGTGGATCGGTTGGCCCGGTGGTGCAGCTGTAACAACCTGGAGCTCAACCCGCTTAAAACCGTTGAGATGGTAGTAGACTTTAGGAAGAAACCAGCTGAAACACCTCCACTTATCATAGCTGACAGTGCGGTGCCGCTAGTGGACTCCTTCAAGTTCCTGCAGTGGCGTAAGTTTGACCCAGTTGCCCGGAGGCAAGATAAATATTGGTACCGCCCTATTTCCTATATCAAGATAAATGTGTGTGTGTGTGTGTGTGTGTGTGTGTGTGTGTGTGTGTGTGTGTATGGAGTGTTCTGAAAAAAATGTATATACTGTATTTATACATTTAGTTGTCTTTTATTTTAAATCACACATTTCTTAGCAGTCATAACCAGGATTAGAACCCATGACCTGTTACACTGACAGCAGACATTTTACTGATGGAGTTATTTGCTCTTGTAGAGGAAGCATGAGAATTCTAATTATATGAAGTTACGTGTAATTGTCAGAGAAGTATCTTCATATAGTTAGAATTCTGATATTTCCTATACAGGAGCAAATAGCTTCATCAGTAAGGTGTCTGCTTCCAGTATAATAGGTTGTGGGTTCTAATCCTCGGTGTGACATTTGTAAAATGTGTATAATAAAGAGGGTGTGATTTGTAAGGTTCAGGGACCAGTGAGGAAGTCAGCCACTGAAAAGACAGCGGCAGCTATCAATTAACTTAATTCAATGGTGTCACAGAATGGGAGTAGAGGTGCCCCCTCAGAGCTGGAGCCCGGCGGCAGATGACTCCGTTGCCTCCCAGAGTTCTGCCTATGAGTTCCTGAGGACTACAATCTCTAGAGACCTCAAGTGGGGACCAAATGCAAATGCCACCATCGGAAAGGCGCAGCAGAGGCTGTTCTTCCTAAGGCAACTTAAGAAGTTTAACATCCTACAGAATCTTCGACTCCTCTTCTACTCCGCAATTGTAGAATCTGTCCTGTGTTCCTCGATTATCGTCTGGTATAGCTCCGCCAGCGAGAGAGACAAACGCAGACTCCAAAGAGTGGTAAGGTCTGCTGAGAAGATCATCGGAGTTGACCTTCCGCCTGTCCATGACCTGTACCTGTCCAGAGCCAAAACACGGGTGACTAGGTTAGTCCGCCTCACCCGGGCCATGGCGAGCTCAATCTGCTGCCATCCGGGAAAAGATACAGGGCCATTCCCACCAGAACCAATAGAAGCTTCAAAAGCTTCTTTCCTCAAGCAGTCCACCTGCTGAACTCCCGACAAATCGCTGGGTTGACTGACTGTCCTATCGCTCTACTCCGATCTTCTGATTGGAACAATCACCGTGTACTTTTACTTAAACTGAATACTGCATATATCCCCCCCCCCCGTCTTGTCTACGTGTGCAGCCCTGGCTGCTGCATTGTAAACCGAAAACAAATTCCTAGTACACGCAAGTGTACCTGACCAATAAAGTTATTTCTGATTCTGATGGTACTAAAATATTCTAGAAAATATTTTTAGACTATGTTTTTTTAACATTGTGTTTTATTATGTGAATCGTAGGTCTAATATGAAATAGGGTAACACAAATCAGACAATGTTTATATTTAAAAAATTAGAGCACACCGAATATACATAAAATCAGCTCAAAAATCCTCTGCACCAAAACACATAGACACATGCAGGGAAAAATCTTACGAGTAAGCTCTGTTCCTGCGATGCCACCCCGCGGCCTTATTGGGGCATTTTACATAGAGATGAGCGCCTGAAATTTTTCGGGTTTTGTGTTTTGGTTTTGGGTTCGGTTCCGCGGCCGTGTTTTGGGTTCGAACGCGTTTTGGCAAAACCTCACCAAATTTTTTTTGTCGGATTCGGGTGTGTTTTGGATTCGGGTGTTTTTTTCAAAAAACACTAAAAAACAGCTTAAATCATAGAATTTGGGGGTCATTTTGATCCCAAAGTATTATTAACCTCAAAAACCATAATTTACACTCATTTTCAGTCTATTCTGAATACCTCACACCTCACAATATTATTTTTAGTCCTAAAATTTGCACCGAGGTCGCTGTGTGAGTAAGATAAGCGACCCTAGTGGCCGACACAAACACCGGGCCCATCTAGGAGTGGCACTGCAGTGTCACGCAGGATGTCCCTTCCAAAAAACCCTCCCCAAACAGCACATGACGCAAAGAAAAAAAGAGGCGCAATGAGGTAGCTGTGTGAGTAAGATTAGCGACCCTAGTGGCCGACACAAACACCGGGCCCATCTAGGAGTGGCACTGCAGTGTCACGCAGGATGGCCCTTCCAAAAAACCCTCCCCAAACAGCACATGACGCAAAGAAAAAAAGAGGCGCAATGAGGTAGCTGTGTGAGTAAGATTAGCGACCCTAGTGGCCGACACAAACACCGGGCCCATCTAGGAGTGGCACTGCAGTGTCACGCAGGATGTCCCTTCCAAAAAACCCTCCCCAAACAGCACATGACGCAAAGAAAAAAAGAGGCGCAATGAGGTAGCTGTGTGAGTAAGATTAGCGACCCTAGTGGCCGACACAAACACCGGGCCCATCTAGGAGTGGCACTGCAGTGTCACGCAGGATGTCCCTTCCAAAAAACCCTCCCCAATCAGCACATGATGCAAAGAAAAAGAAAAGAAAAAAGAGGTGCAAGATGGAATTGTCCTTGGGCCCTCCCACCCACCCTTATGTTGTATAAACAAAACAGGACATGCACACTTTAACCAACCCATCATTTCAGTGACAGGGTCTGCCACACGACTGTGACTGATATGACGGGTTGGTTTGGACCCCCCCCAAAAAAGAAGCAATTAATCTCTCCTTGCACAAACTGGCTCTACAGAGGCAAGATGTCCACCTCATCTTCACCCTCCGATATATCACCGTGTACATCCCCCTCCTCACAGATTATCAATTCGTCCCCACTGGAATCCACCATCTCAGCTCCCTGTGTACTTTGTGGAGGCAATTGCTGCTGGTCAATGTCTCCGCGGAGGAATTGATTATAATTCATTTTAATGAACATCATCTTCTCCACATTTTCTGGATGTAACCTCGTACGCCGATTGCTGACAAGGTGAGCGGCGGCACTAAACACTCTTTCGGAGTACACACTTGTGGGAGGGCAACTTAGGTAGAATAAAGCCAGTTTGTGCAAGGGCCTCCAAATTGCCTCTTTTTCCTGCCAGTATAAGTACGGACTGTGTGACGTGCCTACTTGGATGCGGTCACTCATATAATCCTCCACCATTCTATCAATGTTGAGAGAATCATATGCAGTGACAGTAGACGACATGTCCGTAATCGTTGTCAGGTCCTTCAGTCCGGACCAGATGTCAGCATCAGCAGTCGCTCCAGACTGCCCTGCATCACCGCCAGCGGGTGGGCTCGGAATTCTGAGCCTTTTCCTCGCACCCCCAGTTGCGGGAGAATGTGAAGGAGGAGATGTTGACAGGTCGCGTTCCGCTTGACTTGACAATTTTGTCACCAGCAGGTCTTTCAACCCCAGCAGACCTGTGTCTGCCGGAAAGAGAGATCCAAGGTAGGCTTTAAATCTAGGATCGAGCACGGTGGCCAAAATGTAGTGCTCTGATTTCAACAGATTGACCACCCGTGAATCCTTGTTAAGCGAATTAAGGGCTGCATCCACAAGTCCCACATGCCTAGCGGAATCGCTCCCTTTTAGCTCCTTCTTCAATGCCTCCAGCTTCTTCTGCAAAAGCCTGATGAGGGGAATGACCTGACTCAGGCTGGCAGTGTCTGAACTGACTTCACGTGTGGCAAGTTCAAAGGGCATCAGAACCTTGCACAACGTTGAAATCATTCTCCACTGCACTTGAGACAGGTGCATTCCACCTCCTATATCGTGCTCAATTGTATAGGCTTGAATGGCCTTTTGCTGCTCCTCCAACCTCTGAAGCATATAGAGGGTTGAATTCCACCTCGTTACCACTTCTTGCTTCAGATGATGGCAGGGCAGGTTCAGTAGTTTTTGGTGGTGCTCCAGTCTTCTGTACGTGGTGCCTGTACGCCGAAAGTGTCCCGCAATTTTTCTGGCCACCGACAGCATCTCTTGCACGCCCCTGTCGTTTTTTAAAAAATTCTGCACCACCAAATTCAAGGTATGTGCAAAACATGGGACATGCTGGAATTTGCCCATATTTAATGCACACACAATATTGCTGGCGTTGTCCGATGCCACAAATCCACAGGAGAGTCCAATTGGGGTAAGCCATTCCGCGATGATCTTCCTCAGTTGCCGTAAGAGGTTTTCAGCTGTGTGCGTATTCTGGAAAGCGGTGATACAAAGCGTAGCCTGCCTAGGAAAGAGTTGGCGTTTGCGAGATGCTGCTACTGGTGCCGCCGCTGCTGTTCTTGCGGCGGGAGTCCATACATCTACCCAGTGGGCTGTCACAGTCATATAGTCCTGACCCTGCCCTGCTCCACTTGTCCACATGTCCGTGGTTAAGTGGACATTGGGTACAACTGCATTTTTTAGGACACTGGTGAGTCTTTTTCTGACGTCCGTGTACATTCTCGGTATCGCCTGCCTAGAGAAGTGGAACCTAGATGGTATTTGGTAACGGGGGCACACTGCCTCAATAAATTGTCTAGTTCCCTGTGAACTAACGGCGGATACCGGACGCACGTCTAACACCAACATAGTTGTCAAGGACTCAGTTATCCGCTTTGCAGTAGGATGACTGCTGTGATATTTCATCTTCCTCGCAAAGGACTGTTGAACAGTCAATTGCTTACTGGAAGTAGTACAAGTGGGCTTACGACTTCCCCTCTGGGATGACCATCGACTCCCAGCGGCAACAACAGCAGCGCCAGCAGCAGTAGGCGTTACACGCAAGGATGCATCGGAGGAATCCCAGGCAGGAGAGGACTCGTCAGAATTGCCAGTGACATGGCCTGCAGGACTATTGGCATTCCTGGGGAAGGAGGAAATTGACACTGAGGGAGTTGGTGGGGTGGTTTGCGTGAGCTTGGTTACAAGAGGAAGGGATTTACTGGTCAGTGGACTGCTTCCGCTGTCACCCAAAGTTTTTGAACTTGTCACTGACTTATTATGAATGCGCTGCAGGTGACGTATAAGGGAGGATGTTCCGAGGTGGTTAACGTCCTTACCCCTACTTATTACAGCTTGACAAAGGGAACACACGGCTTGACACCTGTTGTCCGCATTTCTGGTGAAATACCTCCACACCGAAGAGCTGATTTTTTTGGTATTTTCACCTGGCATGTCAACGGCCATATTCCTCCCACGGACAACAGGTGTCTCCCCGGGTGCCTGACTTAAACAAACCACCTCACCATCAGAATCCTCCTGGTCAATTTCCTCCCCAGCGCCAGCAACACCCATATCCTCCTCATCCTGGTGTACTTCAACACTGACATCTTCAATCTGACTATCAGGAACTGGACTGCGGGTGCTCCTTCCAGCACTTGCAGGGGGCGTGCAAATGGTGGAAGGCGCATGCTCTTCACGTCCAGTGTTGGGAAGGTCAGGCATCGCAACCGACACAATTGGACTCTCCTTGTGGATTTGGGATTTCGAAGAATGCACAGTTCTTTGCTGTGCTGCTTTTGCCAGCTTGAGTCTTTTCATTTTTCTAGCGAGAGGCTGAGTGCTTCCATCCTCATGTGAAGCTGAACCACTAGCCATGAACATAGGCCAGGGCCTCAGCCGTTCCTTGCCACTCCGTGTGGTAAATGGCATATTGGCAAGTTTACGCTTCTCCTCCGACAATTTTATTTTAGGTTTTGGAGTCCTTTTTTTACTGATATTTGGTGTTTTGGATTTGACATGCTCTGTACTATGACATTGGGCATCGGCCTTGGCAGACGACGTTGCTGGCATTTCATCGTCTCGGCCATGACTAGTGGCAGCAGCTTCAGCACGAGGTGGAAGTGGATCTTGATCTTTCCCTAATTTTGGAACCTCAACATTTTTGTTCTCCATATTTTAATAGGCACAACTAAAAGGCACCTCAGGTAAACAATGGAGATGGATGGATTGGATACTAGTATACAATTATGGACGGGCTGCCGAGTGCCGACACAGAGGTAGCCACAGCCGTGAACTACCGCACTGTACTGTGTCTGCTGCTAATATATAGACTGGTTGATAAAGAGATAGTATACTCGTAACTAGTATGTATGTATAAAGAAAAAAAAAAAAACCACGGTTAGGTGGTATATACAATTATGGACGGGCTGCCGAGTGCCGACACAGAGGTAGCCACAGCCGTGAACTACCGCACTGTACTGTGTCTGCTGCTAATATATAGACTGGTTGATAAAGAGATAGTATACTTGTAACTAGTATGTATGTATAAAGAAAGAAAAAAAAACCACGGTTAGGTGGTATATACAATTATGGACGGGCTGCCGAGTGCCGACACAGAGGTAGCCACAGCCGTGAACTACCGCACTGTACTGTGTCTGCTGCTAATATATAGACTGGTTGATAAAGAGATAGTATACTCGTAACTAGTATGTATGTATAAAGAAAGAAAAAAAAACCACGGTTAGGTGGTATATACAATTATGGACGGGCTGCCGAGTGCCGACACAGAGGTAGCCACAGCCGTGAACTACCGCACTGTACTGTGTCTGCTGCTAATATATAGACTGGTTGATAAAGAGATAGTATACTCGTAACTAGTATGTATGTATAAAGAAAGAAAAAAAAACCACGGTTAGGTGGTATATACAATTATGGACGGGCTGCCGAGTGCCGACACAGAGGTAGCCACAGCCGTGAACTACCGCACTGTACTGTGTCTGCTGCTAATATAGACTGGTTGATAAAGAGATAGTATACTCGTAACTAGTATGTATGTATAAAGAAAGAAAAAAAAACCACGGTTAGGTGGTATATACAATTATGGACGGGCTGCCGAGTGCCGACACAGAGGTAGCCACAGCCGTGAACTACCGCACTGTACTGTGTCTGCTGCTAATATATAGACTGGTTGATAAAGAGATAGTATACTCGTAACTAGTATGTATGTATAAAGAAAGAAAAAAAAACCACGGTTAGGTGGTATATACAATTATGGACGGGCTGCCGAGTGCCGACACAGAGGTAGCCACAGCCGTGAACTACCGCACTGTACTGTGTCTGCTGCTAATATAGACTGGTTGATAAAGAGATAGTATACTCGTAACTAGTATGTATGTATAAAGAAAGAAAAAAAAAACACGGTTAGGTGGTATATACAATTATGGACGGGCTGCCGAGTGCCGACACAGAGGTAGCCACAGCCGTGAACTACCGCACTGTACTGTGTCTGCTGCTAATATATAGACTGGTTGATAAAGAGATAGTATACTCGTAACTAGTATGTATGTATAAAGAAAGAAAAAAAAACCACGGTTAGGTGGTATATACAATTATGGACGGGCTGCCGAGTGCCGACACAGAGGTAGCCACAGCCGTGAACTACCGCACTGTACTGTGTCTGCTGCTAATATAGACTGGTTGATAAAGAGATAGTATACTCGTAACTAGTATGTATGTATAAAGAAAGAAAAAAAAACCACGGTTAGGTGGTATATACAATTATGGACGGGCTGCCGAGTGCCGACACAGAGGTAGCCACAGCCGTGAACTACAGCACTGTACTGTGTCTGCTGCTAATATAGACTGGTTGATAAAGAGATAGTATACTACTAATATTATATGTACTGGTGGTCAGGTCACTGGTCACTAGTCACACTGGCAGTGGCACTCCTGCAGCAAAAGTGTGCACTGTTTAATTTTAATATAATATTATGTACTCCTGGCTCCTGCTATAACCTATAACTGGCACTGCAGTAGTGCTCCCCAGTCTCCCCCACAATTATAAGCTGTGTGAGCTGAGCAGTCAGACAGATATATAATATATATAGATGATGCAGCACACTGGCCTGAGCCTGAGCAGTGCACACAGATATGGTATGTGACTGACTGAGTCACTGTGTGTATCGCTTTTTTCAGGCAGAGAACGGATATATTAAATAAACTGCACTGTGTGTCTGGTGGTCACTCACTATATAATATATTATGTACTCCTGGCTCCTGCTATAACCTATAACTGGCACTGCAGTAGTGCTCCCCAGTCTCCCCCACAATTATAAGCTGTGTGAGCTGAGCAGTCAGACAGATATATATAATATTATATATAGATATTATGATAATAGATGATGCAGCACACTGGCCTGAGCCTGAGCAGTGATGAGCGGGTTCGGTTTCTCTGAATCCGAACCCGCCAGAACTTCATGGTTTTTTTCACGGGTCCGAGCGACTCGGATCTTCCCGCCTTGCTCGGTTAACCCGAGCGCGCCCGAACGTCATCATGACGCTGTCGGATTCTCGCGTTGCTCGGATTCTATCGCGAGACTCGGATTCTATATAAGGAGCCGCGCGTCGCCGCCATTTTCACACGTGCATTGAGATTGATAGGGAGAGGACGTGGCTGGCGTCCTCTCCGTTTAGAATTAGAATAGATTAGAGAGACACTTGATTTACTAATTTTGGGGAGCATTAGGAGTACTCAGTAGTGTACAGTGCAGAGTTTTGCTGATAGTGACCAGTGACCACCACTTTTATTTATAATCCGTTCTCTGCCTGAAAAAAGCGATACACAGCACACAGTGACTCAGTCACATACCATATCTGTGTGCACTGCTCAGGCTCAGGCCAGTGTGCTGCATCATCTATTATCTATATATAATATTATATATATCTGTCTGACTGCTCAGCTCACACAGCTTATAATTGTGGGGGAGACTGGGGAGCACTACTGCAGTGCCAGTTATAGGTTATAGCAGGAGCCAGGAGTACATAATATATTATATAGTGAGTGACCACCAGACACACAGTGCAGTTTATTTAATATATCCGTTCTCTGCCTGAAAAAAGCGATACACACAGTGACTCAGTCAGTCACATACCATATCTGTGTGCACTGCTCAGGCTCAGGCCAGTGTGCTGCATCATCTATATATATATTATATATCTGTCTGACTGCTCAGCTCACACAGCTTATAATTGTGGGGGAGACTGGGGAGCACTACTGCAGTGCCAGTTATAGGTTATAGCAGGAGCCAGGAGTACATAATATTATATTAAAATTAAACAGTGCACACTTTTGCTGCAGGAGTGCCACTGCCAGTGTGACTAGTGACCAGTGACCTGACCACCAGTATATAATATTAGTAGTATACTATCTCTTTATCAACCAGTCTATATTAGCAGCAGACACAGTACAGTGCGGTAGTTCACGGCTGTGGCTACCTCTGTGTCGGCACTCGGCAGCCCGTCCATAATTGTATATACCACCTAACCGTGGTTTTTTTTTCTTTCTTTATACATACATACTAGTTACGAGTATACTATCTCTTTATCAACCAGTCTATATATTAGCAGCAGACACAGTACAGTGCGGTAGTTCACGGCTGTGGCTACCTCTGTGTCGGCACTCGGCAGCCCGTCCATAATTGTATATACCACCTAACCGTGGTTTTTTTTTCTTTCTTTATACATACATACTAGTTACGAGTATACTATCTCTTTATCAACCAGTCTATATATTAGCAGCAGACACAGTACAGTGCGGTAGTTCACGGCTGTGGCTACCTCTGTGTCGGCACTCGGCAGCCCGTCCATAATTGTATATACCACCTAACCGTGGTTTTTTTTTCTTTCTTTATACATACATACTAGTTACGAGTATACTATCTCTTTATCAACCAGTCTATATATTAGCAGCAGACACAGTACAGTGCGGTAGTTCACGGCTGTGGCTACCTCTGTGTCGGCACTCGGCAGCCCGTCCATAATTGTATACTAGTATCCAATCCATCCATCTCCATTGTTTACCTGAGGTGCCTTTTAGTTGTGCCTATTAAAATATGGAGAACAAAAATGTTGAGGTTCCAAAATTAGGGAAAGATCAAGATCCACTTCCACCTCGTGCTGAAGCTGCTGCCACTAGTCATGGCCGAGACGATGAAATGCCAGCAACGTCGTCTGCCAAGGCCGATGCCCAATGGCATAGTACAGAGCATGTCAAAACCAAAACACCAAATATCAGTAAAAAAAGGACTCCAAAACCTAAAATAAAATTGTCGGAGGAGAAGCGTAAACTTGCCAATATGCCATTTACCACACGGAGTGGCAAGGAACGGCTGAGGCCCTGGCCTATGTTCATGGCTAGTGGTTCAGCTTCACATGAGGATGGAAGCACTCAGCCTCTCGCTAGAAAACTGAAAAGACTCAAGCTGGCAAAAGCACCGCAAAGAACTGTGCGTTCTTTGAAATCCCAAATCCACAAGGAGAGTCCAATTGTGTCGGTTGCGATGCCTGACCTTCCCAACACTGGACGTGAAGAGCATGCGCCTTCCACCATTTGCACGCCCCCTGCAAGTGCTGGAAGGAGCACCCGCAGTCCAGTTCCTGATAGTCAGATTGAAGATGTCAGTGTTGAAGTACACCAGGATGAGGAGGATATGGGTGTTGCTGGCGCTGGGGAGGAAATTGACCAGGAGGATTCTGATGGTGAGGTGGTTTGTTTAAGTCAGGCACCCGGGGAGACACCTGTTGTCCGTGGGAGGAATATGGCCGTTGACATGCCAGGTGAAAATACCAAAAAAATCAGCTCTTCGGTGTGGAGGTATTTCACCAGAAATGCGGACAACAGGTGTCAAGCCGTGTGTTCCCTTTGTCAAGCTGTAATAAGTAGGGGTAAGGACGTTAACCACCTCGGAACATCCTCCCTTATACGTCACCTGCAGCGCATTCATAATAAGTCAGTGACAAGTTCAAAAACTTTGGGTGACAGCGGAAGCAGTCCACTGACCAGTAAATCCCTTCCTCTTGTAACCAAGCTCACGCAAACCACCCCACCAACTCCCTCAGTGTCAATTTCCTCCTTCCCCAGGAATGCCAATAGTCCTGCAGGCCATGTCACTGGCAATTCTGACGAGTCCTCTCCTGCCTGGGATTCCTCCGATGCATCCTTGCGTGTAACGCCTACTGCTGCTGGCGCTGCTGTTGTTGCCGCTGGGAGTCGATGGTCATCCCAGAGGGGAAGTCGTAAGCCCACTTGTACTACTTCCAGTAAGCAATTGACTGTTCAACAGTCCTTTGCGAGGAAGATGAAATATCACAGCAGTCATCCTACTGCAAAGCGGATAACTGAGTCCTTGACAACTATGTTGGTGTTAGACGTGCGTCCGGTATCCGCCGTTAGTTCACAGGGAACTAGACAATTTATTGAGGCAGTGTGCCCCCGTTACCAAATACCATCTAGGTTCCACTTCTCTAGGCAGGCGATACCGAGAATGTACACGGACGTCAGAAAAAGACTCACCAGTGTCCTAAAAAATGCAGTTGTACCCAATGTCCACTTAACCACGGACATGTGGACAAGTGGAGCAGGGCAGGGTCAGGACTATATGACTGTGACAGCCCACTGGGTAGATGTATGGACTCCCGCCGCAAGAACAGCAGCGGCGGCACCAGTAGCAGCATCTCGCAAACGCCAACTCTTTCCTAGGCAGGCTACGCTTTGTATCACCGCTTTCCAGAATACGCACACAGCTGAAAACCTCTTACGGCAACTGAGGAAGATCATCGCGGAATGGCTTACCCCAATTGGACTCTCCTGTGGATTTGTGGCATCGGACAACGCCAGCAATATTGTGTGTGCATTAAATATGGGCAAATTCCAGCACGTCCCATGTTTTGCACATACCTTGAATTTGGTGGTGCAGAATTTTTTAAAAAACGACAGGGGCGTGCAAGAGATGCTGTCGGTGGCCAGAAAAATTGCGGGACACTTTCGGCGTACAGGCACCACGTACAGAAGACTGGAGCACCACCAAAAACTACTGAACCTGCCCTGCCATCATCTGAAGCAAGAAGTGGTAACGAGGTGGAATTCAACCCTCTATATGCTTCAGAGGTTGGAGGAGCAGCAAAAGGCCATTCAAGCCTATACAATTGAGCACGATATAGGAGATGGAATGCACCTGTCTCAAGTGCAGTGGAGAATGATTTCAACGTTGTGCAAGGTTCTGATGCCCTTTGAACTTGCCACACGTGAAGTCAGTTCAGACACTGCCAGCCTGAGTCAGGTCATTCCCCTCATCAGGCTTTTGCAGAAGAAGCTGGAGGCATTGAAGAAGGAGCTAAAAGGGAGCGATTCCGCTAGGCATGTGGGACTTGTGGATGCAGCCCTTAATTCGCTTAACAAGGATTCACGGGTGGTCAATCAACCGTGTTGAAATCAGAGCACTACATTTTGGCCACCGTGCTCGATCCTAGATTTAAAGCCTACCTTGGATCTCTCTTTCCGGCAGACACAGGTCTGCTGGGGTTGAAAGACCTGCTGGTGACAAAATTGTCAAGTCAAGCGGAACGCGACCTGTCAACATCTCCTCCTTCACATTCTCCCGCAACTGGGGGTGCGAGGAAAAGGCTCAGAATTCCGAGCCCACCCGCTGGCGGTGATGCAGGGCAGTCTGGAGCGACTGCTGATGCTGACATCTGGTCCGGACTGAAGGACCTGACAACGATTACGGACATGTCGTCTACTGTCACTGCATATGATTCTCTCAACATTGATAGAATGGTGGAGGATTATATGAGTGACCGCATCCAAGTAGGCACGTCACACAGTCCGTACTTATACTGGCAGGAAAAAGAGGCAATTTGGAGGCCCTTGCACAAACTGGCTTTATTCTACCTAAGTTGCCCTCCCACAAGTGTGTACTCCGAAAGAGTGTTTAGTGCCGCCGCTCACCTTGTCAGCAATCGGCGTACGAGGTTACATCCAGAAAATGTGGAGAAGATGATGTTCATTAAAATGAATTATAATCAATTCCTCCGCGGAGACATTGACCAGCAGCAATTGCCTCCACAAAGTACACAGGGAGCTGAGATGGTGGATTCCAGTGGGGACGAATTGATAATCTGTGAGGAGGGGGATGTACACGGTGATATATCGGAGGGTGAAGATGAGGTGGACATCTTGCCTCTGTAGAGCCAGTTTGTGCAAGGAGAGATTAATTGCTTCTTTTTTGGGGGGGGGTCCAAACCAACCCGTCATATCAGTCACAGTCGTGTGGCAGACCCTGTCACTGAAATGATGGGTTGGTTAAAGTGTGCATGTCCTGTTTTGTTTATACAACATAAGGGTGGGTGGGAGGGCCCAAGGACAATTCCATCTTGCACCTCTTTTTTCTTTTCTTTTTCTTTGCATCATGTGCTGATTGGGGAGGGTTTTTTGGAAGGGACATCCTGCGTGACACTGCAGTGCCACTCCTAGATGGGCCCGGTGTTTGTGTCGGCCACTAGGGTCGCTAATCTTACTCACACAGTCAGCTACCTCATTGCGCCTCTTTTTTTCTTTGCGTCATGTGCTGTTTGGGGAGGGTTTTTTGGAAGGGACATCCTGCGTGACACTGCAGTGCCACTCCTAGATGGGCCCGGTGTTTGTGTCGGCCACTATGGTCGCTAATCTTACTCACACAGCTACCTCATTGCGCCTCTTTTTTTCTTTGCGTCATGTGCTGTTTGGGGAGGGTTTTTTGGAAGGGACATCCTGCGTGACACTGCAGTGCCACTCCTAGATGGGCCCGGTGTTTGTGTCGGCCACTAGGGTCGCTAATCTTACTCACACAGCTACCTCATTGCGCCTCTTTTTTTCTTTGCGTCATGTGCTGTTTGGGGAGGGTTTTTTGGAAGGGCCATCCTGCGTGACACTGCAGTGCCACTCCTAGATGGGCCCGGTGTTTGTGTCGGCCACTAGGGTCGCTAATCTTACTCACACAGCTACCTCATTGCGCCTCTTTTTTTCTTTGCGTCATGTGCTGTTTGGGGAGGGTTTTTTGGAAGGGCCATCCTGCGTGACACTGCAGTGCCACTCCTAGATGGGCCCGGTGTTTGTGTCGGCCACTAGGGTCGCTAATCTTACTCACACAGCTACCTCATTGCGCCTCTTTTTTTCTTTGCGTCATGTGCTGTTTGGGGAGGGTTTTTTGGAAGGGCCATCCTGCGTGACACTGCAGTGCCACTCCTAGATGGGCCCGGTGTTTGTGTCGGCCACTAGGGTCGCTAATCTTACTCACACAGCTACCTCATTGCGCCTCTTTTTTTCTTTGCGTCATGTGCTGTTTGGGGAGGGTTTTTTGGAAGGGACATCCTGCGTGACACTGCAGTGCCACTCCTAGATGGGCCCGGTGTTTGTGTCGGCCACTAGGGTCGCTTATCTTACTCACACAGCGACCTCGGTGCAAATTTTAGGACTAAAAATAATATTGTGAGGTGTGAGGTATTCAGAATAGACTGAAAATGAGTGTAAATTATGGTTTTTGAGGTTAATAATACTTTGGGATCAAAATGACCCCCAAATTCTATGATTTAAGCTGTTTTTTAGTGTTTTTTGAAAAAAACACCCGAATCCAAAACACACCCGAATCCGACAAAAAAAATTCGGTGAGGTTTTGCCAAAACGCGGTCGAACCCAAAACACGGCCGCGGAACCGAACCCAAAACCAAAACACAAAACCCGAAAAATTTCAGGCGCTCATCTCTACACAGATATGGTATGTGACTGAGTCACTGTGTGCTGTGTATCGCTTTTTTCAGGCAGAGAACGGATTATAAATAAAACTGGTGGTCACTATCAGCAAAACTCTGCACTGTACTGAGTACTCCTAATGCTCCCCAAAATTAGTAAATCAAGTGTCTCTCTAATCTATTCTAAACGGAGAGGACGCCAGCCACGTCCTCTCCCTATCAATCTCAATGCACGTGTGAAAATGGCGGCGACGCGCGGCTCCTTATATAGAATCCGAGTCTCGCGATAGAATCCGAGCCTCGCGAGAATCCGACAGCGTCATGATGACGTTCGGGCGCGCTCGGGTTAACCGAGCAAGGCGGGAAGATCCGAGTCGCTCGGACCCGTGAAAAAAAACATGAAGTTCTGGCGGGTTCGGATTCAGAGAAACCGAACCCGCTCATCTCTAATTTTACATAATAAATACCCTGAGTAATGGCTGCGTATGCACCGCCGTCACTGCTGCTACCGCTGCTGGGCACCCACCCCTGTCGCAACCAGCCCCGCACCGCTATTTCCCTTTCCCAGCATACTTACCAGGTCATCAGTGCCCTGGTGCTCTCCTCCGGCTGTGGTCGTGTGATTGCTGGCTCCCTGCAATGTGACTCGGTCATATGATGCCGTCAACTGCTGTAAATGCCGTTTTACAGCATATGACCGGGGACACAGTGATCAGCTTGTGTGTCCATCAGACATACATAGCTGATCACACTCCCGGGTCCCCGTCAGTTGCAGAGAAAGCTGTGCAGGAGGCAGCATAGCCCTCTGATAATGCTGTTTCTGGATAGCATTATTATCACAGGGTTCACTGCTGTATTTTATTTATTTATTATTTTTTATTAAATTTGGTCAGATTGCCTTTCCCATTATAAGTATGTAAAATTAGAGATGTGCGGAGGCACTTTTCGTGTTTTGTGTTTTGGTTTTGGTTCTGGTTCCATGCTCGTGTTGTGGATCTGGATTGGTTTTGCCAAAACCACCCTTTCGTGTTTTGGTTTTGGATCTGGATGTTTTTTTGAAAAAAACATTAAAACAGCTGAAATCACAGAATTTGGGGGTAATTTTGATCCTCCGGTATTATTAACCTCAATAACATTCATTTCCAGTCTATTCTGAACACCTCACAATATTGTTTTTAGGCCAAAAAGTTCTGTATGACTAAGCTAAGCGACACAAGTGTGCGGCACAAACACCTGGCGCATCTAGGAGCGGCACTGCAGTGTCAGACAGGATGGCAGATTTAAAAAATAGGCCCCAAACAGCACATGATGCAAAGAAGAAAAAGAGCTGCAATGAGGTAGCTGTATGACTAAGGTAAGCGACACAAGTGTGCGGCACAAACACATGGCCCATCTAGAAGTGGCACTGCAGTGGCAGACAAGATGGCACTTAAAAAAAACTAGGCCCCAAACAGCACATCATACAAAGAAGTAAAAGAGGTGCAATGAGGTAGCTATACGACTAAGCAAAGCAACACAAGTGTGCGGCACAAACACCTGGCCCATCTAGGAGTGGCACTGCAGTGTCAGACAGGATGGCAGATTTAAAAAATAGGCCCCAAACAGCACATCATACAAAGAAGAAAAAGAGGTGCAATGAGGTAGTTGTATGACTAAGCTAAGTGACACAAGTGTGCGGCACAAACACCTGGCCCATCTAGGAGTGGCACTGCAGTGGCAGACTAGATGGCACTTAAAAAAACTAGACCCGAAACAGCACATCATGCAAAGAAGTAAAAGAGGTGCAATGAGGTAGCTGTATGACTAAGCTAAGTGACACAAGTGTGCGGCACAAACACCTGGTCCATCTAGGATTGGCACTGCAGTCCCACTGATCTAATGGCGGAAACCGGACGCACGTCTAACACCAACATAGCTGTCAATAACTCAGTTATCCACTTTGCAACAGGATAACTGCTGTCATATTTCATCTTCCTCGCAAAGGACTGTTGGACAGTCATTTGCTTAGTTGAAGTAGTACAAGTGGTCTTCCGACTTCCCCTCTGAGATGACAATCGACTCCCAGCAGCAACAACAGCAGCGGCAGCAGCAGCAGTAGGAGGAAGTGGTTCTTGATCTTTCCCTATTTTTTCCTCCAAATTTTTGTTCTCCATTATTTTTCTGGAGTTATATAACAAAATGCAGCAAAGGAGAGCGTACCTCTAAACCACACAGGGCAAACCCTGTAAAGATTATTTGGATTAAATATTATTAACCCCTTTATTTGGAGTAAATAATTTACAGCACAGGACAGCACCACTGAACTTATATGGCAGCACCCCTGGACTGGACTTATACGGCAGTACCACTGGACTGGATTTATACGCCAGTACCACTAGATTTATACGGCAGTACCACTGGACTGGATTTATACGGCAGTACCACTGGACATACACGGCAGTACCAATGGACATATACCGCAGTATCACTGGATTTATATGGCAGTACCACTGGACATATACGGTAGTATCGCTGGATTTATACGGCAGTATCACTGGACTGGATTTATACACCAGTACCACTGGATTTATAAGGCAGTACCACTGGACATATACGGCAGTATCACTGGAACTATATGGCAGTACCACTGGACGTATACGGCAGTATCACTGGACTGGATTCATATGTCAGTACCACTGGATTTATACGGCAGTACCACTGGACATATATGGCAGTATCACTGGACATATACGGCACCACCACTGGACTGGATTTATACGGCAGTATCACTGGACTTATACGGCAGCACCACTGGACTTATACGGCAGCACAGGGACACCACCACTCGACTGATGCAGCACCACACAGCACCACTGGACTGGACTTACACAGCAGCACTGGACATATGGCAGCAGAGGACACCCCCTGTCAGGAATCGGCGCTCTGCTACGTCTCACTTACCAGCGCGCTGGTGTGCGGGCCTCCGGAGGTCTTGTCCCCAGTTGCGGCTGCATGGGTGTAGTAACTGCGAGCGTTCTATTTCACATTGCTGAGTACTCCTGAGTCTGGTCCTGTCTGGGTTTTGCGGCGTGCCGATGTCCAGCCTGTGTGGACGTTACCATGACACCGGCACGCAGCTGATTCTGAAGTTCAATCCAGCTTGTATCTCCGCCTGCAGTTTCTGTCCAATCACTGCTGGGCAGGAGGTATAACTTCCAGCTTGTGGCTCTCTCACATTGCCTCGGACAACAAGTCACACACCGTGTGCCTTAGTTCTTCTGGTTCCTGTTTCCAGCGATCCCCGTGGTTACTTCCATTTGTTCCAGTCTTCATTCTCACAGCTCTCCTGTTAACTCCGGACTCCAATTCCATCCAGCCACAATCACCAGCAGCAGAGACTCTCCTCAGGTGTTCGTATTACCATCTCACTTGTACACTGGCTATCTGTATTCTATCTGTGCATTTCAGCAGTATTACTATTGATGCCATAGAGACTGTTTCCTGCTTGAGCCTAGTAAAGCTATCTGGACTTGTGTGCTTTATAGAGACTGAGTGTTTCTTATACATACCGGAGTTCTGCCTTTCAAGTTACTTTATCTTACGTTATACCGAGACTGTGTGCTATTAAGTACTATTGGACTTTACTTATATCATCTGCCTTCAGTTTTGTTGTTTCACATTTCATTTGCAAGAGACTTCCGCTATTTAAATTCAGTTATCAACCATTGTCATTCCATTACCGGTTTTCTGTTTATACTGTGTTATCCGATCTGCTCAGTAACAATAAAACATCAGCGCCTATGCGCAGGACTATTATATTGCCTCCACGTTTTATCCATCAGACCAACACTGACCCACTAGCGCCCCCGCCGGGGACAGACAAACCTAGAGACCTGACAGTTTGTCCGAGGCCCATGGACCCGGACGGTGGTCAGAGTGCGGGGTCAGGGACACTCCAAGACCTAGTGTCACGACTGGATGGTCAAGAGGCTGCGCAGCAGCAGGTTATGCAATTCCTGCAAGGAATGTCTTTACGATTAGATACTTTGCAACAATCACTTCCAATTCCAGTTTCCCCAGTGTCCTCTTCAGTTACAGTTCCTGCTCCAGGTTCCTCAGTTTCCAGCTCTCCAGTTGCTCCTGTTCCAATGTCTCGCATCCATCTTCCTACTCCGAGTAAATTTGATGGTAATTCTAAGATGTGTCGTGGGTTTCTAAATCAATACGAAGTTCAATTTGAATTGCAGCCACAGAACTTTCCAACACCTAGAACAAAGGTGGCTTATATTGTTTCTCTTCTAGCTGGCTCTGCTTTGAACTGGGTCTCTCTGCTGTGGGAGCGAGCAGATGCAATATTGAACAACTATACTGAATTTGTTGCCGCATTCCGACGCATCTTTGACGAACCTGGGCGTACGATCTCTGCTTCTTCTGACCTCCTTCAGATCCGCCAGGGAACACGTACTGTGGGTCAGTACGTTATCCAGTTCCAGACATTGGCATCGGAGGTGAAGTGGAACAACCAGGCATTGGTTGCTGCCTTCTGGCATGGTCTGTCTGACCGCATCAAGGATGAACTGACTACTCGAGATTTATCAGAGCAACTGGAAGCTCTAATTTCCCTATGTGTCAAATTGGATCCCTATGTGTCTAATTTCCCTATGTGTCAAATTGGATCTACGCGAGCGGACCTGTGAACGCTCTCGAGGTGACCTTCGCAAGCACCGAGCTATGCCTCCTGTACAGTCTCTACCTATTATTACTGATGAACCCATGCAGGTAAACAAATCTCGTTTAACACCTGAGGAGCGGTCCAGAAGATTAAAGGAAAGACTGTGTCTCTATTGTGCTACTGCTGGTCATCTGATTGGTTCCTGCCCTGCTCGGCCGGGAAACGGCAGGTCCTAACTTGTAGAGGAGGAGTCAAGTTAGGGCTTTTGAATAAAGCTCCTTCATCTCAGGATCTTATATTACCTGTCACCTTGGAAAGGTCTGAGGGACTCCAATCTTTGTCTGCCTTAGTGGATTGTGGTGCTGCTGGGAATTTTATCACGCAAGCTGCAGTGGATAGACTTAATATCCCAGTGACTAAGCTGTGTCGTCCAGTTTATCTCACGGCCGTGGACGGAAGCCGTATTTCTGAAGGTTCCATCTTTCAGCAAACCAAGCCGGTAGTTCTAGGAGTAGGCTTCCTGCATTCTGAACTCATTGAGTTCCTGGTTATACCCAAAGCGGGCTATGAGATAGTACTGGGTATGCCTTGGCTCCAACTGTACAATCCGCAATTTGACTGGTCCACATTGCAGTTAACATCATAGAGTTCCTCCTGTCGTCAGTCTTGTCTGGCTCAAGTGTTTCCAATAAAGTCTCCTGGTGTAAAGTCTCAGTCTGGCCTCCCGGAGGCCTATCAGGAAATCACTGACGTCTTCAGTGAGAAAGCAGCGGATGTCTTGCCTCCCCATCGATAGTGGGATTGTCCCATAGATCTGGTTCCAGGGAGCAAGCCGCCTAGAGGGCGTACATACCCTCTTTCAGTCCCAGAAACTCAAGCCATGAGTGAATACATAAAGGAAAATTTACAGAAAGGTTTCATCTGTCCATCCACTTCCCCAGCTGGTGCTGGATTCTTCTTCGTCAAGAAGAAAGATGGAGGACTTCGCCCCTGTATCGATTATCGGGGTTTAAATGACAGCACGATTAAAAATAGCTACCCATTACCTCTTATCACAGAGCTGTTTGACAGAGTTAGATGAGGCTTCCATCTTCACGAAACTGCATCTTCGCGGGGCTTACAACCTTATCAGGATTCGAAGTGGTGATGAGTGGAAAACCGCCTTTAATACTCGTGACGCCCACTATGAATATCTAGTGATGCCCTTCGGTTTAAGTAATGCCCCTGCTGTGTTTCAAAACTTTGTCAACGAAGTGTTTAGAGATCTCCTGTATAAATGTGTGGTGGTTTACCTCGATGACATCTTGATATTCTCCCGTGATTTAGTCTCTCATCGCCAACAGGTGAAGGAGGTCCTGCAACTTCTTCGACGGAATCATCTGTATGGCAAGTTGTCCAAATGCACATTTGAAGCTCCTTCAATATCTTTCTTAGGATACATCATTTCCGGAACAGATCTTCAAATGGATCCAGCTAAACTGGAAGCTATAGAAAACTGGTCTCTTCCAACAACTCTCAAGTCAGTTCAACGCTTCATTGGCTTCGCCAATTACTACAGAAAGTTTATTAAAGGCTTTTCCACGCTAATAGCTCCAATTACCTGCCTTACCCGGAAAGGGGGAAATCCATCCCAATGGTCTGACGACGCACTGTCCACTTTTCACAAAATAAAACAAGCTTTTATTTCGGCTCCTGTGTTACAGCAGCCGGATGTCAGTAAAGCCTTCATCTTGGAAGTGGACGCTTCAACGGTTGGCGTGGGCGCAGTCCTGTCCCAGGTTGGCAGTGATGGTAAGACTCACCCCTGTGGGTTTTTTTCTCGTAGGTTCTCGTCTGCAGAAATGAACTATACCATCGGCGACCAGGAGTTGTTAGCAATCAAATTGGCCCTTGAAGAATGGAGGTATCTGCTGAAGGGTACGAGATTTCCCATTACCATCTACACGGATCACAAGAACCTTCTCTACTTGAAAGCCGCGCAGTGTCTGAATCCTCGGTAAGCAAGGTGGACTCTATTCTTTTCTCGCTTTGATTTTAAGATGATGTTTAGACCGGGCTCACAAAATGTCAAAGCAGATGCTTTGTCTCGCTCCATGAGCTCAAACGAGGAATCTGCAGAACAGGCTGCTCGACCAGTATTAAATCCAGTGGTTTTCGCAGCTACAGGGATGTCGCAAGTCCCGCCTCCAGGCAAGATGTTTGTCTCTCCGGAGCTTCGTCCAAACCTTCTGTCTTGGGCTCATACGTCCAAGTTTACTGGTCACCCTGGGGTTCTAAAGACTTTTAAGTTTCTGTCTCAAACGAATTGGTGGCCTCGTATGAAGGTAGATATTCAAGAGTTCATAGCTTCATGTCCCAAATGTGCTCAGCATAAAAATTCTCGTCAGGCTCCCGCAGGCCAATTGGTTCCCAATTCCATTCCTAAGCGTCCCTGGTCTCATGTGTCGATGGACTTTATTTCTGATCTCCCTCCATCCAAAGGGTATGACACCATCTGGGTAGTAGTCGATAGGTTTTCAAAAATGGCACACTTCATTCCACTCATGGAATTACCCTCTGCTCTAAAGTTGGCTCAGTTGCTTCTTCGTGAAATATTCAGGTTACATGGACTTCCAACAGAAATCATATCTGACCGAGGAGTACAATTTGTGGCCAAGTTTTGGAGGGCTCTGTGTTCAGCGCTACAGGTAAAACTGAAGTTCTCTACAGCCTATCATCCTCAAACAAATGGGCAGACAGAGAGGGTAAATCAAGAACTTGAGACCTATTTGAGACTGTATATATCTTCTTCACAGGATGACTGGGTAGAATTGTTGCCATGGGCGGAGTTTGCTCATAATTTCCATTATCATACTTCAACTGATACAACTCCTTTTTTCGCAGTTTATGGTCAGCATCCTAGAGTACCGGATTTCCAAGAATTACCTGCCATAGATGTGCCTGCGGCTGTTTCTGCTCTCCAGCGGTTCGCTCAGATTTGGAAAGAGATCCATTCATCTCTTAAAAAAGTTTCTCAACGGTACAAAATGTTCGCTGATCGGAAGAGGCGAGCAGTTCCTAGTTTGAAACCGGGCGATAAGGTCTGGTTATCTACCCGTAATCTCCGGCTCAGAGTCTCCTCAATGAAGTTTGCTCCACGGTTTATTGGACCTTTTCCAGTAGAAAGTGTTATTAATCCGGTGGCTTATAAATTGAAACTGCCTGCTTTTTTGAAAATACCCAACTCATTCCATATTTCTCTCCTCAGACCACTAATTCTCAATCGTTTCCAGAGAACGCTTCCAGCAGCTCCAAAGGTACGAACTCATCGGGGCGTGGAATACGAGGTGGAAAAGATATTAGACTCTCGACATCGTTATGGTCATCTGCAATATCTCATTGACTGGTCTGGATATGGCCCTGAAGAGAGGAGTTGGGTCGACGCCACGGATGTACATGCTCCACGTCTGATTCAAGCCTTCCACAGACTCTTCCCTGCCAAGCCTCGTGGGTATTCGGTGCCCACCCATAAAGGAGGGGGTACTGTCAGGAATCAGCGCTCTGCTACGTCTCACTTACCAGCGCGCTGGTGTGCGGGCCTCCGGAGGTCTTGTCCCCAGTTGCGGCTGCATGGGTGTAGTAACCGCGAGCGTTCTATTTCACATTGCTGAGTACTCCTGAGTCTGGTCCTGTCTGGGTTTTGCGGCGTACCGATGTCCAGCCTGTGTGGACGTTACCATGACACCGGCACGCAGCTGATTCTGATGTTCAATCTGGCTTGTATCTCCGCCTACAGTTTGTGTCCAATCACTGCTGGGCAGGAGGTATAACTTCCAGCTTGTGGCTCTCTCACATTGCCTCGGACAACAAGTCACACACCGTGTGCCTTAGTTCTTCTGGTTCCTGTTTCCAGCGATCCCCGTGGTTACTTCCATTTGTTCCAGTCTTCATTCTCACAGCTCTCCTGTTAACTCCGGACTCCAATTCCATCCAGCCACAATCACCAGCAGCAGAGACTCTCCTCAGGTGTTCGTATTACCATCTCACTTGTACACTGGCTATCTGTATTCCATCTGTGCATTTCAGCAGTATTACTATTGATGCCATAGAGACTGTTTCCTGCTTGAGCCTAGTAAAGCTATCTGGACTTGTGTGCTTTATAGAGACTGAGTGTTTCTTATACATACCGGAGTTCTGCCTTTCAAGTTACTTTATCTTACGTTATACCGAGACTGTGTGCTATCAAGTACTATTGGACTTTAGTTATATCATCTGCCTTCAGTTTTGTTGTTTCACATTTCATTTGCAAGAGACTTCCGCTATTTAAATTCAGTTATCAACCATTGTCATTCCATTACCGGTTTTCTGTTTATACTGTGTTATCCGATCTGCTCAGCAACAATAAAACATCAGCGCCTATGCGCAGGACTATTATATTGCCTCCACGTTTTATCCATCAGCCCAACACTGACCCACTAGCGCCCCCGCCGGGGACAGACAAACCTAGAGACCTGACACCCCCACTGTGACTGGACTGATGCAGCATAAGACACTACACTGTACGGAGCAGCACAAGAGAGCACTGGAATCGCCACCCCACTTTCCCTCCCACACAGACACTGAGGACGGAGAGACGTCCTTTCGCTACACTCTCCAATTCCAGAGTGAAAATGCCTGCGACACGCGGCTCCTTATCTGGAATCCAAAACCCGTGAGAATCCGACAGCGGAATGATGACGTTTTGCCTCGTTCTGGTTTCCGAGTCAGACGGGAAACCCCGATCCAGGCTCGGATCTGGGCTCGGGTAGTGTAGTCCGGTAGGGTTCAGTTCTCAGTAGAGATGAGCGCCTGAAATTTTTCGGGTTTTGTGTTTTGGTTTTGGGTTCGGTTCCGCGGCCGTGTTTTGGGTTCGAACGCGTTTTGGCAAAACCTCACCGAATTATTTTTGTCGGATTCGGGTGTGTTTTGGATTCGGGTGTTTTTTTCCAAAAACACTAAAAAACAGCTTAAATCATAGAATTTGGGGGTCATTTTGATCCCAAAGTATTATTAACCTCAAAAACCATAATTTACACTCATTTTCAGTCTATTCTGAATACCTCACACCTCACAATATTATTTTTAGTCCTAAAATTTGCACCGAGGTCGCTGTGTGAGTAAGATAAGCGACCCTAGTGGCCGACACAAACACCGGGCCCATCTAGGAGTGGCACTGCAGTGTCACGCAGGATGTCCCTTCCAAAAAACCCTCCCCAAACAGCACATGACGCAAAGAAAAAAAGAGGCGCAATGAGGTAGCTGTGTGAGTAAGATTAGCGACCCTAGTGGCCGACACAAACACCGGGCCCATCTAGGAGTGGCACTGCAGTGTCACGCAGGATGGCCCTTCCAAAAAACCCTCCCCAAACAGCACATGACGCAAAGAAAAAAAGAGGCGCAATGAGGTAGCTGACTGTGTGAGTAAGATTAGCGACCCTAGTGGCCGACACAAACACCGGGCCCATCTAGGAGTGGCACTGCAGTGTCACGCAGGATGGCCCTTCCAAAAAACCCTCCCCAAACAGCACATGACGCAAAGAAAAAAAGAGGCGCAATGAGGTAGCTGACTGTGTGAGTAAGATTAGCGACCCTAGTGGCCGACACAAACACCGGGCCCATCTAGGAGTGGCACTGCAGTGTCACGCAGGATGTCCCTTCCAAAAAACCCTCCCCAAACAGCACATGACGCAAAGAAAAAAAGAGGCGCAATGAGGTAGCTGTGTGAGTAAGATTAGCGACCCTAGTGGCCGACACAAACACCGGGCCCATCTAGGAGTGGCACTGCAGTGTCACGCAGGATGTCCCTTCCAAAAAACCCTCCCCAAACAGCACATGACGCAAAGAAAAAAAGAGGCGCAATGAGGTAGCTGTGTGAGTAAGATTAGCGACCCTAGTGGCCGACACAAACACCGGGCCCATTTAGGAGTGGCACTGCAGTGTCACGCAGGATGTCCCTTCCAAAAAACCCTCCCCAATCAGCACATGATGCAAAGAAAAAGAAAAGAAAAAAGAGGTGCAAGATGGAATTATCCTTGGGCCCTCCCACCCACCCTTATGTTGTATAAACAAAACAGGACATGCACACTTTAACCAACCCATCATTTCAGTGACAGGGTCTGCCACACGACTGTGACTGATATGACGGGTTGGTTTGGACCCCCCCCAAAAAAGAAGCAATTAATCTCTCCTTGCACAAACTGGCTCTACAGAGGCAAGATGTCCACCTCATCTTCACCCTCCGATATATCACCGTGTACATCCCCCTCCTCACAGATTATCAATTCGTCCCCACTGGAATCCACCATCTCAGCTCCCTGTGTACTTTGTGGAGGCAATTGCTGCTGGTCAATGTCTCCGCGGAGGAATTGATTATAATTAATTTTAATGAACATCATCTTCTCCACATTTTCTGGATGTAACCTCGTACGCCGATTGCTGACAAGGTGAGCGGCGGCACTAAACACTCTTTCGGAGTACACACTTGTGGGAGGGCAACTTAGGTAGAATAAAGCCAGTTTGTGCAAGGGCCTCCAAATTGCCTCTTTTCCCTGCCAGTATAAGTACGGACTGTGTGACGTGCCTACTTGGATGCGGTCACTCATATAATCCTCCACCATTCTATCAATGTTGAGAGAATCATATGCAGTGACAGTAGACGACATGTCCGTAATCGTTGTCAGGTCCTTCAGTCCGGACCAGATGTCAGCATCAGCAGTCGCTCCAGACTGCCCTGCATCACCGCCAGCGGGTGGGCTCGGAATTCTGAGCCTTTTCCTCGCACCCCCAGTTGCGGGAGAATGTGAAGGAGGAGATGTTGACAGGTCGCGTTCCGCTTGACTTGACAATTTTGTCACCAGCAGGTCTTTCAACCCCAGCAGACCTGTGTCTGCCGGAAAGAGAGATCCAAGGTAGGCTTTAAATCTAGGATCGAGCACGGTGGCCAAAATGTAGTGCTCTGATTTCAACAGATTGACCACCCGTGAATCCTTGTTAAGCGAATTAAGGGCTGCATCCACAAGTCCCACATGCCTAGCAGAATCGCTCCCTTTTAGCTCCTTCTTCAATGCCTCCAGCTTCTTCTGCAAAAGCCTGATGAGGGGAATGACCTGACTCAGGCTGGCAGTGTCTGAACTGACTTCACGTGTGGCAAGTTCAAAGGGCATCAGAACCTTGCACAACGTTGAAATCATTCTCCACTGCACTTGAGACAGGTGCATTCCATCTCCTATATCGTGCTCAATTGTATAGGCTTGAATGGCCTTTTGCTGCTCCTCCAACCTCTGAAGCATATAGAGGGTTGAATTCCACCTCGTTACCACTTCTTGCTTCAGATGATGGCAGGGCAGGTTCAGTAGTTTTTGGTGGTGCTCCAGTCTTCTGTACGTGGTGCCTGTACGCCGAAAGTGTCCCGCAATTTTTCTGGCCACCGACAGCATCTCTTGCACGCCCCTGTCGTTTTTTAAAAAATTCTGCACCACCAAATTCAAGGTATGTGCAAAACATGGGACGTGCTGGAATTTGCCCATATTTAATGCACACACAATATTGCTGGCGTTGTCCGATGCCACAAATCCACAGGAGAGTCCAATTGGGGTAAGCCATTCCGCGATGATCTTCCTCAGTTGCCGTAAGAGGTTTTCAGCTGTGTGCGTATTCTGGAAAGCGGTGATACAAAGCGTAGCCTGCCTAGGAAAGAGTTGGCGTTTGCGAGATGCTGCTACTGGTGCCGCCGCTGCTGTTCTTGCGGCGGGAGTCCATACATCTACCCAGTGGGCTGTCACAGTCATATAGTCCTGACCCTGCCCTGCTCCACTTGTCCACATGTCCGTGGTTAAGTGGACATTGGGTACAACTGCATTTTTTAGGAGACTGGTGAGTCTTTTTCTGACGTCCGTGTACATTCTCGGTATCGCCTGCCTAGAGAAGTGGAACCTAGATGGTATTTGGTAACGGGGGCACACTGCCTCAATAAATTGTCTAGTTCCCTGTGAACTAACGGCGGATACCGGACGCACGTCTAACACCAACATAGTTGTCAAGGACTCAGTTATCCGCTTTGCAGTAGGATGACTGCTGTGATATTTCATCTTCCTCGCAAAGGACTGTTGAACAGTCAATTGCTTACTGGAAGTAGTACAAGTGGGCTTACGACTTCCCCTCTGGGATGACCATCGACTCCCAGCGGCAACAACAGCAGCGCCAGCAGCAGTAGGCGTTACACGCAAGGATGCATCGGAGGAATCCCAGGCAGGAGAGGACTCGTCAGACTTGCCAGTGACATGGCCTGCAGGACTATTGGCATTCCTGGGGAAGGAGGAAATTGACACTGAGGGAGTTGGTGGGGTGGTTTGCGTGAGCTTGGTTACAAGAGGAAGGGATTTACTGGTCAGTGGACTGCTTCCGCTGTCACCCAAAGTTTTTGAACTTGTCACTGACTTATTATGAATGCGCTGCAGGTGACGTATAAGGGAGGATGTTCCGAGGTGGTTAACGTCCTTACCCCTACTTATTACAGCTTGACAAAGGGAACACACGGCTTGACACCTGTTGTCCGCATTTCTGGTGAAATACCTCCACACCGAAGAGCTGATTTTTTTGGTATTTTCACCTGGCATGTCAACGGCCATATTCCTCCCACGGACAACAGGTGTCTCCCCGGGTGCCTGACTTAAACAAACCACCTCACCATCAGAATCCTCCTGGTCAATTTCCTCCCCAGCGCCAGCAACACCCATATCCTCCTCATCCTGGTGTACTTCAACACTGACATCTTCAATCTGACTATCAGGAACTGGACTGCTCCTTCCAGCACTTGCAGGGGGCGTGCAAATGGTGGAAGGCGCATGCTCTTCACGTCCAGTGTTGGGAAGGTCAGGCATCGCAACCGACACAATTGGACTCTCCTTGTGGATTTGGGATTTCAAAGAACGCACAGTTCTTTGCGGTGCTTTTGCCAGCTTGAGTCTTTTCAGTTTTCTAGCGAGAGGCTGAGTGCTTCCATCCTCATGTGAAGCTGAACCACTAGCCATGAACATAGGCCAGGGCCTCAGCCGTTCCTTGCCACTCCGTGTGGTAAATGGCATATTGGCAAGTTTACGCTTCTCCTCCGACAATTTTATTTTAGGTTTTGGAGTCCTTTTTTTACTGATATTTGGTGTTTTGGTTTTGACATGCTCTGTACTATGCCATTGGGCATCGGCCTTGGCAGACGACGTTGCTGGCATTTCATCGTCTCGGCCATGACTAGTGGCAGCAGCTTCAGCACGAGGTGGAAGTGGATCTTGATCTTTCCCTAATTTTGGAACCTCAACATTTTTGTTCTCCATATTTTAATAGGCACAACTAAAAGGCACCTCAGGTAAACAATGCAGATGGATGGATTGGATACTAGTATACAATTATGGACGGGCTGCCGAGTGCCGACACAGAGGTAGCCACAGCCGTGAACTACCGCACTGTACTGTGTCTGCTGCTAATATATAGACTGGTTGATAAAGAGATAGTATACTCGTAACTAGTATGTATGTATAAAGAAAGAAAAAAAAACCACGGTTAGGTCACTGGTATATACAATTATGGACGGGCTGCCGAGTGCCGACACAGAGGTAGCCACAGCCGTGAACTACCGCACTGTACTGTGTCTGCTGCTAATATATAGACTGGTTGATAAAGAGATAGTATACTCGTAACTAGTATGTATGTATAAAGAAAGAAAAAAAAACCACGGTTAGGTCACTGGTATATACAATTATGGACGGGCTGCCGAGTGCCGACACAGAGGTAGCCACAGCCGTGAACTACCGCACTGTACTGTGTCTGCTGCTAATATATAGACTGGTTGATAAAGAGATAGTATACTCGTAACTAGTATGTATGTATAAAGAAAGAAAAAAAAACCACGGTTAGGTCACTGGTATATACAATTATGGACGGGCTGCGGAGTGCCGACACAGAGGTAGCCACAGCCGTGAACTACCGCACTGTACTGTGTCTGCTGCTAATATATAGACTGGTTGATAAAGAGATAGTATACTCGTAACTAGTATGTATGTATAAAGAAAGAAAAAAAAACCACGGTTAGGTGGTATATACAATTATGGACGGGCTGCCGAGTGCCGACACAGAGGTAGCCACAGCCGTGAACTACCGCACTGTACTGTGTCTGCTGCTAATATATAGACTGGTTGATAAAGAGATAGTATACTCGTAACTAGTATGTATGTATAAAGAAAGAAAAAAAAACCACGGTTAGGTCACTGGTATATACAATTATGGACGGGCTGCCGAGTGCCGACACAGAGGTAGCCACAGCCGTGAACTACCGCACTGTACACTGGTTGATAAAGAGATAGTAGTATACTCGTAACAACTAGTATGACGACGGTATAAAGAATGAAAAAAAAACCACGGTTAGGTGGTATATAATACAATTATGGTTGGACGGACTGCCTGCCGAGTGCCGACACAGAGGTAGCCACAGCCGTGAACTACCGCACTGTACACTGGTTGATAAAGAGATAGTAGTATACTCGTAACAACTAGTATGACGACGGTATAAAGAATGAAAAAAAAACCACGGTTAGGTGGTATATAATACAATTATGGTTGGACGGACTGCCTGCCGAGTGCCGACACAGAGGTAGCCACAGCCGTGAACTACCGCACTGTACACTGGTTGATAAAGAGATAGTAGTATACTCGTAACAACTAGTATGACGACGGTATAAAGAACGAAAAAAAAACCACGGTTAGGTGGTATATATTATAATACAATTATGGATGGACGGACTGCCTGCCGAGTTCCGACACAGAGGTAGCCACAGCCGTGAACTACCGCACTGTACACTGGTTGATAAAGAGATAGTAGTATACTCGTAACAACTAGTATGACGACGGTATAAAGAACGAAAAAAAAACCACGGTTAGGTGGTATATATTATAATACAATTATGGATGGACGGACTGCCTGCCGAGTTCCGACACAGAGGTAGCCACAGCCGTGAACTACCGCACTGTACACTGGTTGATAAAGAGATAGTAGTATACTCGTAACAACTAGTATGACTATGACGACGGTATAAAGAAAGAAAAAAAAAACCACGGTTAGGTGGTATATAATACAATTATGGATGGACGGACTGCCTGCCGAGTGCCGACACAGAGGTAGCCACAGCCGTGAACTACCGCACTGTACTGTGTCTGCTGCTAATATAGACTGGTTGATAAAGAGATAGTATACAATACTACTAATATACTGGTGGTCAGGCACTGGTCACCACTAGTCACACTGGCAGTGGCACTCCTGCAGCAAAAGTGTGCACTGTTTAATTTTAATATAATATTATTTATCATGTACTCCTGGCTCCTGCTATAACAACCTGCAGTGCTCCCCAGTCTCCCCCACAATTATAAGCTTTATATACAATACATTGATGTGCAGCACACTGGGCTGAGCAGTGCACACAGACTGAGTCACTGTGTGACTGAGTATCGTTTTTTTCAGGCAGAGAACGGATATATTAAATAAAACAAACAACTGCACTGTCTCTGGTGGTCACTGGTCACTGTGGTCGTCAGTCACTAAACTCTGTCTGCACTCTGCACTCTCTTCTAATCTACAGTATCACAGCAATCTCTCTCTCTCTCTTCTAAATCTAATCTAAATGGAGAGGACGCCAGCCACGTCCTCTCCCTATCAATCTCAATGCACGTGTGAAAATGGCGGCGACGCGCGGCTCCTTATATAGAATCCGAGTCTCGCGAGAATCCGACAGCGTCATGATGACGTTCGGGCGCGCTCGGGTTAACCGAGCAAGGCGGGAAGATCCGAGTCGCTCGGACCCGTGAAAAAAAAAGTGAAGTTCGTGCGGGTTCGGATTCAAAGAAACCGAACCCGCTCATCTCTAGTTCTCAGGGAACCAAACCCGCTCATCTCTATGTAAAATGTGATCTTGTTACTAAAAAAAAGTGAAAACTGCTCCAAAAGCCCTTTAATATATTCAGGTGATACTAAAGTAATGTGAAAAGTGTGTGGAAACACCCTTTATTCACATTATGTTAGTAGAACTAATGTTAATAAGTCGGCTCCTAAGTGTTAATATAGTATATGGCTGAAACTTAACTTTTAGGGCAATGTCTGCAGGGATTACATACAGCTGTCAATAACCTGACAGCAGCATCCCACCTTCCGGAATGCCAGTTCGCTGCGCTCGCCACGCTGCAGGCTCGGTGGTTCACTGTGCTTGCCACAGGATCTATTCCCACTGTATGGGTGTCGTTAACACCCACGAGTGGGAATTGTCCTGGTACGTCAGGATTCCTGCTGACTGCATTGTCGGCTGTCAGGATTTCGGCGTCGCCGTCGGTATCCTGAACGCCGGAATCCCGTCAGCCGGCATTTTAACTGCAACCCGCATGCAATTGAAGTAGTGTATTTTGCTTGTACACATTACACCCAGGGAGTGCCAAAAGGAGAAATGGATGGGTACAATTTTCTCTGACCCCTTTAGGGGAGGACTAACCTTGGCCACTTGATGTTGTGGCACGTAACCAGGCTCGGCGCTACCCGCTCAGTAAAGGGATACAGTGCAGGTAGGCGCCGGGCAGGAGAGGCACCTTCACTGCTCTGCATCCCTGCTGAAGCGCCGTCCTGTCCCCCCCGCTGCTGGCTGCTGCGCCTGCCCTGTCACACTGACAGGCAGCCGCAGCAGCATGACTCCTTCTCCTCTCTCCCCTGTGACAGTGAGAGGAGTGTCAGTTTGCATTCTGATGAAAGGGGACGGAGCTACACTGACCAAGGGGGCGGAGCTACATGGACCAGGCTAGCAGACTGGAAGATCTGGCAAGCAAGATTGTGGTAAGGGGATGCAAAAAGAGTGTGAGAGAGAAAGTGAGTGTGTGTGTGTGTGTGTGTGTGTGTGTGTGTGTGTGTGTGTGTGTGTATGTATGTGTGTGTTTGTTTGTATTTAAAAAGTGGACTGTCTGCCGTAATGTGTAAAAAGGGGGACGCTGGCTGTCGTAATGTGTAAAAAGGGGCCGCTGGCCGCCATAATGTGTAAAAAGGGGGACGCTGGCTGCCGTAATGTGTAAAAAGGGGACGCTGTCCACCGTAATGTGTAAAAAGGGCACGCTGGCTGTCGTAATGTGTAAAAAGGGGACTCTGTCCGCCGTAATGTGTAAAAAGGGGCCGCTGGCCGCCGTAATGTGTAAAAGGGGGGACGCTGTCTGCCGTAATGTGTAAAAAGGGGACGCTGTCTGCCGTAATGTGTAAAAAGGGGACGCTGTCTGCCGTAATGTGTAAAAAGGGGACGCTGTCTGCCGTAATGTGTAAAAAGGGGACGCTGTCTGCCGTAATGTGTAAAAAGGGGGACGCTGTCTGCCGTAATGTGTAAAAAGGGGGACGCTGTCTACCGTAATGTGTAAAAAGGGGGATGCTGTCTGCCGTAATGTGTAAAAAGGGGAATCTGTCGGCCACAATGTGTAAAAGGATCTCTACCTGGTGTAGTGGCGCTACTGTGCGGTGTACTTTGAATAATGGAGACTACTATAATATGTAATATGAATTGGTATTATTTTGTGGCCACACCCCTTCCCCAGGAAGCCACGCCCCTATTTTACATAGGGGGGCGATGCCCTCTCTTGCACACAGTGGTAAAATGTCTAGATACAGCACTGTCTGTGTGCAGAGCCGTAACTAGCGCTGCACAGAGTGTGTGTGGGCAGAGAGTTCACATCCATAGGCTTGCACGAGGCCATGGTAACCCCCCGGCCCTACATGTAAAGTATGGGAGCGGCGCAAATTTATATTTTGCAGGAGGTCGCCGAATACCCTAGCACCGGCCCTGCACGTAACTTACATATATGCACAAGGGTGCCCAGTGTGCTACACCCCGCCAGTACCCGCTCCCCCCAAAGTTTCAGTGGCCCTTATTAAGCCCAAAGTACATTTTCTGACTATTTTTAATTACACAAGAACATCTCAGAAGCAGCATACTTTATCAATATATTAATTATTTGGGCACATCTCCACCTCAGGAACAACACACCGTTTGAAATCTCCCACCACCTAGCTCATGCACAGGTACTAATTACCTAAGCCCAGGTTTGTTGGAGGGGACCATGCCCTTGTCAGCAGCTATGGAAGAAAAATGTCCCCCGGACCAGACGCCGGCATCCCCAGGTTCTTCATTGTGCCAATGTATGCAAAAAAATTAAAAACCAGATTTGCCCACATACCCCAGTACATAAGCCCATGGCCACTCTTGTCAGACATGTAAATAAACATGTCAGCCAGGTAGTAGGAGATTTGAAAAACGCTGCTTCGCCAGCTGTTTTCAAAGGTAAAATTTAGCCGATCTGTCGAGAAATATCCTCTACCCTGACTTACCACATCACAGCTTTCCACAATCATCTCGCTGACACATTTCCCTCCTTGGCTTTTGCAGCACTGTTCTATCTTGGGTCCCAGTCTACTTTTCTAAGTGCTCCTTAATAACCGCCAACTCTCTCCTCTACTCCTTTTATCTCCTGGGGTTCCTCAAGGCTCTATTCTTGGCCCTCTGCTTTTCCTTCTTTATACATCTTCTCTCTGTGACCATATACACTCCTTTGGCCTCCACTTCCACCTTCCCAGACCTCTGTGCTTAACTATTATTCCATGTGTCCCCATTGCTGTCATCTCTACTGGATACTACCTTAAGCCCAATATGCCCAATACAGAGCTCATCATCTTTTGCTTTCCTAATGTCTCCAACCATTGTACAGTCTTGCTAAACAGTTGACAAAGTCACACTCTCTCCTGCAGCCCAAACCCACTGCCTTGGTGTTATCCTGACTCTACCCTCAGCTTCACTTCACAAATGAAGTCCTTGTATTGCCTTCTCCTTTGAATCATTGCCGAATATGCCCTTTTCTCACTCACGGGGAGATATCTCAAACCATCTAAAGAGAAAAAAGTGGAGAAGTCGACCACAGCAACAATCAGGGGGGGTCATTCCGAGTTGTTCGCTCGCAAGCTGCTTTTAGCAGCTTTACACACGCTAAGCCGCCGCCTACTGGGAGTGAATCTTAGCTTCTTAAAATTGCGAACGAAAGATTCGCAATATTGCGATAAGACATCTCTGTGCAGTTTCTGAGTAACTCGAGACTTACTCGGCATCTGCGATCAGTTCAGTGCTTGTCGTTCCTGGTTTGACGTCACAAACACACCCAGCGTTCGCCCAGACACTCCTCCATTTCTCCAGCCATTCCCGCGTTTTTCCCAGAAACGGTAGCGTTTTTTCACACACTTCCATAAAACGGCCAGTTTCCGCCCAGAAACACCCACTTCCTGTCAATCACATTACGATCACCAGAACGAAGAAAAAACCGTGAGTAAAATTCCTAACTGCATAGCAAATTTACTTGGCGCAGTCGCAATGCGGACATTGCGCATGCGCACTAAGCGGAAAATCGCTGCGATGCGAAGAAATTTACAGAGCGAACAACTCGGAATGACCCCCTCGTTCAACTTGACATGTTATAGAAGACACTGGCGTATTTATAATGGATGCAGTGTGTGCGGCGCACACGGGCCCCCGGGGGTCCTTGGGGGCCCACACCGCACACCCTGCACCCATTAATTTAAATACTTACCCTCCGGAGACCCGCAGCAGCACAGAAATCACTGGGACAATGGCTGCCGCCACAAATGTCGCGGTACCATTTTCCCGGTGATTCACGCATGCGCTGTAGGAAAATCACTGGGACAATGGCTGCCGCACCATTTTCCTGGTGTTTTACACATACGATAAAAAGGATAGACCTACAAGAGAGTAGGGCAGGAAAAGACTAAACAGCCTGACCCGGGGCACGCTTTTATTCTTTATTATTTTAAAATTTAACTTTTATTATCACTAATTATCTCATTTTAGTCAAACCAGATATCAATAATATCATATATATAGTTATACACCATATCATAGATGCAGGTAAATGGGAATGATATGGTGTATATATATGAACTGTATATGGAAGTGTTTGGAGTTTTGGACATCTGATGGTTAGAAGTCGCACCCAGGGAAGCCCACTCTCCTTTCTATTATGGAAATGGGTTATATACCATGGGGGAGTTTACAAATCGACTGTGGTACTCGATAAGTGCATGCGGTAAACCAGCCTACTTGTATATGATATTATTGATATCTGGTTTGACTAAAATGAGAAATGTATATATTTTTTCCGCATGACTATTTAGAGTACTATCACTGAAAAATATTTTCGCTCATGGCAGATAAAGGTCTGCCCTACTAAAATGTATTTATCTTGGATTATACTCTTATGAATGGTCGCATGACCTTATCTTGAATATTGGTCAGCTGACCTTATATTTTTGCATATATTAAATTGGTCCCATGACCTTACCCGAATAAAGGTCTGCTGACCTTATACTTTTTTTCATGTACTAAATTGTCTACTTCACCTAGTATTTGTTGTGTAATACACAGTTTTAATTAGTGATAATAAAAGTTAAATTTTAAAATAATAAAGAATAAAAGCGTGCCCCGGGTCAGGCTGTTTAGTCTTTTCCTGCCCTACTCTCTTGTAGGTCTATCCTTTTTATAGTTTATTGAACTAATTTCCAGGAGCACCACCAACCCAGTGCCATAGGTATTTTACCCAGAGCCTTTATGTTGGTTCAGACATCATAATACAACTCCTAGTGAGTTAAAATTGTCTGTGGTCACTTTCCACAGGTCTAGTGCGGTTTCACACTTTCTTTGTTTTACACATACGCCCTAGGCTCTGGGACAGCGCTAGGGTCCCTTAGGGATCCTAGTGCCCGGAGCCGTACAGCGCTGCCGAGTAGAGAGGAGGGGGCCCTAACGGAGCCTCCTCCTCTCTAGAAATGCCCCTGATAGAAGGTGCTAGATAAATGATAGCTAGAAGCTGCAAAGGGGAGATTTGTGCATTTCCCCCTCCCACGTAACACTTCTCACCTGTTCACTGCTACTGTGCATAGCTCTGACCCCCCAGCCCTCGTGAAGCCCCACCCCTGGTCTATGATTGGTCCTTGGGTCATACACAGAAATAACAGGGATGGCCATTGATGAGGGAAACCATCGATGGTCTCCCATAGCATAGTTAGTGACCATCGATGGTGAACACGCCGATGGCCATCCCTACCACATCTCGGCTGCAGTGGGCGGCCGGGAAGTTGGAGGATACAATCTGCATTGAATCATCCTAGCCCTGCCCCCTACTGTTAAATGCTGTGAATAGCAGCTTTTAAAAGCAGGGGTGGGGCTATGGTGAAGTGTAGCCTGTCGCTTGCTAGATAATGCAGAGAATTGATGCTTTTTAATGGCGAGAATGTGGCACTCCCAGAAGGGGTAATAGACAGTGGGCAAGTATGTTCTATTTGCTATTATCTAATGCTCTTCAGCAAATAAAACCAAACATCTATTTGGACACTGTATTAATGTATTACGTACAATAGCATATCAAAAAAATGGCAGCAATTTAATATTCAAAGTTTTGTTCAATGGGCCTAATTCCAAGTTGATCGCAGCAGGAATTTTGTTAGCAGTTGGTCAAAACCAAGGCCCTCATTCCGAGTTGTTCGCACGCTAGCTGCTTTTAGCAGCATTGCACAAGCTAAGCCGCCGCCCACTGGGAGTGTATCTTAGCTTAGCAGAATTGCGAACGAAAGATTAGCAGAATTGCGAATAGAAATTTCTTAGCAGTTTCTGAGTAGCTCCAGACTTACTCAGCCATTGCGACCAGCTCAGTCCTTTTCGTTCCTGGTTTGACGTCACAAACACACCCAGCGTTTGCAAAACCACTCCCCCGTTTCTCCAGCCAATCCTGCGTATTGCAACTCGAACGCCTGCGTTTTTCCTCACACTCCCATAAAACGGCCAGTTTCCGCCCAGAAACACCCACTTCCTGTCAATCACACTACGACCATGTGTACACACCCCTACAGTATATGGAACCTCTTGTAGAATACAGTACATAAACAAATTCTGCAAAATATCAGTGTATTTTCTTCAACACATAGATCTTACTAACTTTGGGGCTAATTTACATTTGGATGTAAGTAATTTTGCTTACACGCTTCTCAGATGTAGCAGTACACGTCCGCACTTATAGGTGTTACTTTCACAATCTCCCTGAAATGCTTTTTCAAAAGTAGGCAAATATGTTTTTATGTCTTAAGGCCCGTACACATCAGGAGATGTGTGTTAAGCGATCTAGCACAGACTGCTCAGCACACATCTCTCCCCCCCACTCAGCACACATCTCTCCCCCCACTCAGCACACATCTCTCCCCCCACTCAGCACACATCTCCTCCCCCACCCCACCCTGCTCAGCACACAGTCAGATTGCTTAGAAATTAGGCAGTGATCTCTCCGTGTGTACCCCTCTTTAGAATAACCTCACCAGTCCTTTAGCATTGAAAATCTGTTAACAAATGTATACGGTGACAGTACAGCCAAACAGTCACATTTAGATTAGTCAGTCCAGCAGATAATATTACTTTTCTCATGTTAGTTCACAGAACCTACGTAGTGCACAGGGTAAACAAGCAGACACCTGTACCTGGGATCCGGTCTGAAGATCGACAGTGTCTAGGTCGACAATGTTTAGGTCGACCACTATAGGTCGACATGGATGGAAGGTCGACAGGGTTTCTAGGTCGACATGTGCTAGGTCGACAGGTCTAAAGGTCGACATGAGTTTTTCACATTTTTTTTATTTTTTTCATACTTAACGATCCACGTGGACTACGATTGGAATGGTAAAGTGTGCCGAGCGAAGCGAAGGCACCATGCGAGGGGACGCGGTGCACTAATTTGGGATCCCGGTCACTCTACGAAGAAAACGACACACAAAAAAAATTCCTCATGTCGACCTTTAGACCTGTCGACCTAGCACATATCGACCTAGAAACCCTGTCGACCTTCCATCCATGTCGACCTAGTGACTGTCGACCTATAGTGGTCGACCTAAACATTGTCGACCTAGACACTGTCGATTTGATGAACCACACGCCCTGTAACTATCTTTTACCAGTAAGCTGATGCCTAGCTAACAATACATTATAATCTTGTGCAATCTTATAAACATGTAAAACAGGAAAAGTCTTTTACCTTGTCCGTTGCTCTTGTTTTCAAGCTCCTTACTGAAAGCCTTCCTTCTGCCTCTATGTACAGGAGCACTTCCAAAGAAGAGGTTTAAAGCTGGCTAGGTAACCAGAGGCCAATGTATTACAGATTAACAATTAACATGCTGGGAAGAGAGTTTCAGTGTTCTGCTAACACAGAGGGACTGATTCCAAGTCAGGAGCTAAGAAAAAGCAAAAAGAGAAGGAAACATTTTTGTCATTTTACACCTTGGTAAAACCATGTTGCTCTGCGGGGTGGATGTAAAATGTGCTGAGACATTTAGATGTGAGAGGGGCGTGTTAAAACTTAAATCTAAATAGCAATGGAAAAATAGCGCTGGGCTACATGCAAAAGCAGTCAGTATTTACCCTGCATGCAGGAGAAATGTATTTGCACACCTTGCATTGCAACATGATTTTGCCCAGGTGCAAGATGTAAGGTGATCTGTGTGCATATCCCCACAGGATTCTGAAGACATGTAAAAGTGTGTCTTATTTAGCTGCAGTCCTCCTGAACAATGGCTATAGAGGCACTTCCTGTATAGCAAACACTTCCTGTACAATAGCATACCTCCCAACTGTCCCGATTTTTGCAGGGCAGTCCCCTTTTTTTGTTAAGACAGTTGTGGGGCCATAAGTTGGTCCCTATATTGGACAGTAGGTCCTAAAATCTTTGTCAATGATACCAAAAGAATGAAGAAAAAATACATAAACAATTTTCAAATGAATTTATAACTGACTCATCAAACCCACATTCGCTAATTTGTGGATCATTCATTGTCCGAATGGGGGGGAAAAATATTTTAAACATTCCCAGAAGGAAATAACCCAAACGATACTAAAGTCAACAGATGCAAAATTATGGATCGCTATATACAGTAAAGGCAGCCAATCACATGCAGCTACGGTTAGAAAGCTCTTGTGATTGGCTTGTAGTGAGGGCTTTCATAATTTAACCTCTTCTGTTTGTAGTGTGTCCACCTTTAGTTACTACTAGTACTGATTTATTTTGGAATGATCTGAATATTTTCTGTCTCTCTGTCAGTACAGTCAATAGATAGAACATAACTTCCCTCAGACACAGTTCATGTCACATGTTTTTATCCTGGGTATGGTTAATATTGAACATATTACCGCTGAAATCATGCAAGGTGTTAGATAAGTTACAGATGGGTTTATTAGTGATATATTCACTGAAGGAGTTAACAGTGCTGCAGTTCGGGCAGGTAGTGTTCCTGCTCTAATGATTATATTGAATCGTTCAGCTGTTTATTTAGTTAATATGTTTTACCAGACAGTAGAGCAATGGGGAATTCTGAGGAATGTACTGAAAAATAGACAATCACCAGGATTCATCAAGCAGTGATCCTCTGCATTGCATTGGGACCAAACAATGCAAACTGTATTCCAGATATATGATTCTAGACAAAGAGATTAACCCTCAATGGTGAGAAACACAATTCATCTAAAATAAATGTATTTATCTAATTTGGTTCAAATTGAATCACCCCTCCAATGGGTGAACAGACAGGCTGATAGAGCAGATGTATATAATAGATGAGTTTGCAGACCCGTACAAGCTCATGAATGTGTGGTTTTCCTATAGTGTAGTGCAGCTCTCCTCTGTGTATTGTCTAGGTTTACAAAGAATCTGTTATACAGTATACTGTGTGCTTGCCAAACCTGCCGCCTTCACCCCTGTGGTCTCATAGTGTACATTATACAACACAGGTGGGATAGGATAAGAGTACCAGAGCCTACTGACTTCTGAGCTGTAAGTATCAGCACTGCAGCAATTCTCAGGCTGACTGACTCAAACGTTGCTGGGATAAGCATGGATAGTCTCTGGGATGACCACCAAAATTCTATTTTGCTAGTGATATAAAAGACTCCTATACTGCAAGCTAATAACCTTGTAAGTTGTTGCAAATCATGGAGATTTTCCATTGTAATAACCAGCAATTTAAAGGCTTACGGGTGTATTCAATGCATGTCGGATCCTCTCCGACGGAGAGGTTCCAACAGTGCAGTATTTAATTAGCGGGCAATCCGACAGGTTTTGCCCATTTCCGACAATACTGATCCGACTTTATTTTAAAGTCGGATCAGCATTGTTGTAAACGGGCCAAAATCCTTTCAGAATTGGCCGCTAATTCAGCAAAACACGTGGATCTGTGGCTAATCCGCCGATCCACGTGTTTTCGACAAGTCGGAATTGCTGACAAGGCGGAAAAAAGGCAGCTCCATTGAATAGGTCGAATCGTGATTTGACCAAAAAAAGTCGGACACTGCCGTCTTTCCGACTTGACGGCAGTTCAGACTTCAATTGAATACACCCGTTAGAAGCCAAGTGTGATGTGCATCAGGTTTAAAACCCACACGTTGCTGGCGGTTTGGCCTATGAGTAGCCGTGATGGCAATGTCAATCGTCTATGTTTACAAATACTGTACAATGGCTTGTCTCTGATTGGTTGCCTGGATTCTCTTAGGAAATACCGCCCTTTGCCTATGGGCATTGGTCTTGGTTTCCCCGCTGTAGTGCTATGTGCCCTTGCTGGCAAAGCCTGGTAGTAGCAATTGTGTGCCTGATTTGGAGATGTGTGTAAACCCAATGGTTTACGGTATGTTCATATTTGATGTAAAAGTCAAACATATGCCTTGAAGAAATTGGGACGTTGATTTGCGGTGACACATTGTAAGGTTCTGCAAATTTTCATATTCTGGAGCTTGGTAAATCTCATGATTAGCAGTCTTCATGGAAACCCATGGTGGATGCTATTGCAATTGAAAATATGGCATCTCAGCAAATATCACAGATATCTGCTGCAGTCCCTCCCTATATATTGTACAATCAGGCGATACTTTAAATCTGTGGATATCGACTGAAAATGGGTGTTTTGGGGGGATTTCCCACAAATTTCCCTTGATAAATAGGTCCCTTACCCAATTATCAGAATTGAGACGTAACACATCTCTGATTTCAGGGGTTACAACTACAGCAATACTCAACAAGATAGATCAACCAATCCAAACAGCAGACACTCAGGCCTACTTCTGCTACTACAGACGGGTGTGGAATGATATGTCGATATTTAGAATGTTGATAGAGTGTCAACACTAGAATGTCATCATGTTCTGAATGTAGACAGTCAAAATGGAATTATGTCGACATGTAACATGTTGACATACAGATATGCCGACATAGCTATAATGTCTACATGTCCATTATGTTGGTATTGCGCAAGTCGACAGTCAGAATAACGACATCGCATTTTTTCAATATTTTAGCTTAACCCTAAACCTAACTCTGGGGTAAATGTATGAGCAGTGATAAGAGTGGAGAAGTGAGCCAGTGGAGAAGTTGCCCATGGCAACCAATCAGCTGCTCTGTATAATCTTATTGTATGCAAATTATAAATGCTATGTCAATGCTGATTGGTTGCCATGGCCAACTTCTCCAATGGCTCACTTCTCCACTCTTATCACTGCTTCATACATTTACCCCTCTATCCCTAAACCTCAACTAATAGGGATACTTGCAGGCCTTGTTCCCGGGGATATCTCCAGTGCGCATGTAAAATTCACTTGGAAATGGCCGCAGCGGCCATTTTCCAAGTGATTTGTGTCCACAGTGCAGGGCCGCAGCTCAGTTTAACTTTTTTAACTTTATCTGAGGCAAAGGGCATCATCGCTTGGAGAATGATAAAATAGAGAAAGAAAAAGAGCCAGCCAATCAGCTCCTAACTGCCATGTCACAGGCTGTGTTTGAAAAATGACAGTATGGAGCTGATTGGCTGGTACCTTTTCACTCTCCATTTTATCACTTTCCAAGCGATGATGCATCTGGCCCATAAATTGTCTCTGATTATGTCCTCCCAATCCATATTCTCCACCGCTTTGTGCTAAACTGAAAGTCTGGCAAATTGCTGATTTTCACCTTTTAACAAAATCTAGTAAGCAAGTGTTTTCCACCAAATTGTGTCTGTATCGTCATTTTTAATAGGTTTTAAGCGACTTTAGAAAACCATTGTAAAAAAACAGCTTTAACTCCACACTTTAATTTCTAAAACTAATTTTCCATCTATAGAACACCCGATATACATGTCCCATATAATTACACCAATTTTTGAGTTTATTACAGAAAATCATCTGAAAAATTACTTGCCTCTGTTGGCCAAATTATGCTAATTAAATGCTTCCAGGAGTCTGACATTTTTAACTTAAAAAACTATTAGGGTCTGCAAACTAAAATCTGTGGAAACTCGCATGGAAACCCAAATTAACTTAACATGGATTCTCTAATTGAGTAGCAAAAATTTACATTTTTAGATGCGATTTTTGTCCACTTGCATCTACTGTAATTGAGTGGGCCCCATAAATGTGAGTGCCAAACTGGAATGGAAGTTTGAAGCAAATGACTGGGGGCATGCAGGCCGCCTAGGCCCCCAGAAGATTTAGTGACTTTGATATTGTGAGATAAATTTTAGATGCTTTATTTGACACTCCTGCCATAGCTGAGACTGAAACATTCACATCGTATGACACCACTATGCATGCTGCTAATTCATGTTATGGGCCTGAGTCCCAAGAAATCTGCATACTTTGCCGATGTCCATGTAGTTCAGCAATTATTTGCAACTGTGCAAGTGCAAACAAATCTGAAAACACCCATATGGTGCAGAGCCGGCCTTAGCTATAGGCAGGCTAGGCATTTGCCTAGGGCATCCAAGCATGTCTAGGGGCATCCAAGCATGTCCCTGCAGTATCTCATGCTGGGAGGGACAGTCTGCAAACTGTTACTTTCCAACTGTATTCAATCAGTACTTGTATACACTGCTGTTTACATTTGTCAAATAAAATGCACACTGTCTCTTAAACTCCCACCGATATGCTTGAAAACCCCTGACTTGTGAGACCTCAGACAGCAGAAGCCCAGTAACTGCAATTCCTGGACCTGTGACATTTTCACTGACTATATAAGGTTATTACTGGATGGCTCCTTATGATACCACATGTGTATTTTGGAAGACTGGCTCACATAAATCTGACATCACCTATACTGCTTGTGCACATGGGGAAGGGGGACCCTGCTATCCTGTATCCATTATTCCTGTGCAAAAAACCCAGGTGCCTGCAGGGACATATCATGGGTAGTGTTCTCCCCACACTTTATTTCCTAGTCAGTCGATGCCGTAAAATTCCCCTGCCATCCAGCACTGTAACGTGGTCAGTAAGTTGCGTTGCGCTATTTCTATATGAAACATCAGTACAGCGTGACTTTCAGACACATCAGACTGGAGGGCAGAGCATGTCGCTTCCACAGTATAAAATAAAGGGCATGCAGTTGCCGGGAGTAACAGACACCAGCAAACACACTGAATAGTGAAGAGAATGCTAAATGTTTAGATACTGGTCTTTTTGTATAACCAGCAAGGGAGGCAGTATCTGGATATTGCTGCTATCTGTTTCCAATGAGCAAGCGAAAAGAAAGGGTGAGGCTTGCAAAGGACGGCATACCCTGTGAGGTCACATCCCTTGTACGGGTGCCACTTTAACGGGTGTGAGCAAAAACACACACCCATACTGCCACCCCCATCTCACAAAACGCAGTCACGGATCCAGGGAGCTGCATGGGCGTACACACTGACTGCAAGCACACCAGCAAGCAAAAGAAAGTTTTATAAAAAAAAGCTAATAGCATTACTAATGTGGGGCATATGTGTAAGGTGCATTACTATGTGGAATTATTTGTATTATGGGCATTATTAATAATGTGGGGCATATGTGTAAGGTGCATTACTGTGTGGAATTATTTGTATTATGGGCATTATTAATAATGTGGGGCATATGTGTAAGGTGCATTACTGTGTGGAATTATGTGTATTATGGGCATTATTAATAATGTGGGGCATATGTGTAAGGTGCATTACTGTGTGGAATTATGTGTATTATGGGCATTGCTGTGTGCCATTATGCAGGGTTGAACTGGCCCACAGGGTAACCCCCCAGTGGGCCCCACTGCCTGAGAGTTGCTGGGTCAGATGCAGAACTAGCGGCCTAGGGCATCAAATTGGCTAGGGCCGGCTCTGATATAGTGCATGCGCTCAGTGTCAGACTTGACACTTGCCCACCGGGGGAATTCAGTGAGGGAGGCCTATACTTAGGGGTGTGGCCATCCTCCAAAGGGGGTGTGGACAGCATCAACAGAGACTTGGGTAAAGAGTGCATGGTCTGGCTCTCTTTCCCAATAATGAGAGAGAGAGAGAGATTAAACACTGCTAGTGCATGCATGATAATGCACCAGATTAATAACAGCGACGCACTTTAGAAAATACACCATAGTCCTGTACAGTATAATGTAACCTATATACAGTATAATTCCAGTGCACACTCTGAGACTTTATCGTTAGAGAAGGGAGTGAGCCAACCCTGCATGCGCTACACAGAGTGTAGGCACAAAGGTGTGTTGTGTTTCAGTCAGACGGTATCAGAAATCTGTCAGAAAAGTGATGGGGATCCTGGGCAGTGACTGGGAGGTGGCCAATAGAAATGCAAAAATTGTCCCTTGAGCAGAGGTGTAATGGGAGTGTTGTATATGGGTCGATGATAATGGCTGTGTTCATAGATGCACTGCCGCAGGCATAGGAGGCAATACTCAGATGGAGAAACTGTACCTGCCAAAAGTTTGGTGCAAGTTTTGATGGTGGAACCATAGGCGGTTCTATAATGGGTGCAGAGTTTGCAGTGCACGCGGGCCCACACCGCACACACTGCTCTCATATTGTATACTTACCCCTCCGGAGTACAGCATCGTTGTCTCTGCAGTGCGGGCACAAATCACTTGGAAAATGGCCACCGCAGCGATTTCCGAGTGATTTGCGCATGCACACTGGAGGTGTCCCGGGACCTAGGCGTGGGCGCCTTGTTCCCAGAGACCTGCATATGCGCAGTAGACTCTGGATTTATGACAGAGTCCACAAATTGCCGGAGAGGAGTTGGCCCGCAACGGAGGCTGTATGCGGGTAGCCTCCTCTCTTGAAACGCCCCTGGGTGGAACTGATGTAGGTGTATCAGAATGCACCAATCAGGTATTACAGATTTAATATGATAATTAGTGATGTGCACCTGAAATTTATCGGGTCTTGGTTTTGTGTTCGGTTCCGTGGCCGTGTTTTGGGTTCGGACGCGTTTTGGCCAAACCTCACCGAATTTTTTTTGTCGGATTCGGGTGTGTTTTGGATTCGGGTGTTTTTTTCAAAAAACCCTAAAAAACAGCTTAAATCATAGAATTTGGGGGTCATTTTGATCCCATAGTATTATTAACCTCAATAACCATAATTTCCACTCATTTTCAGTCTATTCTGAACACCTCACACCTCACAATATTATTTTTAGTCCTAAAATTTGCACCGAGGTCACTGGATGGCTAAGCTAAGCGACCCTAGTGGCCGACACAAACACCTGGCCCATCTAGGAGTGGCACTGCAGTGTCACGCAGGATGGCCCTTCAAAAAAATACTCCCCAGACAGCACATGACGCAAAGAAAAAAGAGGCGCAATGAGGTAGCTGTGTGACTAAGCAAAGCGACCCTAGTGGCCAAAACAAACACCTGGCCCATCTAGGAGTGGCACTGCAGTGTCACGCAGGATGGCCCTTCAAAAAAATACTCCCCAAACAGCACATGACGCAAAGAAAAAAAGAGGCGCAATGAGGTAGCTGTGTGACTAAGCTAAGCGACCCTAGTGGCCGACACAAACACCTGGCCCATCTAGGAGTGGCACTGCAGTGTCACGCAGGATGGCCCTTCAAAAAAATACTCCCCAAACAGCACATGACGCAAAGAAAAAAAGAGGCACAATGAGGTAGCTGTGTGACTAAGCTAAGCGACCCTAGTGGCCGACACAAACACCTGGCCCATCTAGGAGTGGCACTGCAGTGTCACGCAGGATGGCCCTTCAAAAAAATACTCCCCAAACAGCACATGACGCAAAGAAAAAAAGAGGCGCAATGAGGTAGCTGTGTGACTAAGCTAAGCGACCCTAGTGGCCGACACAAACACCTGGCCCATCTAGGAGTGGCACTGCAGTGTCACGCAGGATGGCCCTTCAAAAAAATACTCCCCAAACAGCACATGACGCAAAGAAATAAAGAGGCGCAATGAGGTAGTTGTGTGACTAAGCTAAGCGACCCTAGTGGCCGACAAAAACACCTGGCCCATCTAGGAGTGGCACTGCAGTGTCACGCAGGATGGCCCTTCAAAAAAATACTCCCCAAACAGCACATGACGCAAAGAAAAAAAGAGGCGCAATGAGGTAGCTGTGTGACTAAGCTAAGCGACCTTAGTGGCCGACACAAACACCTGGCCCATCTAGGAGTGGCACTGCAGTGTCACGCAGGATGGCCCTTCAAAAAAATACTCCCCAAACAGCACATGACGCAAAGAAAAATGAAAGAAAAAAGAGGTGCAAGATGGAATTGTCCTTGGGCCCTCCCACCCACCCTTATGTTGTAAAAACAGGACATGCACACTTTAACGAACCCATCATTTCAGCGACAGGGTCTGCCACACGACTGTGACTGAAATGACTGGTTGGTTTGGGCCCCCACCAAAAAAGAAGCAATCAATCTCTCCTTGCACAAACTGGCTCTACGGAGGCAAGATGTCCACCTCATCATCATCGTCCGATTCATCACCCCTTTCACTGTGTACATCCCCCTCCTCACAGATTATTAATTCGTCCCCACTGGAATCCACCATCTCAGGTCCCCGTGTACTTTCTGGAGGCAATTGCTGCTGGTGAATGTCTCCATGAAGGAATTGATTATAATTCATTTTAATGAACATCATCTTCTCCACATTTTCTGGAAGTAACCTCGTACGCCGATTGCTGACAAGGTGAGCGGCGGCACTAAACACTCTTTCGGAGTACACACTGGAGGGAGGGCAACTTAGGTAGAATAAAGCCAGTTTGTGCAAGGGCCTCCAAATTGCCTCTTTTTCCTGCCAGTATACGTACGGACTGTCTGACGTGCCTACTTGGATGCGGTCACTCATATAATCCTCCACCATTCTTTCAATGGTGAGAGAATCATATGCAGTGACAGTAGACGACATGTCAGTAATCGTTGGCAGGTCCTTCAGTCCGGACCAGATGTCAGCATCAGCAGTCGCTCCAGACTGCCCTGCATCACCGCCAGCGGGTGGGCTCGGAATTCGTTGCCTTTTCCTCGCACCCCCAGTTGCGGGAGAATGTGAAGGAGGAGATGTTGACGGGTCGTGTTCCGCTTGACTTGACAATTTTCTCACCAGCAGGTCTTTGAACCTCTGCAGACTTGTGTCTGCCGTAAAGAGAGATCCAAGGTAGGTTTTAAATCTAGGATCGAGCACGGTGGCCAAAATGTAGTGCTCTGATTTCAACAGATTGACCACACGTGAATCCTGGTTAAGCGAATGAAGGGCTCCATCCACAAGTCCCACATGCCTAGCGGAATCGCTGTTTTAGCTCCTCCTTCAATGCCTCCAGCTTCTTCTGCAAAAGCCTGATGAGGGGAATGACCTGACTCAGGCTGGCAGTGTCTGAACTGACTTCACGTGTGGCAAGTTCAAAAGGTTGCAGAACCTTGCACAACGTTGAAATCATTCTCCACTGCGCTTGAGACAGGTGCATTCCACCTCCTTTGCCTATATCGTGGGCAGATGTATAGGCTTGAATGGCCTTTTGCTGCTCCTCCATCCTCTGAAGCATATAGAGGGTTGAATTCCACCTCGTTACCACCTCTTGCTTCAGATGATGGCAGGGCAGGTTCAGGTGTTTTTGGTGGTGCTCCAGTCTTCTGTACGCGGTGCCTGTACGCCGAAAGTGGCCCGCAATTCTTCTGGCCACCGACAGCATCTCTTGCACGCCCCTGTCGTTTTTTAAATAATTCTGCACCACCAAATTCAAGGTATGTGCAAAACATGGGACGTGCTGGAATTTGCCCAGATGTAATGCACGCACAATATTGCTGGCGTTGTCCGATGCCACAAATCCCCAGGAGAGTCCAATTGGAGTAAGCCATTCTGCGATGATCTTCCTCAGTTGCCGTAAGAGGTTTTCAGCTGTGTGCGTATTCTGGAAAGCGGTGATACAAAGCGTAGCCTGCCTAGGAACGAGTTGGCGTTTGCGAGATGCTGCTACTGGTGCCGCCGCTGCTGTTCTTGCAGCGGGAGGCAATACATCTACCCAGTGGGCTGTCACAGTCATGTAGTCCTGAGTCTGCCCTGCTCCACTTGTCCACATGTCCGTGGTTAAGTGGACATTGGGTACAACTGCATTTTTTAGGACACTGGTGAGTCTTTTTCTGACGTCCGTGTACATTCTCGGTATCGCCTGCCTAGAGAAGTGGAACCTAGATGGTATTTGGTAACGGGGGCACACTACCTCAAGCAATTGTCTAGTTCCCCGTGAACTAACGGCGGATACTGGACGCACGTCTAACACCAACATAGTTGTCAAGGCCTGAGTTATCCGCTTTGCAACAGGATGACTGCAGTGATATTTCACCTTCCTCGCAAAGGACTGTTGGACAGTCAATTGCTTACTGGAAGTAGTACAAGTGGTCTTCCGACTTCCCCTCTGGGATGACGATCGACTCCCAGCAGCAACAATAGCAGCGCCAGCAGCAGTAGGCGTTACACTCAAGGATGCATCGGAGGAATCCCAGGCAGGAGAGGACTCGTCAGACTTGCCAGTGACATGGCCTGCAGGACTATTGCCTTTCCTGGGTAAGAAGGAAATTGACACTGAGGGAGTTGGTGGTGTGGTTTGCGCGAGCTTGGTTACAAGAGGAAGGGATTTACTGGTCAGTGGACTGCTTCCGCTGTCGCCCAAAGTTTTTGAACTTGTCACTGACTTATTATGAATGCGCTGCAGGTGACGTATAAGGGAGGATGTTCCGAGGTGGTTAACGTCCTTACCCCTACTTATTACAGCTTGACAAAGGCAACACACGGCTTGACACCAGTTGTCCGCATTTCTGTTGAAATAATTCCACACTGAAGAGCTGATTTTTTTTGTATTTTGACCAGGCATGTCAATGGCCATATTCCTCCCACGGACAACAGGTGTCTCCCCGGGTGCCTGACTTAAACAAACCACCTCACCATCAGAATCCTCCTTGTCAATTTCCTCCCCAGCGCCAGCAACACCCATATCCTCATCCTGGTGTACTTCAACACTGACATCTTCAATTTGACTATCAGGAACTGGACTGCGGGTGCTCCTTCCAGCACTTGCAGGGGGGCGTGCAAATGGTGGAAGGCGCAAGCTCTTCCCGTCCAGTGTTGGGAAGGTCAGGCATCGCAACCGACACAATTGGACTCTCCTTTGGGATTTGTGATTTCGAAGAACGCACAGTTCTTTGCTGTGCTTTTGCCAGCTTAAGTCTTTTCTTTTTTCTAGCGAGAGGATGAGTGCTTCCATCCTCATGTGAAGCTGAACCACTACCCATGAACATAGGCCAGGGCCTCAGCCGTTCCTTGCCACTCCGTGTCGTAAATGGCATATTGGCAAGTTTACGCTTCTCCTCAGACGCTTTTAATTTAGATTTTTGGGTAATTTTACTGATCTTTTGTGTTTTGGATTTTACATGCTCTGTACTATGACATTGGGCATCGGCCTTGGCAGACGACGTTGATGGCATTTCATCGTCTCGGCCATGACTAGTGGCAGCAGCTTCAGCATGAGGTGGAAGTGGATCTTGATCTTTCCCTATTTTTTTAACCTCCACATTTTTGTTCTCCATATTTTAATGCGCACAACTAAAAGCCACCACAGGTATACAATGTAGATGGATGGATAGTATAGTATTATATTACTTATGGAGGACGACTGACGACACAGAGGTAGGTACAGCCGTGGCCTACCGTACTGCTATATATATATAATATACTGTATAATATAATAACGGACCTGGTGGACACTGTCAGCAGACTGCTAAACTAGTATGAAGAAAAAAAAAAGCCACCACAGGTATACAATGTAGATGGATGGATAGTATAGTATTATATTACTTATGGACGATGAGTGCACTGACGACACAGAGGTAGGTACAGCCGTGGCGTACCGTACTGCTAATAGATATAATAAATATACTGTATAATAATAACGGACCTGGTGGACACTGTCAGCAGACTGCTAAACTAGTATGAAGGAAAAAAAAGCCACCACAGGTATACAATGTAGATGGATGGATAGTATAGTATTATATTACTTATGGACGACGAGTGCACTGACGACACAGAGGTAGGTACAGCCGTGGCCTACCGTACTGCTAATAGATATAATAAATATACTGTATAATAATAACGGACCTGGTGGACACTGTCAGCAGACTGCTAAACTAGTATGAAGAAGAAAAAAGCCACCACAGGAGAGTTTTTCAGGCAGACAAACGTATACTGGACTGGTGGTCACTGTCAGCAAAACTGTGCACTGTACTCCTGCTATAACTGCTCCCCAGTCCCCACAATTAGGCAGTGTGAGCAGAGCAGTGCACTCAGCACAGATATATCATGCAGCAGTGCAGCACACTGAGTGAGCACAGATATGGTGGAGCGTTTTTTTCAGGCAGAGAAACAAAGGATTAAACTCACTGGTGGTATAATCAAAACCCTGCACTGTACTCCAACAGCTGCTCCCCGTCCCCAATCCTCCCCACAATTATAAGTCACTCAGTCTCTTTACTCTTTTCTTCTACTATAACGGAGAGGACGCCAGCCACGTCCTCTCCCTATCAATCTCAATGCACGTGTGAAAATGGCGGCGACGCGCGGCTCCTTATATAGAATCCGAATCTCGCGAGAATCCGACAGCGGGATGATGACGTTCGGGCTCGCTTGGGTTAACCGAGCAAGGCGGGAGGATCCGAGTCGCTCGGACCCGTGAAAAAAAAGGTGAAGTTCGGGCGGGTTCGGATCCCGAGGATCTGAACCCGCTCATCACTAATGATAATGCCCACAAATTCTCAATGTGATTAGCAGAACTAAAGCATTCATGCTGTGATAAAAATGGCCTTCCTTTACCAGACACCCCACTCATATTACTGGATGTATCTAGGGATTAAACTAACTAGACGGTTACCACAATTATTTCACACAAATTTTACCCCACTTCTCTCCACTATTTGCCCTGACTATAATAACTGGCATTTAAAACAGCTTTCCTGGTTAGGCAAAATGAATGTGATTAAAATGAACACGCTTCCCAAATTGCTTTATGTTCTCCGGGCTCTGCCAGTTCATGTGCCTAGTTCTTGGTTCTGTTCACGGCACCTCCTGATTCGGCAGTTTATCTGGTCCCGGAAAAGACCCAGAACTAAGTGTAAACAGTACTTTCCCATCCAAAACAGATGGGGCGTCTTCAATTACCAAATATTCAGCTGTATTATCAAGTTGTACTTCAGAACAGAGGGGGTCATTCTGAGTTGATCGCTCGCTAGCTACTTTTTGCAGCCGTGCAACGCATAGTCACCGCCCACAGGGGAGTGTATTTTAGCTGTGCAAGTGTGCGAACGCTTGTGCAGCCGAGCAGTACAAAAACAGTTCCTGCAGTTTCTGAGTAGGCCTGAACTTACTCAGCTGCTGCGATCACTTCAGCCTGTCCGGTCCCGGTATTGACGTCAGACACCCGCCCTGCAAACGCTTGGACACGCCTGCGTTTTTCCAACCACTCCCTGAAAACGGTCAGTTGACACCCATAAACGCCTTCTTCCTGTCAATCTTCTTGCAATCGGCTGTGCGAATCGATTCTTCGTTAAATCCATCACCCAGCAACGATCCGCTTTGTACCCGTATGACGCGCCTGCGGTGCATACACATTCGCAGTAGTGATCTGATCGCTGCACTGCAAAAAAAACCCGGAATGACCCTCAGAGTTCTCCAATTGATCAGGACACAGGGAATGGGTTGCGTGGGAGGGTTTCTACATGAATCAGCATCCTGAATTAGTTCCATGGTTGCCTTCCTTTCCTAAGATCTGTCCTGACCCAACGATATCGCCCACACTTTCTACTTGGACGGCCCTTTGATATCTCCCTTTTATTTCCTCCTTGCTTTGGCCTTCTTAGCTCTTTCCTGGCCAACCCCAGTTTTACTCCGGGCCTACATTCCACTCACTTCCCTAGATGGACCTCAACAAGTCTCTAAAGAGTTGACCAGCCGATGACTGCTTTAGGTATCAAACAATTTTCTGAGATCCGAGACAAATGGTATATTCCCCATTCCGACTTTTGGAAGTAATTGCAAGTTAGACATGTCTAATAGAATTAATCTCGCTGGTAGAGATCTTACTCCATTTGAAGCACATTGTGTCTCCTCTCAGTCCCCTTCCCACATAGTTTTTATTCTTTACAAGCTGCTACAGAAAAAACAGTTATGCCCCGACTTGGGAAAAAGATCTAGGCCTATCCCTATCTAGCCAGGATTGGAAGGCTTACTTTAGCTCTATTTTGCGTGACTGTGAAAGAGACACACTATAATATTTTAATGCGCTGATGCAGGAACCCATCCTTGCTCCATGCCATGTTTCCATCCATCTCTAGCTCATATTGGAGATGTTCCAATGCCTTAGGCACTCTACTTCGTGTCTGGTGGGACTGCCCCAGTCTATCTAACTTCTGGACAGATATCATCACTGTTTCTAGAGAGGAGGGGACCCGTGTGCAGACTCAGTGTGTGGGTCCCCTCCTCTCCTGTAGCCGTCACCGCCGCTCTTAGCACTCTCAGACTCTGTCACAGTGCCAGAGTCTACAGCGCATGCGCAGGACTCCGAAAAAATGGCCGCAGCGCCATTTTTTCGGAGTCCCACGCATGCGCTGTAGACTCTGGCACTGTGCCAGAGTCTCTAGTGCTCAGTGCGCTAGCAGCATTGGTGACGGCTACGGGAGAGGAGGGGGCCCACACACAGTCACCGATGGATGCCGGAAAGGTGAGTATAGAATAAATGGGTGCAGTGTGTGGCGTGGGCCACCTTGGGACACAGGGCCCATGTGCACCGTACACACTGCACCCATTATAGATACGCAAGTGTATCATCACCATCTCCCAGCAAATTTTAAGTGTACCAATACCCAGAGACCCTGCCTTCTGGCTGCTTTGTCATTCGCTGATACCGGTGACCAAATGCAAAAACAATCACTCCCCCAACTCTCCCACATATAAAGATTGGTTCCAAAAAATTGATTTACGTTATGTCTAAGGAATATATTTTACTGTCCGCAAGTGACAACTCTTTTGATTTCACTGACACATGGTTCCCTTGGCTAGGAATTAGAATAAAAGTCCTCGGATGCTTATAAGACCTATATGTCCGCGACTCTACCAGATTCATAGGGGTATATGCAATTGCGGTCGAATTCCCGAAAATGTCGAAAAACGGGACATTTTCGCCCCCCAAAAAAATTTGACAATGCAATTCAGTACTTTTCGCCAAAAAAACGGACTTTCCAAATTCGACTTTTTGAAATTCGACATTTCTGCAATGGTACAAATGCGGCAATTCGACAAAAGTATATTCAATTGAAGATTGTAAATTCGACAACAGTGCTTTTAGACAGTAAATTCGTCATTTTCAATCCGCCACACTTTGCTGGCGGAATCTAATAAATTTTTTTAAAAACATGTTTTTTTTTGTGTTTTTTTAATTGGTAATAGCATATCTATTTATATTAGAAGGGATTAGGTACTTGGTTTGTCTATTTTGGAGGCACAAGTATTATTTATATATTTTTAAAAATATTATTATTATTATTATTATTATTATTATTATTATTATTTTTTTAATGGAATGGTAAAAATCTGAAAAAAAAAATGCGTGGGGTCCCCCCTCCTAAGCATAACCAGCCTCGGGCTCTTCGAGCCGGTCCTGGTTCTAAAAATCCGGGGGGAAAACTGACATGGGATCCCCCGTATTTTTAAAACCAGCACCGGGCTCTGCGCCTGGTGCTGGTGCAAAAAATACGGGGGACAAAAAGCGTAGGGGTCCCCCGTATTTTTTACACCAGCATCGGGCTCCACTGTGAAATAAAGTTTTACTCTCACGGTGTGCGTGTCCTGTTTTTATTTGGATATTTTTTTTCCAGTAGAACTACAGGTACCAGCGGGCCCATTTTTCTCCCGCATGCTGGTACTTGTGGTTCTCCAAGTACCAGCTTGCGGGGGGGAGGCTTGCTGGGACTTGTAGTACTACTGGAAAAAACAATATTCTTTCATTTTTCCAAAGGCTATCAGCCCCCCATCCGCAGCCCTTGGATGGGGGGGACAGCCTCGGGCTTCACCCCTGGCCCTTGGGTGGCTGGAGGGGGGGACCCCTTGATTGAAGGGGTCCCCACTCCTCCAGGGTACCCCGGCCAGGGGTGACTAGTTGCGTATTTAATGCCACGGCCGCAGGGCGCTGTATAAAAGTGACCCCCGGCTGTGGCATTATCTACCCAGCTAGTGGAGCCCGATGCTGGTGTAAAAAATACGGGGGACCCCTACTCTTTTTGTCCCCCGTATTTTTTGCACCAGGCGCAGAGCCTGGTGCTGGTTTTAAAAATACGGGGGATACCCTGTCAGTTTTCCCCCCGGATTTTTAGAACCAGGACTGGCTCGAAGAGCCCGAGGCTGGTTATGCTTAGGAGGGGGGACCCCACGCAATTTTTTTTGGGGTTTTTTCCCGTTTTTTTTAAATTTTTTAAAATCTAATCAAAATCCGTCAAATCAGCCGTTTTTCGACAGCGGGACTGTCAAATCCGTTTTTTATTGAATATGTTGAATTCCGGCACCCACCTGCCGGAATTCGACGGTCGAATTGTGTCGAATTAAAAAACGGGCGAAAAATTGCCGCGATTCGCCGGCAATTGCATATACCCCATAATCTGAGCCATGAGGCCATTGGAGTGTACTCTCTTATTACTGTCCCACTATAGGAAATTTATTTTCAGATGTGATTCCCTCCTCTACCTGTTCCCTTTTCTTGTTATTTTCCTCTTCTTTTTCTCTTGTTACTTTTTTTTTATTACCTTTTTGTTGATTATCTTCTATTGTAGCAGTAATGATATAAACTTTGCTGTTCATTTTTTTTAAATCTCACTCTTGTTTTAAAAGGTTGCTTTTGGGCCTAATTCAAGGTTGATTGCAAACGCAAAATCTTTCTCTAATGTGCAAAACCATGGGGGTCATTCCGAGTTGTTCGCTCGCAAGCTGCTTTTAGCAGCTTTGCACACGCTAAGCCGCCGCCTACTGGGAGTGAATCTTAGCTTCTTAAAATTGCGAACGAAAGATTCGCAATATTGCGATAAGACATCTCTGTGCAGTTTCTGAGTAACTCGAGACTTACTCGGCATCTGCGATCAGTTCAGTGCTTGTCGTTCCTGGTTTGACGTCACAAACACACCCAGCGTTCGGCCAGACACTCCTCCGTTTCTCCGGCCACTCCCGCGTTTTTCCCAGAAACGGTAGCGTTTTTTCACACACACCCATAAAACGGCCAGTTTCCGCCCAGAAACACCCACTTCCTGTCAATCACATTACGATCACCAGAACGTGGAAAAAACCGTGAGTAAAATTCCTAACTGCATAGCAAATTTACTTGGCGCAGTCGCAGTGCGGACATTGCGCATGCGCACTAAGCGGAAAATCGCTGCGATGCGAAGAAATTTACAGAGCGAACAACTCGGAATGACCCCCCATGTGCACTGGAGGTGGGGCATATACAGGGGTGGATTGGGAACAAAAAGCGGCCCTGGAAAAATTTGTACTAGTGGCCCCACATGGGCAGCACCAGAGGTGTAAGGTCTAGCCATGGGCCATGGCAGCAGCACCCTCCCCCCAAGACTTTCCAGATAGTGGGCATGTCCAGCATCAAGGGGGAAGTTAAAAATAAATAAAATTAAATATTATGAGCACATTATATGATTCACCTTCAGAATTTAGGAAACTATATCATTCTTTAGAAAGATATATTTTCTTGCTTATTACACCAACCGTATTCCAATCACTATTAACTCAATCTTATATGTCAGCCAAGTAGGCAGACAGAGCATACACTAGATCATCTGCAATCACAGGCTAAGTGGCAAAGTCATTTTCATATATGCAAATTATTTTGCATCTTATTCATTATGTCTATAAAAAGGACCACATGTCCTCAAACAAAACAGGCCCCACGGGTGCGTCGGCCCACCGGGAATCTTCCCTGCAAACCCTATGGCCAGTCCGCCTCTGGCCATATATAACATGTGCAGAGAGAGAGAGTTAGAGTTGGGTGGGTTATATTGTTTCTGTGCAGGGTAAATACTGGCTGCTTTATTTTTACACTGCAATTTAGATTTTAGTTTGAACACACCCCACCCAAATCTAACTCTCTCTGCACATGTTACATCTGCCCCACCTGCAGTGCATATGGGCCCTCATTCCGAGTTGTTCGCTCGCAAGCTGCTTTTAGCAGCTTTGCACACGCTAAGCCGCCGCCCTCTGGGAGTGTATCTTAGCATAGTAAAATTGCGAACGAAAGATTAGCAGAATTGCGAATAGACACTTCTTAGCAGCTTCTGAGTAGCTCCACACTTACTCGGCAACTGCGATCAGTTCAGTCAGTTTCGTTCCTGGTTTGACGTCACAAACACTCCCAGCGTTCGCCCAGACACTCCCCCGTTTCTTCAGACACTCCCGCGTTTTTCCCAGAAACGGCAGCGTTTTTTCACACACACCCATAAAACGGCCAGTTTCCGCCCAGAAACACCCACTTCCTGTCAATCACATTACGATCACCAGAACGAAGAAAAAACCTTGTAATGCCGTGAGAAAAATTCCTAACTGCATAGCAAATGTACTTGGCGCAGTCGCAGTGCGAACATTGCGCATGCGCAATTAGCGGAAAATCGCTGCGATGCGAAAAAAATTACAGAGCGAACAACTCGGAATTACCACCATGGTTTTGCCCATTAGAGGAAAATTTTGCTTTTGCGATCAACCTTGAATTAGGCCCATTGTCCATTATTATTCATGTTATGGAGTGAAGGAGCATTTGCTTTGTCTGTACATTTTGAATCTTAATAAAAACAATATACAAAAAAAAAAATGTCCTCACTTTGCATTGGGCACATTTAAAAATTACCATTGTTTCGTATTGCTCTTTCCTTTCATTCAAACTCAAGGACATAGTATTAAACAAAAAAAACAAAAAAACTAAGACTTTTTTGGAACAATTATGCCTTTTTTTCCCACAAGTTTAATTTATTTTCAGAAAGTGAAAAGGGTGAATCGCACTGCTGCTCTCCCAGACTTCCTCAGAGAAACCCTATTAAATCAAATAAATTGCAGCAAGTAGCTTAAACTGGTCCCTGCCTGTCCTAATTTTATTGATTTATCCAGCGACAGCTTTGTGTAATAGTTGTTGTATTGACCTACAGGTATTACAGAGTGATCTGAAAATCAGAAAAATGCTTCTGTCACATCTAACTTTATTGGTCTGTTTCTGCACAGAATGTGTTTTTATAGCTAATGCCAGGAAAAGACATGTCAGCTATTACTGAGATGCAGCGTATATGTATTATACCTGTATTCTCAGTATTCTTTCACACTATTTGATTCTGAAATCAAATCACAGGGCAGATTGTAATGAATGCATTCCACTCCTATCTGTCTCATTCACGCTTTGTTACTGTTGACAATGGGCCTAATTCATAGTTGATCGCAGCAGCAAATTTGTTAGCAGTTGGGCAATACCATGGGGGTCATTTCGACCCGTTCGCTCGCTGCGTTTTCACGCAGCAGAGCGAACGGGTCCCTGCTGCGCATGCGCCAGCGCCTTTGTGCGCCTGCGGGCCGGCCGGCGGCCGTAGTAGGACAGCGATCGCCTCTGCCTGATTGACAGGTAGAGGCGATCGATGGGCGTGATGGGGCGAAACGGCGTTTGGCTGCCGTTTCATAGGCGCGGTGCGGCCAACGCAGGCGTGGCCGGACCGAACGGGGGGGCGAGCCGCAGCGGCTGCGTGACGTCATACGCAGCCGCTGCCGTCCAGGGAGCGAGGAGTTAATTTTGCACAGCTACGATCAACTCGGAATGACACCCCATGTGCCCTGCAGGTGTGTGTGGGGGGTGGGGGTGCAGATATAACGTGTGCATAGAGAGTTAGATTTGGGTGGGGTGTGTTCAATCTGAAATCTAAATTGCAGTGTAAAAATAATGCGGCCAGTATGTATCCTGCACAGAAACAACATAATCCACCCAAATCTAACTCTCTCTGCCCCCCTTGCAGTGCACATGAGTGGTCATTCCGGGTTGTTTGCTGTAAGACTCATAGACTGTGTTTCTTCCACAGGTTTTATGGTGATTTTCTTTAAACCAGGCTGCTGTTGCTGTTGGTTAATGTAGGGTGAGCTTGGTATTGCTCATGTCATAAATGGATTGATAATCTGAAAGTGTATTACAGAGGGGAGGAGCTCTCTCCTATTAAAGGTCATTTATGTGTCATAAAATTATAGATTACACCATTTATTCACAGCACTGAGGTTGTGGGTTTGATTCCCACCATGTGCTGTGTGGAGTTTGTATATTCTTCCCTTGTGTGGGTTTCCTCCGGGTACTCCGATTTCCTCCCACAGTTTGTTTCCTGACATAAATTAACCTTCGTGTGTAAGTGTGTGCGTGTACAGTACATGAGGTAGGGAAAATAGAGTGTAAGCTCCACTGGGGCCAGGACTGATATGAATTGCCCAATATTCTCTGTACAGCGCTGCGGAATATGTGTGCGCTATATAAATATACTGATAATAATGATAATAATTTTTCTTTGTCAGCAAATGCAGTTCAGTGGTGGTTTTATACAGTGAGACACTAAAATAATTTTATTCTGTGATCTAAGTAATAACAGTAAGGTGAATGTGACATATATTAATAATACAATGTAGAGCCATAGTTATTGTTGAAGTGCGGTGATAGGTAACAATAGCCCACTTTAATCTACACTGCTTCTTGTCACATTTTCGTCTCGCCCTATGGTATTGGCCTGCCCCCTCCCAAGCCTAGAGCACCATAGTAAGGAGGGCACAGGGCTGTGCCCTTAGCCATCGGCGGATTATCTTCTAGCTCGGAGGCAGCCTGGGATTCCCCCAGACACTCCTCCCACTCTCCCGTCTCCTCCGTCTCTGCATTGAGCAGGAAAACACACCGCAGTGTGAGGAGTGTGTGCTGTGTATAATGGCGTGGAGCTGGAGTGTGAGGGCTGGAGTGTGAGGGCTATGGATTGATAGCTACCCCCCCACCCAACACTTGTAGTTCAAATAGTCATAAACTGTTCACCTGTACGGTGTCTGGGCATAGAAAAAGTGAATTAACTGGAGAAATACCAATAGTAATGAATTTGCCTAATTTGTGTTTCCAGAGTGGGCTTATTTAATAACCAGTATTAGCATTCCTGCAGACTTTGAAAGAATAGTTTTCAAGGAGTACCATTTTCTTATTTCCTTTATTTTTCACAGTGGCTGTGCAGCCTGCAGGGGTAGAGGGGACAGGCATGGAAACATGTGAAGAGGAGCAGCTGCAATACTGTAGACCTGCTCTGGGGGGCCAGAGTATGAGGGATGGAGCAGGGTGATGGAGGAGAGGAGGTGCCAGAGTGTGAGGGATAGAGCAGGGTGACGGAGGAGAGGATGGGGCAGGAGTGTGATGGAAGGAGCAGGGTGATGGAGGAGAGGATGGGGCTGGAGTGTGAGGGAAGGAGCAGGTGATGGGGGAGAGAAGGTGCCGGCGTGTGAGGGATGGAGCAGAGTGATGGAGGACAGGGGGAGCCAGAATGTGAGGGAAGGGGCAGGTGATGGTGTAGAGGAGGTGCTGGAGTATGAGGGATGGAGGCGATGGAGGGCCAGAGTGTGATAGAAGGAGCAGAGTGATGGAGGAGAGCATGGGGCCAGAGTGTGAGGGAAGGATCAGGGTGATGGAGGAGAGGATGGGGCTGGAGTGTGAGGGAAGGATCAGGGTGATGGAGGAGAGGATGGGGCTGGAATGTGAGGGAAGGAGCAGGGTGATGGAGGAGAGGATGGGGCTGGAGTGTGAGGAAAGGAGCGGGGTGATGGAGGAGAGGATGGGCCCAGAGTGTGAGGGATGGAGGAGAGGCGGGCTGGAGTGTGATGGAAGGAGCAGAGTGATGGAGGAGAGGATGGGGCCGAAGTGTGATGGAAAGAGCGGGGTGATGGAGGAGATGGAGGGCTGGAGTGTGAGGGAAGGAGCAGGGTGACGGAGGAGAGGATGGGGCCTGAGTGTGAGGGAAGGAGCAGGGTGATGGAGTGTGAGGGAAGGAGCAGGGTGACGGAGGAGAGGATGGGGCCTGAGTGTGAGGGAAGGAGCAGGGTGATGGAGGAGAGGATGGTGTTGGAGTGTGAGGGAAGGAGCAGGGTGACGGAAAAGAGGATGGGGCTGGAGTATGATGGATGGAGCAGGTGATGAAGGAGAGGATGGGGCCAGAGTATGAGGGATGGAGCAAGATGATGGAGGAGAGGATGGGGCTGGAGTGTGAGGGAAGGAGCAGGATGACGGAGGAGAGGATGGGGATAGAGTGTGAGATAGAAGCAGGGTGATGGAGGAGAGGATGGGGCCGGAGTGTGAGGGAAGGAGCAAGATGACGGAGGAGAGGATGGGGCTGGAGTGTGAGGGAAGGAGCAGGATGACGGAGGAGAGGATGGGGATAGAGTGTGAGAAAAGAGCAGGGTGATGGAGGAGAGGATGGGGCGGAGTGTGAGGGAAGGAGCAGGATGACGGAGGAGAGGATGGGGCTGGAGTGTGAGGGAAGGAGCAGGGTGATGGAGGAGATGATGGGGCTAGAGTATGAGGGATGGAGCAGGATGATGGAGGAGAGGATGGGGCTGGAGTGTGAGGGAAGGAGCAGGATGACGGAGGAGAGGATGGGGATGGAGTGTGAGAAAGGAGCAGGGTGATGGAGGAGAGGATGGGGCCGGAGTGTGAGGGAAGGAGCAGGATGATGGAGGAGATGATGGGGCTAGAGTATGAGGGATGGAGCAGGATGATGGAGGAGAGGATGGGACTGGAGTGTGAGGGATGGAGCAGGGTGATGGAGGAGGTGAATTGCTGGAGTGTGAGGGAAAGAGCAGGTGATGGAGGAGAAGTTGGGCCGGAGTATGAGGGATGTAGGAGAGGATGGGGCCAGAATGTGAGGGATAGAGCAGGGTGATGGAGGAGAGGATGGGCCCGGAGTTTGAGGGAAGGAGCAGGTAATGGAGGAGAAGAGGTGCCGGAGTGTGAGGGATAGAGCAGGGTGACAGAGGAGAGGATGGGGCTGAAGTGTGATGAAAGGAGTAGGTGATGGAGGAGAAGATGGGGCTGGAGTGTGAGGGAAGGAGCAGGTGATGGGGGTGAGAAGGTTCCGGAGTGTGAGGGATGGAGCAGAGTGATGGAGGAGAGGGAGAGCCAGAATGTGAGGGAAGGAGCAGAGTGATGGTGAAGAGGAGGGGCCGGAGTGTGAGGCATGGAGCAGAGTGATGGAGGAGAGGGGGAGCCAGAATGTGAGGGAAGGAGCAAAGTGATGGTGAAGAGGAATTGCCGGAAGCCGTAGGGGTGTATGCTGGTCATGAGGCAAAGTCTCAGCTTTAGCACATTTTTATATGCCATCAGACCATCCAAATGCCCCTTACACGCCTTCAGATGCATTTATATGCCCACACACTTCCACATGCCCCCTACTGTATATACCATTAGACCCAACCCCATGCCATCAAACCTCGTCCCCTCATAGACTCTACCCCCTATTTAGGGCTACTTCAGAAATGTCCCTGGCTGGTTTTCCATCCCAATCTGCCCCTGCCTCCATGAATGTCAGAGCAAAGCAAGCGTGCAAAACCCGGCGAGTTGCAGCATACACCAGGCCCTGGGGTCTCCTCTCCCATATTTAAGTGGTGTCTGTGTCAGTAAGTTTGTCTGTGGTGTGTGTGTGTGTGTGTGTGTGTGTGTGTGTCTGTCTGTCAGTAAGTGGTGTCTGTCAGTAAGGGGTATCTGTGTTAGCAAGTGCTATCTGTAAGGGATGTCTGTCAATAAGGGGTGTCTGTTTATGTAAGTATGTTTGTGTCTGTAAGGGGTGTCTGTGTCAGTAAGTGTGTGTGTGTGTGTGTGTGTGTGTGTGTGTGTGTGTGTGTGTGTCAGTAAGTGGTGTCTGTCAGTAAGGGGTATCTGTGTCAAAAAGTGTGTCAGTAATTGCGACTGGCAGTATGTTTGTCAGCAAGTGGAATCTGTATCAGGAAGGGGTGTCTGTGTTAGTAAGTGCTATCTGTAAGGGATGTCTGTGTCAATAAGGGGTGTCTGTTTATGTAAGTATGTTTGTGTCAGTAAGGGGTGTCTGTGTCAGTAAGGGTGTTTGTGTCAGTAAGGGTGTCTGTGTCCGTAAGGGCTGTTTGTGTCAGTAAGTGTGTTTGTATCAGTTAGCGTGCCTGTGTCATTAAGTGTGCATGTGTCAGTGCATTCTGTCAGTAAGTGGAATCTGTGGTGGTCATTCCGAGTTGTTCGCTCGGTAAATTTCTTCGCATCGCAGCGATTTTCCGCTTAGTGCGCATGCGCAATGTCCGCACTGCGACTGCGCCAAGTAAATTTGCTATGCAGTTAGGAATTTTACTCACGTTTTTTTCTTCGTTCTGGTGATCGTAATGTGATTGACAGGAAGTGGGTGTTTCTGGGCGGAAACAGGCCGTTTTATGGGTGTGTGGGTAAAAACGCTACCGTTTCTGGGAAAAACGCGGGAGTGGCTGGAGAAACGGAGGAGTGTCTGGGCGAACGCTGGGTGTGTTTGCGACGTCAAACCAGGAACGACAAGCACTGAACTGATCGCAGATGCCGAGTAAGTCTCGAGCTACTCAGAAACTGCACAGAGATGTATTTTCGCAATAATGCGAATCTTTCATTCTCAATTTTAAGAAGCTAAGATTCACTCCCAGTAGGCAGCGGCTTAGCGTGTGCAAAGCTGCTAAAAGCAGCTTGCGAGCGAACAACTCGGAATTACCCCCAGTGTTAGTAAGGGGAATCTGTATCAGTAAGTGGTATCTGACAGCAATGGGTGTTTGTGCCTGTATGTTTGTGTCAGTAAATTGTATCTTAACCAGTAATGGGTGTCTGTCATTAATTATGTATGTGCCAATAAGTGATGTGTGTGTCCATAAGGGGTATCTGTTAGTAAGTGGTGTCTGTGTCTATTAATGTGTGTATCAGTAAGTGTTTGTCAGTAAGATGTGTCAGTGTGTATGTGTAAGTCTGTGAAAGTGGTGTGTGTGTGTGTGTGTGTGTGTGTGTGTGTGTGTGTGTGTGTGTGTGTCAATAAGTGGCCTGTGTGTGTGTGTGTGTGTGTCAGAAGTGGTGTCCGGGGCGATAAGTGTGTCCCAGGAGCCCTCAGTTGCCAGTCTACTCTGTATTGCCCCTATCTTTTCTAATCTCTCCACATATGCTCTGTATTGCCCCATCTTTGCTCCCCCTTCCACCTACTTTGCATGATGCTCTCTGTATTATATGGCGGTCACTGCGATGCTCCCTGTATGATATGGTGGTCACTGATGCTCTGTATTATATGGTGGTCACAAACTTTTTCTTGTTATAGTTAACTATTAAGTGGTTGAAGGTAAGCACTAGCTACTGTATGACCTCCACGGCGATAGCCACACTCATGGCACAGGCCACAAACCATATTTATACCACACTCACACCAAACTGGTCACATCACTAGTCACACCACCACAGCGATTGTCATACCTCCTTCCGAGGCACACAATAGGCCCTTCATAAATTTCAACTCCAGGCCCATGTGGACCTTAATCTGACACTGGTTTGCTCGCTAGCAGTTTTTAGCAGCCGTCCAAACGCTATGCCGCCGCCCTCTGGGAGTGTATTTTAGCTTAGCAGAAGTGTGAACGAAAGGATCGCAGAGCGGCTACAAAATAATTTTGTGCAGTTTCAGAGTAGCTCCAGACCTACTCAGCGCTTGCGATCACTTCAGACTATTCAGTTCCTGTTTTGACGTCACGAACACGCCCTGCGTTCGCCCAGCCACGCCTGCGTTTTTCCTGCCACGCCTGCGTTTTTCCTGCCACGCCTGCGTTTTTCCGAACACTCCCTGAAAACGGTCAGTTGACACCCAGAAACTCCCACTTCATGTCAATCACTCTGCGGCCAGCAGTGCGACTGAAAAGCTTTGCTAGACCTTGTGTGAAACTACATCGTTCGTTGCAATAGTACGACGCGTGTGCGCATTGTGCCGCATATGCATGCGCAGAAGCGCTTTTTTTTGCCTGATTGCTGCACAGCGAACGAATGCAGCGTGCGATCAACTCGGAATGACCCCCATGGTTTTTCCCAACTGCTAACAAATTTGCTACTGCGATCAACTGTGAATTACCTCCATTGTCAGCTGCTGTTGTCAGTGTAATGCTAGTTGCTGGTATAGAAGGGTACAAATTAGGTGGGCTTATTGCGAGTTCACTGCGTGCTCCATAGCAAGATTACATCTCAAAAGAGCCTTTGGGCCTGAGTCGCATGCCACGCTGATATTTGTATAAATTGTTAATGTTTTTGAAATGGGCATGCATCTACTGTAAGTTGCTAAAAAGTTACGTAGCGCATGCATCCCGCAGTATGTGTGCACAGAGGAGGTAATTCAGACTGGATCGCTACAGCGGCAGCAATCTCAATCTGAATTCCTTTGTGGAGTGTGTCACTGCACCCCAGGAGCCCGGTGAGATGCTAAAAGCATCTCAGGGCTGCGATCGCCTCTACCTGAATGACAGGCAGAGGCGGAGCGAGGGGGTGTGCCAATGGCACTAAAACGCCGTTGGCGGGGTGCATGTCCGGACCGTTGCGGTGGCGGGCAGTGGTGGCTGCGTGACGTCACACTCAGCCGCTGCGACCCGGGACACGGAGGTTAGCCCTCTGCCAGCAAGCAAGAGCTGCGCTTACAGGGAGCTACTCAACGAGTGCAAAAGCATCACCGCTGTGCACCCTTGGTGGGGGGGCCTGACATGCTGGATGGACTAGCCCTATGCTGGGAGACCCCCCGCATGATAGAGAAGTTGATCGTAGATGTGCTAAATTTACGATCAGATCTGAATTGGGCCCAGTCACAGTAGCAATGCATGGTCCCAGAAATGTATTAAGCGTTTCTAGGTGGTGAGCGGAAGGCGGCTATTCAGCTATTCAGAGGCATGGAGATCTACACTCAACCAGATGCTTCAATTGTCACCTACAATGTTTTTAGGGAGAGATTTTATTATTACAATGGGTCCAGTTCACATTATGCAGTGTCCCCAGTTCACATTATGGCATGATACACAATGTCCCCAGTCCACATTATGCCACAGTGCCCCCAGTTCACATTATGCCCCATATGTATATCTGGCACTATTGGGGTCATATGTTTATCTGGCCCCCCATATGTGTATCACGCCCCCATTTTCACTGGCCACGCCCCATGTGGCATTTGGCCACACCCATATAAGACATATATAAGACATTTTTTCTACTAGCACCACTGCTGACAGCAGCACATCCCTGCCTCACTGACAATAGCGCATCACTGCCTCACTGACAGCTGCGCATTGCAGTCTCACTGTCAGCAGGCACATGTAACCTCACGGAGTGGTGGAAATGCATGGGAGCAGGGGTGTATCTTCCTATTGGCCAGGATGGTACTCGCCAGGGGCGCCAGCTGAGGAGGTGCGCCGTCCAGAGGTGCCACCCGCGGGCAGTAGGTAGATTCACTTTTAGAGGCAGCAGCAATCCCTCCAACCCTGTGTAGTTCCTCACCAGCAGGGATGCCCAGTAATGATCACAGTATGCAGCAGCGGCTGCTAGGGGGTGTAGTTTATGTAGAGTTTCTTGTCTGTATTGTGGTGCAGTGCTGGACCCCGACGCCAATTACAGTGGCTGCTGCTGCTGCATTCTTTGATTATTAATGGGCATCCCTGCTGTTGAGGAACTACACGGGGGGGGGGGGGGGGGGATAGCTGTTGCCTCTAAAAGTGAATCTACCTAAAAGTGCTGCCTTTAATAGTAAAATCAACATGGGGGCATATGTGTGTCTGGCACTGTGGGGGCATACGTGTTTCTGGCACTGTGGGGTCATACGTGTGTCTGGCACTGTGGGGGTATTTGAGTGTCCGGCACTGTGGGGTTATTTGAGTGTCCGGCACTGTGGGGGCATACGAGTGTCTGGCACTGTAGGAGCATACGAGTGTCTGGCTCAGTGGAGGCATGTGTATCTGGCACTGTGGGGGCATATTTGTATCTGGCACTGTGGGGGCATATGTGTATCTGGCACTATACTCAGAGGCATTATGTGTATCTGGCACTGCACTACTGGGGTCATTATGTGTAACTGGCACTATACTGTGGGACATTATGTGCATCTGACACTATACTGGGGACATTACGTGTAATGAGAATTACTGTGGGTATTGTGTGTAAGGCTGCTAATTGTGTGTGTGCGCATGTGTAGGGGATGTGATTATATATTTATAATTTGATATCATAATATAAAATTGTGAGGCCACGCCCACTTTCCCAGGAGCGTGCACGCCTTCCCATATATATACATGGGCACTACTGTGTGGCATAATGTGTATAAGGAGTACTACTGTGTAGCATAACGTGAATAATGTACATTACTGTGCTGTGTAATGTGAGTAAGGCACACTACTGTGGTGTAATTTGAACTGGGGTACTATTGAGTGGCCATGCCCCTTTTTTGGCACATGTGCCTTCCCTATCTCAAATATGGGGGGGGGGGGGGGCACCAGTCCTTTACTTTGCCAGGGCCGCTCGGACACCTAAATACACCTCTGCATGGGAGTATTGTGGGTGTGTATCTAAAGCTCTGTGGAATATGTGATTCATGCATAAATAAAATTAAATGATTGTATAACCTTATAAAAAAGCAGCACATACAAATGTGCTCCATGGGTTGCTGGATATACCGTTTATTTCAGATGATGCACACAAGGAATTACACATATCCAGTGACTAATTTGCTGCTTGTACAATTCAATTACAACTTTATTAAAATATTGTCTTCCCAAGACATCCTTTGTGCAGGCATCAGTGCGGAGAAGACTTATACTGTCTCTAGATACATGTAAAGCGGAGGCTTGTTTTAGACATGGTGTTGGAACACTGTACCATTATGTGCATATATATTATGTTTTATTATTATTATTATTATTATTATTATTATTAATAATAATAATTACTACCCCAGAACGTAACAGTCCCTCCCTATACCCAGTACATTCTCTATACGTTTGTTACTAATTATTTACAGATTCTTCATACACTAACATCTGATCCTTTGCTGGTATTTCCAACCCACCAAGTTTTTCCCATTACAGCCAGTATAAAATGTTCTGCTTCTGGTTGTCCCACTTATTTTAATAATAACCTGGGCTGATTTAATTAAAAATAAAACAGACATTTCTATAACTGTGATACTGGTTTGGAGTGGTAAGTGTTAACTCGGTTAAGTCTCTATTTGTGCACATGCGCACTGGAGGTGAATGTCCAAATTTGAGTCCATAGAAAAAAAGTTCAATTAGATATAATATATATTTAAAAAATATAAACAAAAATGTTTTAATATAATTGTAGTCAAAGCAGAATTGTCAAATATATATTTCTCTTACGTCCTAGAGGATGCTGGGGACTCCGTAAGGACCATGGGAAATAGACGGGCTCCACAGGAGACATGGGCACTAAAAATAACTTTAGGTATGGGTGTGCACTGGCTCCTCCCTCTATGCCCCTCCTCCAGACCTCAGTTTAATACTGTGCCCAGAGGAGACTGGGTGCACTACAGGGAGCTCTCCTGAGCTTCCTGAAAAGAAAGTATTTTGTTAGGTTTTTTATTTTCAGGGAGACCTGCTGGCAACAGACTCCCTGCATCGTGGGACTGAGGAGAGAGAAGCAGACCTACTTAAATGCTAGGCTCTGCTTCTTAGGCTACTGGACACCATTAGCTCCAGAGGGAGTCAGAACGCAGGTCTCCCCTAGCGCATCGTCCCGGAGCCGCGCCACCGTCCTCCTCGCAGAGCCGGAAGATAGAAGCTGGGTGAGTATAGGAAGGCAGAAGACTTCAGAGGCGGCAGAAGACTTCAGATCTTCACTGAGGTAACGCTGCGCGCCATTGCTCTCACACAGAACACTGTTGGGTGCAGGGCGCGGGGGGGGGGGCGCCCTGGGCAGCAATGTATTCCTCTAGGACTGGCTGTAAGTAAATATACACTTATTTGTGTGTTTTGGTATCCCCGCCAGTTTGTTCAAAGAGCGGGACCGAAGCCCGCCACTGAGGGGCGGGGCTTCTCCCTCAGCACTCACCAGCGCCATTTTCTCCACAAGCACACGCTGAGAAGCTGGCTCCCCGGACTCTCCCCTGCTGATCACCGGTGACAGAGGGTTTTAAAGAAGGAGGGTGAGGGCACATAATATGGTGCAGTGAATATACAAATAGCGCTGTATCTGGGTATTTTTTTTGTCCAGGGTTATTGGCGCTGGGTGTGTGCTGGTATACTCTCTCTCTGTCTCTCCAAAGGGCCTTGTGGGGAAACTGTCTCCAGATAGAGTCTTCCCAGTGTGTGTGGTGCGTTAGTACGTGCGTGTCGGCATGTCTGAAGCGGAAGGCTCTCCTAGGGATGAGGTGGAGCGCATGAGTGTGGTGTCTCCGTCGGCAACGCCGATACATGACTGGATGGAAATGTGGAATATTTTAAATGCAAATGTGAATTTATTGCACAAACGTTTGGACAAAGCAGAGTCCAGGGACAGTACAGAGGGTCATACCCTGCCTTTCCCTATGTCACAGGGGCCTTCGGGGTCTCAAAAACGCCCACTTTCTCAGGTAGTTGACACTGATATCGACACAGATTCTGAATCCAGTATCGATTATGATGATGCGAGGTTGCAGCCAAAATTGGCAAAGAGTATTCATTATATGATTATTGCTATAAAGGATGTGCTGCATATTATAGATGACCACGCGGTGCCTAATCCAAAAATCCACATGTTTAAAGAAAAGAAGCCTGAGGTTACTTTTCCACCTTCTTTTGAATTAAATGAGTTATTTGAAAGTGCTTGGGAAACTCCAGACAAGAAACTGCAGATTCCCAAAAGGATTCTTATGGCTTATCCTTTCCCGATCAAGGACAGGATACGGTGGGAATCCTCCCCAAGGGTGGACAAGGTGTTGACGCGCCTTTCCAAAAAGGTGGCGCTGCCGTCTCAGGATACCGCTGCCATCAGGGATCCTGCGGATCGCAAGCAGGAAACTACCTTGAAGTCAATTTACACTCATACCGGTACCTTGCTCAGACTGGCAATAGCGTCGGCCTGGGTTTGTAGCGCTGTTATAGCGTGGACCGATACCTTATCTACTGATATGGATACAATGGATAAGGAAACTATTTTATTGACCCTGGGCCATATTCAGGATGCGGTCCTTTATATGAGAGAGGCTCAGAGGGATGTAGGCATACTGGGGTCCAGAGCGAATGCTATGGCGATTTCTGCCAGGCGAGCACTGTGGACCCGACAGTGGACGGGTGATGCCGATTCAAAACGGCATATGGAGGTTTTACCTTACAAGGGTGAGGAATTGCTTGGGGAAGGTCTCGCAGACCTGGTTTCCACGGCTACTGCAGGTAAATCAACTTTTTTACCTTATGTTTCCTCACAGCCTAAGAAAGCCCATATTATCAGATGCAGTCCTTTCGGTCGCATAAATCCAAGAGAGCTCGGGGATCTTCCTTTCTTGCCAGAGGTAAGGGCAAGGGGAAAAAGCTGCCAACTACAGCCAGTTCCCAGGAACAAAGGTCCTCCCCGGCTTCTACTAAATCTACCGCATGACGCTGGGGCTCCGCAGGAGGAGTCCGCTCCTGTGGGGACGCGTCTACGTCTTTTCAGCCAAGTCTGGGTTCACTCTCAGGTGGATCCCTGGGCAATAGACATTGTTTCCCAGGGGTACAAGCTGGAATTCGAAGAGGTGCCTCCTCGCCGGTTTTTCAAATCGGCACTGCCGACTTCTTCCCCAGAGAGGGATGTAGTTCTGGCAGCAATTCAAAAGTTGTGCCTTCAACAAGTGGTGGTCAAAGTTCCCCCGCTTCAGCAGGGGATGGGCTATTACTCAACCCTGTTTGTGGTCCCGAAACCGGACGGTTCGGTCAGACCCATTCTGAATTTAAAATCCTTAAACCTATACTTGAAGAGGTTCAAGTTCAAGATGGAATCGCTCAGAGCGGTCATCGCAAGTCTGGAAGGGGGAGATTATATGGTGTCCCTGGACATAAAGGATGCATACCTTCATATCCCCATTTATCAACCTCATCAGGCGTTCCTGAGATTTGTGGTGCAGGATTGTCATTACCAATTTCAGACGTTGCCGTTTGGGCTTTCCACGGCCCCGAGGATTTTTACCAAATTAATGGCAGAGATGATGGTGCTCCTGCGCAAGCAGGGTGTCACAATTATCTCATACTTGGACGATTTCCTGATAAAAGCGAGATCGAGAGAACGATTGATGGACAGCGTATCACTCTCCCTGAGGGTGTTGCAACAACACGGTTGGATCCTAAACCTACCAAAGTCACAGTTAGTTCCAACGACCCGATTGCCTTTCTTAGGCATGATTCTGGACACGGAACAAAAGAGGGTTTTTCTTCCAAAAGAAAAGGCCCAGGAACTTCAGAGCTTGGTCAAGGACCTGTTGAAGCCAGACAGGGTGTCGGTACATCACTGCACTCGAGTGCTGGGAAAAATGGTGGCGTCTTACGAGGCCATTCCATTCGTCAGGTTCCATGCCAGGACTTTTCAGTGGGACCTTCTGGACAAGTGGTCCGGGTCACATCTACAGATTCATCAGATGATCCGCCTGTCCCCCAGGGCCAGGGTGTCTCTCCTGTGGTGGCTGCAGAGTACTCACCTTCTAGAGGGTCGCAGGTTCGGCATCTAGGACTGGGTTTTGGTGACCACGGACGCGAGCCTCCGAGGATGGGGAGCAGTCACACAGGGAAGAAACTTCCAAGGTCTGTGGTCAAGCCAGGAGGCTTGTCTACACATCAACATTCCGGAATTAAGGGCAATATACAACGGCCTTCGTCAGGCGCAGACCTTACTTCAAGGTCTACCGGTTCTGATTCAGTCAGACAACATCACAGCAGTGGCTCATGTAAGCCGCCAAGGCGGCACAAGGAGCAGAGTGGCAATGGCAGAAGCCTCAAAGATTCTTCGAGAGTCATGACAGCAGTCTTCATTCCGGGAGTGGACAACTGGGAAGCAGACTTCCTCAGCAGACACGATCTGCATCCAGGAGAGTGGGGACTTCATCAGGAAGTCTTCACAGAGATTGCAAGTCAGTGGGGACTGCCTCAAATAGACATGATGGCTTCACGTCTCAACAAGAAACTTACGAGATATTGTGCCAGGTCAAGGGACCCTCAGGCAGTCGCAGTGGACGCACTGGTGACACCGTGGGTGTTTCAGTTGGTCTATGTGTTCCCTCCTCTTCCTCTCATCTCAAAAATACTGAGAATCATAAGAAGAAGAGGGGTTCAGGCAATTCTCATTGTTCCAGATTGGCCTCGAAGGGCCTGGTATCCGGATCTGCAGGAAATGCTCACAGAAGATCCGTGGCCTCTTCCTCTCAGGGAAGACCTGTTACAACAAGGGCCCTGTTTGTTCCCGACTTACCAGCGTTTGACGGCATGGCGGTTGAACGCAGGATCCTAGCGGAGAAGGGCATTCCGGAGGAGGTCATTCCTACTCTGATTAAGGCTAGGAAGGAGGTAACATCGAAACATTATCACCGTATCTGGAGGAAGTATGTGTCTTGGTGTGAAGCCAAGACTGCTCCTCCGGAAGAATTCCATCTGGGCCGTTTTCTCCACTTCCTGCAAACTGGAGTGAATTTGGGCCTAAAGTTAGGCTCCATTAAGGTTCAGATTTCGGCCCTATCCATTTTCTTTCAAAAAGAATTGGCTTCTCTTCCGGAGATCCAGCCTCCTTTTGTGCCTCCGGTGGCACCATGGGACCTTAACTTGGTGTTACGGTTTCTTAAGTCTCACTGGTTTGAACCGCTTCAAACAGTTGAATTGAAGTATCTCACTTGGAAAGTGGTCATGTTATTGGCTTTGGCTTCGGTGCGGCGAGTGTCGGAGTTGGCGGTTTTGTCTCACAAAAGCCCTTATATGATTTTCCATGTGGATAGAGCTGAGTTGCGGACTCGTCCTCAATTTTTGCCCAAGGTGGTTTCTTCTTTTCATATGAACCAACCTATTGTGGTGCCTGTGGCTACAAGGGACGTGGAGGATTCCGAGTCCCTGGATGTGGTCAGGGCATTGAAAATTTATGTGGCCAGAACGGCTTGGGTTAGGAAAACAGAGGCTCTGTTTATCCTGTATGCAGCCAACAAGGTTGGCGCTCCTGCGTCTAAGCAGACTATTGCTCGCTGGATCTGTAACACGATTCAGCACGCTCATTCTACGGCTGGATTGCCATTTCCGAATTCGGTTAAGGCCCATTCCACTAGGAAGGTGGGCTCTTCTTGGGCGGCTGCCCGGGGCGTCTCGGCGTTACAACTTTGCTGAGCAGCAACTTGGTCGGGTTCAAACACTTTTGCAAAATTCTACAAGTTTGATATCCTGGCTGATGAGGACCTAATGTTTGCTCATTCGGTGCTGCAGAGTCATCCGCACTCTCCCGCCCGTTTGGGAGCTTTGGTATAATCCCCATGGTCCTTACAGAGTCCCCAGCATCCTCTAGGACGTAAGAGAAAATAAGATTTTAAACCTACCGGTAAATCTTTTTCTCGTAGTCCATAGAGGATGCTGGGCGCCCGTCCCAGTGCGGACAACATCCTGCAAGACTTGTATATGGTTGTTGCTTACATAAGGGTTATATTTTTCAGTTGGATCAGTTTTGGACTGATACTGGTTTTGTTTCATACTGTTGACTGGTTCGTATCTCCCATGTTTTACGGTGTGAATGGTGTGGCTGGTATGAATCTTGCCCTTGGATTTATAAAATCCTTTCCTCGTACTGTCCGTCTCCTCTGGGCACAGTTTCTCTAACTGAGGTCTGGAGGAGGGGCATAGAGGGAGGAGCCAGTGCACACCCATACCTAAAGTTCTTTTTAGTGCCCATGTCTCCTGTGGAGCCCGTCTATTCCCCATGGTCCTTACGGAGTCCCCAGCATCCTCTACGGACTACGAGAAAAAGATTTACCGGTAGGTTTAAAATCTTATTATTTTCCTTTAGCAAGTTAAATACCTTTCAAGTATGCATCTGATTTTTTATTCAGCTTTATACAAATCATTTCCTTTTAAAATTCTCTCTAAAGGGAAGGCTGTGAGTTACACGCATGCACGCACACTCTATCTCTTTCTCTCTTTTAACTTTCACCATTTTATATGATAGCAGAGAGCAAATATCATCTGTGGAATGAAGAACGGATACAGGGAAGGAATATTTCTGATCAAGATTGCGTTGTTGCTATACTGATATTACAATCTGTTGCTATCTTGCTATGAGATCAGGTTATAACAATATAAAGCTGCTATATTAATGCACTGTATAAGAAATTGTTATCAGGTGATCTATGGTGATGCTGAGCTAAAGCTGCTATATTAATATAAGGTTGCTATGATATGGTATAGGGGATTGCTATATGCAGATATAGGATGGAGATATGAACACTGAGCTACTTAGCTTTGGGAATACTATGGGAGCATGAGATACCCGCTCACACACCTGAGAATAGAGCCTCCACATATTGTATATCTTTAAAACAGGAGGCGCATACAGAGAATGGAGATCTTATCGCAATATTAAACCCAGTACCTTTTATGATGTTTGATTTATTTTCTGCTAAATATGTAATACTGTATGTAATATTTAAAAGAAAATGTAAATATATGTTCTTACCCACCGCGGATCTTTTAGTACATCCCCCAGGAGTAATGCAAATGTGCTGGCTGTAACACTGAGCTTATTCATATGTAAGAGATGCATAACAAGCTTGTTTTATACCTACTATATGTGAATAAAATAAATCCGGAACATAGCTCCCTAAAACCTACTGTATCTTGAAAGCTACTGTACACTCTATGTCATTGCTCTGATACAGTTTACCAGCACTGGATAGTATTTGACTTCATCATAGCCACCATTAAGGGGGTGCTGGGGCACAACTGTCCCGGGCCCAGCCGCTCTGACAGAGAGTGGAGGGCCGGGGTCACATGCCGCCTGGCGCTAGTGAAAACAGGTGTGGTGGGTGCCGGGCATGGTTGCATGCTCACAGAGCTTTAATCCCCAGCCCCACAATTGTGGTAACCCAGCATTTTCAGGGAGTTCCCCAACTACTGCCGGCACTACAGGCACCGGACACCACTTCCCCCCCGCAACGGTGTCATCTGAGACCGGCCAGTCCTCCCTGATGGCGCGGAGGGATCGCATGGCCGGGCCGCGGCTTTCATCGTGCACAACTCCGCACTGCTGAGAGGATGCCATCACTATATTGCTCCCAGCATATCCACCTCCGGACCCTCATGTGGAGTAGCTGCGCGAGGAAAGGGAAATGAATGGGCGAGACGGCATTACGGCACGGCTCACCATCCAGCAGCCCGGCCACCTCCCCTGTATTGGGGCCACTCCACCTGCCAGGTCACACGAGGAGAGAGCAGAGCACAGGGATCGGGCCTACTGCAGCTCAGGGCCTACCACAGCGGCGAATACCATGACTGGGCCGAGCGACCCTCTGGTCTTACACCCAGGGTAATTCTATTATATATATATATATATATATATATATATATATATATACACACACACACACACACACACACTGCAGCGGCACTCAGCTGAGTGCTGCTGCAGTGTGTATGTATAGATGTAACACTGTCTCCATGCAGTGTGATTCAGAGGGCACTGTAGCTATTGTTTTGTATTTATAGTGCTATAGTTGAGTGCCGAACACAAGACTATATATATAATTGTTTCATTTATTATTTAATTAGTTTTCCTTTTTTTTGGATGGGGGTGGGGGCGCCTGTCTATTTTGTCAGTTCCGGGCCTCACAATTTCTGATGGCAGCCCTGGACTTCATATCTATAGTACCCAAACTGCCCAGTTGCACAATTAAGGGCATGCTCTTGGACTATATAGGAATGCCCCAAACGGGTTTGGTCTTGCCTCTTACCTGGGCCCGAGCTTGTTGGAGAGTCCCTGCAGGGGCCTGGTCTAGGTCAGCTGATGAGGGGGGAAACAGTCCCCTTTTGCAGTCCGTGATGGAGACTAACGCCATAGACAGCATAGACGTGCGAGGCTCCATCTGTACAGCATACTTACACAGCTTGTCCAATGATAGTTGGGCTCAGCTGTTACAGTAGCTGCAGACCTCCTCTCTAACCCTGCCTGGGCAGTGCAGATCCTCCCTCTCAGTGTGGCGCACTGTCCAGCCACTGTTTGTTAAACTGTCAGTGCTCCGCATCAGGTGGTATGGCTATGAAAGCCACATGACATGGAAGCGCTGACATCTGAACCGGCAGTGGCTGGATAGCTCCGATTATGGCTGGGGGCCCGTGGCTGATGCAGAAAGGGTGTCTCTGTCTTTGTAAAAAAACAAAAACAAATTGGTGCATCTGGGTACTCAAACTCCCCCCCTCCCCCCAGCGTGCGTTACTGATACTGTAGCATGCACAGCCACTAAAAGTGAGTGTTTCAGTCCTTACACATTCAGCCGCATGGATGTACACTGGGGAAGGGTTTTTTTTTTTTTTGCAGCATTTGCATAAACTAGCAGATGAGTTTCTGATAACAGACGCAGCTGCTTGCAACCCAGCATCAGGCCTTAGTGCCACTTAGGAGCAGGAAAACTGGCCAACTGTAATACTTGGAGCAGATTTGCAACCATCGATGGTCTATGGCCAATGACGTGTGTTTGTATTGGTTTTCCCCCATCAATCGGGCGGCACCAATGCCGTAGGAGCAGTGGCGGCATCCCGATGGCAAAAAACATGAGCAGGCCGTATCCATCGATGGCTAAAACACCAATGGTTTCTGCCGATGGTTTAATGGCATCAGTCATCGGGTCATAGATGACCATCACCACTCAACATAAAATTTAAGATGAGAATGGTAGTAATGAAAAAATAAAAAATAATTCAGGATAACACAGCCGGCAGGACTAGATGTTACATTCATAAGTGCTTAAAAGCCGGCCTACAAAGTATTTGGGAATCATATTAACATGCAAAGTAAAATGTAATACAGAGCAAGTGAGCAGCTTCTTCTTTCCTGCTAATTGTTAAGTCACCCTGTGTTTGGGTTCAGCAAAAACCTCTGTTAGCTCATTAAAGTCCTGTGGGGGGCTCACTTTCTTTCCACAAAGCTGATTGCTAAAAGTTCCCACGAGATACAATCTGCCAAAGTCCTGTCCTTACTGTCATACAAGTCTATCAGTCATCGTGTGACCTCAAAGAACGGCGGGGAGGGAAGGTGAGCAGGGTACACTTTCAATTACTACAGAGAAAGAATAACAATATTCCCTGATTGCTATTGTAAAGCAGAGCTGCAGAATATTCGTATTGGAGAAGATATCTGTCATTCCACAGGAAACGCTCACCCTGATTCCTGCTGAGATAAGCTTGTATGTTTTATAACAGCTTCGTATCAGGAAAGACTCTTCATAGACAGGTGTTAGCACCCAACCAGGATTAACTGTAGATCATACCAGGAAACATTGCATGACCAAAGGGTAAAAGGTTTTGTTCAGGCTAATAGCATTACCAAAGGTTTGAGAAGAGTTGCCAAGTGGCCTATGCCCCTTACCCCTTTGTACTGTATGTTATTAACACATTAACATGCAATGCATTCTTTAAAATAATAGAGAGAGAAAGAGTTACTAGTGGGGCATAAACATTAAAGCATACCTCCCAACTGTCCCGATTTTCACGGGGCAGTCCCGTTTATTTGGGAGAGACCCGCAGTCTCACCCGCGGGCCGCAGTGTCCTGCGGATGGGGTAGGGAGGGGGGGTTTGGGGCAGTTGGGAGCCTCCTGTCATTGCTGCACGGCGGAGAATAGACGCAGTGCGCACGCAGTGTGTATTCAGTTCAGACAGAGGGAGAGAGGGCATGCCAGCAGCTCAGAGAGCACTGTGCATGCCCCTCAGTGACAAAAATGGGGAGTGGCTCGCGGGCCCTCCCATGAATCCATGCACCCTTTTCAACAGGCCACACACCCTTTTTTGGCGGGTGCGCGTAGGTGTCCCTCTCCCTCAATTTAAAAGGTTGGAAGGTATGATTAAAGAGTCTGTCAGATCAATTACATCGCAAAATAAGTGTTTAGTTAGAACGTCTCCAAACACAATTGTGTTTGTTGCTCTTACACTATTGTTACTGTGGGGCAGATTTATTAAGCCTGGTGAAGTGATAAAGTGGAAGGTGATAAAGCTCCTAACTGTCATTTTTCAAACCCTGCCTGTAACTTGACAGTTAAGATCTGATTGGCTGGTGATTTGTCACCTTCCACTTTATCACTTCACCAGGCTTAATAAATCTGCCCCTGTGTTACTGATGAGGGGCGGGAGTTGGTAAGGCAACAACAGCAGTGGCAGCAGATTCCCTTGCCAGCCCATCACACAATGCCTGTCAGGGAGAGTGTGCGCTGGGGAAGGAGGCTGCTGTCCTTCCTGTTATGTTCCCAGTAGCACCTGTCAGCTGAAGCCCAGTTGAGAGCTATGCACATGAGCCGCCTCCTCCACTGTGACCTGCAGCCGCTGCTTTCCAGTGACCCGGGATCGCTGCCACCCTGCATCTGCCACTGGTTAGAGGTCAGAACACAATGGGGCATATGGACTATGGGGCCATTTTATCACCAACCGCATCTGAGGATGCAGATGGGATATGAAAAAATGGACCCAATCCGCAATGCGATAACTAATTACATTGCATGGCTGTATCAATTATCCCATGCAGGGACAGAGCTTGCAAGAAAGCGCTGTCCCTGCGTAGCAGCAGAATCGTGGTATTTTTCAGGAGTATGTGCTGTGCTCGAACCGCTGCCAATATCACCGTTTCTGCCGCAGTGGGGGGGACATGTCTGGCAGCGGCAGTGGCCGTGATGACCACCACCACCACCGCTGATCATACTCACCTATCCAGGGACTGGTTATCGGTGCTTCGGTGAGGGCAGCTGATCATCAGGGTTCCCTGCTACTGTGACCTCCGGTGCAGTAAAGTGAGCTGCCGCTTTGCAGCATCATTGTACTGCACTGGGGGTCACAGGAGCAGCAGGGAGCTCCGAAGACCGGCAGCCCTCACCGGGGGAACCAATCACCAGTACCTGGGTAGGTGAGTATGATATTTTTATTTTTCCTTTTTTCTCTTACGTCCTAGAGGATGCTGGGGACTCCGTAAGGACCATGGGGTATAGACGGGCTCCGCAGGAGACATGGGCACCTAAAAGAACTTTCTAGTATGGTGTGCACTGGCTCCTCCCTCTATGCCCCTCCTCCAGACCTCAGTTAGATCTTGTGCCCAGAGGAGATAGGGTGCATTACAGGAGCTCTCCTGAGATTTCTGTAAAAATAATTTTGTTAGGTTTTTTATTTTCAGGGAGCTCTGCTGGCAACAGACTCCCTGCATCGTGGGACTGAGGGGAGAGAAGCAGACCCACTTCTTAAGAGTTAAGGGCTCTGCTTCTTAGGCTACTGGACACCATTAGCTCCAGAGGGAGTCGGAACACAGGTCTCACCCTGGGGTTCGTCCCGGAGCCGCGCCGCCTTCCTCCTCACAGATGCCGGAAAAAAGAAGCCGGGTGAGTATGACAGATCATAGGAAGACGTCAGGCGGCAGAAGACTTGCGCCGTTGCTCCCACATTTATACACACACATGGCACTGATGGGTGCAGGGCGCGGGGAGGGGGCGCCCTGGGCAGCAATAAACCTCGTTTTTAGGCAAGAAGCATGTAGTTAGGCTGCGGGGCAGTAAACTACGAATCCCCGCCATTTTTTTCAAAATCTCGAGCGCAGTGAGTGGGAAATTCTGTATACATTTATATGTAAAAGCGCTATCTGTTTTTTTTCCCCCTAGGTCAGTTGGCGCTGGTGTGTGCTGGCATACTCTCTCTCTCTGTTTCTCCAAAGGGCCTTCTTTGGGGAATTGTCCCCTTATAGTTATATCCCAGTGTGTGTGGGGGGTGTCGGTACGTGTGTCGGCATATCTGAAACGGAAGGCTTATCCAAAGAGTAGGTGGAACAGATGAGTGGTGTGTCTCAGTCGGTGGTGCCGACTCAGGATTGGATGAATATGTGGCATATGTTAAATGCTAGTGTAGCTTCACTGCATGAAAGACTGGACAAAGCAGAGTCCAGAGCGTAGGCAGGTGATCAATCTACAGATTTTGCCGACTCACAGGACCCGTCGGGGTCTCAGAAACGTCCCTTCTCACAAATAAGGGACACAGATACCGACACGGACTCTGATTCCAGTGTCGACTATGATGAAGTAAGGTTGCACCCCAGGGTGACAAAAAGTATTCAGTGCATGATTATTGCAATAAAAGATGTGTTACATATCACTGATGAGCCCTCGGTGTCCGACACGAGGATACACATGTTTAAGGGAAAGAAACAGGTTATAAACTTTCCTCCTTCCCATGAATTTAATGAGTTATGTGAAAAAGCTTGGGAAACTCCAGATAAGAAACTGCAGATTCCAAAAAGGGTTCTTATGGCATACCCTTTCCCTACACAGGACAGGGTACGTTGGGAGTCCTCTCCCACAGTGGACAAAGCCTTAACACGCCTTTCCAAGAAGGTGGCGCTACCGTCCCCTGACACAGCGGCCCTCAAGGACCCTGCGGACCGCAGGCAAGAGACTACACTAAAGTCTATCTACACTCATACTGGTACTTTGCTTAGACCGGCAATTGCGTTGGCATGGGTATGTAGTGCAGTAGCAGCTTGGACAGATACACTGTCAGCTGACCTTGATACCCTAGATAGGGATACAATTTTGTTAACATTAGCTCATATTAAGGACGCAGTCTTATATATGAGGGACGCTCAAAGAGACATTGGTTTACTGGGTTCAAGAGCCAATGCTATGGCTATTTCGGCAAGAAGAGCCTTGTGGATCCGCCAATGGACGGGGGATGCAGACTCAAAAAGGCATACGGAGGTTTTACCTTACAAAGGTGATGTATTGTTTAGGGACGGCCTCGCGGACCTGATCTCTACAGCTACCGCGGGTAAGTCGACCTTTTTACCTTTTGTTCCCCAACAGCAAAAGAAACCCCCACAATATCAGATGCAGTCCTTTCGGCCGCATAGATCCAGAAGAGGTCGGGGCTCCTCTTTCCTCGCCAGAGGTAAGGGTAGAGGCAAGAGGACACCTGCTGCGGCTGGTTCCCAAGAGCAGAAGTCCTCCCCTGCGTACGCTAAGTCCACCGCATGACGCTGGGGCTCCCCTGCGGGAGTCCGCTCAGGTGGGGGCACGCCTTCGACTATTCAGCCAAGTCTGGGTTCAGTCAGACGTGGACCCTTGGGTGATAGAAATAGTCTCCCAGGGCTACAAGCTGGAATTCGAAGAGGTGCCCCCACGATTTTTCAAATCGGCCTTACCAGCTTCTACTCCAGAGCGGGAAGTAGTGCTAGCTGCAATTCAAACGCTGTGTCAACAGCGAGTGATTATCAGGGTTCCCCTGAGCCAACAGGGAAAAGGGTATTATTCAACCCTATTTGTGATCCCGAAGCCGGATGGTTCGGTCAGGCCCATTTCAAACCTAAAACCCCTGAACCTGTACCTGAAAAGATTCAAATTCAAGATGGAATCGCTCCGAGCAGTGATAGCCTGCCTGGAAGGGGGGGATTTTATGGTGTCACTGGACATAAAGGATGCTTACCTTCATGTCCCCATATATCCCTCTCATCAAGAGTACCTGAGATTCACGGTACAGGATTGTCATTACCAGTTTCAGACGTTGCCGTTTGGGCTGTCCACGGCCCCGAGGATTTTCACCAAGATAATGGCGGAAATGATGGTGATCCTGCGCAAGCGAGGAGTCACAATTATCCCATACTTGGACGATCTCCTGATAAAAGCGAGATCAAGAGAGCAATTACTGGAAAACGTGGCACTCTCTCAGAGAGTGCTTCAGCAACATGGGTGGATTCTCAATCTACCAAAGTCACAGTTGGTTCCGACAACTCGACTAGCCTTACTTGGCATGATACTGGCACGGAACAAAAGAAAGTTTTCCTCCCGTTGGAAAAAGTCCAGGACCTCCAGAACATGGTCCGAGAACTACTGAAGCCGAAAAGAGTGTCAGCTCATCAATGCACTCGGGTTCTGGGGAAAATGGTGGCAACTTACGAGGCCATTCCCTTCGGCAGGTTCCATGCAAGGATGTTTCAATGGGATCTTCTGGACAAATGGTCCGGGTCCCATCTACAATCACATCAAAAAATAACACTGTCCCCCAGGGCCAGGGTGTCTCTTCTATGGTGGCTGCAAAGTGCTCACCTTCTAGAGGGTCGCAGGTTCTGCATTCAGGACTGGATCCTAGTATCCACGGACGCGAGCCTCCGAGGATGGGGAGCAGTCACTCAAGGAAGAAATTTTCAGGGTCTATGGTCAGACCAGGAGTCCTGTCTACACATCAACGTGTTGGAGCTAAGGGCCATATACAACGGCCTTCGACAAGCGGAGATTCTTCTTCGCAACCTACCAGTTCTGATTCAATCAGACAATGTCACAGCAGTAGCTCATGTGAACCGCCATGGCGGGACAAGAAGCAGAGTTGCGATGGCGGAAGCCACCAGGATTCTTCGCTGGGCGGAAAATCACGTAAGCGCTCTGTCAGCTGTCTTCATTCCGGGAGTGGACAACTGGGAAGCAGACTTCTTCAGCAGACACGATCTCCATCCAGGAGAGTGGGGACTTCATCAAGAAGTCTTTGCAGAGATAGCGGATCGCTGGGGAGTTCCTCAAATAGACATGATGGCGTCACGCCTCAACAAGAAGCTTCGGAGGTATTGTGCCAGGTCCCGGGACCCTCAGGCAATAGCAGTAGATGCTCTGGTAACACCATGGGTATTCCAGTCAGTCTACGTGTTTCCTCCTCTTCCTCTCATCACAAAAGTGTTGAGGATCATAAATCGAAAAAGAGTACAAACAATACTCATTGTTCCAGACTGGCCTCGAAGGGCCTGGTACTCAGATCTTAAGGAGATGCTCACGGAAGATCCCTGGCCTCTTCCTCTAAGGGAAGACCTGTTACAGCAGGGGCCCTGCATGTTCCAAGACTTACCGCGGTTACGTTTGACGGCATGGCGGTTGAACGCCGGATCCTAGCGGAGAAGGGTATTCCGGAGGAGGTCATACCTACTCTAATAAAGGCTAGGAAGGAGGTGACGGTAAAACATTATCACCGTATCTGGCGGAAATATGTCTCTTGGTGTGAAACCAAGAATGCTCCCACGGAAGATTTCCATCTGGGTCGTTTTCTCCACTTCCTACAGACAGGAGTGGATATGGGCCTAAAGTTAGGCTCTGTTAAAGTACAGATTTCGGCCTTGTCAATATTCTTTCAGAAGGAATTGGCTTCTCTCCCTGAAGTCCAGACGTTTGTAAAAGGAGTACTACACATCCAGCCTCCTTTTGTGCCCCCGGTGGCACCATGGGACCTGAACGTGGTGTTGCAGTTCCTTAAATCACACTGGTTTGAACCCCTTAAAACGGTGGAGTTGAAATTTCTCACCTGGAAGGTGGTCATGTTGTTAGCCTTGGCATCTGCGATGCGTGTGTCAGAATTGGCGGCCTTGTCTTACAAGAGCCCTTACTTGATTTTTCACGTAGATAGAGCGGAATATTATGGTGCCTGTGGCTACGAGTGACTTGGAGGATTCCATGTCCCTGGATGTAGTCAGGGCCTTAAAAATGTATGTAGCCAGGACGGCTAGAATTAGGAAAACAGATGCATTGTTTGTCCTGTATGCTGCCAACAAGATTGGCGCGCCTGCTTCGAAGCAGACTATTGCTCGCTGGATCTGTAACACGATTCAGCAGGTTTATGTTACGGCTGGATTGCCGTTACTGCATTCAGTAAAGGCCCATTCCACTAGGAAGGTGGGCTCTTCTTGGGCGGTTGCCCGGGGCGTCTCGGCATTACAGCTTTGCCGAGCAGCAACTTGGTCGGGGTCGAACACTTTTGCTAAATTCTACAGGTTTGATACCCTGGCTGATGAGGACCTAGCATTTGCTCAGTCGGTGCTGCAGAGTCATCCGCACTCTCCCGCCCGATTGGGAGCTTTGGTATAAACCCCATGGTCCTTACGGAGTCCCCAGCATCCTCTAGGACGTAAGAGAAAATAAGATTTTAAACCTATCGGTAAATCTTTTTCTCCTAGTCTGTAGAGGACGCTGGGCGCCCGTCCCAGTGCGGAAAATCTGCAAGACTTGTTTATAGTTATTGCTTACATAAGGGTTATGTTACAGTTAGACTCGGTCTTGGACCGGTACTGTTGTTTGTTCATACTGTTAACTGGTTATGTGTATTCCAGGTTATATGGTATGATTGGTGTGGGCTGGTATGAATCTTGCCCTTAGATTAACAAAATCCTTTCCTCGTGTTGTCCATCTCCTCTGGGCACAGTTCTCTAACTGAGGTCTGGAGGAGGGGCATAGAGGGAGGAGCCAGTGCACACCATACTAGAAAGTTCTTTTAGGTGCCCATGTCTCCTGCGGAGCCCGTCTATACCCCATGGTCCTTACGGAGTCCCCAGCATCCTCTACGGACTAGGAGAAAAAGATTTACCGGTAGGTTTAAAATCTTATTTTTTTTACACAGTGATCAGCTTGTGTGTTCACCGGACACACATAGCTGCTCACACAGCCGGATCCCTGCATAGCTTTTTCTGCCTACGGGAGTACAGGATCTTATTTTTTTTTTTTTTTTTTTTTGTACATTCGGTCAGATCACATTATCCATTATAAGTAGGGCAAATGTTATCTAGTTAATGAAAAAAAGTGAATTAAAGGGTTTGTAGCAGTTTTTCACGCAAACTGCTCCAAAAGCCCTTTAATATATTCAAGTGATACTAAAATAATTTTAAAAACGTGTGAATACACCCATTTTCACTTTTTTTTTTCTATAAATCTGCCTGTATGTCTTTAAGAGTGATTAAGTGGAGAGATAAAGTACCAGCCAATCAGCTCCTAATTACCATGTTACAGGATATTATTAATATTAACAGTTTCTTATATAGCGCAGCAAATTCTGTTGCGTTTTACAATTGGAAACAACAATGATAAGATTAGCTGAAGGCTGCATAAGCCTGAGGCCATATAAGAGCCCAGTTTTTTGTGATTGGTTGTCTGTGACTAAGCAGTTGCTAGGTAGTTATGGTTTTCTGTTGTTTTTTTCCCATAGGATTATTGGGCTGTTCGTCAAAGTGTTTAGGGGCTGGGTTTAGGATAGTATATAATCCAAGGTCATGTGCCTCAGACTTCCTCTTGCCATTTTGGATGGCCCAGGAAGGCTGAGTACTGTTTCATCAATTAGTATCTGTACGGGATGCGGTCAACATCCCGCTGGACGGGATCCCGGCGGTCGAAATACTGACACCGGAATCCCGACCGCCACAATCCCGACATATTCTCCCTCTGTGGGTGTCCACAACACCCATAGAGGGAGAATATAATAGTGTGGCGAGCGAAGCGAGCCCGCAAGGGGCTGCGTATCGCTCGCCACCCCTGTCGGGATTGTGTGGCCGGGATTCCGGCGTCGGTATTTCGACTGCCGGGATCCCGTCCAGCGGGATTACGTACTGATCCCATCTGTACTTTGTTAATCCATTTATTTAGTCCTGTGTGCTTTGCTTAGTTGCCCTTCTCTCCTCTCCTATTTTTTCCATTTGTGCTGCTGGCTGCCTTGCTCTTTTTCCCCCCTTTAATCATGCCCCGTCCCCGCAGGTCCGCTCCCCCCCCCCCCCCCCGTCGCCTGTTGGAGGCCGCAGGCGGCCAGCGCTCCCGTTCGCGGAGCGCGGCTTTACCTGCCCTGATCCTGGCGTCTGGAGGGTCGCGGCGGAGTCGGGCCGCTGCTGCCCGCACTTCCACGACTGCTGCTCATCCGGCCGGCGGACACGTTGCCGCGGCGGGTTGTGGCTCGGCCGGGCTGCAGTCGCTGGAGGCGTCCCCGGCCGTTGGTGCTCCCCTGGCGGCTCTCTCACCTGACACGTCTCCCTCCCGCTGGCGGCTCCGGCCAGTGGCTCTGGCGCCCACATGGTGCCTGGCGCCCGGGGCTGGACTGCGGAGGGGGAGGGGGGCGTCAGCTGCAGGGGGGCGCTGTGATAATGGGAGAGCAGGGTTTTCCCATGCCCCCACTTCTCCTGTCCGATACTGTGGGTTCTGGGCTCCCCCTTGCGGGAGGTCCTGGTTTAGTGGCGCATACAGCGGTGGGTGGAGTTAGTGGGGGGGGGTCCCCGGGATTTAGTGGGTGCTTACGCGCAAAGGGGCGTCAGGACGCAGGCCCCGCGTGTGGCCCCGGTGCGGGGGTCCCCGGCTGGGGTACTCTCGGTGAGGTCGATCATGTGCGACCCCCTTTCCCCCGCGGAACCTTTGCGCCCTGCGTCGTCCCCTTTCATCGGGCTGCACACGCCACCGGCAGGGCCGGGTGGGATGATGCAGATGGTGGCGACGCAGTCATCTGTTGCTGCAGCGTTCCACCTGCCTGCCCCTCCTCCGCCGTTGGTGGCGTCCGGTGGGCTGACCGGGGATCAGTTTTTCCCTGGTGGGCTCCCCTGGCCCGTTTCGCATGCGTTTACCGCGTCCTCCTTGGCACCTTATCCGAGTCTCGCAGTTTCCTCGGCCCGCCATTTTCCCAGTATTTCTCCAGTTCGGCCGCTGGGGTCCAGCCCACATGGTCAGTCGGCGGCCCTCGGGTGGCGATTCCCCCTCCAGCTTTTGCGAGCTCGTACCTTGGGTCTTCTCCCGCTGCTTCGGCCCCGTACGCACGGCTTTGGCATTCCTCACCCGCTCCCGCTCAGTATCCTCTCGTTTCGTAGGTTTTCCCCTGGTCGGCTGGGTATCTTCCCCGCCCGCGTGGCTGCCTGCCTACACTATCGGCAGCGCGCCTTTGGTCGGGTCGGCCCTTCCCCTTGGTGGATCGTCTTCCTCCGCGGGGTGCCCCCCCCCCGCCGCTGCCCACTGGCCCCCCCGCCATCGTGCAATTACATTTTGCCCCCTCTCCCTCCTGTTCCCCCGGTTGTAGTTGATGCGCAAGTTTTCCCTGCACCTGTTGTCCCTTCTGTTTCCTCCTCTCAGGTGCTGGCAAGTCTGGGGACATCGGTGACTTCAACAAGGAGGAGTCGGAGATCAAGGAGAGCCGCGGCGGCGGCCCCGCCAGAAGACGTTCCGCCGCAACCGGTGGTGGGTGAAGCTGCTGGAGCGGTTCCGGGTCCTTCAGGCGCTGGTGAGCATGCTGTTCTTTCTCACTGTTCCTCTAGCACTTCTTCTACCTCTTCTAGTAGTGTCTCTTCGGGTTCTCCTCGGCGCCCGCGTAAGATTGGCAGGCTCATTGCGCGGCGCTTGGCCAAGGAATCTAGGAAGGCGGCGGCACCTGCGGCTGCGGTTCCCTCTGATCCCCCTCGTTTTACTGAGATGGTGCATTGCATCCAATACGGCCGTTACCCGGGGAGTTCGCAAGAGGATGAGGGAGAAAATCAGGAAGGGCAAGTATGTAGACATTTTCACCCTTACAGACTAGATGTGGCAGGCGTTTGACGCGGCCAAGAAAACGGGGGGCATTGGGGAGAATGCCTTCCATAATTTCCATCAGTGGTTGCGGGGTTTCTTAGTTTTTACGGCTTGTTACACCGAAATGCGACCTGCGGAGTATCCCAACATCGTTAAGTACCTGTTTTTGGTACATGACATGCACTTGAAATTCAAAGGCTACGCTTGGCGGGACTACGACGAGAAATTCCATCGCAATCAGGATGGTAACGTCATTCTGCCTTTGGGTTTCAAAGATGTGGAGGTTTGGTTGGAGGTCACCCAGCAGGTTAAGCCCTCTGGAGAAGTCCCGGGTAAGAAGCCTCTTGCAACCGGCGCTTCAGTCTCCCGCTCCTTGGGGAAGGGCAGGTGTTTCGCATACAATGAGGGTAAATGCACCAGGGGCGTTAATTGTCGTTTTCGCCACTCGTGCAAGTCGTGCGGGGCCGGTCACCCGTCCAAGGACTGTCCCTCGGCTGCGAGCGGTAAGCCCTCCGCTCCAGCCGAGGCCGCGGGAGTTGGTAAGTAAGGCTCCCTCCCCGTTTCGGGTCCCCGAATTGCGGCGCTGGCTTAGTTTATACCCCGACAGGCCGGCCGCGTCATTCCTTTCAGAGGGATTTAGTCACGGTTTTCACCTGCCCATTTCGGATTCGGTGCATGTGGTGGCGCGACAGAATTTGAAGTTGGCTCGCGAATTCCTGCGTGAGGTTCGGCGGAAGGTGGACACGGAGATCGGCTTGGGGCGCATGTGTGGGCCCTATGCAGTTTCCCCTCTTCCCGCCTTGTGCATCTCCCCCGTGGGGGTGGTGCCCAAGAAGGCCCTGGGTAAGTTCCGCCTGATACAGCACTTGTCGCATCCTCATGGTGGTTCGGTTAATGACTCCATTCCTGAGGCCGTGTGCAGAGTACGTTATCAGTCTTTTGATGAGGCTCTGCGCTTGGTTCGGGACTGTAGTCCGGGTGCCCTTTTGGCAAAATTAGATGTGGAGTCGGCTTTTCGGCTTCTTCCCTTGCACCCAGATTCCCTACGGTTCCTGGGCTTCAAATTGGGTGCCGAGTTTTACGTGGATCGGTGTCTCCCCATGGGCTGTTCAGTCTCCTGCGCCTATTTTGAGAGATTTTGCGTCCAGGCCGCCTCCGGTTGCTCACTACCTGGACGATTTTCTCTTTATGGGTCCGGGAGGCAGTTCTGTCTGTGGCGATATTTTGTCGGTTGCCAGGTCTTTGTTCGAAGCGTTGGGGGTTCCCGTTGCGCCAGACAAGTGCGAGGGCCCCACTAGTTGTCTGAGCTATCTGGGGATTGAGATAGACACCGTGGCGGGTTGCTGTCGCCTCCCCGCTGATAAGGAAGACAAGCTTTTGGGTTTAATTGACGATTGTTTGGGTAAGCGCAGGGTGCGGCTTAAGCAGGTGCAGTTGTTGCTGGGCTCCTTCAACTTTGCGTGCAGGATTATTCCCATGGGTAAGGTTTTCTGTCGCAAACTTAAACGGGCCACTGCGGGGACAGTCAGGCAGCATCACACAGTATACCTCTCCCGTGAGATCAGGGATGATTTGCAGGTTTGGTCTTCTTTCCTTGTGTCCTTCAACAGGGAGGTTTTGTGGCCTCCCCCTCGTTGTTCCAACGGTTGGCTCCAGTTGTTCACGGATGCCTCGGGCAGTCATGGCTTTGGGGCCTTTTTTGCCGGGTCCTGGTGCGCTGCTGCTTGGCCGCCTTATTGGGTTGCACGGGGTTTCACTAGGAACCTCCTGTTGCTGGAACTGTTTCCAATCATTGTTGCCCTGGAGTTGTGGGCCTGCCAGTTTTCGAATCGGGACATTTTGTTCCGTTGCGACAACTTGGGAGTGGTGCACGCTATCAATAACCAGCGTTCTTCTTCTCCCCAGGCTTTGCGGCTGTTGCGACATCTTGTGCTTGTCTGCTTACGGCGCAGTATTAATTTCAGGGCCCGTCACGTTCCCGGAATCGACAATGGGGTTGCGGATGCTTTGTCTCGGTTTCAGTTTGATAAGTTCCGTAAGTTGGTTCCGGGGACGGCGGCGGCGGGTTTACCGTGCCCACCCTCTGTCTGGCAGATTGTCGGGTCGGGTTAGCTGCCCTGGCCAGGTGTGCGTTAGCCCCTTCCACGCTCAGGGCGTATGATGCGGCCTGGCGTGATTGGTCGGCCTTTCAAAGTAGGTACGGTATGGCAGGTGAGTCCCCGGTAGACGTTTTGATGGCTTTTGTTTGGGAACATTATCAAGGGGGTAGGTCCAAGGTGGCCATGTCTTCTACCCTTGCTGGCATTTCCTTTCACTCTCGGCTCCACGGGATGACGGACCCCACTGGATCTTTTGTCCTTTCCAGAGCGCTTAAGGGATGGGCTAGGGTGCGTCCCGCGGCTGCGGACTCCCGTAGGCCCGTAACTTTGCAGCTTCTAACGGAGTTGCTGGGTGTGCTGCCTTGAATCGCGGCCTCTCAGTTCGAGGTGGTCCTTATTAGATTTGCTTTTGCCTTAGCTTTCTTTGGTGCTTTCAGGGTGAGCGAGTTAGTGGCGACCAGTAAGTCCTCCCGGGATTCCGGTATGCTTTACGGAAATGTGCGCTTGCAGGATGGCCTGTTGCTCTGTAGGATTGTGCGGTCCAAGACTGTTCAAACAGGTCGCTGGGTGTCCTTGGAGGCCCGTGAGGATGCGAGAGTCTGCCCGCTGCGCCTGGCGCAGGAGTATTTCCGGACGAGGCCTCTGGGGGGCGACCAGTTGCTAGTGCACGCGCACGCTGGTCCTCTTACTAAGTTCCAGTTTGCTTCAGTGTTTAAGAAATGTTTGGAGGCCTTGGGTTTGCGCGGTGCGGACTTCGGTACCCATTCCTTTAGGATTGGGGCGACTACGCATGCTGCAGCTACGGGCTCCTCCCCGGCGGCTATTCGGGAGCTGGGCCATTGGAAGTCTGCCTCCTATAGGTCTTATGTTCGTTTTGATAAGATTTAAGTGCGCCTGTTGCGCTAACCCAAAAACTTGTTTACTCGTCGGTTTTTGAACAATTAACGTTCAGGAATCGAGGGTGTAAAGTGAATTTTTTAATTTTCCTCCGAGGGGGCCTAATTTCAATTGGGTATACTCTGAAGGTCCACGGGAGGTTTTTTGAGTTTTCTCCTTCACTTGGGTTATTTCTTTTTCTTGCCTTTGTTTTCCATGTGTTGTATTTCAATTTTTCTGATGTTAGGATGTTCTTCTTTTTCAGCCGTCGTCGATTTTGGGGAGCAAGTGTGGCTGGTTGGCCACTCTTACATTTTTTTGGCGGCAAGGCATCCCATGGCACTTAGGTCGGCTGACGTTTTTGGGGCTAGGGAGTTTCGTTGGTTAGGTGTTCGTGGTATGCTTTGGGGTGATTTGTTGCAGCTCCTTTTTCACCGGGAGCGCCGCTGGGGTCGCCCCAGCTGTATTGTGCTGCATTTGGGCAGCAACGATTTGGGTCGACTTAAGGGCATCGACCTAATTTTGTCTATTAAGGCGGATTTGGTGGCGATTCGTTGTTACTGGCCGGGAGTTCGGATTGTGTGGTCGGAAATAGTTCCGCGTTTTCATTGGAGGGGTGCAGTGCGTTTCTTGGCTCTTGAGAAGGCCCGCAAGAAGGTGAATTTGGCAGTGTCGCTGTTTGTTAGGGCCATCGGTGGAGTGGCTGTCAGGCATCCTTTGCTTGTGCTGCGTAATAGGCAGTTCTACAAGGAGGATGGGGTTCACCTTTCTCCGGCCGGAGTTCAGGTTTTCCTTGAGGATGTTTTTGGTCCATTTCGTTAGGGGTCTTTTAGTTTTTCCTAGTTTCTAGTTTGGATGGCGATGGCGGTTTGTTAAACCTTGGTGGCGGGAAGTCGCTACCAACCAGCAGTCAGATAGGCAAAAGTGGTCATTGTGGGGCACCCTCTTTAGAAGGACGGCAGGTGTGTCCTTACCTTGCGGGTGGACATTTAGACGTTCCCCTGCGGGAACAGAACATCTGCCAGAGATAAGAGTGGTGAGGCCAGCACAATGCAGGTAGGAGGCGGTGTTGGTGTTTAGTCCCCTCCTTAGTTTTTGGATTTCATCTAAGTGACTGGAGCTGGTGTCTGGTAGCGGCTTTTCCTTTGCCATCCTCCAATCTAAAATTAATTCACAATCTAAAATTAATTCCAATTCCAATTATAGTTTAAAGAGTTGGTCAGCGATCAATAAATATCGTCTGACCTTTAACTCCAGCTACCGTGTCCGTGTCTTTATTTTGGTGTGTCGTTTTATTTTAGTGATAAGCTAGCTTAAAGAAATGTTTATGTCAATCGCAATAAAACTATGGGCGCCTTAGATTAGCTGAAGGCTGCATAAGCCTGAGGCCATATAAGAGCCCAGTTTTTTGTGATTGGTTGTCTATGACTAAGCAGTTGCTAGGTAGTTATGGTTTTCTGTTGGTTTTTTCCCATAGGATTATTGGGCTGTTCGTCAAGGTGTTTAAGGGCTGGGTTTAGGATAGTATGTAATCCAAGATCATGTGCCTCAGACTTCCTCTTGCCATTTTGGATGCCCTCCCGCCCTCCCTGATTCGTTTTCCTTTTTTCTTGTCCTCTTAAGTTGGCTCTTGACAGCCAGATTGGCGGGAAGTCGCTACCAACCAGCAGTCAGATAGGCATAAGTGGTCATTGTGGGGCACCCTCTTTAGAAGGACGGCAGGTGTGTCCTTACCTTGCGGGTGGACAGTTAGACGTTCCCCTGCGGGAACAGAACGTTTGCCAGAGATAAGAGTGGTGAGGCCAGCACAATGCAGGTTATGCAGGTAGGCAGTGTTGGTGTCTAGTCCCCTCCTTGGTTTTTGGATATCATCTAAGTGACTGGAGCTGGTGTCTGGTAGCGGCTTTTCCTTTGCCATCCTCCAATCTAAAATTAATTCACAATCTAAAATTAATTCCAATTATAGTAAAGCTTATGAAGGTTACAGTATGTGAGCGGTTCTGGAATTTGCAAAGCTTGCCTGAAGAGGTGGCTTTTCGAGTGACCCTATGCATTTTCACATGAAAAATATAATTTTTCACCTGGGAAAAATGGGTTTTAATGGTACAAAAAAAAATGGTGATAAAAAAGGTGTGAATTTTTTTTTCCACAGACAATGTTTCTTTACCGCTAATAAAATACCTCCCTATGCACCTAACTTTCAGGAATGTTGTCTTAGGCAGCTAGTCTTGCCCCCCTGTGACATCCTTCTTTAGTCATCACTGCCACTTCTCTGATTGACTGGAAGATACTGTATTAGATAGATAGATAGATAGATAGATAGATAGATAGATAGATAGATATGATCAATATAGAGAAAATAAATGATAGATATGAAGTAGACACATAATTATGATCAATATAGAGAAAGTAGATAGATAAATAGATAGATATGATCAATATAAAGAAAGTAGATAGCAAGATAGATAGACACGATCAATATAAAGAGAGTAGCACTGGCGTATATATAATGGGTGCAGTGTGTGCGCTGCACACGGGCCCCTGGGTCCAGAGGGGGCCCACACTGCACACACTACACCCATTTGTTCTTACGTCCATCGGCGACTGTGTGTGGGCCCCCTCCTCTCCCATAGCCATCACCGCCGCTACTAGCGAACTGAGCGCTAGACTCAGTGCCAGAGTCTACAGCACATGCGCAGGACTCCGGAAAAATGGCGCGGCGGACATTTTTCTGAGTCCTGCGCATGCACTGTAGACTCTGGCATTGTGCCAGAGTCTCAGCGCCGAGAGCGCTAGCAGCGGCGGTGACGGCTACAGGAGAGGAGGGGGCCCACACACAGAGTCTGCACACAGGTCCCCTCCTCTCTAGAAATGCCGCTGGAGAGTAGATAGATAGATAGATAGATAGATAGATAGATAGATAGATAGATAGATAATATATTAGATGAGAGATAGATAAGCAAGAAAGAAAGATAGATAGAAAGAAAGAAAGAAAGAAAGAAAGAAAGAGAAAGAAAGAAGTATATGATCAATATAAAATAGAAAGAAAGATAGATATGATCAAAACAGAGAAAGTAGATATATACTGTAGACAGATACTATAGATAGATAGAGAGATACTAGAAAGATAGATAGATAGATAGATAGATAGATTTGATTAAGATAGATAGATAGATAGATAGATACTGTATTATATGATTAATAGATAATGTATTAGATGATAGACAAATGTACAGTATTGTGACGTAAGAAAAAAATCTAAATTAAATTAATCTGAAGGTAAATTTCCCCTTTGAAAAAGTGTTTGGAGAAAACATTGGTTTTAACAGCTTATTGAATGGCGTACTAAATCCTGCTGGTCTATCTATCAGAAGCAGAGATGACTGGCGTTATTTTTGCTATAAAACTTTGCAGAAATTGTGCAGTGACTTTAGGAAAAACAAGGAAGACCAGTGAGAATCTGCTTTTTCTCTTTCATGTGATATTATAAAAATGAACGAGCGCTATGTATTGCTGTTTTAATCATTTTATAACACAGAAACATAGAATTTGACAGCAAATAATAAACAGTCTACCCATTTCATTTTATCAAACACATCTTTCTAATATTCCTCATAAAGCACAGGGGAAATCTAGAGGATGAAATAAAGCTTACATAAAACTGCCAAATATGAAAACAAAACGTAAAGTTAAATAGTTCATTTCTACACGACTAATATGCAAACAGCTGATGAGGGACCTGCTCAGTGTTGTGTTTTTGCATAATTTAGTGAACACTTTTTAACTGACCATAACATAATAATCTTATTACAGACGTAAATGTATAATTTACATGTGGTTTTATTTAAACAAGTAGAGTGTAGTGGAATTTACAGTATATATATATTTAAATTAAAACATTTCTCCTCGGGGGATAGCCTGACAAAGTTATTTTCTGTCACATTTTATCAGCTTTTAGTGGCCTTTTTGTTCTTATTCTGTGGCATGATAATAGAACTGTGAACTGCTTCTGTTTTCTATAACCTCCGGATATACGTCCCAGAACAGATACATGAAATGCCTAAAAATAAATGTATATTGAAAGTTAGATATTGGGCTATCCTCACGTTGCCCTTGCAGCCCTGGGAGACAAATGTTCCATAATGGCTTATCTGGGCCTCATAAAACCTTTTCCAGAAGATTGAAATAAAGTCAGTTCTTGCAGGAGACAAATCAATTGTGACATTTCTGAATAGAACGCAATTCATTTAATTAGCTGAAGACATACCAGCAAAATCGGAATTACCCAATATATCACTGCAAGCAGGACCCATACGTATGCGGGAATCAGCTGTCTATAGAGATCTACAGCAAATAGATGATAAAACCATTTGCCCATTTTTATATCTTTTCTCTCCATTTTCCATTCATTTTCTCTCATTCTGACATTTATCTCCAGAACCGCCATCCTAATTATCTCCTAATTTCCTTGACATGGAATTTGTGCCATAGTCAGGACTCTAGAGTTCATGATAGTGATTAGCATGTCATATGATCTAGCAAGGGACACTCAAACAGAGTCTAAAGCCAGATAAAAGAAAGAAAAAAAAGACATAATAAAACTAAAATGTGATGATTCGGCAGAAAATATCACGACTTATAGAAAAGTTTTCAATGCTGTCCTATTATTATTTGATAGAATAACTGAGTTTCAGAAAGCATTAAAGAGCTAATATGAAATATTTATTACTGAGAAGACTGTTAATAATATTATCATTTACTTAATTAGCATAACTAATTATACAGCATTTAGCTTATTTTTTTTATTTAGTAAAATATGGATGAGTCCGTTCTTGAGAAGCTTATTTCAAATTTGATTGAGGGGTAATATCAAGCATTTATTATACTTTGAGGCACACTGTTGTCTCGAACCACCGGTTTGCCCAAAAACTTTTTTAATCTAGTGCGGGTTTCAGCATGCGTTTAAAATACCGACCGGCAGGTTCCGGTGGACGCAATACTGACGCCGAAATATCGTCATGCATACAGTCAGTGTAAAATGGAATATTGCAGGGGAGGAAATTTGTGTTTGAACCAAGCCAATAAAGGCAGAATGCAGGAAATTGACATTGGGCCATTGTAACCTTAAATGATACTTTGGATCAGGGCAATCACACATCCCAGGTAAATGAAACTGAAAATTGTATCCATTAAATATATTTTATTTATTTTATTTAAAATTTCTGGTTTAGGGTGGTGGCCTGGCTGCGGAGACGAGAAGACGTGCTGTGCTGCTGCTCCTGCCTTGGCCCTGTGTTATTGGCCCCTTCTGCAGTCCCCCTTTGTCCCACGGACCCCCATCCTACCTGCTGGGGGCCCCCCTGCACCGGCCCGTGTGGTCCGCGGAGCCGGCAGACGCCTCCTGCATCTGTGCGGGTTGCTGCCTGCGGGTCGGCTCGAAGCCGGGGCCTCTATTTGTCTTCTGCATCGTGCTGGCTGTGGATGGGAGGACGTCTGCGCAACCATATGCACCTGCTCTGCCAGACGATCTTCAGTTCTCCGAGCTGCCCTGGTCCCCGCTTGTCCGTGCCTGCCACCAGGGAAAGTCTTCCTGCAGTCCTGGACCGCCGTGACCTGCGGCCTGGCATGCCTCTGGAGACCGGGTCCTGCCGCCGTGCTGCGGCCCTGAGCTGAGCTCCAGGAGCGTCGTGCCTGCCGGCGGCCTGTGTTCTCCCGCCCCTCTGCCTCCGGCTCTCTGCCCGGCTGCTTAACAGCGTCCTTCTCCCGCTGCCCACCCGCTATGGTGGCGGCCTGTGCCCTGCGGCCCCCCCTGCTGCCCAAAACCCCGTGCTGGCAGTGTCCCCATTATAAACCCCCAACCTCTGTGAAATAGCTGGCTGGACACCCGGAGGCCTTTGCTATTGCCCCCATCGCCCTCCCAGCAGGCTCCTATCTGTCCTGGCCCCCGTGGGAGGCACCCCTACTGCTGTGGCCTGGACACCTACGGCCAATACTCCCCTGCACCCCCATTATTGTTGGATCCTGGAGGGGTCCCGATCACTGGCTGGTCCGTGACCGGACCTCACCTTGGGGCCTTTTCTTTCTGCTGACCCTGAAGAGAAGTGATTGATAGGGGGCACTTCACTGCCGCTCCCCCTGACAGTCTGGCTACCCCTTGGGGCAGATAGACTGCATTGCACCGGACCTTAACGGAGCTTCTTGGCCCGGTTCTGCCCACGCCTCTTTCTTGACCCCTTATGACTTCTCTCTAAACCTGCCGCCTTACCCCCCCCCTGGACCTGAGCTAAACCGCTGGAGCGCTCTCCCCATTCTCTATCTTGCCGATTGCCCCCATTTCCGCCTATCCAAGATGCCTAAAGGTGGCAAAAAGTCGCAGGGGTCTGACCTCACACCTTTCCTTACTAAAAAAAACACCCCGGCCAAGAGCAGATTCTAAGTTTCTGGACACTCTTACGATCTTTCCGACTCCGACCATGAAAATGACGATCTCACACCCCTTACCCGCCGAGACTTGCTCTCCCTACTTAAGGAGTTTAGAGATGTTAAGACCTCAGTCCAAGCTCTCCACTCCCTGAATTCCGATATCGCGGAAATTGGCTCCAGAACAGATCACTTTGAACGATGAGTGGAAGAGGTGGTGACGTTCCAACAATCGGTTGAGACCGATCTTTATCAGATCCGCCAAGATGTTGCCCAACTGAGGGAGGAGCATGAAGACCAGGACAATAGGGCGAGGAGAAATAATTTGAGAATTCGAGGTATTCCTGAAGAGATTGAAACGGCTCACCTTGATCTCTACCTCAAGCATCTGTTTGCCCAGCTGTCGCCTTACACCCCAGAAGATCATCTCCTTTTGGATCGTGCTCATCGAGCCCTCCGGCCCCGCTCCCAAGATACCTCCCAACCTCGGGACGTCATCCTTAGAATGCATTATTTTACTGCGAAAGAGGCCATCATGAGAAAAGTTCACCAATTGGGATCTGTGACCTTTCAAGATGTCTCCTTACAGGTCTTCCAAGATCTATCTCCGCTCATCCTGGCCAAACGTAGAGACTTTAAACCCATCACCTCTCTGCTCTCCCAACATAATATCAAGTACCGCTGGAGTTTCCCCTTCCGCATCTTGGTATGGCATCAAGGAAAGCTCCTCACGGCTAGGAACCTGTCTGAGGTCCAATCGTTACTGTCCAAACTGGGTATTTTCTCCGATGATCAGGACTTTTCTACTACACCCCTGCCTCCGCGTACACAGCGCAAACCGCCTCCCCGGTCGGAGTGGTTCACGGTTCCAGCTTCAATGACCTCTCCAGCTCCGCCTCCAGTTCCCTGAGTTCACTCCAAGTTTCCTGATTTGATACCTTGTATTTGAGTATTTGTCGACCTGTTCTGGTCGTACTCCCTAACTGGGGAGCTGTTTCACCTTTGAGTTGCCTTGTCTTGATTTTTTGCACCCTTAGTAGATTTTCAGCTGTTATGTTATTAACCGTTATTGCAATGTGACAATCCGTCTCTCCTATGTTTTCCTCCTCTCTTCTTCTATTCTTTTTTGATATTAGCGCTACTTTTGCACTTGGTTCTTGTTTTTTTTCCTCCAGCTTTTTCCCTCAGGTTCTTCGGGGGGCAGGGGGGGGGGTCTGTCTCCCACCCGCTCCTGCGCGCTTTGTGATGCTCCGCCTGGAAGCCTTGCTGCACCCCCAAAAACGGGGAAAGCTTTTTGCGTCTCTCAAACTCCATAAAGGCAACTTGGTCTTCCTCAAGGAGACTCACTTCCTACATAATTAACACCCTTCGCTTCAATGTAAGCCTTACCCTGACTCCTTTTATGCATGCGATCATACTTAGCTAATGTATATGCCCCTAACCAGCATCAAGAGCTGTTCTTTGCTGAATTAGGCACCCTCCTTACTCGAGTCTGACAGGGGGAACTCATACTAGCAGGGGATTTTAATTCTGTTCTGAATCCCTCCTTGGATCGCTCTCCCCCTCTGCCCTCGACCTCCTCGTCAGACTCCCTTCGCTCTAGGTCTCTCCTCCGTCTCATGAAGTTCCAGCTCCTCTACGACTCCTGGAGGGTAAAAGACCCCTCTGCGCGCGACTACACTTTTTATTCTTCGGCCTTGAAGAGGCCGACCGCCGCAGGCGGTAGAGGTCTCCCTGATATCAAACTCTACTATCTGGCCTCACACTTCTCTCATATTGTCACCTCTTACGTTTCCCCTGGCTCTGTATCCTGGTTGGATATTGAGTCAGCCTATGTTAACCTTCCTGACCTGACCCCCAATTGGGGTTTATCCTCCACCTCTCGTCCCCCGACGTCCAAATTACTCCCCACTATTAAATTTATTCTTAAGATTTGGGTCTCTCACTCTGTGACGTTGAACCTCACCTCCACTCCCTCACCCTTGACCCCTATTTGGCAGAACCCCTTCTGTTCATAGTATCTAAGGTTGAAAAAAGACAATCGTCCATCGGTTTCAACCTATTTGTGGTCTCCTATGCACGATTATGTGGTCTCCTATGCACGATTATTTTGTATAAAATTTTGACTGAAGTTGCTGACTGCCGTTCCGATTAACCCCTCTTTTTTATAATAACCATAGTGCGTGACTATGCCCCGTAACCCTGGATATACTTATCCATTAGGAACTTATCTAACCCATTCTTAAAGGTGTTGACTGAGTTGGCCATTACAACTCCCTCAGGCAGGGAATTCCAAACACGTATCGTCCTTACCATAAAAAAGCCTTTACGCCGTATTGTGTGGAATCTCCTCTCCTCTAACCTGAGCGAGTGTCCACGAGTTCTCTGTGTTGATCTAACCAAAAACAGGTCCTGCACAAGATCTGTATATTGTCCCCTTATGTATTTGTAAATGTTGATCATGTCCCCTCTTAATCTCCTCTTTTCCAGTGTAAACATGCCTAGTCTTGCAAGCCTTTCCTCGTATTCCAGCGTCTCCAAATTAGTTCGATCGCCCGCCTTTGAACCTTTTCTAGCTCCAGGATATCCTTTATGTAGTAAGGTGCCCAGAATTGAACACAGTATTCAAGGTGTGGCCTCACAAGTGATTTATATAACGGGAGTAAAATACTCTCGTCCCTAGCATCAATTCCCCGTTTTATGCATGCTAATATCTTATTAGCCTTCTTTGCTGCAGTCCTACTTTGGGTACTACTGCTTAGTTTTCCCCGTTTTATGCATGCTAATATCTTATTAGCCTTCTTTGCTGCAGTCCTACTTTGGGTACTACTGCTTAGTTTGCTATCTATGAGGACACCTAAGTCCTTTTCCAGTACAGAATACCCTAATTTTACCCCATTTAGTAGGTAGGTGTTATTTTTGTTCTTGTTACCACAGTGCATTACCTTACACTTGTCTGTATTGAAGCGCATTCTCCATTTCGCTGCCCAAGCTTCTAATTTAACTAAGTCATTCTGAAGCGACTCAGCATCCCCCTCCGCATTTATAACTTTACACAATTTGGTATCATCTGCAAAAATTGACACCATGCTCTCTAGACCTTCTGTTAGGTCGTTAATGAAAATATTGAACAATAGCGGTCCTAATACTGAGCCTTGCGGCACACCACTTAGCACTTCAGTCCAAGTTAAAAAAGATCCATTAACCACAATGCGCTGCTCCCTGTTATCTAACCAGTTTTTGACCCAAGTGCATATTGTGCTTCCTAGCCCTGACTCTTGTAGCTTGTAGATAAGTCTCATGTGTGGTACAGTATCAAACGCTTTGGCAAAATCTGAAAAGATTACATCCACCTCTTTACCCTGATTTAGGTTTGCGCTCACTGTTTCATAAAAGCCAAGTAAGTTGGTTTGACAGGATCTGTCCTTCATAAACCCATGTTGATTCCTTTTAATGACCTTATTGACTTCAAGGAACTTCTGAATACTATCTCTTAGAATACCTTCCAATATTTTCCCCACTATAGATGTAAGACTAACTGGTCTATAATTACCTGGTTCAGCTTTACTTCCATTTTTGAATATAGGCACTACTTCCGCTGTACGCCAGTCTTTGGGAACCATACCTGATATTACTGAATCCTTAAAGATTAAAAATAGCGGTTTTGCAAGTTCAGAATGAAGCTCCATTAGAACCCTTGGGTGAATACCATCGGGACCTGGTGACTTATTAATCTTTAAATCTTTTAATCGGTCACAGACTACTTCCTCGCTTAAATAAGTACCTATCAGTGGGATATTCTCATTATTGAGATTATATGTTAGTCCCTGAATTGGATCCTCTCTAGTAAATACTGTTGAAAAAAACTCATTTAGTGTGTCCGCTATGTCATTATCATTTTTGCTTAAGACTCCCAACTTGTCTTTTAAAGGGCCTATACTCTCCTTCTTTAATCTCTTGCTATTAATGTATTTAAAGAATTTTTTGGGATTCACTTTGCTTTCCTTTGCTACTAGTTTTTCAGTTTCTACTTTAGCCGCTCTTATTACCTTTTTGCATATTTTGTTGCATTCCTTATAGTGCTGAAATGACTCTGCTTCCCCGTCAGATTTGTATTTTTTAAATGCTCGCCTTTTCTTGCCCATAAGTTCCTTAATCTTTTTGTTAAGCCACATCGGTTTATGATTTTTATTCCTTTTTTTGCTGCTCGTAGGAATAAATTTGAGTGTATTTTTAGCTAGCAGGAATTTTAGTACCTCCCATTTCTCCGTAGTATTTTTCCTAAAAACAAACCTTCCCATTCAATATCCCTGAAAAATACCCTCATCCTATCAAAATTTGCTTTGCTAAAGTTTAGAGTCCTAGTTGAGCCAGTATAGGGCTGTTTATGGAAACTGATATTGAATGTGACCATATTGTGGTCGCTGTTTCCTATGGGTTCCCCTACTATAATACCTGATACCAAATCCCCATTGTTTGTTAATACCAGGTCTAAGATTGCATTGTACCTAGTTGGTTCCTCAATTAGTTGAACTAAGTAGTTATCATTAAGTGTGTTTAAAAACATATTGCCCCTAGCAGTATCACATGTCTCCTACTCCTGCTGCTCTTTCAATTTGCTTTTGTAACAATTCCTCATCAGATGCGATGATACCAGGCGGCCTATAGCATACACCCAATACTAACTTTTTTATTCCTTTTTCCCCGCATGCAATTTCTACCCATAATGTCTCGACAGTGTCTACAGTCCCCTCCTGAATATCTTCCTGTGTATCAGGTTTTAAAAACGGCTTTACGTAAAGACACACCCCTCCACCCTTTTTATTTAGTCTGTCTCTCCTAAACAGTGTATAGCCCTCTAGATTGACTGTCCAATCATGAGATTCGTCCCACCAAGTTTCAGTAATGCCTATAATATCATACTGTTTGCTTGCTGCAAGTATTTCTAGTTCACCCTTTTTACCATTAATGCTTCTGGCATTTACATACATACAACTAAGATAAGTATTTTCCCTTGCGTTAGGAACATCTTTCACCTTATGTAGCAATGATGACCTGTAATCGTCATTGGTTAGTGCTTTGGTAAAATCTCTTTTAGTACCCATGTTAGTAAACTTACCGCCTGCTCTTACCCTCCCCCAACTTCTCCCCCATTTCGTTTACTACCGCCATCCCCACTATTCTCACTGCATGACCCATAGTTTCTAGCTAAACCCTCCCCCCAGGCTCCTAGTTTAAAATCTCCTTCAACCTTCTAACCATCCTTCCCCCCAGCACCGCTGCCCCCTCCTCAGTCAGGTGCAATCCGTCACGACAAAAGAGATGGCGCCTGACTGAGAAGTCTGCCCAGTGTTCCAGGAACACAAACCCCTCTTTCCTGCACCAATCCCTAAGGCACACATTTACCTCCCTAATCTCCCTCTGCCTCCCTGGACTAGCGCGTGGCACGGGTAATAATTCCGAGAATATTACCTTAGATGTCCTTGCCTTCAGTTTCTTTCCTAAGTCCCTATAGTCTTTCTTAAGGACATCCCACCTTCCGCTAACTTTGTCATTGGTGCCAACGTGCACCAAGACCGCCGGGTCTTTCCCAGCCCCTCCCAACAATCTATCTACCCGGTCCGCGATGTGCCGTACCCGAGCACCCGGGAGACAACAGACTGTACGGCGATCGTGGTCTCGGTAGCAGATTGCCCTATCTGCCTTCCTGATGATAAAATCCCCTACCACCACCATCTGACTAGGTACCTCACTATCTTTTATCCCAACCGCGACAGAGGGACCGTTCCTCTGGATGCTAGAGGGAGCAGTCTCCTCCGGCACCGTCATTTCTTCACTATCATCCTCCGATTCCTCGTCCAGTCGGGCAAATTTGTTCGGGTTTGATAGTTCGGAGATGTCGAGCCTCCCCCTCTTTTTCTTCCTTCTAACTGTGACCCAACTGGCTACCTGATCATCATCCTCTTCTACCAGTGACCCCTCCCGCAACTCCTCTACCAATCTGTCCAAACTTCGCTCGAGATTGTGAATCTCCCTCAGTCGCGTAATGATTTGCTCTAGATCAGTTACCTGGGCTTCCAGGGCAACCGTTCGCACACACCTCGTGCAGATTTAATCACACTGGGCCGGTAGTTCCAGGTGTGCATACATCTTGCACGACATGCACTGAGTGAGGTCCCCAATCACAGCCCCTCCCATATTGTTTGTAAGGTCTAACTCCCTGTTACTCTCAAAGAAAAAGCAGCAAAAATAAAAAGTAGAAGACAAACAATATCACTTATACAATAATTAAGCTGGCTTATACTTATCTATCTTTGTGCGGTTCTTGGTCCTTCACTTTTATGCAGCCGTAGTACTCTCTCCTGCGGCACCTATACTCCACTTAGCAGTTGCAGTTGTTCCAGCTCACTGCACCTCCTTTTCACTCGGCTTCCAGCTCCTTTGCTGTTACCAACTCACACTTACAAATCCAAGCAGAACTTTAAAATACAAGCCCTTACAAAGAGCCCTCCTGGACTCTCGATTACGAGGTTCCGTACATGGTCGCAGTTGGGCTTCAAGTTCCCAGTTGATTTTGCCGATCGGGGCCAATGGTTGTCCCTACTTGATCTCCAACAGAAGGTCCCTTCGCATACACTTAATCCCTTCCAATTCCTACAAATCCGCCATTTTTTAAGTTCCTTGCCCTCTTCTGCTTTACTCCGCGACCTCACCTCCTTTGAGAAAATATGTAAAAACTCTCACCTCCCCAAAGGCTTGATATCCCAACTTTATTCTCTCCTGCTAGACTCTACCCTTCCCTCTACCAGATCCCACGAACTTGCTTGGGAACGTGATCTTGGATCGCCCCTGGATAATGAGGACTGGGAGGACATGAGACTGGGGATAGCTTGGAGCTCTATTGCAACTGCTTTCAAAGAGACGGCATACAAGATTTACTATCGTTGGTACTATACCCCTGATCGACTCAGTAAACTCTTCCGGTCTTCCTCCCCAAATTGTTGGAGAAATTGCGGATGCAGAGGCACTATGCTCCATACATGGTGGACCTACCCAGTCATTGTTCCCTTCTGGAACCAGTCCCTCCCTTTTGGAATCTCCCATGTCGAAAGATCCCTGGACCTTTCTGCTATGTTATCCTCCCCCAGTCCTTGATAAATTCTCCAAAAAATTGGCTACACATATTCTAACCGCGGCAAAATCGCTGATTGCTCTCAATTGGAAAAACCCTTCTCCCCCCTCGCTCTCCTCTCTTAAAGCCAAAATTTGGCATATTGCATCAATGGAGAGGATTACGTATTATCTACATGATCGGGATCACGCTTTTGAGCAGGTCTGGACCCTCTGGCTCCTTGCAGAGCGTAGATCACGGCCCCCCCCCCCCCATAGTCCTTAGCTCCACCCGCTGACCCATGGGCGACAGCTTTTACCTCTTCCTCATTATTTCTCCTCTCTTCTTCCCTTCTTTTCTAGTTCGGCAGCTCTTAAAGTATTTACGGATAAGTGGCTACGTTGTGGTCTTCACCTTTTCCACGTCCCCTCTTCTTCCTCCCTTCCCCCCCCCCCCCACATTTGATACTTTATTGCCAATGTTTCCTTTATCTTTGTTCTTGCGCTTCATTTTAAAATTGTGGTCCCTGTTAGACGATGAACATAGAAGGAACATGGTGTGATACCTTCTAAAAACAAATTTAATATCACAAGTTCACATAAAATTAAAATATAAAAGGTCAGTGTGTTATGACCAGTAATCTCTTGTTCTATTTAAACAACAATAGATATCTAGGCATTCTTTGGTGGACTGTATCCTGAAAGGTCAGCTCCCTTTGAGCTCAAAGGGAGCTGACCTTGAAAAAGACCCAGGCAGGGTCGGAACGCGTGGGTACCCCGGTGGATCTACTCGTGAGAGGAGGACGTGGTACGATCTATGCCAAAGAAGGAAGGCGGACGGACATCAGAGGAACTCTCCTGCTGCAGCTGGAAAGCCTGAAGTCCATACGCCAGTAAAACTGTTTGTGCCAGTTTTCAACCTGCATTTGGTAATTACCCATTGCCTATCCTTTCAGGATACAGTCCACCAAAGAATGCCTAGATATCTATTGTTGTTTAAATAGAACAAGAGATTACTGGTCATAACACACTGACCTTTTATATTTTAATTTTATGTGAACTTGTGATATTAAATTTGTTTTTAGAAGGTATCACACCATGTTCCTTCTATGTTCTTTCTTTTGGGTACATTGAGCCAAAGAAATGAGATTGCATGAACACGAAAACAATTGACCTCCCTACAGCGCCGGTTCAGTGGTATCCTATATGTTTTTTGTTTGTCTATTCGTCATTGGAGTGTGGTGAAACTCCTTTTTAGTTTACCCGGATAGCAGCTGTGGTAGCGCACTTTTTTGCCCTTTTACTTCTGTATATCATACCTGTTAGACGATGGTTTTTGGACCGTCGTCCCTCTCTCCCATTGTAATGTTTTACCAATATGTTTGACCATGCAAAAATAAAGAATTATAAAAAAATAATAATTCTGGTTTATTTTAAAAAAAATATACAGACTTATTAATGAACACCAATAAGGAAATAAATGGTACAGTATATTACATGTTCCTAACCTTTTTGGCTTTGGGGCTAGCGCTTGATACAAGTGCCATATGGTCCATTTTTTCATGAAACATTATAATAAACTAGGCGATTCATCGCGCCCTACGGGCGCTCTTCACACCGTCGTTTGTGGCTACGCCCCGTTAACCCCTGCACTCCTTTGAACCTACGCAGGCCGGTAGAGAATAGATGCAGAAATGCAGGGCAATATAGAGGGCATACAGAAAAGAGAGAGGCGTAGGGGGGAAGGGGGAGGGGAGGGAATGTACAGAAACGCTGTGCGATGGGTAAAGGATAGGGAGAGGCAGGGTGGTAGGGAGAGGATAAAGAGAGGCAAGAGGGTAAATTTACTAAGGTCCCGATTTTGACCGAGATGCCGTTTTTTCATCAAAGTGTCATCTCGGTAATTTACTAAACTCAAATCACGGCAGTGATGAGGGCATTCGTAATATTTGGAAGTCCTAGGAAAAAATCACGAATGAATACACCATCGGTCAAAACGCGGCTGTTTAAGTATGAATCTCGGTCATTTACTAAGAAGTGCAAAGCAATAAAAAACAAAACACTGCCGTGAAAAATTACAACTCGTAAAAAAGTGCTTTAAAAAAACAGACCTGCTTTTTTTATTCGTGATTGGATAGGCATGCACGGATCCATGAGATCCGTGCATGTATATCAGTGGGAAGGTGTCACAACTGAGGGCCTGAGCTGACGGGAGGCAGCCTCAGTTGTAGGGGCTGAGATGTACCGGAACCTGGGAGGTTGTATCAGACCCCTGGACATGTAAGTAACATGAATAATAACTGCCCGAAGGCGTGACCACGACAACTTAGATAAAAGTCAATGATGTTTATTATGACAACTCCGCATCACAGCAGCAATAAAAGAAAACGTAAAAGTCAGCAAAGAATAAATACAGTTCCTGAGTACTACAGCATGGCAGGAGCCACAGGGCACTGGTAGTGTGAGATAGTTCTTATGATCTTCTAGATGGAAAGTCCTTACCAGGCCCGGCTGTAGCAATGGAGATAACCCAGGATTGTACCAGCTGGTGTTCCAGGAAGAGCTGGGTTGCTGAAGGTAAAACAGCTGCTGTGGATACTGGCTGGAACCAGACTGTTGTTAGCACGGAGTGGATACTGGCTGGAACCAGTTAAATAATAAATGAACTTTGGGAGCGATGAAATGTGAACTGAAATGTAGAACTTGAGAGCGGAGAAATAATAATTCCGGTGGAGAGTGGTAAAGTGTAGAAAGGACACCGGCCCTTTAAGGGAAGCTGTACTCTGCTGGAAGCTGAGGCTGGAAGCAGGTAGTGTTGTAGCTGGAAACAGATGAATCCACAATGGATTGGAGAGTCAGGCTACACCGCAGGTGGAATGCTGGTGCGGGTCTCTATGGTGGAAGTCTTGAGACAGGAGCTGGAACCTGGAAGACAATCATAGAAGAGAGACAAACAGGAACTAGGTTTGACAACCAAAGCACTGACGTCTTCCTTGCTCAGGTACAGCTTACTTATACCTGCAGCAAGGAAGGGGTTGGCTAGGCAATTATGCAAATCAACAACACAGACAGCAGATTGGTGGAAATGATCAGATGACAGAATCCAAGATGGCTGCGCCCATGCAGACACTTGGAGGGAAGTTTGGTTTGTAATCCATGTGGTCTGGGAAACAGTAATGGCGGCGCCGGCCACTGGAGACAGGAGACGCCAGGCTGATAGATGCACATTTAACCACGCGGGCACAGCGGAGGCCGCGGCTGATGAAAAGACCACTCTGCATGTGGAAACTCAGGAACAGCGGAATCCGGTCCTGGAACGCTGAGCCCGCCTTAGGAGGCATCTGAAGGGTAAGTAATGGCGTCCAGATACCCGGATCGTGACAGCACCCCCCCCTTTAGGAGTGGCCCCAGGACACTTCTTAGGCTTTAAAGGAAACTTTGCGTGGAAATTTCGGACCAAGGCAGGAGCATGGACGTCAGAGGCATTGGTCCAAGAGCGTTCTTCAGGACCATAGCCCTTCCAGTCAATGAGATACTGAAGTTGACCGTAACGGTGACGTGAGTCCAGGATCTTGGCCACTTCATACTCAACGCCTCGTTGAGTTTGGACTTTCGGAGTTGGTGGAAGTGAGGAATGAAACCGATTCAAGATTAGCGGTTTCAACAGGGAAACATGGAATGTCCTGGGTATTTTTAAGAAGGGAGGTAACTGGAGTCTGTAAGCAACAGGATTGATGACTTGATCAATTTTAAAAGGACCGATGTAGCGAGGTGCAAACTTCATACTGGGAACTCTTAACCTCAAATTCTTCGTGGATAACCATACCCGATCACCCACCTTGAGAGCAGGAACTGCTCGACGCTTCTTATCCGCAAACTTCTTGTACCTGAACGATGCCTTGAGCAGAGCTGATCGTACGCTCTTCCAGATATTGGCAAACTGATGCAAGGTGATATCCACTGCGGGAACAGAAGTTGCTGGAAGCGGTTGGAACTCAGGGACTTTAGGGTGGAATCCAAAGTTGGTGAAGAATGGTGTTGAAGAAGATGAAGAATGATACTGGTTGTTATGACAGAACTCGGCCCAGGGAAGTAATTGAACCCAGTCATCTTGAGAGGAGGACACATAGATGCGGAGGAAGGCCTCCAAGTCCTGATTCACCCTCTCGGTTTGACCATTGGTCTGAGGATGGTAAGCCGTGGAAAACTTTAACTTGACTTGGAGGACTTGACATAAACTTCGCCAGAATTTGGCTGTGAATTGAACTCCTCGATCTGAGATAATTTCTTCTGGAAGACCGTGGAGTCGGAAGATCTCTTGTATGAATACTTGAGCCAACTTGGAAGCTGACGGAAGACCGGTGAGAGGAATGAAGTGTGCCATCTTGGTGAACCGGTCAACTACCACCCAGATGGTATTGAACTTGTTGCACATGGGCAAATCTGTAATAAAATCCATCGACAAATGGGTCCATGGTCGACGGGGAACAGATAGTGGAACCAGTTGCCCCGCAGGCGACTGGCGGGATACTTTATGTTGAGCACACTTTGGGCAAGATGCAATAAACTCCAAAACGTCCTTTTTCAGAGTTGGCCACCAATAGGACCTAGAGATAAACTCCAGGGTTTTTTGGATACCTGTATGTCCGGCAAAACGGGAAGCATGGGCCCAATGCATGAGCTTCTTCCTTAGTGTCGGCTTCACAAAACTTTTCCCTGATGGGGGCGTAGAGTCCATCCCTACCGTGGAGAATGCCAACGGATTTATAATAGGATGCTTGTCTGAAGACTCTGACTCATTTTCTTGCTCCCATGAGCGGGAAAGGGCATCGGCCTTGCGATTCTGAGAGCCCGGACAGAACTGGAGTTTAAAGTCGAACCTGGAAAAGAAAAGTGCCCATCTGGCCTGACGAGGGTTGAGACATTGTGCGCCTTTTAGATATAGAAGGTTCTTGTGGTCTGTAAGGATGGTGATTGAATGAGAAGCTCCCTCCAACAGATATCTCCACTCCTCTAGAGCGAGCCTGATGGCTAGCAACTCCTGGTCGCCAATGGCATAGTTGCGCTCCGCTGGGGAGAACTTCCGTGAGAAGAAACTGCAAGGATGTAAATGACCATCTTTAGCCCTCTGAGATAACACCGCTCCTACTCCAACGGAGGAGGCATCCACCTCTAAGATGAAAGGAGAGTCGATGTCAGGCTGTTTCAGGACAGGTGCAGAGATGAACCTCTGTTTTAAAAGATGAAAAGCTTGCATGGCTTCTTCAGACCACTTGGACGGGTTAGCACCCTTCTTGGTGAAAGCAGTAATAGGCGCCACAATGGTGGAAAAGTCTCGTATAAACTTTCGGTAATAATTGGCGAACCCTAAGAACCTCTGGACCCCTTTGAGGGTTAAGGGTACCGGCCAATTCTGGATTGCTTGTAGTTTCTCAGGATCCATCTCTAGTCCGGAACCGGACACAATGTACCCTAGAAACGGAATGGACTTGACTTCAAAGACGCATTTCTCTAATTTGCAGTAGAGATGATTGACACGGAGACGGGACAGAACCTCCTTTACCCAGAAACGATGTTCCTCTAAATCGTTGGCAAAAATGAGGATATCATCTAGATAGACCACGACATGACGGTATAGAATGTCTCTGAAGATCTCATTGACGAAATGCTGGAAGACAGCTGGAGCATTGCTCAATCCGAAGGGCATGACGAGGTACTCATAATGTCCGTCACGGGTGTTAAATGCGGTCTTCCACTCGTCACCCTCACGGATCCGGATGAGATTGTATGCACCTCTCAGGTCCAGCTTTGTAAAGATGGTAGCTCCGCTAACTCTGTCAAAGAGCTCAGTAATCAGGGGTAAAGGATAGCGGTTCTTGATGGTAATGTCGTTCAAACCTCTGTAGTCGATGCACGGCCGCAGACCACCATCTTTCTTCTTTACAAAAAAGAAGCCTGCGCCGGCTGGAGAAGAAGAAGGTCGAATGAACCCCTTTGCTAGGTTCTCTTTAATGTATTCCTCCATAGAATGTGTCTCGGGGAGAGACAACGGATAAGTTCGGCCTCGAGGTGGAACCTTCCCTGGAACGAGATCAATCGGGCAGTCCCATTCTCTATGAGGAGGAAGGATATCAGCAGAAGCTTTACTGAACACATCCGTGAAATCTTGATATGGAGGAGGTGGAACATCAGACGACCTGGGGGAGGAAGAACAGACAGGCAACACTTTAAACAAACATGTCTTAGTACAGGAGGAACCCCATGCCAGGATTTGCGTAGTCGTCCAATCAATTGTAGGATTGTGAAGACGGAGCCATGGAAGGCCCAGGACCACAGGATGTGTGGCTCTTGGAATCACTAAAAATGAAATAAGTTCGGAATGAAGAACTCCCACTCTCAGACGAACTGGTAGAGTCCTTAGAGAAATAACTGTATCAAAAATTTTACTGCCATCCACAGCAGTTAAGGAAAAGGACGAAGGAAGTCTCTCGGTGGGTAGGGACCACCGTTTAACATAGGCTTCAGTAATAAAGTTCCCAGCTGCTCTGGAATCCAGGAGGGCAATGACGTTCTGATAACGTTGAGCAACTTGAAGCGAGACTGGGAGGTTACAATCTTGAGGAGATGGAGAGGAGATCATTACTCCTAGCCGGCCCTCTCCTTGGCGAGCTAGGGTTTGGAGTTTCCCGGACGTTTGGGACAGGCATTAATGGTGTGAGACGGAGCTGCACAATACAGACAGAGAAACTCGGAGAGACGTCTTCGGCGCTCAGCAGGAGTTAAACGGGAACGGCCAATTTGCATGGGTTCATCTGTAGTTGGTGACAGTTGGCGAGGAGGAGGAGTAGAAGATTTTGGAGCAGATGATCTTCCACGCTCAGTTGCTCTCTCTCTGAAACGTAAGTCAACTTTCGTACAAAGTGAGATTAGCTCATCTAACTTGGAGGGTAAGTCTCTGGTAGCTAACTCATCTTTAATACGCTCGGATAAACCATGCCAGAATGCAGCATACAGGGCCTCGTCGTTCCATGCCAGTTCGGATGCCAGGATCTGGAACTGTATAAGATATTGTCCTACAGTACGTGATTCCTGGCGTAAACGGAGAATCTCAGACGAAGCTGAAGTTACCCGGCCTGGCTCGTCGAAGATGCGCCTGAATGTTGACACAAATGCAGTGTAAGAAGATAGCAGGGTGTCGGACCTCTCCCATAACGGTGATGCCCAATCAAGGGCTGAGCCACTGAGAAGAGAAATAATGTAGGCAATTTTTGTACGGTCACTGGGAAAATTGCCTGGTTGTAGCTCAAACTGAATCTCACACTGGTTGAGAAATCCCCTGCAGAATCTTGGAGATCCGTCAAATTTTGCTGGCGTTGGAAGATGAAGACGTGGAGCAGAAATGGGTAAGGTGGGTGGGGTTATAGCTGGAGTCACTGTGGTTGACGCACCAGACGCGCCTGATCCACGGAGAGTTGTCTGAATCCCATCCAGCCGAGTAGAGAGATCCTGGAGACAGCGGATGATGTGGCCCTGTGCAGCCTCCTGATGTTCTAGTCGGGCTGCCAGTTCTTGCATCGGCCTGGCCGCTTGATCCTGGTCTCCGGCTGGATTCATTAGGTCAGTGCTTACTGTCACAACTGAGGGCCTGAGCTGACGGGAGGCAGCCTCAGTTGTAGGGGCTGAGATGTACCGGAACCTGGGAGGTTGTATCAGACCCCTGGACATGTAAGTAACATGAATAATAACTGCCCGAAGGCGTGACCACGACAACTTAGATAAAAGTCAATGATGTTTATTATGACAACTCCGCATCACAGCAGCAATAAAAGAAAACGTAAAAGTCAGCAAAGAATAAATACAGTTCCTGAGTACTACAGCATGGCAGGAGCCACAGGGCACTGGTAGTGTGAGATAGTTCTTATGATCTTCTAGATGGAAAGTCCTTACCAGGCCCGGCTGTAGCAATGGAGATAACCCAGGATTGTACCAGCTGGTGTTCCAGGAAGAGCTGGGTTGCTGAAGGTAAAACAGCTGCTGTGGATACTGGCTGGAACCAGACTGTTGTTAGCACGGAGTGGATACTGGCTGGAACCAGTTAAATAATAAATGAACTTTGGGAGCGATGAAATGTGAACTGAAATGTAGAACTTGAGAGCGGAGAAATAATAATTCCGGTGGAGAGTGGTAAAGTGTAGAAAGGACACCGGCCCTTTAAGGGAAGCTGTACTCTGCTGGAAGCTGAGGCTGGAAGCAGGTAGTGTTGTAGCTGGAAACAGATGAATCCACAATGGATTGGAGAGTCAGGCTACACCGCAGGTGGAATGCTGGTGCGGGTCTCTATGGTGGAAGTCTTGAGACAGGAGCTGGAACCTGGAAGACAATCATAGAAGAGAGACAAACAGGAACTAGGTTTGACAACCAAAGCACTGACGTCTTCCTTGCTCAGGTACAGCTTACTTATACCTGCAGCAAGGAAGGGGTTGGCTAGGCAATTATGCAAATCAACAACACAGACAGCAGATTGGTGGAAATGATCAGATGACAGAATCCAAGATGGCTGCGCCCATGCAGACACTTGGAGGGAAGTTTGGTTTGTAATCCATGTGGTCTGGGAAACAGTAATGGCGGCGCCGGCCACTGGAGACAGGAGACGCCAGGCTGATAGATGCACATTTAACCACGCGGGCACAGCGGAGGCCGCGGCTGATGAAAAGACCACTCTGCATGTGGAAACTCAGGAACAGCGGAATCCGGTCCTGGAACGCTGAGCCCGCCTTAGGAGGCATCTGAAGGGTAAGTAATGGCGTCCAGATACCCGGATCGTGACAGAAGGGGTGGGAAAGTGATTATTTTCTCAAAAAAAATTGCGTGGGGTCCCCCCTCCTAAGCATAACCAGCCTCGGGCTCTTTGAGCCGATCCTGGTTGCAGAAATATGGGGGGAAAAATGACAGGGGTTCCCCCATATTTAAGCAACCAGCATCGGGCTCTGCGCCTGGTCCTGGTTCCAAAAATACGGGGGACAAAAAGAGTAGGGGTCCCCCGTATTTTTAAAACCAGCACCGGGCTCCACTAGCTGGACAGATAATGCCACAGCCGGGGGTCACTTTTATATAGTGCCCTGCGGCCGTGGCATCAAAAATCCAACTAGTCACCCCTGGCCGGGGTACCCTGGGGGAGTGGGGACCCCTTCAATCAAGGGGTCCCCCCCCAGCCACCCAAGGGCCAGGGGTGAAGCCCGAGGCTGTCCCCCCCATCCAATTGGCTGCGGATGGGGGGCTGATAGCCTTTTTTGAAAATGAAAAGATATTGTTTTTAGTAGCAGTACTACAAGGCCCAGCAAGCCTCCCCCGCATGCTGGTACTTGGAGAACCACAAGTACCAGCATGCGGCGGAAAAACGGGCCCGCTGGTACCTGTAGTACTATTACTAAAAAAATACCCAAAAAAAGACAAGACACACACACCGTGAAAGTAAAGATTTATTACATACATGCACACAAACATACATACATACTTACCTTATGTTCACACGCAGGTCGGTCCTCTTCTCCAGTAGAATCCAAGGGGTACCTGTTGAATAAATTCTACTCACCAGATCCAGGGTCCCAGGGTCCTCGGGGCAACCATTTGTAATCCAGGTACTTGAATAAAATAACAAAACGGATACCCGAGCCACGAACTGAAAGGGGCCCCATGTTTTCACATGGGACTCCTTTCCCCGAATGCCAGAAACCCACTCTGACTTCTGTCTAAGTGGGTTTCTTCAGCCAATCAGGGAGCGCCACGTTGTAGCACTCTCCTGATCGGCTGTGTGCTCCTGTACTGAGTGACAGGCGGCACACGGCAGTGTTACAATGTAGCGCCTATGCGCTCCATTGTAACCAATGGTGGGAACTTTCTGCCCTGCGGTTGACCTAAAGTGACGTCACCGCTGAGCAGAAAGTTCCCACCATTGGTTACAATGGAGCGCATAGGCGCTACATTGTAACACTGCCGTGTGCCGCCTGTCACTCAGTACAGGAGCACACAGCCGATCAGGAGAGTGCTACAACGTGGCGCTCCCTGATTGGCTGAAGAAACCCACTTAGACAGAAGTCAGAGTGGGTTTCTGGCATTCGGGGAAAGGAGTCCCATGTGAAAACATGGGGCCCCTTTCAGTTCGTGGCTCGGGTATCCGTTTTGTTATTTTATTCAAGTACCTGAAATACAAATGGTTGCCCCGAGGACCCTGGGACCCTGGATCTGGTGAGTAGAATTTATTCAACAGGTACCCCTTGGATTCTACTGGAGAAGAGGACCGACCTGCGTGTGAACATAAGGTAAGTATGTATGTATGTTTGTGTGCATGTATGTAATAAATCTTTACTTTCACAGTGTGTGTGTCTTGTCTTTTTTTGGGTATTTTTTTAGTAGTAGTACTACAGGTACCAGCGGGCCCGTTTTTCCGCCGCATGCTGGTACTTGTGGTTCTCCAAGTACCAGCATGCGGGGGAAGCTTGCTGGGACTTGTAGTACTGCTACTAAAAACAATATCTTTTCATTTTGACAAAAGGCTATCAGCCCCCCATCCGCAGCCAAATGGATGGGGGGGACAGCCTTTTTTTGTGATTTTACAGGGTTTAATTTAAAAAAAAAAAAAAAATGAACCCCAGCACGGATCACACAGATCCGGCCGGGATTCATTTTTAAAAAGTCGGCAGTGTTTTGCTAATCACTGCCGTAAAAATAAAAAAAAAACACGAATGACATCGACATCGGAACAAAAGAAAAATCCGAATACGACAGCTTAGTAAATTAGTCGTAATAAATTCAAAAAGTTGCAGTTTTACACTTTCGATGTCATTCGTGATTGAACTTTGACCTGAAACGGGAAAATACGAATGTTTGTAAATTTACCCCAGGGTGTTACAAAACAAAATACCGTTGCAAAAGGCTACAACCCGTTAACCCCTGCACGGGCTTCAGCTGTGCTATAATTGTTATTATATAGAGTATTACCTGCCAAAAATTTTATGCTAGTGGGTAAATATTGCAAGGGGGAAAGGCGTGCGATTGTCAAGGGGGCGTAGGCCTTTGTGAGGGCGTGAAGAGTGGCCGCAGGGCACAATGAATAACATAGTGTAGTATATACTGCTAGTGTATGCAGCGCAGCTTATACACACAGTGGGCACAGGTAATGGAGCCGCGTATACACACAATGGACACAGGTAGCAGCGCAGTTTATACACACAGTGGCCACAGGTAATGGATATGTGTATCCACACAGTGGGCAGAGGTAGCAGCGCAGCTTATACACACAATACCCAAAGGTAGCAGAGCCGCTTATACACACAATACCCACAGGTAACAGAGCCGCTTGTACACACACAGTGCCCACAGGTAGCAGAGGCGCTTATACACACACAGTGCCCACAGGTAGCAGAGGCGCTTATACACACAGTGCCCACAGGTAGCAAAGCCGCTTATACACACAGTGCCCACAGGTAGCAGAGCCGCTTATACACACACACAGTGCCCACAGGTAGCAGAGGCGCTTATACACACAGTGCCCACATGTAGCAGAGCCGCTTATACATACAGTGGCCACAGGTAGCAGAGCCGCTTATACACACACAGTGCCCACAGGTAGCAGAGGCGCTTATACACACAGTGCCCACATGTAGCAGAGGCGCTTATACACACAGTGCCCACAGGTAGCAGAGCCGCTTATACACACACAGTGCCCACAGGTAGCAGAGCCGCTTATACACACAGTGCCCACAGGTAGCAGAGCCGCTTATACACACACAGTGCCCACAGGTAGCAGAGCCGCTTATACACACAGTGACCACAGGTAGCAGAGCCGCTTATACACACACAGTGCCCACAGGTAGCAGAGGCGCTTATACACACAGTGACCACAGGTAGCAGAGCCGCTTATACACACACAGTGGCCACAGGTAGCAGAGCCGCTTATACACACAGTGACCACAGGTAGCAGAGCCGCTTATACACACACGGTGCCCACAGGTAGTGGCCACAGGTAGCAGAGCCGCTTATACACACTGTGAGGAGACCAGGGAAAGGGATGTCTAGGACATGCTTTCATGTTAAAAAGGATAGAGTTAATCCTATGGCCCAAGTTCTGAGTTCTTAAATTGAAGCCCTCAGTCTGCAGAAGTCACACACAGGAAGTATCCCAGAAGCATACAGCAGGGGAGTGTTTCTTTTAGAAAAGCCCTCCTCCTTCCCCTCTGGAAAGACTGACAGCATGATCCACCAATCAGAAAGGAGGAGAGAGAAGGAACCAGCAAGGGGGAATTGTGGGGAGAGGAAGTGGCTGGGAGAAGGAGACTGTGTGTGTGTGGAGGTGATGGTGCACAGCTAGACTCACTGGAGGTTGGGGTGTCGTCCCCTCTCAGTGTCATCAGTGACCAGCCACTCTGTGTGCCCTGCTACAGCTGTCATTACTGCCCAGGACTGGAGGAGATATACAGCAGCTGGTAAGGACTTTGCTGAACTCTGAGTGGACATTATTAGTATAACCCTGCTTGCTGTTCACTGGATTTCTGGGTCTCCCTGAATAAAGATCACCTTGATTTTCATTATAACTGGCTCCACAGTGTGATCCCTGAACCCCAGGATACCCAGGTCACCCGGTATCCTCACATTTGGCGGCAGCGGTGGGATATCACACAGTTCCTGTAGTGTTTCCAGGGAGAGAGTTTCCAGGGAGCTAATGCACAAAAGTATCAGCATGGAGAGTCAGCCAGCAGTTGTGGCCAGCAGTCAAGGGGAGAATGCAATGAAAGAGCAGGAGAAGTTTTACCGTACAGCTCGGAAACCTCACCTACAAGGATTTTGCAGGATGAAGGGAATTACTTATGATGGGACTGAGACCAGGGAAACTCTGGTACTTCGGTTGTTGGAGTGGGATCGGGGGCACCCAGAGGATCCTGACCACCTGAGTGATGATGAAGAGGGACCAACAGGCATTGGTAGTAATTCATCCAATAAGTTACCAGAGTTGACCGATGCCACTCCTGCCATACTGCAGAGCTTGCTGGGGGCGCTAGGCGAAGGTGCGACCCCACAGGAGAGAGCTGGAGTGATCCAAGCTATACTAGGAGTACAAATTCCTGCTGGCAGTGGAATTCCGGAGTCCCCCCGAAGTTTTGAACAAGAGAAGCGACGCTTGGGATTTAAGGATGTTCCCACATTTCGGGAAAATGAAACAGACATTGACACTCACCTCCAGATCTTTGAAAATCTCATGGGGGTGCATGGAATAGAGCCAGCTGACTGGCCAAAGTACTTGGGGCCAAGTCTCACTGGCAGGGCTCTGGAAGCCTATCGGGCCCTAACCCCCCAGGAATGTGGAGTCTATGCCTTTATAAAGAAAGCATTGCTTGCTAAGTTCCAGATAACTGCAGAATCTTATCGTCTTAAATTCAGGACACTGAATAAAGGTGGAACTGATTCCTACCAAGAGTTTGCTAGTCAGCTACGGCAAGCCTGTGGGAAATGGCTTGAAGGAAGACAGGCCTCCACTGTGGAGCAGATTGTCAACTTAATTGTGGTAGAACAGCTAATGATTAAGATGGCACCAGAGGTATGGGAGTGGGTCGCAGACAGGAAGCCCAGTACACCTGAACAAGCTGCGGAATGGGCTGATGAATATATAGCCAATCGTCCGCAATGGAGAATCTTCAGTGCAGCAGGCGGTACAAGAAACCCACGAGTGGAGAAGCTCTCTGATAAAGAACCGCAAGTCAAAGATAGTAATAAAGGAGGCCCTATCAAAAACATCACTTATCAGCCACCCAGATTCAGAGTGGCTAACCCAGAACCTCGGAAGTGTTATCGCTGCAATCAACCAGGACACGTGCTTAGGGACTGTCCACGCACAAGAGGGCCATTCCCTGGGGCTAGACCGGCTCCAGTCTCTGTGGTATGTTACCCCACGGAGGAGTATGGTGAAGAGGTCGTCCAGTCAGATATGGATGGGATGATGGGTGGGGTGTATATTGTGGACTTGGTTCTGGGGGAGGAGAAGGCGACTCCCTGGAATATGCGAGGGCACCTACAGACTGTGATAGTGGAGAACCAGCAGGTACAGGGCCTACGAGACTCTGGGGCCTCACTTACGTTGATTGAGCCAGACCTGATTCCTGCCTCCCAGGTGATACCTGGACAGTATGTGCTAATTGCCACTGCCGGGGGACAACAGGCCGATATTCCTGTTGCCAAGACACATCTGGACTGGGGAGCTGACCAAGGAATCGTGGAAGTCGGAGTACTCAAGGGGCTACCAGCCAAGGTAATCCTCGGGAATGATCTGGGACAAGGACTAGTGACACGCTTCGTCCAGGTGGTAACCAGAAGCCAAACACGAAGAGAGGTGACCCAGGCTACAGATATGGTCCAGAATCAGCCTACCCAGACAATGGTGAGTGACTGTAGTTCATTGTCCAGTACTTTAGAGGTAGACTTGGGGGAGGTGGACCGGAGTGAGTTCCGACAGGCCCAACGGAATGACCCCTCCCTGAGCAAATTGAGGAGTGCAGCCGAACTGGGGTTGGAAACAGCTGATAGAAGTAAGATAGTGTGGGAAGAGGAATTACTGTACCGAGTGGTCATCCCTCGGCCCGGACAGGAAGCAGTCATGCCTACTAAACAGTTGGTGGTACCTACACAATACAGAGCACAATTACTAGCTCTTGCCCACGACATCCCTGCAGCTGGCCATTTTGGCACCCGGAAAACATTGGCCCGACTGTTGTGGAATTTCTTCTGGCCACGGATTTCTAGAGACGTTAAGCAGTATCGGGACACCTGTGATACCTGTCAGAGACTGGGAAAGCCCCAACAGAAAGCTTTTCTGCACCCATTACCTATTATAGGGGAGCCATTTGCCCGTGTTGCCATAGACCTAGTTGGACCATTAGCTATTCCCAGTCACACGGGCAAGAAGTACATCTTGACACTGGTGGACTTTAAGACACGTTACCCTGAAGCCGTGGCCCTGTCATCCATTGACACGGAACATGTTGCGCAAGCATTGACGGACATATTCAGTCGGGTCGGATATCCACAGGAAGTCGTCACAGACCAAGGGCCTCAATTCCAAGGTGAACTAATGCAAACCCTGTGGGAAAAGTGGGGGGTTCGGCCTCTTCGGACCACCCCTTATCATCCGCAGACCAATGGACTATGTGAAAGATTCAATGGAACGCTGAAAAGACTCCTACAAGCTTACGTACAGTCCGAGGGGAGGGACTGGGAGAGAGCCCTGCAACAGCTTCTATTTGCTTATCGGGAAGTTCCACAAGCATCTACCGGATATTCCCCGTTTGAACTTCTGTACGGCCGGAAAGTGCGGGGGCCCCTAGACCTGGTCAAAGAGAGTTGGGAGGGAACTTTCCAAGAACACCAGCAGCCCATTTTACAATATGTAGAGAACATGCGGAATCGGATGAGAAGATTGCTACAGTTAACCCAAGAGCATCTCCGGGAATCACAAGAGAAACAAAGGGAATGGTACGATGCCCACGCTCAAGACCGTGAGTTGAATCCAGGGCAAAAGGTCATGGTGCTTATCCCAGTGCGTAGAAACAAACTGCAAGCCACCTGGGATGGACCGTATACAGTGGTAAGGCGTACCGGACCGGTCAATTATGTGATCGCCCTGGATAAGGGAGGGAAGCGCCTACGCACCTTCCATATAAATAGAATTAAAGCTTATAGAGATCGTCAAGTAGCGGCCATGATGGTATGTTGCCCTCCGATGGAGACACCAGAAACTGATCCATTGCCTGACTTTTTGGGAGCTGCTAAAAAGAATAAGGGAGTGGAATCAGTCCAGGTGGGACTACAATTGAATACGGCACAGCAGCAAGAGATGCAGAGGATCTTAGAGGCTGAACAAGCCCAGTTTTCATGTCAACCTGGTCGAACTCACCTGACCACTCACCATGTGGACACTGGGAACAGTAAGCCCATCCGACAAGTCGCTTACCGAATGACCCCAGATGTTATGAGACAGGTGAAGACTGAGATCAAAGAGATGCTAGCTTTGGGGGACATTGTGCCATCTAAAAGCCCATGGGCCGCTGGGGTCGTGTTGGTTCCCAAGAAAGATGGGACTACATGGTTTTGCGTGGACTATCGCAAATTGAATGAAGTAACCATAACTGATGCTTACCCTATGCCCCGTATTGACGAGCTACTGGACCGGATTGGAGGGGCCAAGTTCGTCTCAACGCTGGACTTAAGCAAGGGTTACTGGCAAATCCCACTTACCAAAGAAGCCCAGGAGCGTTCTGCCTTCATCACACCCATAGGACTCTTTGAGTGTACTACCATGCCTTTCGGGATGAAGAACGCCCCTGCCACATTCCAGCGAATGGTGAATGACCTACTGGAGGGATGTCAAGACTTTGCACAAGCCTACCTCGATGATATCGCCATCTTCAGCCATACCTGGGCAGACCATTTAACTCATGTGGCAGAAGTGCTCAAAAGGATCAGACAGGCCGGGCTCACCATACGCCCAGATAAATGTCAGATGGGGATGGCTGAGGTTCAGTACCTAGGACATCGGGTTGGAGGAGGATCTATTAGACCAGAACCGGCAAAGGTGGAGGCTATTGTCAACTGGCCCCGACCTGTCAACCAGAAGCAAGTGCGGGCCTTCCTTGGGGTTGCTGGCTATTACAGAAAATTTATACCACATTACAGCACCGTGGCCAAGGCCCTAACGGACTTGACCAAAAAGAGATATGCTCGGAAGATCGAATGGACTGTTGAGTGTGAGCAAGCCTTCACCATCTTAAAAGACACGCTGACTCGAGCCCCAGTGTTGGCTGCCCCTGACTACCATAAAAAGTTTATTGTGCAGACAGACGCTTCGGGGTGTGGACTTGGGGCAGTGTTGTGCCAGGTGGGAGAAGATGGTAGGGAACACCCAATTGTGTATCTATCTCGTAAGCTAGCTGACCGAGAGATAGCCTATGCCACTATTGAGAAGGAGTGTCTAGCCATAGTCTGGGCCTTAAAGAAACTACAACCTTATCTCTATGGTAAAGAATTCACTGTTATTACTGACCATAACCCGTTAAATTGGCTAAACAGAACCTCAGGGGAAAATGGGAGGTTGTTGAGGTGGAGTTTGGCGTTACAAGGTTTCAACTTTTCTATTTCTCACAAAAAGGGACGAGACCATCACAATGCTGACGGGTTATCCAGACGTGAGGAAACAAATGCCAGACTTCGCAGACCTTCGGGCCGAGACAACAGTCAGGACTCCAACATTGGCATCATGCCTGTCTCCTCGATTTAAGAAGGGGGAGGTATGTGAGGAGACCAGGGAAAGGGATGTCTAGGACATGCTTTCATGTTAAAAAGGATAGAGTTAATCCTATGGCCCAAGTTCTGAGTTCTTAAATTGAAGCCCTCAGTCTGCAGAAGTCACACACAGGAAGTATCCCAGAAGCATACAGCAGGGGAGTGTTTCTTTTAGAAAAGCCCTCCTCCTTCCCCTCTGGAAAGACTGACAGCATGATCCACCAATCAGAAAGGAGGAGAGAGAAGGAACCAGCAAGGGGGAATTGTGGGGAGAGGAAGTGGCTGGGAGAAGGAGACTGTGTGTGTGTGGAGGTGATGGTGCACAGCTAGACTCACTGGAGGTTGGGGTGTCGTCCCCTCTCAGTGTCATCAGTGACCAGCCACTCTGTGTGCCCTGCTACAGCTGTCATTACTGCCCAGGACTGGAGGAGATATACAGCAGCTGGTAAGGACTTTGCTGAACTCTGAGTGGACATTATTAGTATAACCCTGCTTGCTGTTCACTGGATTTCTGGGTCTCCCTGAATAAAGATCACCTTGATTTTCATTATAACTGGCTCCACAGTGTGATCCCTGAACCCCAGGATACCCAGGTCACCCGGTATCCTCACACACACAGTGACCACAGGTAGCAGAGCCGCTTAAACACACAGTGACCACAGGTAGCAGAGCCGCTTATACACACACAGGGGCCACGGGTAGCAGAGGCACTTATACACACAGTGGCCACAGGTAGCAGTGGTGCTTATACACACACAGTGACCACAGGTAGCAGAGCCGGTTATACACACAGTGACCACAGGTAGCAGAGCCGCTTATACACACACAGTGCCCACAGGTAGCAGAGGCGCTTATACACACAGTGGCCACGGGTAGCAGAGGCGCTTATACACAGAGTGGCCACGGGTAGCAGTGGTGCTTATACACACAATGACCCCCGGTAGCAGCGTCACTTCTAGACACAATTCTCATAGGTAACAGAGGCGCTTATACACACAGTGGCCACAGGTAGCAGTGGCGTTTATACACACAGTGCCCACAGGTAGCAGCGCCACTTATACACAATGGCCACAGGTATCAGTGTCGCTTAGACACATAATGGACACAGCATTAGTGTTTCTTATGAATCCAATGTCCATTGGTAGCAACTATACTCACAGAAGTTCAGTGTGTGTGTGTGTGTGGGGGGGGGGTTTGGAAAGGGGGTGGGTTCAGTGAGGTGGAGGTGCGTATCCGTGCCGCTGATCACCGCGATTCAGGGAATCACTTGTAGCGGCTGCGGATGGTGTCCGAGGTGCTACGTGTGGCGGTGGGGTGGGTGCGGGAGGGGGGTATGGGGGTGGGGGATGTGTGGGGGTGCAGTGGGCGGGGGAGGGGCGTCTGAAGCAGATGTGGTGGGTGCCACGGGTGGGGGAGGGGCGGGTGGGTTGTAGGGTGCAGGGGCGAGAAGTGGGTATAAGGGTGGTGCGGGGTTGCCGCAGGTGGGGTGGAGGGTGCGTGGGTGTAGGAGGGGGGGGAGGTGCAGGGGTGCCGCCGGTGGGGGAGGGGGGGGTTGTGGGTTGTAGGTGCTACGGGTGGGGGAGGGGGCGTGCCCCGCGGGTGAGGGATGGATGTGGTGGGTGCCACGGGTGGGGAAGGGGTGTTGCGGTTGGGGGAGGGAGTGCTGCGGGTGGTGGAGGGGTGGGGGTGCTGAGGGTGTGGGTGCTATGGGTGGGGGAAGGAGTGCCGCGGGTGGGGGAGGGACGTGTGCCGCGGGAGGGGGGCGGATGTGGAGGATGCTGTGGGTGTTTAGGTGGGGGAGGGTCGTGTGCCACGGGTGGGGGGCGTATGTGGTGGATGCCGCGGGTAGGGTGGTGAGTTGCAGGGGGGAGAGGTAAGTATGGGGGTGGTGCAGGGTTTTTGGGGTTGGGCCGGTGGGTTTTGCTGGTTGTGGGTGTTACGGGAGGCGGCGGGAGTGCCGTGGGTGGGGGAGGGGTGTGTGCTGCGGGTGGGGGGCGAATGTGGTGGGTGCTGTGGGTGGGGGAGGGGTGGGGGGTGCGGATGTGGTGGATGCTGTGGGTGGGGTGGAGGGTGCAGGGGGGGGGGTAGGTAGAGGTAGGTGTGGGGTGGGGGGGTGCTGCGGGTGGGGGAGGGGTGGGTGGGGTGGAGGGTGTAGCGGGGGGAGAGGTTGGTATAGGGGTGGGGGAGGGGCATGGGGTTTTGCGGGGTGTGGGTGTTACGGGTGGGGGAGGGGTCGGGAGTGCAGCGGGTGGGGGAGGGGTGTGTGCTGTGCTGCGGGTGGGGGAGGGGGTGGGAGTGCCGCGGGTGGGGGAGGGGGTGGGAGTGCCGCGGATGGGGGAGGGGTGTGTGCCGGGGGTGGGGGAGGGAATGCCGCGGGTGGGGGAGGGAGTGCCGGGGGGTGGGGGAGGGGTGTGTGCCGGGGGTGGGGGAGGGGTGCTGCGGGTGGGGGAGGGAGTGCCGCAGGTGGGGGAGGGGTGTGTGGTGCGGGTGGGGGAGCGGCGGGAGTGCCGCGGGTGGAGGAGGGGTGCTGCGGGTGGGGGAGGGGGCAGGAGTGCCGCGGGTGGGGGAGGGGTGCGTGCAGCGGGCGGGGGAGGGGTGCGTGTCGCGGGTGGGGGAGGGGTGCGTGTCGCGGGTGGGGGAGGGGTGCCGCGGGTGGGGGAGGGGGCGGGAGTGCCGCGGGTGGGGGAGGGGTGCCGCGGGTGGGGGAGGGATGCCGCGGGTGGGGGAGGGGTGTGTGTCACGGGTGGGGGAGGGGTGCGTGTCGCGGGTGGGGGAGGGGTGCCGCGGGTGGGGGAGGGGTGCGTGCAGCGGGTGGGTGAGGGGTGTGTGCCGCGGGTGGGGGAGGGGTGCCGCGGGTGAGGGAGGGGTGCGTGTCGCGGGTGGGGGAGGGGTGCGTGCCGCGGGTGGGGGAGGGTGCGGGAGTGCCGCGGGTTGGGTGGATGCCACGGGTGGGAGGGTGCGGGATGCCGCGGGCCGTGTGCCGTGGTTGGGTGGGGTGGATTCTGTGGGTGGCGCGGCCCGTGTGCGGCGGGTGGAGGTGTTGGGTGGTGTGTGTGCTGCGGGTGCGGCTGTCAGCGTTGGTTCTCCTCCACACTGTGCGGCAGGCAGCGGTGAGAGCGCCGCTTACAGTCCTCGGCTGCAGTGTCACCAGGTGCAGGGAGTGTACAGGGAGGGGGGAGAGAGGGGAAGGGGCGGAGATGGGGAGGGGACTGGGCGGGGATGGGTGGACAGAGGGAGGGGACTGTTCCTGCCCTGCATCCAGCCGCCCAGATCTGTGCCTGTGACTCCGCCCAGCGTTGCGGCCAGCACAGAGTCACAGACTTGGGCTAATATATAGGAGATGACAACCTGCAAATTACACAATTAGCAAAAACAGAAGGTGAGAAAGCCCTGCTCACAAGAGGTTATACTACAAAATGTAATGGGTGGACACAGAGTGGTAGAGTAGAGAAAAGCAGTGCGCAGAGCGGCAACTGGGGGGGGGGGCTAAGGGGGCATCCCCCGGGCGACGGATTTAAGGGGGTGCCAATTCGGTCGGAGAAAAAAAAGTGAGAAACTCGCGATAAATCAGAAGCATGCTGAGGTGGGGGTAGGCTTCAGAGGATAAGCAAGGGCTGGATTAAGGGGGGGGGGGCACAGGGGTCGAGTACCCCAGACCCGCCTGTCTCAGGGGGGCCCCTGGCCGGAGCTAAATGGACAATTTTTAGCTGATGTTCGGTCCCGATTATTTTTTATGCTGTGCACGGGAGAGAATGCTGGCCATGCTCCCACAGTGATGAAAAACGAGGGCGCGGCACATGCAGATGTCCTGCTTCCATCCATGATAAAGTTGGGGGGTATGTAGTAGACATGACCCTGATAAAGGACTAAACAATCAGCTCCTAACTCATTTTGCAAACACAACCTGTAAAATTACTGATTGTTCGGTACTTTATCTCCCTCCACTGTACCTCTCTCCAAGCTTTGATAAATCCCCCTAAAAATGTGGAAGTAGACCTAAGAGATATCTCTGATTAGAGCAAGGTATATGCATATGGCCAGCACCCCTTGCCCGCTGGCATGATATTAAGTATGTGGGCATGCTAAACCCTGTAGTTCCACAACAGCTAGAAAGCAGGGTTACTTACCTCTACCGTACAGTATTTACAATATCAGTACAACTGTCTGCCTTAATACTGTTGCAGCCCTGCCATCTCTGCCTGCGTAGTGTTTCTATGTATTCACATAGCCACCGTTATAAATTCTCTGGTACCCTACATTCAGCTGTTACCCGGCTGGCAGCATGTATAAGTTATTGGCTGGAGACAGTGAAACGCTTCCTTAGTGTCTGGGACTTAGAAAGGTCACGTGCTTTATATTTTACTTGTAAACAAGGCCCCAGGGAGGCACTAATTAGAGCTATGCCTCAAAGCTAAAATGTGTACTTATTGATTTAAATAATGAAAAGACTTGGGAAAGATCAGAAGCAAGCATCCATCTCCAGAATCATCCACAATCCGCACGCTTAAGCACAATTTGTTCCAGCCTCAGTATTAACTGCCTGTGTTATATCAGACAATTAGTGTCTCTTATCTATCCATTAGTTTTCCGTTACATATTTCATGTTTGTGACTTACTGTATTTGAAGACGGAAATTAAATTACAGAATATCCTCTATATTTTTTGCATTAGGTTTGAGGGTATCCAGTCTTTAGGTTGGCAGCCAGGACTGCCATCAGAAATTGTGGGGGCCGGGACTGACAAAAATAGGATTTTAATTACCTACCGGTAAATCCTTTTCTCGTAGTCTGTAGAGGATGCTGGGGTCCATTTTAGTATCATGGGGTATAGATGGTTCCGCAGGAGCCTTCGGGATTTTAAGACTTTTCAACAGTGTGAACTGGCTCCTCCCTCTATGCCCCTCCTCCAGACCTCAGTATAGGAACTGTGCCCGAGGAGACAGACAACTTCGAGAGAAGAATTGACATTAAACTAGTGGCGAGATTCACACCAGCTCACACCTTACAAAACATGCCGCCTAACATGGCCTTCAACATAACCCATGCTAACGTGCATGCATAACATAACAGCAACTGCTGTAAAACATCTTAACACATGAGAACCTGTGTAAAAAGACAAAACGTCATTTGCAGGAAAAATGAGCACTGGGCGGGCGACCAGCATCCTCTACTGACTACGAGAAAAGGATTTACCGGTAGGTAATTAAAATCCAATTTTCTCTTATGTCCTAGAGGATGCTGGGGTCCATTTTAGTACCATGGGGATGTACCAAAGCTCCCAGTACGGGCGGGAAAGTGCTAATGTTCCTGCAGAACTGACTGACCAAACTGAAGGTCGTCAGCAGCCAAGGTGTCAAACCTGTAAAACTTAGCAAACGTGTTTGCCCCTGACCAAGTAGCTGCTCGGCAAATTTGCAACGCCGAGACACCCCGGGCAGCCGCCCAGGAAGAACCCACTTTCCTTGTAGAGTGGGCCTTTACCGATCCTGCCATGGAATAAGCGTGCTGAATGGTACCTCTGATCCAGCACGCAATAGTCTGCTTAGAAGCAGGACCCCCAGTCTTGTTGGGGTCATAGAGGACAAACAAAGATACTGTTTTCCTTATCCGAGCCGTTCTTGCAACATAAGTCCTCAATGCTCTGACGACATTCAAGGACTTTGAAACGGCTGAGGTGTCAGAAGCCACTGGCACCACCACAGGTTGGTTGATATGGAAATAAGATACAACCTTTGGAAGAAAATGCTGACGCGTCCGCAGTTCAGCTCTATCTTCATGAAAAATCAAATAAGGACTCTTGTGTGACAGAGCCCCTAATTCAGACACTCGTCTGCTGAGGCCAAGGCCAACAGCATGACCACTTTCCAAGTGAGAAACTTCAACTCTACCTCTTGTAGAGGCTTAAACCAGTCCGATTTAAGGAACTGCAACACCACATTAAGATCCCATGGCGCCGCAGGAGGCACAAAGGGAGGTCGGATGCGCAGAACCCCCGTCACGAACGTCTGGACCTCAGGAAGGGAAGCCAACTGTTTCTGAGAGAAAATGTACAAGGCCGAAATTTGGACCTTGATAGACCCTAATCTCAAGCCAGCATCCACACCCGCCTGTAGAAATAGGAGAAGACATCCTAATTTAAACTCCACCACAGGAGACTTCTTGGATTCACACCAAGATACATATTTTCTCCAAATACGATGGTAATGTTTGGATGTTACCCCTTTCCTGGCCAGAAAAAGTGTGAGTATGACTTCATTGGGAATACCCTTACGGGCTAGGATCTGGTGCTCAACAGCCATGTCGTCAAACGCAGCCACGGTAAGTCTTGATAAACAAACGGCCCCTGCTGAAGCAGGTCCTCGTGAAGAGGAAGAGGCTGAGGATCTTCCAGTAATAACTCCTGAAGATCTGGATACCAAGCCCTCCTTGGCCAGTCTGGAGCAATGAGAATTGCTCAAACCCTTGTTCTTCTGATGATCTTGAGAACTTTTGATATTAGTGGAAGTGGAGGGAACAGATACACCGACTGAAACACCCACTTGGCCACCAGTGCATCCATTGCTATTGCTTGTGGGTCTCTCGACCTGGAACAATATTTCTGAAGCTTCTTGTTGAGACGTGATGCCATCATATCTACTTGAGGAACGCCCCAATGATCTGCTACCTCTGCAAAGACTTCTGGGTGGAGGCCCCATTCTCCTGGATGGAGATTGTGTCTGCTGAGGAAGTCTGCTTCCCAGTTGTCCACTCCCAGAATTAAAATTTGCCGACAAAGATTTTGCATGTCTTTCTGCCCAGAGGAGTATCTTTGTCACCTCTGCCATTGCCGCTCTGTTTTTTTGTTCCGCCCTAGTGGTTAATGTAAGCTACTGCTGTTACATTGTCTGACTGGATCTGTATGGGACGACCTTGAAGAAGGTGTGCCGCTTGATGAAGGCTTTTGTACACAGCTCTCAATTCCAGAATGTTTATGTGAAGGAGTACTTCTTGACTTGACCATCGTCCTTGGAAGATTTCCCCTTGCGTGACTGCTCCCCAACCTCGGAGGCTTGCATCTATGGTCACCAGGATCCAAGTCTGAATCCCGAACCTGCATCCCTCCAGGAGGTGAGAACTTTGAAGCCACCACAAGAGTGAAATACTGGCTTTTGTTGACAGGATTATCCTCCGGTGCATGTGTAGGTGCGATCCGGACCACTTGTCCAGTAGGTCCCATTGGAACACCCTGGCGTGGAATCGGCCAAATTGTAGAGCCTCGTAGGCCGCTACCATCTTCCCCAGCAGGCGGATGCACTGATGAATCGATACGCGTGCTGGTTTTAAAACTTGTTTGACCATCCGCTGGATCTCCAAAGCCTTTTCCACCAGTAGGAATACTTTCTGTGCTTCCTTGTCCAATATCATTCCCAGAAATGATAACCTCATTGTGGGTTCCAATTGTGATTTCTCCTTCATCCACTAGGGGCCACTGGAGCGTAGTTACAATGGGGAAATAGTAGGCAGTAATTGGGAGCTGGCACTTTAAAATTCTCACACTGTGGCTAGCTCCTCCCCTACTATCTCCCCTCCAAGCCAGTCTTAGTTTAGTGCCCGAGGTAGCTGGTTCACTTGGGTTTAGCTGAAGAATTTTTTCTTTTTTCTTTATTATTTTATTTTTCTTTCACACACTCACAGACTGGCAGCTCTGCCACTGCCAGTCTGCACCGCGGGAGCTGCCGGCGGGGTCCCATCGCAGCTGCATGCGGCTCGGGATGGGCCCCGGCTGAGGGAGACACTGAGCTCTCCTGAGCTGGCAGGACACCGCTGCGTGTGGTGCGTGTCGGGGCCACTCCATCCAGCAGAAGATTCCGGCAGCATGGCAGCGGTGAGTATCAAAAATGGCCGGACACCGCTGCGTGCGGCGCGTGTCGGGGCCGCTGGGTCGAAACGCCTGACGGAAGGAAGCGGTGAGTACAATCTCCCCCCCTCCCCCTTCAGACTGATGTATGTTTTTACATTTTTCAGTTTCAGTGTTTTAATACATGGATGGACAGGCTCCCCTATACTCTCCAGTCAGACAGGCCGGAGTGCATAAAAGGCTTACTAATTTGAAATTGGCGCCATTATGTGGGGGGCGGAGCTTCAGCCCGCTCTGTAAGCAGGCTCAGCGCTCTTCACTCCCCGGCTGCTGCATACAGGCAGCCGGGTGATACATTTACATATATCATATATCTGTGTAATAATTAGCATAGCTCTCATGGCAGAGTGGTAACACCTATGGTTACTGAAGGGTTAAATCTCCTCTGTCATTGTGCATTGTGTAAATATTGTTTCTTTTTCTTTTGCCTTGGATTTAGCTTGCATTGCATAAAATGAATATAGCTCCACCCATAGTTTGTTGGGAACTGTGTGAAATCACCACCCCTAGATGAAGTACTAGGCTGTATCCTACATCCCCCCATGTAGCCTGTTTTATCCCTCCTATGCAGTAAAGTTAAACCAATAAAGTATTTACTTTTGCCTACCCCTCCCTGGACATTCCAATCCCTCCCTAGACAATGATGCCTTATATACCATTGTTATGAACAATAAACGGAGAGTGATTCTTAATTACATGGTGTCGTGTATTATCTGTAATTTTAAGGATTGCTCTCACTGACGTCAGTGGCCATCAAATCGAGGGGTACAAGAAGAGGCTGATATCCTTTCAAGTGGGGGCTCAGTCCTGGATTCAGTTGATCGCCCCCGAATCGGTAAGATAGAGAATTCATTGTCTGTCTTTTCCGTAAGGGATTGCGTTCAAACACTGAATTTGAACTCGCTCCGTGTTCCGGGAACACGTGACAAGGTAATATTTAAGTCCGGGACTTAATATTACGTAGTTTTATGTAAAGCCATAAAACAGGTATCAGGGATACCATATAATCTTTAATGTCTGGGACTTAAAGATACGTCTGAGAAAAGCGCAATTCTCCAAAGACGTTAGTATCTGGGATACTTAAAAAATAGACCTGGGGTCTATACGTAACGTAGAAAATACCCCGATTTGATCGCCTATATATTCTTGTATGTTTGTAGTGTGATAAGTTCTTATATTTGGTTCAGACGGCTGGTAAGTTTTCGTCTGCCAGATATCTTTACTCAAAACTCTTTTCTTGCTTCCTGTTTAAAACGCTGTATTTTTTCTGACATCTTGTACGAAGGTAAGCGTACCCGTCAAAAGATTTCATGTTCTCATTATACAGATAATATTGTGATATTGTCAATGACTAATTAACTGGTGTTAGCTAATGCATGCATAGAAAGTCTTTTTGTTGTGAAATTGTATAGAAGGTTTTTTTTTAAAAACTGCATTTTTGTTGTGATATTGCATAGACAGTTGTTATAAGTTGTTGTAGAAATTGCGTAGAAAGCTGGTGTAGATTGTATTCTTTACTATGGGAGGGGGTCAGAGTAAGACAGTCATTTATCCTCCACCTTTACCAGGAGAAACATGTAAGGAATATGTTGCCCGTAACTCCACCACAGATTATTATTTAGTTAACCCTTGGGTAGATAACTTAGCGGGGTGGACAGAGAAAGTTGGCAGCCCCAGTCCATTCCCCCGTGACGGTATTAATTATCCCTTTTATATGGACATGGTCAAAGGTCTTTGTCTGGAAGATAAGGAAGCCTGGCCATGGTATGATCATGACCCACAATGGGACATGACATATATGCGTGCTGGAGGAGAGCAATGGCTCACGATAGCACCTCATTGGTATGACAAGAATATCAAGCAGAAACAGCGTAGAATAAAATCTGTAACTTCCCGACTACACAAAGCTGAGGAATTTAGAAGCAACAAGTTTCTAAAAAACTCTTCTCCTCCGCCCTACAGTCCCCTATACCCCTCCTTAAAAGACACAGATCTGTTAGCTGCAGTTGCTTTGTCACGAATTCCGATGCAAAGGGGAGGGGGAGGAGGGGAAGGGGAAGGAGAAGGAGGCTCAGGAGGAATAGCCCCCCCTGACAGTACCCTCCACATAGACGTAACCACCCCCGCCCCTAGTGCCCCTACTCCTAACAAACAAATCACCTCCCGCCGTAACGCTGACTCAACTGTTGTCATTAACCACCCTCTTACCCCCTCCATAACGCGATCCGGCACTGGTTTCCTTGAAAACAGTGCTGATGCCAGCAGTGTCGCCACCCAGCACCTGCCCTTTATGACAGTAGGGGATCAGTTGTTAAAGAAACCCATTGAAATAGAGGATTTAGACAGAATTGTTAAGAACTGTCCCAAACCCACTGTTGCACCTGACGGCTGCATAGCTTACTTGAAAAAGGCTTGCACAGGACGCAGCTATACTCAAGAAGATATGAAGCTGATCATAGATGGGGTTATAGACCATTACAACGGGTGGGATTGGAAAAAGATTCCCACCATAAACACTCCTACCACCTTTAACGATGCCGTTCGCTACCCTCTCAATACTGGGGACGGTGTAACGGAGATGTGGAAGGAAATTGAGACCCATATGAAAGAGATTTTTAAAACCCGAGCTTCTCTTCCTATTGCCGTAGCATGTAAACAAAAGCCCACTGAAACTGTCACTGAGTTTTGGAAGAGGTTTAAAAAGTGTTGGTCTGAAGATGCAGGTCTTACTCTTGTAGATACAGACCATTTACTAATTTCTACCTTTGTAAATAACTTGTTGCCATCTGTTATGGTCCCTGTTAAGCAAGGTGTTTCTTCCTGGACCTCTGATAATATTAAGGAATTTGAAAAGCACTTATATGAAAAGGAAGCTGCAGGATGCTTTGATGTTAAAAAACCCTTGCAGAATGCCCCAACTCATAATTACCAAAATCACAGAAACCGGGGAGATAGACGCCAGCAGCACTTTACTGGCCCACCCCGCAATCCAGCCCGATATCAAAACCCACAAGCCAGGCCACCCCACCCCCCTGACTCTGCCAGCAGGAAACAAACCTCCTGCTTCAACTGTGGAAGGGACGATCACTGGGCAAGGGATTGCCCTTGTCCCCCACAAAACCACCGACAGCCCCAAGCTCCGGCTCCCTCCCGGGATCATCCCCGACAGTCACACAACAACCCCTTTCAGGATCATGTCCGATTCCGGGTTGACTGGCAGGATCCCTCCCGCTGACGGGGCCCGGAGGAGGGTATCCCAGCCTTTGCCCAACTCACCAGACACTGGAAGGACCCACCGCTACTAACCTTGATTATAGGAAAGAGAGCAATCCCTTTCCTGGTAGATAGCGGGGCAACTACTAGTGTTTTGTGTGTCGACCTGTACGATGGTCATTTGGAAAAGACTGCTCCTTCAATGGGAATCAATGGGATACCCACAGATGCTTACCTGACAGATGCCCTTAGTGTCAGAACCACGGGAGGCACGTATATGGGTAAACACAATTTCACTGTAATACCTGAATGTCCAATTAATCTTCTGGGAAGGGATCTTCTTAGCAAACTCGAAATCTCCATTCTCCCTTCACCCACTAGCAGTGGCCTGGAGGTCGAGTCCCCACACCTACCGGTGTGGGAGGCAACAGACATTACACCTGATTTTGACAAAGTGAACCCTGCTCTATGGTCGGAGGGTCCCTATGACACTGGCCTCATTCCTTGCACACCATATAGAGCAACCCTGAAACCTGACACACAACCTGTCTATCAAAAGCAATACCCCTTGTCACAAGAGAAGGTTGAAGGTCTTAGACCAATGATACAACAGTTTCTCCAACAAGGCATTCTCAGACACATAATCTCACCTTACTGCACACCAGTCAACCCTGTTGCTAAGTCAGATGGTAGTGTAAGGTTTGTACAAGACCTCAGGGCAATTAACCAACTCATTGTGCCCATAGCACCCATTGTACCTGACATTAACTCACTCATTTCAGCTATCCCTGCAGATGCTGCATTATTTTCTGTAATTGATTTAAAAAATGCATTTTTTAGCATTCCAGTGGATGCACAGACACAGTTACTCTTTGCCTTTTCTTTTGAGGGCAAGCAACTCACCTGGTGTCGTTTACCCCAGGGCTATATTGACGCACCCGTTGTCTATAGCATTGTACTCCAGGCCACATTGGGGCCCTGGCAACCTCACCATGGTTCAGTCCTGCTACAGTATGCAGATGATCTGCTGCTCTGTAGTCAAACTGAGGAGGCCTGCCGGGAGGATGGTATATCACTGTTAAACTGGCTCTGTGAATGTGGACACAAGGTGTCCAAAACAAAAATGCAATGGTGTAAGAAGCATGTGGATTACTTAGGTTTTGTGCTCACTCAGGGGGAAAGGAAAGTCAGTCCACAGCGCATTCAGTCTGTATTGGGCCTGGTCACCCCAACTACCCAGAGAGAACTGCTGTCTTTTCTGGGTATGGTAAATTACTGCAGACAGTGGATATCTGATTGTTCCTATTATGATAACATTTTGAGACAAGCCACACTGAAAGACAAACCTAACATTGTACAATGGTCACAAGAAATGTTAACTGCATATGAAAGCTTAAAGTGTATGTTAATGAAAAGTCCGGCACTTGGCCTCCCCAACTATGTACTACCTTTTCATTTGTTTGCAAGGGACAATTGTAAAACCATGGCGGGGGTGCTCACACAGTTTCATGGAGGAAAGTTGCGCCCAGTGGCATTTTTTTCCAAAGTAATGCCTGTCACAGTGCAAGGTATGCCTGCTTGCCTCAGGGCACTTGCAGCCTGTGCAATGGTAACTGAAATGGCCACCACACTCACCCTAGGCCACACAACAATACTTCACACCACTCATGATGTTCTAACCATTTTAAAAGGGTTACACACACAACACATGTCAGCTCAGCGCCTCAGTGGATATGAGGTTCTCCTTTTGAACAACCCCTCCCTCACCATTAAGTATGCCACCAACTCTTCAGGTCCTGCACCCATTCTCAACGCTCTCCTGGGGCTCAAAGGTCCTGAAGACCACCCTCCTGAACCCCATGACTGCTCAGCCTCCATTGAGTCAGAAACATCCCCCAGACTGGACATGTCCCCTGTCCCTGTCCCCGACGCGGATGTCATTTTTGTAGATGGTTCCTGTAGCAGACCCAATGACACCACGTACCAAGCGGGTTATGCTATTGTCACTCTCCCTGACATTATTCTGGAAGCACAGCCCATTCCTTACCAGTCAGCACAGGCTGCAGAGCTCATTGCTCTCACAAGGGCTTGTCACCTTTACCGGAATAAACCAGTCACCATCTACACTGACTCCAAATACGGGTACGGCGTCGTGCATGACCATGGGGTCATTTGGCAACGCCGTGGTTTCCTTGGAGCTGATGGAAAAGGCATATCACATGCCCAACTCATCTCTGACCTTCTGCATGCCATAACCTTACCCTCTGACATTGCAATCCTCCATTGCAGGGCACACACGGGGGGAAAGGATGCAGTCTCCCTTGGAAATGCCCTTGCTGACTCTGCTGCCAAACATGCAGCCTCACAGCCCATCACCCAGGCCCACATGTCCATCATGACCCCCCCAGCTCTCGACAACCATTACCTGATCACCCAGTTACAGGCCTCAGCCTCCACTGCCGACCTAGCTGACTGGACTTACCCAGTTTTGCAGAAGAATCCTAAAACAGGATTAATCTGCAAAGAGGGGAAACCCTGTATACCCCAGTCCAGTGCACCCTTGTTTATTGCTCACTACCATGGCATAGGACACCACAGTAAGGCAACAACTACCTCACTCTTACGTAATGATTTCTATGTCACGGATGCCAAGTCATTAGTAGATCAGTATGTCAGTAGATGCATCACTTGCCTGCGAAACAACCCCAACAACCCTGACAAGGCAAAACATCAGCATCTTGAATATCCCACCACACCCTTTACACACCTGCAAATTGACTTCACCCATATCCCAGGTACTGGTAAACAGGAGTATGCCCTGGTCATTGTAGACATGTTCTCTCGATGGCCAGAGGTATTCCCCACTAAATCTGAGGATGCAAAGACAGTTGCTAGGATCCTAACTCAGGAAATCATCCCCAGATGGGGGTGCCCATTGCAAATCAATAGTGATAAAGGCTCCGCCTTTACAGCAAAAATTACACAGGCCTTGGTAAAGGCCCTGCAGGTGGAATGGAAGTTCCACATCCCGTATCACCCGCAGAGTTCAGGGGTCGTAGAACGCATGAATAGGACCCTCAAAGACAAGCTTAGGAAGGCCACAGGAGGCACCTTCCACAAATGGAAGCAAGTCCTTCCCATTATCTTGGCAGAAATTAGAATGACACCACAAAAGACTTTGGGTTACTCCCCCTTTGAAATATTAATGGGTAGGCCCTTCCCTACACCTTGGGCTAAGAAACCATTAGTAATACAGGAGGGAGATCTAGAACTTATCAGAGAAGAGTATGTCAGGTCCCTGATAATAAAACTGAATGAAATTGAACATGAGGTTGTTTGTAAAAACCCTTTGAATCCACAGGAACCTACACACCCCTTTAAAGTCGGAGACAGAGTCGTGGTGAAGGTGCTCCCCAGGAACAAGAGCCCAGGAGACTTTACCTACGGTCCAGAGACAGAGGTCGTAGCAGTAACCAGAACAGCAGTCCTGACAGAGGAAAGCCCCACCTGGATCCATGCATCCCGAGTGAAAAAGATTCCTAGACCAGACCTAGAGAGGGAAGCAAGTGATTCCAGCGAGGTACAAACGGGGGCAGACAGCCCTGACCTCCCACCTAGCGAAGACAGAAGAACAGAGGAGGATGAGGAACCTGTCCCCTACCTCTATCCTGGGGACTATGTTGATAATCCTAATGGTCCTCACTTGCCAAGCTACAGCTGAAGTAGACATTACACAAAAATCCGGCACCTACACATTTTGGTATAACTCCTCCAATACTGAGGTTGCCGCCTATAAAATAGATTTCTGTACCATTGCTCCCTGTCTTAACAAACATTATGCCTGGCAGTGTGATCAGTATGGTACACGTAATACCCCCACTGAAGCCTATATTTGTGTTACTAGTAAATATTGGGGAAATAAATGTGCGTATTGGGGATCAGTGGGATGGAATTCTGGCCATAGTTATGGATACCAGCCCAAAGAGGCTCTCTCAAGAAAAGACAAATATGGTGAGTCCCTGCTTACCCGTCTTACCCTTCATAGACAAAACAGATGTGATAGTAAATTCATATTAAGCATAAAACATCCCCAGTCTACTGATGCAGGCACCTATGTCCTAGGTGAATCCTTTTTTTTAAACCCATCCCTTACACCATTCTTGTTACAGGATATGTTTAACAATGAAAAGTATGCCCAGCTCAAGCCCCCTAAACCACGCCCCAACCTCTTGAAACCTCATATAACCACCTTCAAGGATATGATGGCCGTTAACAATCCCACCTTTAAAGACACCCTAGCTATTGAAACTGGTTTCTCTGACATCAATTTCTGGTTAGAATGGATGAAGTATAGTGCTAGCAAACATAATAAAAGTAACTGTTATGTCTGTGGCAAATCTAGGCCCCACCTAGGTACAGTGCCCCTTAATATACCCCTAGAACAGGAAAATTGTTTTTTCAGCCTTTTTAATGACACCAAAACAAATGACAGTCAGTGCGAAATGTGGAAAAGGGAATATCCCATATTGTCAAAAAATCCCAACCCAGGAAGCACCATAACCATATATCCTGGAAACTATACCTGTTATACATCTAACACCACCACAGGGAGAAATTTAAAAACCTTCCCACCAGGGTATTGTGCAAATAAAAGAACAACTGTTTTAGTCAACCAAACTAGATCATTAGGTGACATTTATTATATATGTGGGGATATGAAGCTTAGAACTAAATTAGACACACCATGGTATGGTGAGTGTGCCCTGGCCAAAGTCATAATGCCACTCCTAATGATCACCGATGACCCCACTCCTCCCTCTAATACTCCTGCTAATCGAAAGAAAAGAGCACTCCCAGGAGGTAGCTTTGACCCCCACGTATACATTGATGCTATAGGGGTCCCAAGAGGTGTTCCAAATGAGTTCAAAGCTAGAGATGAAGTGGCTGCGGGTTTTGAATCATTGTTCCCTATAGTAACTGTAAATAAAAACGTAGCCTGGATTAATTATATATATTATAACCAACAAAGATTTGTTAATGATACCAAAGATGCTCTTAAAGGTATAGCTGAACAGCTAGAAGCCACTTCCCAAATGACATTTCAAAACAGAATGGCCCTTGACATGATTCTAGCAGAAAAAGGCGGTACATGTGTTTACATTAGTAAGGTGGAAGGCTGTTGTACATATATTCCTGACAACACTGGTCCCAATGGTAAGGTTACTTTAGCCATAAACAAATTAGAAACCTTATCCATAGAACTTAAGAAAAATTCAGGTGTTGATAACCCATGGAGCCAATATTTTGGGTGGATTGAAAATTGGAAACAGGCTCTTGTGCAAATAAGTATATTCATAATAATAACTTTAATCTTTATAGGTCTCATAGTTTATTGTGTGATTCCCTGTGGAAAGAAACTCACATCTAAAGGTATTGACACAGTCTTGATGTATTATGATGTTACCACTAGCCCCATCACCTCCTCTGATAGCAAAGGCCCCGATGATTATGTTCAATATCTAAAAAATTGGAGAAACAAAAAGGGGGCTCTACAGAAGAATCATGTCGTATAACAATCATGATTCTAAGAGGGGATTGAAGGGTTAAATCTCCTCTGTCATTGTGCATTGTGTAAATATTGTTTCTTTTTCTTTTGCCTTGGATTTAGCTTGCATTGCATAAAATGAATATAGCTCCACCCATAGTTTGTTGGGAACTGTGTGAAATCACCACCCCTAGATGAAGTACTAGGCTGTATCCTACATCCCCCCATGTAGCCTGTTTTATCCCTCCTATGCAGTAAAGTTAAACCAATAAAGTATTTACTTTTGCCTACCCCTCCCTGGACATTCCAATCCCTCCCTAGACAATGATGCCTTATATACCATTGTTATGAACAATAAACGGAGAGTGATTCTTAATTACATGGTGTCGTGTATTATCTGTAATTTTAAGGATTGCTCTCACTGACGTCAGTGGCCATCAAATCGAGGGGTACAAGAAGAGGCTGATATCCTTTCAGTTACGATGCCCACGAGCTAGGGTTCAATTCCAGCAAAGGACACACTCTCCCCGGCCGCAGCATACACACTTACAGGCAGCCGGATGATAGTGCGGTTTTAATCGGGCTCAGGCTTTCCGCTCCCCGGCCGCACATCGCTCCCCGGCCGCAGCATACAGGCGGCCGGGGGATGCATGGGCGCTTTCCGCTTACTATACAGCGGATTTGAATTTGGCGCCGAAGCGGAGAGGGCGGAGCTAACTCCCGCTCTGTACGGCGGGCTTTCTCCGCTCCCCAGCCGCTGCAGCATGACGAGACGCCGTTCCACAGTCCCCCGCTCCCCGGGCCACTGAAAGCTCCTTTCCTCTCCTGGCTGTGCAGGGAGGATTCTTTACATGTATAAGGTATGAGGGGGGGGTGAAGCTTATTCCCCCCGGTGGAGGCTCCCAGCTCTCATGGTCTCTAGGCAACACACCTGTCTCTGGAGTTTGTAGCTTTTCTGTGCAGTGTGCTGCAGAAATATTGTTACATCTTGCTTTGGCTACATTCCTCCTGCAGGGGAGTCCTCTGACCGGCATTTCAGACATTTAGATCAGGAAACCTGCTCTATTACAGGAGCTGGGACTCAGCTCATTGATAATTTAAAAATCTACTGTGCAGTATTTCTTTACCCTACAAATACGCAGTATTTATCTACCCTATTAGGTGCACAGTATTTATCTACCCTATTAGGTGCACAGTATTTATCTACCCTATTAGGTGCACAATAATTATCTACCCTATTAGGTGCACAGTATTTATCTGCCCTATTAGGTGCACAGTATTTATCTGCCCTATTAGGTGCATGGGTTCACTGTGGTGTGTGTATATAGATATATATAGATATGTTTGTATATATATATTTAAGTGTGTGTGGGTATGTATATAGATATATCCATACAATACCATATATAGGGGATAAAACAAACACTTCCGCAATGTTTTCTAAAAACAGAATACCCCACCTTGCCACATAACATTTTCCCCCATCTTTTCTCACAGGCTGGTCACCATTTTGAAAAGCCAGCGTAACCTCCGAGAAACATCGGGTGCACCTTAATTAGCGGTACACTACATACAGGGCGGGGTGTTGCCTTCCCTTTATTATTCCTTGGTGTCACTAGTTACTAATGCTATTTGTAATTGGGGAATGTGTGTAAGGTATCAGACAAATAGCGCTGTGGCTCAGTACGCTTGTAGCGGGTATCTGAACAGGGGTTTGAATCCAAACAAAACTTTAAGGAGAGCTCCTATAGCCTAGGGCTAAGACTCCTGTCCCACAGCGCAGCGCTACTGGTTCAGGTCTCCGCTGCTCCAGAAAGTTTAGTTGAATCGTGTCGGTCACTACACATTATAGCGCAGACCTTACATAGGGCTGTGTTTATTTAACCCACCTTTTCTCCTTTCGTTTGTCTCACCTGGGATAGTCAAAGAATTCCCTCTTAGGTGTGAAGTATGCGGTGGAGCCATCTGCTTAGCCCTCCACGCACCTGCAGGACACTCCTGTTTGAACAGCTCAGATTATGCAGGTAATGTCACTGGTAACCAGAGACCTTGTACGTCATTTCACCTCTCCAGGTTTATAAAGGAACCTTGCTAACCTTCCATGTTACAATACTGATGATGTCTGTTTTCTGTGGAGTCTGAACCTGTGTCTCAGAATATCCAGGTGCATTATACAGCAGTTCGTCTGATACTGCAGGTAAAGGAGGCGGGCACGTCAAGTCCATCAGGGTTCGACACCGATGACGAAATGACAGCGACTGGTCCAGTTTCGGATGAGCTGGGCAGGCTCCGGTAGACGGCCGGCAGACACCCGAATACACAATTTCAGGTATCAAACAATGTTTGTTTTCCTATCCTTTCCCCGCAGACGGCAGGAAAGGGTATCAGAACCTCTCCAGGGTATACCCCTCGATGTATCGCCGGTCCAACAAGCTGCCGTTTTCCTGAGGCAACCTTGCTCAGGGATCCATCGAAGACATATACAGCAGCAGGGTTCTACCTTGTCCGGAGCAGGTAGGTTGTGGAACAATTGTCCTCTAGGTTACAGGATGTTTCGCATCCGGATCAATTGATACTTTGGTACGGGTCAGAATCACGATTCTGCTTTATGTTCTTTGGAGGTCTCCACGTCTGCAGTCTCGGAACCTGCATTTTCGCTTTGGGCTGTCTTAACCCGACGACCTCTGGGGCTGCGACAGTGACAGGTGAACATGAAATCCTACGGGGCAGATGGTTCAGGGGAAGGAACTTTCTGCAGGATTTCTTGAACCATTGGAGGTAAGTCCACTTTGCTTTCTCCTACTTCTGCCCCAGCTCCAAGACAGACCTTTACCGGTCTTTCCTTTAGATTTTTACCGTGCCCTTTCAGGCTTCCGATTCCACACGGGCGATATCTCTGTCGCCAGGGGATCTCATAAAAAAAAAAAAAGCTGAAGCAGAGGTTCAGCATCCTCGGTCCAGTCTGATTTTACATCATCCTACACACACACTAAAGGTCAGACTTTCCTACCACCTGGAGGGTCCCAGGGTAGGCGCAGGTCGGTGGAAGAAGGCTTGGGCGGTTACAGACTAGATTTGGGAGTACAACCGTCTCGGGAGTCCCTCGGCAGGGGTCGGCCGATTTACGATGACAAGAGAGTCATAATGCAGGCGGCGCTCCATATGCTTCTAACCGCAAAGGGTGTTGATCCCTGTTTTTTACATATCATTTGAATCGGGACAGTTCTCAGGCCTTTGTTTTCTTTTCACGTTCCGAAGCCAGTTGGCTCGGCCAGGCCTATTCTGGCCTTAGAATCCTTTCAGTCTGTGATTGCTAGTTGAACAAGAAAGGGAGTTTTACGCGTCCCTTGTCTTCAGGGATGCCTGTTTACTGATTTCCGTTGGGTTTCCTCATCGGGCTTTACTCAGTCGCATTACAGGATTCTCATTTTCACTGTAAGTCCTTTTCTTTCGGTCTCTCTTCCGCTCCCACAGGGTTCAGGAAGATCACAGAATAACTCTTTTTCAAGGGGTTGACGTTGGTTCCCTAATGGGACAAATCTACTGCTACTATCCCACTCTGTACATTACGTGGCTTCTGAAGATCCGATTTATGCTCCTCATAAACGTTTTCTCAACAGGGTCCGTCGGAGGATTTTTCCTTCCTCGGTACCAGGTACTCTATTTCTTCAGTCAAGCTGCGACGCAATGAGTGGTCGCCTACATTCCCCTCTGAGCGGGGGACAACAATCTTCTTTCCAGATCAGGCCACCAGGTCAGACTCCTGGGTGAGGGAACATTCCCCGGAGTTTTGTCAGCTGGTCTGCTGTGGGCGGAGATTTCGAATCGACCTCAGGGCGTTCTGACTGACTCTTTAACCCTTTACTACTCACCGACGTGAGCTCTGGTGGCAGTAGCCGAGGATGCCCTCAGGGCTCCTGGGAGTTTCTGGTTATTCTATCCTGCCTCCTTTTCTATTTCTACCTCACTTTCGGTAACACAGGAGGAGAATATGCGTGCTAGTCCTCTCGGTGGCTCTGGTTGGGCCACCCATGACTTGAAGATACGGCTACAACTGTTGTCGGTAGAGGAGCCTTGGCTCCTACCTCGACTGGACTGTCTACTTCAACAGGGTCCTTTTCTTTGTTCAATCTTACACTGATTTCATTTAACCGTGTGACTGTTCACGAGCCCTCAGAAGGGAGGAGTTCCCTAGTTCGGTTAGGCCTACTAGGCCCCGATTTCAGAAGTCTGTTACCTCTTCTCGCTTTTGCCACTTTTGGAAAGCTGTATGGGACATAATAAGGATAAAAGGGGTTTTTCCCCTTCTTTCAGTTACCATTCAGCCGTAATCTTTGGTTTCTCTGGGAGGTTTTGCTCCGCTGCGCTTCAAACCACATTGACCTGAATTTTCGGTCCCTGCCTTTTTCGGTTTTCTTCCAAAAGAAATTAGCCTGGCGCCCGTAAGTTCGGGCTCTCTTTCAGGGAGTACTCTATTAGCAACTCCCCCGGCTGAGCTTCGGCCTCAGCGGTCGTTTCTCCCAAAGGGCATGTCCGTTTTTCATATAAATCTGACACTAGTGTTTTTCAGTCCTCTTTGACTGTTGTCAGGGCTCGCTGACTTTCTCTACAGAGGTCTTAGGCTATTCGACGAAGGGTTTTTTCTTCTTTATTCTGTACGATGCTCCCGTACTAAATAGCCAGGGTCCCAGCATATGCTGGGCTGTTGGATACATCTGACCATCAGACAGTCTTCTTGGCGGTTGCTCGGGAGCCTCCGTTTTCCATTTCAGCGCACTTTACGTGCGTGGTGGGACCTTCGTGGGCAGCTGCCCGTGGTGTCTCCATGAATACTTTAGGTCGGGCGGCTACTTGGTCCGGCCGTCATACATTTGTCAAATTCTACAAGTTTGACACTTTTGCGGCCTCTGCATCGCAGTTTGGCCGAGCGGTCTTACAGGACTCTCAGCGCTCTCCCACCCGTTCTGGGAGCTCTGGGACGTCCCCATTGTAACTACGCTCCAGTGGCCCCTAGTGGATGAAGGAGAAATCAGGATTTTGGTACTTACCGATAAATCCCTTTCTCCGATTCCACAGGGGCCACTGGACGCCCGCCCAGCGCTGTTCCTCCTTGTTTTTTGCTTAACGGTTTGCAGATCACCATATGACTGCTTGTTGAGTTCGGGCTAGCCGGTTGTTTGTTAGGTTCTGTTCCAGGTTTGGTTTGTGTTATCCTGGGTTACAGGGCGTCATTAACCTCCTCTACCTTACGGTTTGTTTATTACAGCTCTCCTCGGGCACAGTTTTACGTAGACTGGCTTGGAGGGGAGATAGTAGGGGAGGAGCTAGCCACAGTGTGAGAATTTTAAAGTGCCAGCTCCCAATTACTGCCTACTATTTCCCCATTGTAACTACGCTCCAGTGGCCCCTGTGGAATCGGAGAAAGGGATTTATCGGTAAGTACCAAAATCCTGATTTTGGAAGGTTTATGATCCAACCGTGCTGTTGAAGCACCGTCAGGGAAAGTGCAATATTCTGCACTAGTTTCTCCCTGGATCTCGCTCTTATGAGGAGATCGTCCAAGTATGGGATGACTTTGACTCCTTTCTTGCAAAGAAGAACCATCATCTCCGCCATCACCTTGGAGAATATTCTCGGAGCTGTGGAGAGCCCGAAAGGCAATGTTTGGAACTAGTAGTGGCAGTCCTGCACCGCAAACCTCAGGTATGCCTGATGCGGCGGGTAGATGGGAACATGTAAATAAGCATCTTTGATGTCCATCGATACCAGAAAATTCCTTTTCCTCCAAGCTGGAGATCACCGCTCTCAGGGATTCCATCTTGAATTTGAACCTTTTCAAATAAAGGTTCAGAGTCTTTAGGTTTAAAATCGGTCTGACCGAGCCATCCGGTTTCGGCACTACAAACAGGCTTGCATAAAACCCTTTTTCCTGTTGTGACACAGGAACTAAGGAAATTACGTTGTCTTGACATAATTTCTGTATTGCGTTCAGCACTTTTGCTCTGTCCTGAACAGAAGCTGGTAAGGCTGATTTGAAAAATCGGCATGGGAAAGGTCCTGAAATTCCAATTTGTACCCTTGGGATACCATCTGCAATAGCCAAGGATACAGATCTGAGTGAACCCAGACCTGGCTGAAAGACAGTAGACGTGGCCCCACCCGATCGTACTCCCGCAGGGGAGCCCCAGCATCATGCCGAGGTTTTAGCAGAAGTAGCTGTTGACTTCTGCTCCTGCGAGCCTGATGGTGTTGTAGATTTTTTACCTCTTCCTCGCCCTCTTCCTGCGAAGAAGGGGGTTCCTTATGCCTTTTTGGACTTGTTGGTCCGAAAGGATTGCATCGTATGAGAATGAAATCCTTTACTAGGTGGAGCAGCTGCGGAAGGCAGAAATGCTGACTTGCCTGATGTAGTTGTTGAAATCATGGCATCCAGCTTGTCTCCAAAGAGGGCTTCTCCATTGTAAGGAAGCACCTCAATATTCTTATCTGATTCCGCATCAGCATTCCATTGGCGGATCCACAGCGCCCTGCGGGCTGAAATCGCCATAGCGGAGGATCTTGAGCTCAGCAACCCAATATTCTTCACAGCTTCAACTAAGTAACCTGCAGCATCTTCGATATGGCCGAGAGTTAGGACTATTTCATCCCTGTCAACTGTGTCTATGTTAACAAGCAAGTTGTCAGACTATTTTTTCCACAGCGTTACCTACCCACGCACAAGCAATGGTGGGCCTGAGCACTGTTCCGTTAGCCGTATATATGGATTTTAGGGTTGTTTCTAATTTACGGTCAGCTAGATCTTTTAAAGGGGCTGAACCAGGGGCAGGCAAAACTATTTTCTTAGACAGCCGAGAAACTGAGGTGTCTATCATTGGGGGTGTCTCCCATTTGTGCCTGTCTTCCTCAGGGAAAGGGTACGCTACACGTATCCTTCTGGGAAGGGTAAATTTCTTCTCAGGGTTAGCCCAGGATTCTTCAAAGAACGCATTCAAATCCTTTGAAGGAGGAAAAGTCACAACCTGCTTTTTATTTAATTTAAAATAATCATTTTCCTCTGGGACCAGTGTTGTTTCAGGAAACTCCAACACTTCCTTTATAGCAACTATCATACATTGTATGCTTTTGGCTAATTTGAGGTCTACCCCTCTCAAATCCCCAGTGTTGACGTCAGAGTCGGAATCTGTGTCTGTGTCCCCTTGCATTATCTGGGCCAGAGACCTTTTCTGGGAACTGGATGGGACCCGAGTGGATGATATGGAGGGGTCAGTAAACAGTGCATCCTCCACAGACTGCCTCCAATATTTAGTCTGTTGTTCAGACTCAGAGAATTTCTTTGCAAGCATTGACATATTCTTTTGCAACATTCTCACCCAATCAGGCTCCTTCTGAGAGGGAAGGGCCACCACATTACCCTCTTGTGCATCTAAAATTAATTCTTCCTGGGAAGAACCCTCCCCAATGTCTGACATGTTACACACTTGTACACACACACACACACACACACACACACACACACACACACACACACACACACCACACACACACACACACACACACACACACACACACACACACACACACACACACACACACACACACACACACACACACACACACACCCCTATCACACAGGGGAGCTATTGGGGACAGACCCACACTAAAGTCTGTCAGAGAGACACAGAGGGATTTGCCAGTCCACACACTTCGCCTGATTGTGAATTGTGGAAACATTACCCACTTACAGCGCATATACCAATAATAGGCCCACAGACCTAATTATAATGAACACTCTCTGCCCCTTCTATAACACCCTGTACTTGTATCAGCGTTGTCATGAGGAGAAACAGCGTTCAGGAGCTTCACACTGGAGTTTCTGCAGGAGAATATGGCACTCAGTGAGTTTTCTGGCAAGTCTGAGGAGAAACCCCGCCCTTCAGCCTCAGCAATGTAATATTTATACTGGCTGGGGATGGCACATCAGCGGCTGTACATGTATGTACCCTTTTTGCCAGTGAGAGTAAGGTTTTAAAACATGCCCTCAGAGCGCCCCCCCCCCCCCCCCCCGCGTCCTGCACCCTTGTGCTGAGAGACATGGCACGCGCTGCGCGTGTCCTGTATGCCGCCAACGATGACCGAACGATCCCCTCTCTGCAGGACTCCGGTAATATACTCACCAGCCTTCTGGGATTTGGGTTCCACTGTGGAAACTGTCATCTGCACTTGCTAGCGGGCACTCATTGGCCTGCGGGCTGGGTATGGCCCAATACCAGCAGCAACTGACAGGTCAGTGTTCTGTCGGGGGGATTGGGACATACAATGTAGGGATCAACATGTTTTATTTTTTTTCATACGGAGGCCAATGTGTTTTATTTTTTTCCTGTGGAAGGCAATCTGTTTTTTTTTTCTTGTGTGATATTTTTCACCTGTGCAGTCTGAGTTGCACATACATCTCAATAGTGTTCATACAGAGTCACATTCCAGATTTATACGCATGCATGAAGAAGTGTGTTAGGAATGTGTTAGATGTTCCTGGGCGGGTACAGGATGTTGGCTAATCAGAAGCAGATTTAATGTTGTATGAGCATGTTATGTATGTATGTATGGGCATGTTAGCATGAAAGCAGTGGCCCTAGGTACTGCATTACACCCACAGCCAGGCCACCGCTGTCACTGCACTGTCACCGAATAAAAGCAATAAATGACGCCAAGCATCTCCGGGAGTGCTGGACACCGCCCAGATTGATGAACATGACCACAGAGGGACTGCCCACTTTGATTGTCAGGAAGGTAAATCTTGGTGCAATTTCTATAGAAATTAACCAAGCGCTCAAATTCATATATGACCCTGTTCCACCAAGTTACTGACCCTTTAGTAGAGTAACAATGTATAATTCAAGAGAACAGTCTGGAACCTGGCCCCTAGAGGGGGATGGGGCTCTCTAGCAGAGGGGCACTGTGGGGACTTCCCCTGTAAACCTGTTGGCCATTACAACTCTTTGAGAGAAAAGGGTGTTGGGGACCGCACAAGTACCGTAATTAAACAGATAATGACCTCTGAAAAACTGAATTATTCCTGAATTACTTCACAGTGCAGCAAACATAATGTAATTGGAAAAATTACATAATCTATGCCCTGTGATCAAGCTGTTTAATGCGAAACGTACGTCAGGAAAACCCAATCACGTGATGTACACACGTGATCAAACTAGCTGGAAACCTTAGGAGGCATCGGCCGCATCAGCCACGCTACGCTTCACTAACGGCGGGCATTACGATTCCACGACTCCACGCTGCTGCAACTCTCGGAGCTCCGGCACGATGAGGAACGGGACTTCTCAACAGGCATAATTTTGGAAGTGGTATCGTATACACACCCCGCATTACCCCTTTAACTTATCAACTTGCCCACAATCAATTTTGGGCTGCCTGCAATTGTCAGATATTAAAATGAGGTATTATCCTTTATTCTGACACAGACTCAAGTGCACGCACAACAGAATTGTACCCAGTTAATACAATTGCTATAAAAATAACATTAGCCACTGTGTGATGTCCTCGCAACATTGTATGTATTTAGGAGGATTAACTGCAACATACCAACAGTAACTGTTGCCTTTCAAAGAAGTTCAGGAGTAATCCTTGAATTATTTCTCTCACAGTGGAAGGTCATATCTTGATTGAGCCTAAACAATTAAGAGGAACACAGTGCTGGATCAAACCCACAATGCTATCACTACAAAAAACATATATAAGATAGCATCAAGCACAAATCTTCCTTTCTATCATGTTTATTTGTATACCAGTACATTGTCAGTGAATATATATCTGGGTGCAGACAATATATCTCGGTGCTTTTTACCACAGTACCCAGGTGTAAATTTAGGAGTAATTATATTCATCACTATTTTGCGTTTTTTCTGATGCGGCCATATTTAATGTCTCCTAATTTCCTCTCATGAGTAGAAAATATGTCCTAATTGTGGATACGGCGTGGGCATGAAAAAGTCTCCTGCCCATTAATTGCTACTCATTTACGTACCTGTAATGCTACACCTGACATGCCAACGTGTGACTAGATCAGGTGTTTGTCTTTATTTATTATTCGTTCACATGCTGTCAGGCATTGGTGCCATACATGTGCATATGGACATACTGTGACTAGATTATACAAAGATTATCCACGTATCTGTATTGTTGTGCCTGACATGTCAATCTGTGACGAGATCAGGTGATTGTCTTTACTATATTCTTTTCAGATGTTGTCAAGCGCTGGTATCATGTATGTACATACGGACACACTGTGATCATATTATAAAGACTAGGGTGACGAAAAAAGGAGAGCACAATAATTGCGGTCATACCTCACTGGAGATGCCCAATCTCTTCTGACCTTGGAAGCTAAGCAGTGAAAGGCCGGGTCAGTAACAGGATGGGAGACCACCTATGAACACCCTGGTACTGCAATAAATTGGCTCTCAGATCAATTGTCACCTATACTCTAATTACAAGGTACTATTAAATGAGAATGCTGTGTGGTCTAGATTGATTTCTCCGCACAGTGATTTTTTCTAATTTTTCTACTCTTGTTGTGAGCCTGACATATCACTCAGTGACCAAGTCAGGACATTTGCATTCATTTCTCATAGGGTGTATGGCATTTGTGCCTTGTGCCTCATATCTCTAAAGTAATTTACCAATGTGGATATACAGTAATTTTATTACTAACACAGAGGTGACCAAAGAAGTGAGTTCAATATTTGCGGTCATACCTCACTGGAGATGCCCAATCTCTTCTGACCTTGGAAGCTAAGCAGTGAAAGGCCGGGTCAGTAATAGGATGGGAGACCACCTTTGAACACCCTGGTACTGCAAAAAATTGACTCCCGAATAGATTGTCACCTAGACTAATGCCACAAGGTATAACTTCTTTACATGACCAATGATTTAATTCTCTGCGACAAAAATGATCCATAATGGACAGATGCAGAATAAATGATGGTCATACTTTATACGAGAAATATCATGCAATGACATTACATTCTTTGTACCACAGCCATTAATTTCCGGCAGTTAGTAAATTGTGACTTTTTGATCACTTATGTTGAATATTTACGCTCATATGTTCGCGAGGCAATTTCACTTTATATTTGTACTCCTTAAATTCAACTTGAAAATATTATTTAATTAAATCGATTTTACCAGTGATGCTATAATCTTAAACCTCTGAATTAGAGTGCTCCCAAAAAAGAGTCTACTTTCCAAACATCCTTCTGTTTGGTTATTTTTCGGCCATTACAACTCTGCCAGTGACTGTTTGTTTCTGTTCAAGCACAGTTGTATCCAGTCAGCACAGTGTTTGCTCCTTGTCCTGATTTAGTCCTGATTCCTGAGATCCAGTAAGCTGAGCTCTGTGTTGTTATACTAAAGTTACCAGTATGGCTGCCATCTGCTGCACTGCCAGTCACAGTCTAGTCCGTTATCTAGTTGGTTCCGCTCCAGTCCAGTATCCAGTTGGTTCCAGTCCGGTCTAGTATCAAGTTGGTTTCAGTCCAGTCCAGTATTCAGCCGGTTACAGTCTGATCCAATATCTCCAGTTCAGTTCCAGTCCAAGTCCGGTTCCAGTCAGCCACTGCTAGCAACCTAGTGACCAGTCTACACCACTGAGTTATTTCAGCTATTACTCAGGGGTGTAGTATGGTATACCGGCGGCCGGGCTCCCGGCGACCAGCATACCAGTGCCGGGAGCCCGACTGCCGGCATACCGACAGCGTGGCGAGCGCAAATTAGCCCCTTGTGGGCTCACTGCGCTCGCCACGCTGCGGGCATGGTGGCACGCTACACGCGCCACGCTATTTTATTCTCCCTCCAGGGGGGGTCGTGGACCCCCACGAGGGAGAATATGTGTCGGTATGCCGGGTGTCGGGATTCCGGCGCCGGTGTACTGGGTGCCGGGAGCCCGACATTCGGCAACCAGAAGACCACCCATTACTCAGGGGTGCCTGATTCTGTGTCTGACTTTTTGATGGATCCGGAGAGGGTGGATTCTGAATGTCTTGGCATGAACAGACAGGCAAATTAATTTCTTCAAATTAAAACAGTAATATTGACATTAGAAGAGTCATGAAGAAGTCAATCTCTGTACTATTTCCCTTAAGCAATTTTAGACACACATTAAAAAAGTTTGAATTTTGTAGAAAAATAACACCAGAGATTGCAGTATTTTTGCTATCAAAGTTTTGAAAATGGACCGCATGTGGTGACCATTTAATTATAGAAGTGATTTGAGTAGAGATGCCCCCCGGAGCTTTTGCGGCTGCAAGCAACTGCGTACAAATTCGCAGCATAAGTGCAGATCAGATAAACAACAAATTCCTGGGTGAGTCTCTGGTCACTCAGAATGGGCGCCGCAATTGAAATGCCGGAGATGTGTTTCTTGTGTACAGGATCACACTCGGTGGCTGATATACGTTTTTGCTGCCATTTCCTGTTACCTCCCATAAAATGGTTGTTCTCTGTCAATCACTTGTGAATGAATCCTCACTGTGACCATATTTGCAATTCACTCACTACGATATGCCGGCGGTCGGGCTCCCGGCGACCAGCATACCGGCGCCGGGAGCCCGACCGCCGGCTTACCGACAGTGTGGCGAGCGCAAATGAGCCCCTTGCGGGTTCGCTGCGCTCGCCACGCTACGGGCACGGTGGCGCGCTACGCCATTTTATTCTCCCTCCAGGGGGGTCGTGGACCCCCACGAGAGAGAAAAAGTGTCGGTATGCCGGCTGTCGGGATCCCGGCGCCGGTATACTGTGCGCCGGGATCCCGTCAGTCGGCATACTGAAGACCACCCCATACGCATTGTGGCAGTGACCCATGCACAGACAACCAATAAACGCCCAGCTGCGTGACCATCGGAATAGCGTATCTATGAATCATGCCCAGTGTTGTGACTGGAATGTGCTTCTTTAAAGTATACTTACCTACATTGGAAGCAGCGATTTTGCGAAGCAATAGATAGTAAAACTAACCCTTTCTCTACTGTCAAAATAAACTTTATATCAGAACCAGTTAAACATTTTTGGAGGCCAAACTGAGGCAAACTTTTATATTGCACAAATCGAATATCTCTACATCAGGGCAATGGGGGAGATTTATCAAAAATTGGAGAGAGATTAAGGGAAGAGAGAAAAAGTACCATCCAGTCAGCTTCTAACTGCTATGTGTTTAAAAATGTGTTTAAAAAATGACAGTAAGGAGCTGATTGGTTAGTACATTATCTCTCTCCATGTTATCTCTCTCCAAGCATTAATAAATCTCTCCCCATATCTGGTATACCTGTACAGTCTAGAAGTTACAGAAGAAAACAAGGAGTGCATGTTGTGAGTTCAATTCTTTTTTCCACATATCCAAGGAAAACCTTATTTGTGCTGAGAAAAAAAATCCAATACTTGCTTGGGTAGAATAAAGAATACTGAACATATAATGAATGAAGCCAAAGCAGTTACGAAAAGCGAGAAAGGTTTATAAGGCCTGTTGTCAGTGAAGGCAGCCATATTAGTGCTTATGGGATATGACTGGTTCCAAAATGGCTGCCACCACTGCCAACAGGTGTCCATTGAAGATCAACCTAAGTAAAAGTGGATAAAGAACAGACAAGTTTCATAAGTACTGTAAATGAGGTTAGCTAGATTCAATCATTATGTTTCTATTGATTTCCTACATAGTTCAGTTCAATTAGTTGCTCTGAAAAAATTTGATTAATGGGGGAAATGTGCTCATCTCTAATTACTGAAATTTTATTTTACTGTATCAAAGCACAGTCAGAAGCTAGGTAATTGGATAACACACTTGCTATACTTTCATGAGGTGAACTTTTATTGTACTTTATTAATTGCACAATAACATATTGCTAACTTACATGACAGTTTTTAACATTTTAACACATTTTTTTTCAGCCTCTGTTCCCAGTTTGTATAATATTAATGTGTACCACAGGTAATTTAATGCTGGATAATATATATACTGTTTATTTCATAGGTGCGAACTGATAATTGCAGTGTGTCTCATGTACTATATGTGTTTCTACTGCACTGCATAATAATTGTAAGTAGACACCTCCAACTCTTTCTAAATATAACCAATTTCATAATTTAAATGATGTATAAATTGCCATTTACCCCATCAGCCAAAACACTAAAGCCACCTGCCGAATATTGTGCAGGTCCCCTTCGTGCTGCCAAAACAGCTCTGACTCATCGAGGCATGGACTCCACAAGACGTGTGAAGGGGTCCTGTGGTATCTGGCCCAAAGAAGTAAGCAGCTGATCCCTTAAGTTTTGTTAAGACGGGCATAAACCATACCTCCCAACTGTCACGATTTTCGCGGGACAGTCCCGTTTTTTTGGGACTGATCCGCTGTCCCACCCGCGGGCCACAGGTTCCCGTAGTGCAGGGGGGGGGGGGGGCAGTTAGGAGGCTCCCGTCACTGCTGCTCAGCGGAGAATAGACACTGTGTGCATGCGCACAGCATCTATTCACCTGAGACAGAGGGAGAGGGCGCATGCCAGCGGCTTCCAGAGCTCTGGGCATGCCCCCTCAGTGATGAAAATGGGGCGTGGCTCGCAATCACGGGCCTTCCCGCTAAGCCATGCTTCCCGTTCCAACAGACCACACCCCCTTTTTGGGCGGGCACGCGTGTACAGTAGGTGTCCTTCTCCATGGCATTCTAATTTTGGGAGGTGTGCATAAACAATACAATTACCTGGGAGATTTTCGGCCAGATCTGGCTGGTTGAAATTAAAATCTGGTAATAGATGAGAGCAAATGACAATCCACCAGTTGCTCCCAAACACTGGAAAACAGGCAAAAAACAATTTGTCTGAATGACACGTTTTGTCCACTTTCCAGTGCTTGGGAGCAAATGGTCGATTGTCATTTCCTCTCATCCATTACCAGATTTAAATTTCAACCAGCCAGATCTGTCTGATAATCTGCCAGATAATTGTATAGTGTATGCCCATCTTAAGTTGTGCGGTGGGGCCTCCATGGCTCTGATTTGTTTTTCCAGCACATCCCACAGAGGCTCGATCGAATATAGATCGGAGGAATTTGCACTAATATTTCTGAATTATCTACTACTATGTAGTTTTTCAAATCTTATTGCTATTGCCTCTTGGTGTGCTGGGAAAAATCTGCGTTGTCTATCTCTCTAATTTAGAATAACACCTTCCTCAGCACCTGAGAGGAATTACTCATTTGACTGAGCAGCTTCCATTTTAACTTGAATTTGGAGGCCAAGTCAATATCTTTAACTCTCTGTCATGTTCCTCAAACCATTCCTGAACAATATTTGCAGTGTGACAGGGTACATTCTCCTGCTGATAGCCACAGCCATCAGGGAATACCGCTGCCATGAAGAGGTGCACTTGGTCTGATGCTCACGTGCCCATTGTAGGCAGGGGTGTAGCGAGGGTGCAGAAAACGTTACTCCCCCTTTCCATGGGCCACTATATTGGCAGCCTCAGAGCAGGAGGAGGAGAAGCAGAGTTGAGAGCACACTGACTCAGACTCAGAGACTAGGTAGGGAACAGGGCAGGCCAGAGGTGACAGCAGAAAACACTGACAGCCGGCACATGCCGGAACTCTGCCTGCCCTCTTTATATGTATGTCTGTACAACAGGGTTACTTCTATTCTACAGCACCAGTCTGTGCCCCTGCTGCTGCAGCACATCTCTCTTTCCTAGATGCTGCAGCACAAGTCTCTACTTTAGTCTTGCCGCAGCACCTCTTTCTGCCCTGGCTTCTGCAGAACCTCTCTCTGCCCTGGCTGCTGTAGCACCTCTCTCTCTACCCTGGCTGCTGCAGCACTTATCTCTACATTGATGCTGCAGCTCCTCTCTCTACCCCAGCTGCTGCTGCAGCACCTCTCTCTACAGCAGCTGCTGCAGCAATTTTCTGTACATTGATACTGTAGCATCTCTCTGCCCCAGCTGCATTAGAAGCTGCAACACCTCTCTCCCCCTCAGGCTGCTGCAGCACCTCTCTCTGCTCTGACGCAGCCCTCTCTGCCCCTCAGGCAATTTTGGGGCATTATTTTAATTAATGCATAGTGGTATTATTAGGTCTGGGATGACAGTTCTAGGTTATAATTCTCACTGAGGCATTGGGGGGGGGGGGGGGGGGGGGGATTTTGGTGCATAATTTTTCAATTGAGAGTTTGGGGGTTTTAGGTCTGTGTGTGTGTGTGTTTGGGGGGTCACATTTAGGGTATTATTTTCATTCAGAGATTGGGGGGGGTTATCAGGTCTGTGGGTGGGTCACATTTGGAGCTTTATTTTCATTGAGGAATTGGGGGGATTGTGAGGTCAGGTCACTTGGGGCATATATAGTGTTTTTCATTTATTTGATTTAAACAAGTAAATAGTTAAATACAGCTACTACTTCCATAGTGGCTCTACCATAGTGTAATGTGTATAATGACTCAACCATAGTGTAACGTGTATAAGGGCCTCTACTGTGTGGCATAATTTGTATAAAGGGTACTACTGTGTGGTGTAATGTGAATAACGGACACTACTGTTCGGTGTAATATGTATTGATACTAATCCATTATTTGTTATTACCAGTTATTTATACCCCATTCACATCGCACAAATAACCCGGTATCGACACGCCATATTGCCGTGTCGAAACGGGTCAGTGTGCAATGTGAAATCACTTTCGCCGAATTAGCGGGTCGCCTGACCCGGTAATTCAACCCGGTATAAAAGAATGGTTATACCCGGGTTGAATACCGGATCAGGCGCAGTATGAATGGGAGCCGCGTCGATGCGACACGGTTCCCATTGACAGCATAGGGAGAGGCAGCGCAGGAGATGAGCTTATCTCCCAGCGCCGCCTCCACCCCCGCCCCTGCTGCTGCTGCGCCCCCCCGCTGCTATGGCAACCGACCCGGTATATTGCCGGGTCAGAAAGCCACCATAGCAGAGCAAATGCCGGATCCCACCCGGTAAGTGCTGAAACACACTACCCGGCTTTTGCCAGCCGGGAAAAAGCCGGACGGCTTTTTCCTGTGCCGGCATTGTAGTTAACAGTGTGAGGGCTAGGGTCCCTTCACACTGCACGGCCTCGGCCCGGCTGCCGGGTTGCAGCCGGGTCTCACCACTGGAAGGTCCGGCGGCCAGGCGGCCGCCGGGCCGTCTTTGGAGCCAGTAAACCATGTGTGTGAAGGGGAGCTTTCACACACAACGGTTTTTTCTGAAGCCGTGTCTGATGCTGCGCATGCGCACAGCATCAAACACGGCTCAAAGCCGTCCTGTGTGACAGACACTGCCGGTTTCTCCCGGATGGCAAAAAGCCGGACAAAGTTTGTCCGGCTTTTTGCCATCCGGGAAAAACCGGAGTGTGTGTTACAGCCCTGAGGACACATTTCTCTTACCGGGTGGGATCCGGCATTTGCGATCTGAAAGCGGTATTATATAGCACACACATTCTGCAGCACTTTACAGAGAATATTTCACAATTCACATCAGTCCCTGCCCCATGTGAGCTTACAATCTACTGTATATTCCTTAACACACACACACACACACACACACACACACACACACACACACACACACACACACACACACACACACACCAGGGTTAATTTTTGTTGGAAGTCAATTAGCCTACAGGTATATTTTTGGATTGTGGGAGGAAACCAGCGCAAGCACAGGGAGAATATATAAAGTCCTCAACGTTAGGGCATACTTGCCTACATGACCCTCTCCATGAGGGAGAAAATGCTCTGTTCCTGGACTTTCCTGGTAATGTATGATTGCCATCACCTGTGGTGAAACACCTTTCTTATCAATTAACTATCTCACCACAGGTGATGGCAATCATACATTACCAGGAGAGTACAGGAACAGAGCATTTTCTCCCTCATGGAGAGGGTCAGGTAGGCAAGTATGCGTTAGGGCCATGGTGGGAATCGAACCCATGACCACAGTGCAGTGAGGCAGTAATGCTAACCATTACACCATCTGTGCTGCTATGACCCTATATTGCAAGCCTTGGGCATGCACTGACCTTATTTTAAACATGGGGGCACCCAAAGGAAACTTTTCCCCTGAGCTCTACATGATCTAACCGGCTCTGTCACCAATTTTGGATTTTAAAATATTGTTTCTTTTCAAAAGTAACATTCCACCACGTTTGCTAGGCACCCAACTGTACAGGGGAGGGGGGCGCCAAAACATACCGTTGCACTGGGCACCATAGTGCCTAGCTACACCTCTGATTGTAGGCATTTTTGACATTGGACAGGGGTCAGCATGGGCAATCTGGCAGGTTTGCAGCTAAAAAAGTCTTTCACAGCAAGCTGCCATGCACTGTTGTCAAAGTCGAAAAATATTGCAGTACACACATCATGTACAAACTACACACAGATTGCCTCCGTGTGCGTACCTGCTCTGCTGTGCGTGCGCATATTCGCACCCACAAGAGCAGTTGGAACAGACATCGCCCACCTATTCAAACCGACCTATGACCTCTCCTGTACTGTAAATGACCATCCCTGTGTCCAATGGACAAAGAGATTACAGTATCCATTGTGTTATGTTTTGGATGAATTGTATAAAGAGAGCCTGCAGCAGGCCTGGTCAGACACAAGACTCACAACGTTATCTATCAGATGACGGAGGACCAGACTGGGTAGCGCGGCGAATCCACTCACGTATGTAACATTGATTGTAGCCATTTACTCTGTTATATTGTATTGTTTGTATTGTAACCCCCTTTCAGCAATTATACGCTGTGGTGTCGGAACCCAGTGGTTTAACTACAAACTGGTGTCGTGTCTTTCTTTCCCTGCTAAGGTTTAAAGTGTAATAGCATCACACTGCATTGCTGCATAAGGTTTAAAGTGTAATAGCATCACACTGCATTGCTGCATAAGGTTTAAAGTGTAATAGCATCACACTGCATTGCTGCATAAGGTTTAAAGTGTATTCATTGGGTGTGTACGCGCTGTGTGTACTTTGTACCGTCAGCGCGGCGTTTGTACGCAAAGTCCGTACACGGTACGGGACTCTGTACGCTAACAGCGTAAAAAGTGCGTAGAGTGTGTATTAAGTTTAGCGGCCGCAGCGGCTTCATGGCAAAGTGTATTTAAAGTGTGTATAAGGTATAGCTTTTCATTCCTGCATATAAAACGGCTTTATCACTGTCTATCACAGCAAGCTGCCATGCACTGTCTATCACAGCAAGCTGCCCTGCACTGTCTATCACAGCAAGCTGCCATGCACTGTCTATCACAGCAAGCTGCCATGCACAGTCTATCACAGCAAGCTGCCATGCACTGTCTATCACAGCAAGCTGCCAAGCACTGTCTATCACAGAAAGCTGCCATGTACTATCTATCACAGCAAGCTGCCATGCACTGTCTAGCACAGCAAGCTAAAACTTTTTCAGCAATTTGTGCCACAGTAGCTCTTATGTGGGATAGGACCACACCGGCTACCCAGGCCCAATTTTGAGCCTTAGGCAGGCACCCATGACCCTGTCACTGGCTCACCATTTGTCATTCCTAGAACCACTTGTGATACAAACCACAGCATATCGGGAACACCCACAAGACCTGCCGTTTTGGAGATGCTCTTACCCAGTCATCTAGCCATCAGAATTTGGCCCTTGTCAGTCGCTCAGATCATTACAATTGGCCATTTTTCCTGATTCCAACATGTCCACTTCAAGTACTAAGTGTTGCCTATATCCCACCGCTTGACAGGTACCATAGTAAGAAGAAAACCAATGTTATTCACTTCACCTATCAGGGGTTTTAGGGGGTCATTCCGAGTTGATCGCACGTAGCAA